>NC_142589.1:7507500-8132500 GCF_965207765.1 Zootoca vivipara | reverse complement strand
GGCAGCAGAGTTCAGGCAGCTCTACCTGGAGGCAACGAAGACTTGCCTTGAGCTTCTACATGCCAAGCAGTTGCTTTACCACTCAGCCACAACTTGCATCCTAGAGTTTTCCATCCACCCTCTCCATCTACCTAGGGCATGGGGAGGCACCACAACGAGAGGCACAAATGTTGGGCAAAGTGGAGATGTGCTCAGTTCTGGCATGAATCAGTGCATGATTCTCTTGTGGAACTCGCTGACACCACATTACTGGTGATGGCCGGTAAGCTTGGAGGGCTTTAAAAAAATGAATTGGCCAGAGAGGTCCAGGCAGAAGGTCCCACTCCCTTTCTGAAGTTAACCCAGTTGGGTGATGAGAACCTCCTTCATGCTGCTGGGTGCTCCACAGAAGAAAGGCAGAGTATAAACAACATGGACAAACAAGAATGAAGAAATGAAGAACCCCCATGTGCAGAGGCAGTATATCTCTGAAACAGACCTTGATGGCTCAACAAAGCAATTCCTTAAGGGTGGGTTTTAGGGATGGGTTTTTGCTCAGACTGATCAATCTAGTTAAGGTTCCAAGAGGAATATCTTCTTCTATTTTCCTGGTCATATTGGACAGTAACCACACCCCTCCTGTAACTTGGCTCGCTTGCACAAGTCATCTGAAAAACCACTTGCCCTGTGAGGGCCCCTTTGCAGCTCCTCTCATCTGCTCTCCGCTTCCTGGGCACAAGCACAAACGGTTCTGAGAGGCCGTTTGGGCCCCTCGTTTCTCACAAGGACCAGTCTGAGGGCTTTGGCTTGCAGCCAACTCCTTGTTCAAGATCAAAGTCAGGACTGTTTGCCTTCCCGGTGAAAATCAAAGGCGTATCTGTCAAGGTTCCCCTCTCCCCACCGCTGCGGGTCTGCCACATTCCTTCCACTTGTCAGCCAGAACAACTGTTGCAATTATCTCGCAGAGAAAGGCGACCAAGATGGATGGGGAGCTTAAGGAAGCTGCTCATCCAACGGACGACGTTTCATTCCCAACGGGGACGGGCGGGATGATTGCTCAGCTGCAAAAATATGTGTGGCAAGGAGCCACAGGAACATCCATTGTCCATGGCTCCTCGAACTCCCGCTACATCCGCTCCCTCAACTGAAGGCAACCTACCAACAGGGAGCTCAGGAGGGGCCGTGGGGGCACCTGTTGGGCGTGCAGAAGGAGGAGAAAGAGGTTGCTCTTCCTGAGGCCTTGGAGAGATGCCAGGCGGCTAGAGGAGCCCACAGTCTATGAGAAAGCTGCTTTGCCTAAGGAGAACCCGTGAACCCAGGAAGCTACCCTATCTCAGACTCTTAGCCCACCTATCTCAGTAACGTCTACACTGACTGGCAGTAGCTCTCCAGGGCTTGAGGCAGGGAATCTTTGCCCAGCTCTAGCGGGAAATGCTGTCCTGCCCCCCCCCCCCCAAGGGCACTTTGCATCTCGGGCAAATAATTGTCCCCTGCTGTGTGTGTGACCTTGGCTTGGAGAGCTGGAAAGGATGGGGCAGGGAGGCGCCAGCCCAACTCACCACCCAACAAGCAGGCCTGTCGCCACTGGCTATCTCCATCCCATGTGGAGATCTGCCCTCCCGCAGAGGTGTGCAAATGGTCGCCAATGACTCTTGTGGGTGAGCCAAGCCGGATCTTGCAGAGGGAAGCGGAACGCAAACACACGGCCTTGGAATCTGCCTTATTCCGAACCGGAGCTTTGGTCCTGCTAGCTCAGCATCGACTGTATCTGGAAGTAGGGGCACTCCAGATGTTGCTCATCTACAACTCCCAACATCCATCGGCCATGTTGGCTGGCACTGATGGGGGTTGGAGTTCAACAACAGCTAGAGGGCCACAGCTTTTCTCTGCCCCTGGTCTTCATTGACTGACAGCAGCTGCCTAGGACTTAGAATAATAGAATCATAGAGTTGGAAGAGACCACAAGGGCCATCCAGTCCAACCCCCTGCCGAGCAGGAAACACCATCAAAGCATTCTTGACATATGCCTGTCAAGCCTCTGCTTAAAGACCTCCAAAGAAGGAGACTCCACCACACTCCTTGGTAGCAAATTCCACTGCTGAACAGCTCTTACTGTCAGGAAGTTCTTCCTAATGTTTAGGTGGAATCTTCTTTCTTGTAGTTTGAATCCATTGCTCCGTGTCCGCTTCTCTGGAGCAGCAGAAAACAACCTTTCTCCCTCCTCTATATGACATCCTTTTATATATTTGAACATGGCTATCATATCACCCCTTAACCTTCTCTTCTCCAGGCTAAACATGCCCAGCTCCCTAAGCCGTTCCTCATAAGGCATTGTTTCCAAGCCTTTGACCATTTTGGTTGCCAAAGGCTTGAGGCAGTGGTCCCTCCCTGGAGATGCCAGCAGCAGATATTGAATCAAGGACCTTCTGCTTGCAAAGCAAATGCTCTACCATTGAGCTAAATCCCACTTCCCCTGGTTTCTCTCTGTCTTCTCCAGGGGCCACCAGTAACCAACACCTTTTGGTGCCCGGAGCAGTGGACCAGCAGACACTTTCTGCAGAAATCTCTGCCCATTAACCTGCTAATTATTAACTCCAAATGCCCTTCAAGGGTGGCATAGAGCCAGGAGACGACTTTGTGCGCGGAGTCACCGCCGTGTTGCCCTCTGAGCGTGGCGGCTCCCTTTGGAGAGGACTCTAAGAACAGGCAGGTGTGTAGATTGGAGAACTAAACCAGGACTCGATGCAAGAGATCCAAGGCCCCTGGGCTCCGCTGCCCAGAGGAATGTGAGAAAGAAACAGTGCTTTCCTTCTCAGGCCATCACGGCATCATCCGGGAGCAAATTCCTTAACTAAACTCTGCACTGTGTGAGGAAGCCCTATGTTTTGTCTCTCCTGAATCTTCCAACCTGAGATGTCCCTGAATTCTACTATTAAAAAAGAGAGGAAGTTTTCTCTCCACCCACTTTCTGCACCTACTCCTCTATCAGTCCAAATTGCTGAGATGACTTGTGTGCCAAATGCACCACACGGCCTTGCTATTATGATTCGCTCCAATGGGAGGTTTGAGCTTCTTCCGTCCCAAGGAGGCTGTGAGATTCACCACATCCAGCAGAAATGGGTGGGTCTGGTGCTCTTGGCACAGCTAAACACAGCAACCGAGTGGGTGGAGAGGAGAGGGGCCCCTGCCTCCCCTTTACTGCCTGCCTTCTTAAATTAAAAAAAAAAGATGACTCAGAATTAAATATAATTAGAGGAAAGCCTGTGTGAGACCCTCCTGATCCCTGCCCCCAACAACAACCATCGAAGCCCTCCAAGGACAACTCGCAGCAGAAATTCTCAGACTCTTGCTAAGACAAATTAAGATCCGCAGGTTTCAAACCCACATCAAAGACCCTGCAGGCTTCCCCTTTGAGTCAAGGATGACTCTGTGTGAAGGAGCTGGGATTCCGCAGGAAACTCAAGTATCCCAGAGCAGAACTCTGCTGCTCTCCAGTGCTCAGGAAAGGAACAGCAAACTGAGCATGTGGTGGGTTTTTTGGCACACTTCTTCCTCCTTGATCTGCTGCCCTCTAGCATCCTTGTAGTTCAAACCATCTGGAGGGCACCAAGTTGGGAAAAATTGTTATAAGCTGATTCTGCAGTGACTTGGAGATATGTATCTCACAGTTTGGCACGCGTGTGCGCACACACACGAGCTAACGCTATTCTGGGCTGCATCAACAAAAGTCTAGGGGATTGATCAAGGGAAGTCATAGTCCCACTCTATTCTGCCTTGGTCAGACCACACCTGGAGTCTTGTGTCCTGTTCTGGGCACCACAATTTAAGAATCATGTTGACAAGCTGGACCCCCCACTCCCACCCCAGCTACCCCAGGGAGCTAAGGAGCCAAGCCACAGCAAGCAAGTGCCAAGATAGCGCCACCTCCCGCTGGCATCTCCTGGAAGGGAAGATCCCATGCGGGTGCCTCAACCTGCAACGGGCTCCCAGATCTCAGTTGAAGGCAGTGCTGTGACCAGCAGAATGGGAAAAGTGGATCCTGTTTGGCCCTCCTGTCGTTCGGGATCATTAGCTTCCTCCCTTTCAGTATTTCCTGTGGTACTTTAAGCACTCAGAGCAGAGCTTTCCAAACTTTTTGTGTTGGCGGCACACTTTTTGGATATGCATCATTTCGCAAAACGATAATGCAGTTTCCCTAGCAAACCAGAGGTTAAACGTGCCCCTTTCCAGCCCCGGGAGGAGAGTTTGCGCAACACACCTACACACTGCGGCCAGCACGCCAACGTGTCACAACACAGTTTGGAAAGCTCTGACCTAGACCCTCAAAGCAAGTTGATAAACATTCCAGTGTCCATATAGAACAGCAGTTCTCTCCATGAAATGGCCATCTGTCAGGGATGCTTTGGCTGTGATTCTTGCATTGCAAGGGGTGTCCTAGAGATTACCCTTTGTGGGTGTCCTTCCAGCTCTCCAATTCTGTTTAATGGGCTCCAGTGTTTAATGCTGGCTGGAGACTCCTTTTCTGTCTAGGAAAAGCACCAGCTCCTCCTCCACAGCATTACCCAATCCTGAAATCTTACACTGGTCATCGCACTTCTGCCACTGCTGAATTTGTATGGATGTTGCTAACTCCACTTGTTCATTTGTCAGTGCTCCACAGGCAGCTGCAATTCTTCAAGGCCAAAGGAAGGCTGAACAGATCACAGACCACTAGCCCTGGCAAGTTGCCTAGTGAGCTCACAGCAGCCTGGTGTTTCAGGCTCCGACTCCCATCAGACCCAGTTTATGGCTTCATCCATTCCCATCACTTGGTACAGTACTACCGTAGGATTTTGACAAACCAGCACTCATTTTTTAAACAGCAGCAGCTAATCTTTCAGGCCACATTTGATCAATGCAGGCGGCATATGCAGCACTTAAAAAAACAACAACAACCCAGCTAACAACTTGGCTGCATTTATCTGCTTTAAATTAAACTCTCCTTCCACCTCCCCTACCAGCCTCTCCACCTTTTCTTAATACTGTACTACATTTTCCTAAAACATCCTTTTTTTGTAGTACTTTCTTGCAGAACCATCTACGGCAGGCATGTCCAACAGGTAGATCGCGATCTACCAGTAGATCACTGGACGTCTGCGGTAGATCACTGGTAGATCATTGGCTCCCCCCAAAGAAGCTGAACAACTGTGGCTCCCCTTTAAAAAAAAGCTCAACATTTTACCTCCTCCCTGAAAAAACTCAACAACTTTGACCTGAACCCCCCCAAAATGGCCTTCCTCCTTCCTAAAAAAAGCTCAACAAAGAGGGTAGATCACTGCCAGTTTTTAACTCTGTGAGTAGATCGCAGTCTCTTGGGAGTTGACCACCCCTGATCTACAGTATAATTATCCACTACAGAAACACTCATTAAACCTTTCCATAAACCCTGGAATTTGTTTCAGCTGCAGCTTGAATGTCTAAATATGCATTCCAGATCTCAGGTTGATAACCAAGGTTGATAACCAAATATTTAGGGGTGCTTGGGGAAATACCCTAGAATGGGTCTCCAAGGATACCTGCTGGCCTTTCTTTCCTCCTCTCTTCTACCCTCCCCACAAACTAAGGGCCCAATTCATGGGGAAGGGCACTCGCATTCAGTCAGGAGAGAACAAGTTACTAGACCTCAAGAAAGGTTTGGCTATGCTGGCCAAGAGGATTTTTTTAGGGCTAAGAGAAGCCAATAAAGCCAGAAGCAGGGGGAACCACTCATTTTTTCCCTGAGGAAGTATCAGGTTTTGCCCCACCCCCCTGTTAAGCAGCCCCCCCCCCAAAAAAAAACTAAACCCAGAAGTTCCCAGCTGGAGCAAACTAGGACCACAAGGACATCAAAGAAAGAGGGAGGCACACAGAGAAAAACAGGGAGGGGCCCTGCCCACCTGCAGAGAAATAACTTTCTCAGTGGATCCTTAGCAGCACCCTTTTAAAATTAAAGGGGCTGCAGCCAGAGGGGCTCAATGTGAACCAGAAGTGCCACCTTTTTCTAACAAAGGGGGGGGGCGCTGTGCCTTTAACAGCAATGGGGGAACATCAACAGGTGAAGCTGCAATGGGGGGGGGAGCCACACCACATGAAATTCTACCTGCCAAGCAGCAGTTAAAGGTGCAGGAGCTGCTGTCCCTAAAAATGCTGGCAACATGTACCCATAGAGAGCTTTTCGTCAGGCCTCCTTGTAGGAGGGTCTGGGGGGTGAGTGTGTGCTCGTGCACCTCTAAGTGCTACAGCTCTGCTGAACTCCCTTCAATTACACTACAATTAAAGGTGCAAGACTCCTTTCTCACCAGGGTGTGTGCTCCTGGGTATCCCGGGCTGAGTTTGGAGACCTCACACCTCTTTTGTCCCAGTTAGCTCAGTTGGTAGAGCAAAGGACTCAGCTACATTAGTAAAAAAAACACATTGAATGCATTATAAACATGCAGCACCAGATGGCGCCAGAGAGCAAACAGTTTTTCTATGCGATTTTTATATAGGTTTTTTTAACGATTTGATTTCTGACTTATTTATAGCGTGTTTCTTCCTGGGTGTAGATCCACCCCATGAGACTCTTAATCTCAGGGTGGTGGGTTCAAGCCCCACGTTGGGCAAAAGAGTCCTGCAATACCAGGAGTTGGACTATATGACTCTCACAGTCCCTTCCAAACTCTACAAGTCTATGATTGATTCAAATGGCGCTTGGGAAAGGTGGCCACGACCCTGGCTCTTGAAGTGTGTGTCATACGTGCAAGTGTCTCAGTGCTGTCAGCTAGCTGTTGAGCACAGGAAGAAGCTGCAGGATCAGGCCAGGGACTCCGGGGCCATAGGCAGAGATGGTTCTGCTGGTGTCTCCCTGCCTTGGTAGCAAGAAAAATCATTGTAATTGGAGAGCCTGCCAGGGATTGAATCCCAAGACCTCCTGCACACAAAGCAAGGGGGTCTACCGGGGTTATACAGCTCCTGCTTGCTGGTGTATGTGATGCAGTAATAATGTAGCCCTCCACATATGCAGGATGTTACATAGAACATGAAAGGGGATTTCCTCCTGAGTCCATAGGACGATAGCAAGCCAATAGGAGCCCCTCCAGAGCAAGAGACTGGAACACAAGAGGCAAGGTGGGCAGGCTGCCTCCTAACCACTGCATTTTGTAGCTTGGTTCACTGACTCGAGCCACCTGGGACTGCTGGCTCTACAGGCCCTGCAAGACTGTCTGCTTTCATTTTGCAGTTCCCTGCGGATGCAGATAGCATAAGCAGATCCAGGGGGCAGGACAGGAGAGACCAGAGTGTGAGTGGGATTGCCATGTGACCAAGGAAAACAGCCAGGTCTGCTCTTGTGCCTTTCATAGTAATTTGAACTCATCAGCATTTTAGTGTTCCCCCTCTCTTTCTGCAAGGGAATTTCCATAATATAATGAACGTTTGTATATTAGTTTCCCCAATATCTGCAGATTTCTGCACCCTTTCCCCTAATCTGCACATTTTCGGATAACTGCACTGAAAAATGTGGTTTTGGGTTATGTTTGGAAGTGGGACTTCTGTAATTGCAGGACTGTGCCAAATTGCTCCCTAAAAAGGGCAACTCGCCCTTTCATCTTTCAGCCTCAGTCTGCTTTTGATCGCTCGCCCTCAGTCAGTGTCCTTTCCCCACCCACAGGTGCAGAGCATGTGTTGGAAGCAACTGGTATGGAGCTGGCACGGGGTGAGTGGGTGCACTCTTGATGTCCTCAGGAGTCCCCTTGGCAGCTTTGCCCTTCCTTCTGTGGCCTGGTGTCCTCTTCTCCGCTCTCCCCTGTTGGATGGATTTAGATGAGTAGGAGACAGTATTTTATTAATTATTATTCCTCTTTTCACTTGTGTGGGGAGGCAAATATCTATTTCAGCAGAGAAAATCACCACCTGTGCACAGCTTATCTCTATAAGGATTTTAAGCAAGGCTGCATAACCTTCCAGGTTAAACAATTGGGCTGCCATATGCCCGGATTTTCCTGGACATTACTGGGAATTGATGGCTGGGGGAGATTTTCTGAAAGGTGGTGCTTTGTCTGTGATCTTAGGCAAGTCAATCAAAAAACCTGAAATTGCGTTTTTTGGAATTATTTTAAATAAAAGCTCAACAACTTGGGGGGTTTGTCTAAAAACAAGCTCAACAACTTTCGGGGTGTCCTGGTTTTTACTTTTTGAAATATGGCAACCCTATCAAGGATGCTTAGGCAGACTTTGATTATCTATGTCTGAGTTTGAGTTAAATTATCTATGTCTGAGTTTGAGTAAAATTATCTATGTTTGAGTTTGAGTTAAATTAGGTACCCTGGAGCATTCTTCCTCAATATTCTCCTGTCCATCTTTGAAAAGATCAAAAATGAAAACAAAAACTGCCTCTAAAAAGAGAGGAGAGAAAACTGACTGTTTACTTCACTGTGGGGAAAAGGAAGCGGTTCTTGAGCAACAGTGCCATCTAGTGCCCCCAAATTCAAAACATTAGTGAATTAAAATTTCAAACAAAGGAAAAAAACATCTGTCTCCACCTCCCCCCCCCAAAAAAAAAATCTGTTTAAATTCCTTCGGAAAGAGAGGGATTTAAGAGAGCACGAATAATTGCTCAGAAATGTACCTTTGTTATCCTTGAAAATCTTGCAATAATTTTTATTTTATTTTTTAAAGAAAGGTCTCCCTGACTGGGCCTGTAACCTTTATTGGGATGGTAATAATTTAACTCAGAAAAGGCTAAAAGCTTTAAACTTCACTCACCTGAGACTGGAGAGATAAATTGTTTTAATTAATTATTTTTTTAATGTTTGATGCCATATTGTGTTTTAATTTGTTGCAAGCTGCCCAGAGTGGCTGGGGTAAACCAATATGGGTGGCATAATAATAATAATAATAATAATAATAATAATAATAATAATAATACTCTCCCACTTACAAAAATCCACCCAATAAATTATGGGATGGGGGTGAACATTCGCTGCTTTCGGCATTGGATTCCAGAGGCTCAGATTTGCTGGTGTATTCATTTGCTTCCATGTTCACTTATCTGTTCTGGTTTTCAGAAGAGGATGTGGTGGGGAGGACTTCTCCAGCGCTACCCGTCCCCACCCACAGGGAGGATGGGGAATGTTCCCTGCCTGAAACTCTGGAGTGAACTCGGCGCTCCAGATATTTTGAGACTACAATTCCCATCATCCCTGACCACTGGTCCTGTTAGCTAGGGATGATGGGAGTTGTAGTCCCAAAACATTTGGAGGGCCGAGTTTGCCGATGCCTGCCCTGGAGAGTCATTGCCGCCATTTAGTGCTGCCAAGGCTGAGCTAGATGGACCTTCCTCGACTTTGACAAAGCAGCCGTGCCGAAGCAACTCTGCACATGCTCAGTTGTTTGTCAATTGCTTCATCTTTTTCAAACCAGACTTGGCTCACCTTGACACAGCGATGGGGGAAGTCCTTGAATCTCAACTCCGTCGTCATCCCTGACCTACAAGCCAAGCTGGAGTCCGGCAACATCTGGAGGGGCACAGAACACTTTCCTGCATCCTCCGAGCCATTTGACTAGGCCCAGTCAAGATCAAGGCTGCTTGTTGACTTGTCTTCAAACCTTCCCTCTCCTGGGGGCTCACAGAGGGTGGTGGTGGTGGTGAACGAGAGAACAGAGTGGACCCCTCCCCTCTTTTCTGAGTCCCTCCTGGGCAGGCCCGTCCTAGCCATACAGGCTAGTGACGCGGAGAACCACGGTGCCGGGCGCTGGAAGGGCGCCAAGTGAGCGCAGGGTTCCAGCGATCTGGCCAGGACTGCGCTCCTTCTCCGAGGACTCCGTGCTGCGCCTCCTTCTCGTTTCCCCAGCGCTGGGTTCCGCTCAGTTGAGCTTCGCCACCAGCGCGCGCACAGCGCCCAAGCAGCTCTTGCTGGTCCCGCGGTGCGCGCGCTGGTGGCGAAGCTTGACTGAGCGGATCCCAATGCTGGGAAACGAGAAGGAGGCGCAGCGCGGAGTCCTCGGAGGTGGCCTCCCGCTGCTGCCGCGGTTCGCTTGGCACTCCCGGGCCCTTGGAGAGGCGCTGGAGGGGGGCGCTGGAGGGACCTAGCGCTAGGGCGCTGGGTGGGCTTAAGACGGCCCTGCTCCTGGGTAAGACCCCCCTTGGAAGGGAAGCTTGACCCCCTCAGGTACAAAAATGCCTGGGGAGAAGCTCTGCCCCTGCTTTCCCTGCCCCACCAAGAACGCACGAGGTTACTCCACATTTTATTCATTCTCCTGTGTGATATACAGAACGTGGGGCAATTCTGGCTGCCACGGGAGGGCAGCTGGAGGGTGGGAGAGAGAGAGACCATGCAGGAAGGGGGGGTGTCACACTGAGCAGCAATAATCGTGCACAGGACAGCATGCGGCATGCCCCACCCCCCCAGATCAGCAGCAACAAGGGCACACCCCTCCCCTCCTTCAATTTGCAGCCCCTTATCTCACAGGCTCCTGACTTAGAGCTGAAAGGGGGTTTTGTGGCAGGGGGCGGCTGTTCCAGGAACCTAAGCCCAGCTCATCTGCAAGGCAAGAACAACAATGGAGGGTTCATCTCCCCTCCCCTCCTGCTTTTCTGCGGGAGAGGGAGGGGAGGAAGAAGAGGGAGGGGTGGCTTTGAGATCACATAAAAACCGCTAGCCAGCGAGCCAACTATGTCCAAAGCCAGGGCAGGCTGGCTGTGGCTCCCTTCCTCTTCTGAAGAGTTGAGGCTTGCGATGCCACCGCCAGCTCCTGAGTTTCCTTTTTGGCCCTCCTGTGCCATCTGCTGCCAGGCCCGCCCTTCTCTCGTTCCCTCTGCTCCTCTGATGGAAATGTCCCTTGCCTGTTGCTGCAGCTGCTCAGGAAGGCCTGGGTGGCACTCAATGGTCAGCCTGACTTTCAGAGTCCTTCTGGGCCAGCCCAACCACAGGAGCAGTGAGCACAGAATGCTAGGCGTAGAATTGGCTTCAGATTCCCTGCTTAGCCATGATGCCCACAGGGGGTCCTCCGCTTGAGGGTCCTTCAGCACTCTCGAGGCGTTGCTTTTCCACAATCAGGAGGGCGTGGGATTAAGATGGTAGTTCCCCACAGCCCTGGACAGAAACCAGAGCAAGAAACTGCAAACAGCAGGAAGCTTCTAACTCAAGGCAAAGGAGCCCCTCCTCCAAGCCTCGCTTGCACTTTGCCAGTCCAGAAAGGCCAGGTGTTGGTGGGCACAGAAAACACAGGAATGCAACAATTCAACAACCACGTTGTGTGGGTGCACTGTACAAAGTGAGTCGGCCGATGATGCTCCGGGGCTTGTGTGGAAGGCGCCCAGTGTTCCTGTTTGAGGAGGGGGGCCCTGCTTCCAACCTCCTTCCACGTCCTCGCTTCCCCTTGGGCAGATGCAGCAGGATCAAAACATGAACAATATTCAGCTATTGCACACTCCGAAGTTCCGCCACCTCTGCTGCACCTCGAGGATTTCTGCATGCATGCTCCCAGGAGAACACAGTTCCTGCAAGCTAAGGGCTTCCCTTCCACACAACCCTGAGAAGGGAAGTGCAGGCAGGTAAGCAAAACAGCACATTTGCTTGGTTTTGCAGCGGGGACGCCGTTCCCACACATCTTAACACAGAAAGCGTGGGTTCTCGAAGCAGCCTGTGGCGGCGGTAATGGCTGTTCCACAACACACTGGATCGATATTGCGGACGCGATCCCTTATATCAGGGATCTGTGGTAGAAACCCTCTGCAGAGGACCTTGCCTGCAAAAGTGCAACCCCGGCCTCCTCTCTCCTTGGCCCAGAAGACGCTGCTGCCGAAACCCCCGTTGTTGTCCTCAAGAGAAGCAAAAGCTTCTGGGAGGCAATGGCCCTGGGCAGGAGAGGGCCATGCAAGCCAGCCTGTCCTCCAAACTGTCAGAAGAAGGATTGGGTTGGAAAGGAACTTGGGCTGGGGAAATGGTTGGCGATGCCATTTCCACAGTCCCCCCTGCGGTCCATCTCTGAGGAGCAGGAAAAAAGGTTGAGAGGGGAAGGCGAAGAGAGGCTAGGCAGGAGGGCCTCAGGACAGCCACGGAAGCAAAGTGGCCCTCATTGTAGCAGTGACGGGGGGTGCAAAGGGCATGCAACCCTCCGCACCCCACAAGCCCAGCCTCTCTTGCCCACCTTCCGGGTCCTTGAAGGGGCCACGAGACTCAAGGCTGTGTTTGTGCCAGTGACAGAGCCCTCTGGGAATCCTTCCGAGCCTCCTTCCTCCGTTGCTTTCACCGAGCCTCCTCTTCAACAGAGCCGGTGTGTGTGGTCAGAAGTGGCTGCACCTGCGGGGGGCGCTAGTTCACGCTGCTGGGTAAAAGGCTGCTTGCTGTATTGGGAGGAGGAAAAGGAGGAAGAGGTAATAATAACAACAGTAACAGCAAATATAGAAAACCAGGGCAGCAGGTTCAGAGGTTTGTGGGAACCAGGAGCAGCGGGTGGGGGACAAAGGGGAACATTTCTTTTTCTTTTTCTGACCAATCGGGATGGCGTGCTTTCAGGTTCCTGTCAGAAGCTGTTCCAAGGCTGGATCTACACTGACCTGTTTAACATTATTAGAACGATAATAGATCTGTCGTTCTAAAACATCACAGGACATACTTGTGAATTAAAGCAATTTTTTTTACCTTGGTTCTCCCCCCCGGTCAAAACACTGTCTCCCTCCTGGTGGTTGCTCTGGTGTCACATTTTAATAATGCATTATGAGTGTTAAAAGCAGGATGTCATTTGTCCATGTTGTTGTTGCTTAAGTCGTTTAGTCGTGTCCGACTCTTCGTGACCTTACCTTCCAAGTCCCGGACTGCAGAATCCGGGACCGGCAGGCGTGTGACACCGGAAGTTGCGTCGATGTAACTTCCGGTGTCGCTTTGCCCTTCTATGGGCACCAAAAATGGCCGCCGGCGGCTTCAAAAGTAGCTTCTACGCATGACCAGAAGTGCGTCGACGCAACTTCTGATGTCGCCCTGCCGATCTATGGGCACAAAAAATGGCCGCCGCCGACACCGGAAGTCGCGTCTACGCACTTCCGGTCATGCGTAGATATGACTTTTGAAGCTGGCGGCGGCCACTTTTTGTGCCCATAGAAGGGCAAATCAGAAAAAATGGCCGCCGGCAGGAGAAAATAATGGAGAAAAACGGGAGACGAAGTGATATGGGGGACCACCGGGAAAAGGTAAGTAAAAACGGGGGTTTCCCGTGGAAAATGGGGTACTTGGCAGCTATGTTCGTGACCCCATGGACCAGAGCACGTATCCATATACATTATCAAAGCAATTCCTTAACCCTTCCTTAACGTTAAAAACCATGAATGCAGATCCGCCCCAAATCACAGAGGCCCAGGGCACGTCCCAAATGTTGCTGGACTGCGACTCCAAGCTGCGTCCCTGACTATTGGCCATGCTGGTTGAGGGGACCGACAGGAACTGGGAGTCCAGCCCCACCTGGAGGGTGCCATTCTGGCTCTCTGTGGGTTCTATGGCTCTTATTTCCGTTGGCCGAAACCCTCCCCACCTTGGTTCCCACTTTGCTCATTGCCCGGGGCTCGGCCTTGGCATCAACAAATAGGTCCTGGGGCCAAGCAGTGTCAGACTCTGTTCAAGCAAAGACCAGCCACCGAAGGGAAGGGGGATGCTCGCACAAGAGGGCCAGATCCACTTGAATCGAACAACCTAAATTTGTTGCCCTACCAAGGAATCGCAACAGAAAAAGAGCAATGGTTTGGCAGCAGGGGGGGGGGAGTGACCCTGAGATGTGGCTGGGTTGCAGAAGGAGGACGGCGTCTCGTGGACCAAGTGCCACAGAGGCACAGGTGTTCCATGTGACACGGCCAGTGTGGAAGCGGGCCAACATGCCCACGCCCAGCACAAGGTCACTGGGCCGTGCGAGACAGTCGTGACTGGGAAGGGATGACCATGCTGCCACGGAGAAGAAACAATTTGTGGGACTTCCTGGAACACAACACTGGACACACCACAGCACGACAAAACAGACGGCGCACAGCTACCCAGTAACAGGGGCAGGGCTTAGTTTCAGAAAGGGAAACAGGGGTTGCCGGCTGCCAACTGCAGCCCCCCCCCCAGGCATGGAGGGGCTTCTCTTGCAGCAACGCAAGAGGATTCTGTGGACAGCGGATTCGTGGCTATGCCAGTCCCCAGAAGGCCCGAGACTCCTGCACGTGGCCTCCCATGTGCTCCTCAGCCTTGTCCAGGTGGGATGAACTCCTGATTCCTTGTTGCCTCTCATGCAATGAGGAGGAGTGAGAATTTGTCAGGAAGGCACAGGAGGGGAGGGCAGGGAAAAGGGAATCTCCGCCCCCCTCCACCTCTCTCTCTCTCTCTCTCTCTCTCTCCTCTCAGGCCCAAAGAGTCTCAAACTCTTCTACAACTGTGGGAGTGTAGCAAATGCCCAGAAAGAAGTTCTGGTTTTGTCGGCCACACCTCCCGGTGGAGAAGCGCCAGGCCCTTGCCCTGGATGTGCTGAGAGCAAAGACAGTACACTCTGCCTATGCCCAGAGGTGCTCTTCCCTGTGGGCAGCCTGGTGTGCCGAGCCTCCACCCATCCCTAATGGATGGGATGGCAAAGACCAAGAGCGGACCTCGCCTCCCCACAAGGCAACACGTTTGGGAGTGGAGCGGGCCCCTTGGCGGAAGGGCTGGGTTTGTGTGGAAGAACCCCCTCCCGCAGACCCCACCTCTGCGCTCTGCTCCTGCTCCTGGGTTTCTGGTGTTGCAACAAGAAGACGGCACGGACAGGCAGGTGCTTCTTCCGCAAACTGACCTGGCGAGGGGGAGGAGTCGCCACTCACCGTCAGCAGCACATCCTGGTTGTCGGCCAGAGCCTGCTTGGCCAGGTAGCGTTCCCGCTTGATCTTCACTTCCAGGGACTCGGGGACATCTGGGACCAGCCAGTCGATGAGGCGCAGGCAGAAAAAGACCACATGCTGGGAGCCAGGAGGAAAATCCACGGGTTAGGGGCCCAGGGGCCTCCATGGCTCTTTGTGATGCTCAGCTACAAGCTGGTGTGTGTTATTCTCCCCATGCCACAGATGGGAAAACTGAGTCTTGGTTCGAAAGGGAATGCCACTGGGGCAACTCTGGTCAGCAATTTAAGGTGGAACACTGCAAAGGCGAAGCTCCCTGTCCTCAGCTTAACACTTTTTTTGCAGGCTCAGTAAAAGGCAGCCAAAGTCAACAGAAGATTTTGTCCCTTTTTACAAATCAAAACATTGCTTCCAGACAAGGAGATCATTTTTTGGTGGGGGCAGTATTCAACTGAATGAAACAAATTAAAGTAAAATTTAATGAAACGTGGCTAATTAAGAAGATCGTGTTCAATTAAAAGGGACAGTCAAAGTGAAGATTAAAGGGGAAGGCATACATCCTTTCCTTTTTGAAATTTTGCCTTGGAAGAGATGGTGCAATTATCTGCACCCCATGAAAACTCAGGTGCTGTCTCCATGAGATTCCTGGTGGGCTGAATGCAGATAAACTTCTACCCTCTGAAATCAAAGGTACCTTCGTTGCGGCCAGCGAGATGACTGTTTTAATTGTTGCCCTTGCCCCACCGTGGTACCTTGGGGTGGGGGGTTGGTGGGTAGAACCAGAGGACGCAAATGTCCCAGAAGGCCTGTAAATGTCATCTTGGTAGTCAAATTAACACTGAGATTCATTGTTATTAGCTGCCAAAACTGAGATACAATTTTTGGTTTGATGCTATGTTTATGGCCTAGGGAGGGGAGTTATGGGTGAAACTTGGAAGCCTGCTGCCTAGGTCTTCATAGACAGGGGGGTTTAACTGGCCGGCTAATGTACAATGTCTTCCGCATCAGTAATTCTTAACATATTATCCTATCGCAGACGGTCATGACATACGTTTGCTGTTGCATTTCCGTGTTTGCCCTGAGTCTGCAAAGGCAGCAAGTTCTCCAGCATTGCTGGGATAGCTCAGTTGGTTAAAGCACGGTGCTGATAATGCCAAGGTTGCAGGTTTGATCCCCATATGGCAGTGTTTCTCAACCTTTTTTGGGCCACGGCACACTTGTTCCGTGAAAAAAATCACGAGGCACACCACCATTATTATTTTTTTTAACTCTGTGCCGCTCTATATTATAATTATGACTGTAAGAAACACTTGCCAAATATTGCTTTCCGGCGGGTCAGTGTTGTGTATTGGCGGCCGCCAGGCACGTGACAATGCAAATCGCCCTTCTCGTCGCCGCACGTCGCGGCACACCAGCCAGCGTCTCGCGGCACACTAGTGTGCCGCGGAACAGCGGTTGAGAAACGCTGCCATATGGGACAGCTGCATATTCTCCTGCATTGCAGGGGGTTAGACTTGATGATCCTTAGGGTCCCTTCCAATTCTACAATTCTATGATTGCATTGTAAGTTTCCCCCTTTCTATGACAAAGCACTAGAACTGATCTCTCTGTTGTTTTTCCCTGTCCTCCATTGGAACAGCAGGGAATCAATTGTTATTAATAAATAGTAATAAATACAGCCACTTGCTCCAGGCAGGACAACAACTTCATTTTTTTCACTTATCAGTGCCAGCTGCCCTTCCACTAGCCCTATCATGTGCTTATGTCCCCTCAGCCCCAACTGAATACTGAGTCAAACCTTTGGGTCCACCTGCCTCTGTGCTGCCTACACGGACTGGCAGCAGCTGCTCTCCTGGATTTCAGGCAGGCAGGTTTCCCCCCAGCCCGACCTGGAAATGCTGCCGGCGGGGATTGAACCTGGGACCCTCTGCATGCAGGGCGGCTGCCCTACCACTAAGCTACACCCCCCTCCTGAGCCGCGATGCTCACCTCGAAGGCGATGATGAAGCCCAGGCGGATGGCCAGCAGCTTCCAGTAGAAGAGGGTTTGGCTCCCATGGGGGTTGCGGAAGGCCTTGTACCTGCGAGGGGAGATGCCATTTCTGTGGGTCAACAGGACTGGCGTGCATGTGTGTGCCAGGATGCATTCCCTGGGGCTGTGGGGGGGGGGGATCCTCTGCTCTCACCGGCACATGGTGTGGTTGCCGTCCATGAAACTCGGTGGGGCGTAGGCCAGGGTGAAGTTCACGTAGCCGTGGAGGTGGCTGTCGTACTCGTATTGGTACAGGAGGCGAGGGAGGAAGTCCGAGGTGAAGGCAATGAGGAAGGCCTGTGGGGAGACAAGGAGACTCATATGGGGGGGGGATGGGTGATCTGGGGGCCCTGTCACACCTCGAAGTGCAGCTAGGACCCTGCAAATGCTGGGACCAACTCACAGATCCCCAGCCCTTGCTCTTGCAGCCTGACTGCCCAGGTCCCACAGAACGTAAGAGAGTTTTCATAGAAAACCAGGCACAGACTCAACGTCCTGCCATGCAAATCATCACTCCTTCCCTGCCTGGTCAGGACTTGGGTAACATGCAGAAATCCGCTCGGCGCCACTCCCCCCACCACAGTCAACCAGAAGAAAATTAAGGGCCATTCTACAGCGGGACGGGCTCCCTCGGGAGGTGGTGGACTCTCCTTCCTTGGAGGCTTTTAAAGAGAGGGTTGGGTGGCCATCTGTCAGGGGTGCTTCAGTTGAGATTCCTGCATTGCAGGGGGTTGGACTGGATGACCCTTGGGGATCCCTTCCAACTCTGCTGTTCTATGATGAAATGCTTTCCCTCTTGGGCTTCTGCAGCCCCTACCACCAGCAGCCACTTGGCTTGGGGGGGGGAGCAGCTGCTTTGGGGTGGGGCTGCTGGGTGGAGAAGCCCCCTGCCCCAAGCTCTGAGCTTTGTGTGTTCATGGGTGGGGGTGGGGGTGGGGGTATTGAGTTCCTTCCGGGCTCACGTTGACGATGACGGAAATCTGGGCCAGGACATCCAGGATGAAGAACCAGACGCTGATGTCTTGAGCACGCTCGGCCACGGGGCGCCGATACTCGCAGGCGAACTTCTGGGCATCCAGGCGGATCTCGACCCAGTTGTTGAGCAGGGCAAAAAGCGGGGCCAGTGGGAAGGCAGCCACGAAAATGGTGATGAAGCCAAACTGGAGCACTGAGGGAGAGCAGGGAAGCTCATCAGGGTTAGATCGACAAGCCTCCCCAAAGGAAGGGGGCAGAATAGAGGCTGGCATTGCCGGTCCCTGACATACAGCTGCGAGCTGGAGCTGGGGTGGCAGAAGGAGAACGGAGTGATCTCTGCTTCCCAGCCCTGTTTTTGCCTGGGATCCAGTCGTATCCCAGCAACTGGGCCATTATAATGGCCTGGGAGTTCTCGTGCAACGAACCCGCAACCCCACAAAAGACGGGGCGTTTTGCAAAAGGGAAAGCGATCGGAAAATGGACTGGCTTGCGCGGGGTAATAACCCGAACTGGCTTGGCCCTCCCTTCCACTTACCCATCTCCAGGTACTCCTCGAAGAGGCCTTCGCACTCAATCAGCTCGTAATCCTCCTCCCAGCGCTTGGGCTCCTGGCAGATCTGAGCCCCTCGCACCCGGGCCAGCTTCCTCTTCTGGCGCCAGGATTTCAGCTTCCTGCAGGGGAAGAAATCGAGCAAGAGAGGCATTGGAACAGGGGAGAGGGGCCCCCTTTGCAATGGACCCTCTCCACACAAACATTAGGTTTTTTTGGGATGCTCTGTTCCCATGGCCAGAATTGCAGAGAGTGTTAGTGAGCAGCCCCCCTGGACCTGCCAGGTCTTCCTTCTCCTCCCTGCAGCTAGCAACTCACGGAATCAGAAACTCCTGGATGTTGCTGACGATTTGCTTCCCCACCATGATGATGAAGAGCTGCTGGGCCAGCTCAATCAGGCACCCGCCAGGACCACACTGCAGGCAGAAGGGGAGGAGAGGACGTCAGCAGAGCTCTAGGGAAACCCTGTGCCCCAAGGAAACAGCTCCCAGAGGGACCATTTTTCCCTGGCATGCCTTGGAAAGAGAAGCGGACACGGAGCAATGGATTCAAACTTCAAGAAAGAAGATTCCACCTAAACATTAGGAAGAACTTCCTGACAGTAAGAGCTGTTCGGCAGTGGAATTTGCTGCCAAGGAGTGTGGTGGAGTCTCCTTCTTTGGAGGTCTTTAAGCAGAGGCTTGACAGCCACATGTCAAGAATGCTTTGATGGTGTTTCCTGCTTGGCAGGGGGTTGGACTGGATGGCCCTTGTGGTCTCTTCCAACTCTATGATTCTATAAGAATAAATCCCAATTCTGCCTTTAGCAAAACTGGCGTGGAAGGACCTTGGGTGCTTTGAAAAAAACAAGGTTTGATCTGGGGTGACAGCAGGAGAAACCCAAACACGTGCGCGTACGTGCGTGCACACACACACACCCCCCAGTAGCAAACTCTTTGGAGAAGGACCTGCCTGGCTCCAGCATCTGGATGCAGAGCCCGCCAGGTGGGCAGTGCCCAGACTGAGGCAAGAGAGAAGACTTGCCCCCTGCCCTGGTACTTACGTCTTCGTTCCTCATGCCCAGGAGTTTTCCATATTGGCCAGGGTAGCCCACAAACCTGCTGGGACAAAGAGAAGGGTCTGCCTGGGGTTTGGAAGCCTCATCCCCGCAATGGGGGAACGCTCAAAATGGCAGCTCTCAGCTCTGCACTGGGAGAGCCCAGGGGAGGCTGAGAGCCCCATGGGGAGAAGACATAGCCATAGAGGAAGTGGGGAGTTGGGGGTGCCCAGCCCAAGTGGTGGAGCCCGCCTCATTGTAGCCGCAGCCCCGGTGAAGCAGGGCTCGTGCTCCGTGGCTGGGAAGTCCCTCCCTTCCTGCCGACTGGGGTCGTTTCCCTGCCCCTGTGAAAGGGGTCCAGAGAGCAGCCTCACCTGCCCTTGAAGAAGGCCACGTAGAATGGGGAGGAGTAGAAGTTGACAAACTGGAAAATGAAGACCTTGAAGGTGAAGGCGTCTTCGTGCTGCGTCTGAGTCCGGTGCATCTCTGCAGAAGGGGAGACCCCCAACATGGGGTTGGGGGTGGGGAGGCATGTTGGCCAGAGAGGGAGGAGCAGCAGCATCAGGAGAAGGGGAGAGTTGGGGCAGCCAGCCCCATGGCTGCTCGATGCTCCAGAAATCCCCAAGGGGCATTTTGCAGCCATCATGCACAAAGGGAGCCTCATGAACTGAGCTCAGCCAGTTGGCACAATGCAGGGACAGAATAGGGACAGAGTCTGGGCTTGCTGGGAAATTGGGGTAAGGTGGGGGGTTGGCGTCTCAGACTCACCCCACCTGGTGAGCTTCTCAGCCAGAGAGGTGTAGACCTGACTCATGAGGAGGATGAGCGCCAGGTTCACCATGCAGCTGCTGGTGTTAGCAATGTTCCCCGCCTGCAGGGAAAAGACCGAACGTCTCGGCACTCTAGTCCTCTCCAAAGACCAGCGAATTCTCTCCCTCCTCAAAACGCACAGAGAGGAAGGGGAACCCAACAGCCTAGAAATTCTGGGTGTGGGACCACAGAGACCCCCTGGGCTCAACACACAAGGAAACCCCTCTCTTTAGTGCTAAATTGGAGCAAAGGTCAATCTGGAGGAAACCCAAATTGCTGTTTGCTCCAATTGAGTGCAAAAGAGCAGCGGGAGAAAGGACGTGTGGAGGAGCCTTTACTCTCATTTCTGAATGCCCAGTGTGCCTGGCAGAGGACGAGAGGGGCAGGTCTCTGCCACCGAGAGGCTTACAATCTAGTAAGTAAGTAAGTAAACTTTAATACGGTCAAAGACCAGCAAAAGCTTACAATCTAAAATCCAACCCTAACTGCAGGAGAATTCTGCCTGGAGTTTTTATATGCATATCCAGAGAATGCAAAACAGAAAGAGGGAGAGAGAGAGATAGACTTTGCCTCCATACACATGGTGCATTTTTAGCACATTTAGAAAGGAGCATACACACCCACATTCTGGGAACTGTAGTTTTAATGATGCTGGGAATTGTGGTTTCTTTTTTAAAATAAATATTTATTTGGCTTTTCAAATTAAAATCTTACAGAGATAAATCAAACATAAATCATAAAAACAAGATTCCAAGGAATCTCCTGGACTTCCCTCCTCCCCTTTGTGGGTCCTATTTCCTCCTGCATCTTTTATGATGATCCAAATCTTTTACATCTCCATTACATCCAGAATTCACCCTTCAACTACAAGGGATATTCCAATCCTACTAACGATTTTTAATGATATTGGGAATTGTAGCTCTATGGGGGGTCAGCTACAGTTCCCAGAATTTGGCAGTGCAGGGGAGAACACACTGTACACTTTGCACACAACCTTTTCCCTACAAAATCCATCGCTTAACATTCGGGCTTCCATGTTCCTAAGCGGGGGGTGGGGTGGACCAGGCCTCACGGCCCCTCTGCTCTCACCTGGGTCATCAAGATCGTGTTCCCTGTGTGGTACATCATGGTGCTCACAATTCCTCGGTACATGATCACCGACACGAGGAAGATCATCACCACGCAGAGCTGACAGGAGAAGCAAAGAGCTCAGGGTCAGCGCTGAGACCGGAAGCCTCTCAGCCCAGCCCACCCCCCCAGGGCCTGGGCCTCTGTCTGGCACATGCTGGGGGGGCGGGGCCCCCCTCACCATGACAATGATGGCCATGGATCCCGTCAGGATGCGGGAGAGACGGTCGCGTTCAGGGAAGTACGGCTCCTTCACCCCCGTGACGGGATTCTGCTCCATGCGGGGGGCCATGGCGGCAAACTCTGGCCGAGGACGCTCCTGGGGGAAGGAGAGACAGAGAGAGGTTGAGAGATGGAGAGATGAAGCCTGGAAGGTGATGGGCTCTCCCTTCCTTGGAGGATTTTAAAGCAGGGCTTGGGCAGCCATCTGCCAGGGATTCTTTAGGTGCTATTCCTGCATTCAGGGCCGGCGCGTCCATTTAGGCGAACTAGGCAGTTGCCTAGGGTGCCAAAATGGAGGGGGCGCTGGCCAGCCTGCCAGGGGGGTGGGAAGGAAGCCTGCTCTTGCGAGAGGCAGCGGCGGGATGAGTGCCCCGAAAGGAGCGCTTTTGGGGCGCTGATCCTGTCGCCACCTCTTGCAGGGGCGGGCGGCCACGTCTCCCTTCTCCCCGGCTCACTGTGGGGTGGGGGAAGGGAAAGCGGCCCAGATGGAGCCCTCCCTTGCCGCTCGCTGCCTCCTCTCGCAAGAGCAGGCTTCCTCCCTCCCCTTTTCTCTCTCTCTTACCCCTCCCTGCCTCCCTTCCTTCCTTCTCTCTCGCTCTCCCCTCCCTCCCTCTCACTATTTCCCTCTCTCCCCTCCTCCCTCTCCCCTTTCTCTCTCTCTCTCTTTCCCTCTCACCCCCTGGGGGGTGCCAGAAGGTGATCTGCCTAGGGCGCAAAAACCCTAGCACCAGCCCTGCCTGCATTGTATGGGGTTGGGCTAGATGAACCTTGGGGATCCTTTCCAACGCTACGATTCTATGAAATGGCTTCTGGGGACAAAGAGGGGTTGGGGAACACAGAGCTCTCAAAATCCCTAAACAAAGGAGACACCCCTTTGGACGCAAATGGCCTTTAACACTGAGCGGAGATGTTTAGGATTCTGTGGTTCACAGAATCAGAGCTGGAAAGGGACTACGAGGTCATCAAAACGACCGTTTTGTGACGCGTTCATGGTGTTCCATTGCTGTGCCCTACCTTGGCACGTTAATATCTTTGTGCCTTTTCTTATTTTCTTATTTTTATTAAGTTTTTTTCTATTTTACATTTCAGAATATTCATTTAAACAACGTTAAAATATCAGTGACTTCCCTTCCTCTCTTTCCATGGTTCAGTTTGCATGCCGTAGATCCCTGCGTATTTTGCATAAACTAAACCATTCAGTATCCCATTTTTACATCCATCAAAACTTATTTACACTGTTGAATTTATCTTAATGCTGCCAACGTTATTAACATATTCATTCCTAAATCCTGCTTCTCTGAGCACGACCTGGGGACGCTGTCTGGACACCGAAGGGCAAGAGAGAGAGAAACACTTTTCAGACGTTAGGAAATGGCATTTCGTCAGAAACGTCGTGCAAAATGCCTCTTGCTGGCATCCAGCAATGGGAGCTGCGGCAGGAGGCAAGGGCACAAACTCCTGCCCAACCATCAGTGGGTGTACCATGCTAGCCTGACTGGCATTAGCGCTGGCACCATCCAGTGTCTGGAGCAGCATAACTGCTTCCGTCTTTTGCTGCCGCTGGGAACGCTCCCTGAGATCGTGCCCACCCACCCACCCACCCAGTTCGAAGGAGGGTCGAAGGCAGGCCTGGCAAGCCCCAATCTGCCTCCCACTTGCCTCGTCCTCCTGGAAGTCCATGCAGTCCCAGTGGTGGGCCAACGTAGCGTTTTTCCGCTTCCAGTACTCCAGGAAGGTCACGGCCCAGAAGGACATGAAGATGCTGAAGAAGACAGTCCCTGGGTGGTCAAAGAGGTAGCCCACCTGTGGTCAGAACAGGAGAGGGGGGGAGACGTCCAGGAGCAGCTGCCATACAGACATTCCAATGGAATCAAATCCACCCAATGGAAGCTATGCCGTGTCCATGCCCGTTTTGGAGAAAATGTTTTGTGCTCCCTGTATTTGGACACCTCTTAAAGAGATCCTAACCAAATTGGCTTGAGAGGAAGGAGCAGGTTTGGGCCGATATTTGGATACAGCCATGTGCCATTTCGAATCAAGGTTGTGGGCTGCGCCTCTAAAAACTGCACCGATTTAACAAAAATATGTAGAGGATGAAGAAATAATATACAGTGGTACCTCTAGTTACGAATAACTCTACTTACGAATGTTTCTACTTACGAATGGAGCTCCGTCCGCCATCTTGGATGCAGTTTAGATAGGATTTTTTCTACTTACGAATTTTTAGATAGGGTTGCTTCTACTTACGGATTTTTTTTCCCAATGCATTCCTATGGGATTCGACTTACAATTTTTTTCAACTTATGAATGTGCATTCGGAACGCATTAAATTCGTAAGTAGAGGTACCACTGTAGTGTGTGTTTTTTAGCAACAGGAGTGTGAAATAGGGGGAAAATAAACCAGAAGTGGAAGTTGGGGGAAGCCCAGGGAGGGGAGGGGAGAGGGAATGTAACATGAATGTTATGGATATGTGATGTATGTAATAATTGAAAAAGAAAATGGAATAAAAATTTAATAAATAAATAAACTCATTTGGAGAGTTCTTAGCATTCCTGAGCCATGCTGGGTGCAAGGCTGCCGGTACTGAATAGATGAATGACGAACGAACGTTTTTAAAAGCAAAGCAAAACAAAAATCCCTTATAGATCACTACGGTTCCCATTTTGCAGATGGGGGAACTGAGGTTACCAAAGGCTGGCTTGCCTGATCCGATGAGACAGGGAGAGAACCTGCTAAAATGTTAAAAATAACAAAAAAACAAAACAAAAAAACAAAACCCGAAGCCTTTCTTTTAGGAATTTTAGGTGCCGAAATCCCAATGGAGCAGAAAAGAATATTTATGTATGCGACCATGGCTGCTCAGATGTTATTGGCCCAGAGATGGAAAAAAGATAAAGTCCCGACCAGAGAAGAATGGCAGATTAAGTGGATGGATTATGCTGAAATGGCAAAAATGACTGGAAGAATCAGAAATCAGGAAGACCAAAATTGTAGTAAAGAATAAGGAGAAATCATAATTAATTGTAAAATTAATTATTTTAACTAACTAACTAACTAACTAAATTACTAACAGCTAAAATCGTTAGTGGAATTGGAATAACACTTGTAGTTTAATGGTGAATTTTGAACATAACAGAGATGTGAAAGATTTGGATTATCATAAAAGATGCAGGAGGAAAGGACTAATAAGAGGACCCACAAAGGGGAGGAGGGGAGTCCAGGAGACGCTTTGGAATCTTGTATTAAGTTGTATGTTGGAAATGTGATTGTAAAAAATGTAATTTGAAAAACCAATTATTATTTTTTGAATTTTTTAAAAAAGAGAGGCAGGCAATTTGTTGCATTCCCACGCCCCACAGAGAGAGCTCCTTTGCCCTCTGTGACGTCACCACATGCCCTCCCTCCCATTCTTCCCCCCTCCAAGAACAATCCCCAGAAGGGGCCCAGCAGCCAGGAAGCCCCCTCACCTTTGCCATGGGGCAGATCTCGGAGAGGTTCCAGTTGCCGCAGGTGTCACACAGTGGGCACATGGGGAACTGGCCCCCACTGCTGCAGATCTCTTGCCTGGGGAAGAGCAGAGGGTGAGGGTCAGTGGGAGGGTGTCACTCAGCGTTGGAGGGGGGCGGGGCGAGGGGCTCACACAAGGTGTGTTCAATGATGCTCAAGGCCAGTTGGGTCCCCTTCAGCTCTCTGCCCAGAGCTTAAATCTGACTCAGGAAGCGGTAAATAAATAACCAGAGCTCTTTGTGCATGAAGCAATCAAAAGAGAGCACCTCTAGGCATATGAAGATGCCCTTTCCTTTGTCCAGAGTTGGCACAATCACCTATCCGAGGCTGTAGAGGACCAGGATCCTGGCTCAGAGGGCAGGAATGAGAAAAGGCAGACGAGGAAGAATCCACTCCCTGATCTAACCCAGGGGCCCCCAAACTAAGGCCTGGGGGCCGGATGCAGCCCAATCGCCTTCTAAATCCGGCCCTCAGACGGTCCGGGAATCAACATGTTTTTCATGAGTAGAAAAATGTTTTTCATGAGTAGAAAAACTCATGTTTTTCATGAGTTTTTTTTTAATTTAAAATGCATCTCTGGGTTATTTGTGGGGCATAGGAATTCATTCATATTTTTTTTCAAAATATAGTCCGGCCCCCCACAAGGTCTGAGGGACAGTGGACCGGCCCCCTGCTGAAAAAGTTTGCTGACCCCTGATCTAACCCAACCCAGTATCCTGCTTCCAACAGGGGGGCAGCCAGAAACCCACAAGTGGGGCACAAAGTCCTCTCCACATGCGGTATAACTCCAGCACCAGGCAATTTGCAGCTGAAACGGCAGGATCAGGCCAAGGCAGCCCATTGTGGTCTGCATTACGGAGCGTGATGAATAAAGGGACCTGCGTTTATTCCTTTTAATATAATTATTTTGAAGAAAAATAGAGAGAGAGAGCTCTGCATCGTGTTTTCTTCAGTGACCAACTAGGTGCTTGCTCCGAAGAGGCGACTCCTCTCTTCCTCCTTATTCCGCGACCTTCAGAAGTCTCAAATGCAGGCTAGGAAATGCTTTACCAGCTGAACTTCTGCCTGTCGCACAGCCATAAAAGAGATGGAGCAGCAGCTTCCCACCCCATGGGGCCCAAGATGCAGGATGAGGGTTTTGAAAGAGATGTGTGTGGGGGGGGGGAGAGACATGCAGGCTCTCCCACAAGCACCTGCCCCACTCACGCTGGCGTGTTTGTCCCCATGGTGAAGATGCCGGCAAGGAAGACCAAAGTGCCGACAGCGGCGGCCGGGAGGAGCCAAGCTGTGTAGAAGCCTGCAGCGGAGACAGATGAGGCCAAGCCTGTGAGCAGAGGGCACCCAACATCGCCCTGCTACCCCCCCCCCCACCCTGAGCCTCTTCCAGGCCGGAGCTTATGGGCTGGGCTCCGCCTTCCTCATGCCCAGATTTCCCCACCCCAAACCCCAGTCTCCCTGCTCAGGACCCAGATGCAGAACAGGGGCTGAACTCGGCACCTCATGAGACCCAAAGCCGCTTCAAAAGTTATCTCTGAGCACGTGGAGAGTGCAAGGCTCAAACGGGAGCACAGACAATAACAGAAGAGAAATAAGGTATATGGCAGGCATCCCCAAACTGCGGCCCTCCAGCTGTTTTGGCCTACAACTCCCATGATCCCTAGCTAACAGGACCAGTGGTCGGGGAAGATGGGAATTGTAGTCCAAAACATCTGGAGGGCCGAAGTTTGGAGATGCCTGGTATATGGGAATGTAAAAAAGAGGGAGACCCCTGGCAGCTCACACCTCAAAGGCTTCAAAGCATACAGCTACCCCACCCCCCAAGGTTCCTGGGAACTGTAGTTTATTTCCCAGCAGCCTGAACAAACTACAATTCCCAGGATTCTTTGGGGATGTGCTTCAAAGGCTTGGTGTGCACATGGCCTCTGAGCAACCGCAGAGTGATTTTTGGCCCCCGTCGTCCTCTGCACCTTCCGTGCTTCCGGAGTTCTGAACAGCGTCTTGCCACAGCCAAGGAGGAGACAAAAGAGGGTGCCTCACCCAGCCAGGCGAAATAAATGGCCACCTTCTCCCCAAAGTATTCCCGGATGTGGTCCAAAGGCTGGTATTTGTACCAGCAGCGCCACTGGGCCCAGAAGCGGTACAGGATCTGCCGGGGGTTCAGCTCTTCGCCCGGGACCTCGTACTCGGGCAGCTCGAAGGGGCCCTGCGGGAGGAGGAGGAGCCGGAAGGGAAGAGGTGAAGTCACCCACAGGAAGTCAAATCATCACCCACAGGAAATGATGTCAGAAGGTAGCACAGCCATCCCTGGGGAGGATCCCAGACTCCCAAGGGAGAAGAGGTGTAGAGGCCAAGGTGTACATTCTCACGAAAAATAGCAGGATTTTAATTTTAGTTGGGGAAAAATTAAAGATGAAAAAACAGTTGCCAAGAAAAAATGAATACAACATAACAACCTGTAACATCCTGCGAAATATTATGCGCTGTTCTTTGCACTCACTGCTTGCCTTTTTTGTTAGATATAACCTGATTTTTTTTAAAAAAAATCTTTATTTCTTCTTTTAGAAAACCATACAAATAGTAATACTGTATATAGAATAGCAATAGTTTTACATAGAATAGCCAAAAACAAAAAACAAAGAGAAAGAAAAAAAGCAAACCATAAATTACAAAACATACAGGATACAAAAGAGAAAAGAAAAAGAAGAAAAAAACAAAGGATACAATATAGAAATACAATAAAAAAGGTGTACAATAAAAAAGAAACAGATATTGAAATTGGTTCCCTTTCACCATTCCTAAATCATTATGTTTCTTCCTCAATGTAGTCCTTCGTAATATTTATATATTCCTCAAAAAGTATTACATTTATATTTTTATTGAATTCTATCTTACTTAATTTGATTATATATCAGATGACTTGTTGGTCCTATTCTAGGCATATCACCCATTTTGAACTTAATCCCTCTTTATGGAAATAATCTATTGCGTAGCTCCATTCCGTTTTTAATTTCTGTTTGGATATTTTCCTAATTATTGCTGCCATTCTGGCTAGATTCATATATTCTACTAATTTCAGATGCCAATCTTGAATTGATGGAACTTTATCTCCTTTCCAATTTTTGGCTAACACCGTTCTCACCGATTTTTTAAAATCTGATATAATCTACATACAATTTTTTCCACATCGGGGTTTATTATTTGTGTGAGAGGCAAGTAAGCCCATGCGGTGGCCAGGTACCCTAGCCCTGGGCCTGGGAGGGCTATGTTGGCTGGGGAGCCACATCGCAGGCTGGCTGCTTCTTTGTTTTGAGTTTTAAATTCTATTCTAACGGCACTTCCACCTTGGACGAGCTCTGCACAGGTAAAACAGCACAAGTGAAACAGTGATGACCATAAGCGGAGGGAAAAGGTGTCTTGGGGCACATGCAAAGTGCTCTCCTCCCTGGGAACATAGAAAGCTGCCTTACACCAAGAGCAGGTCAGTGTGTGTCCATACAGTGTAGTGTTGCCCACACTGACCGACAGCCGCAGCAGCTCTCCAGGGTCTCAGAGATGGGGTCTCTCGCTGGAGACACCAGGGAGTGAATTTGAGACCTTCTGCATGCAGAGCAGCTGTTCCTCTGCCAAACCACCCCCGACCCAGCACTGAGGAACTGCAAACAGCACCCAGACAGACCTGGAGTCAAGGAGCAGGGGGTCTCGGCCCCCTCTCGTGCGTTAGGGGATCCCTAAGCTGGAACCAGCCTCTCACCTCGTGCAGTGGGAAGGCTGCGGAGTAGACCCCTTCGTTCAGCAGCCGGTCAATGCCCATCTCTGCGTGCTTCCTCTTCCCGTAGATGGTCCGGGCCAAGATCTCATACACCTGGGAGAGAGAGGGGTGGTCATCAGCCAGGTGGGAGGAAAAGGAAAGGGCATCGACAAGAGAGATGGTCAAAATTGCCGCCTCCTCCCTCTCCTCTTCCTCCTCGTCCCTGTTGCCAGGCTGCCCCGAACCCACAAGGCATGCCCCATTCCCCACCCCATGGGCTCACAATGCGATGCCTCTGCGTGTTGGTGAAGTACGAATCGTGCTGCTCGCTGCCCAGGAACCTGAAACAGTGGAGGGGGAAGAGAGGGAGAGAAGGAGAGAAGGAGAGCTGGGTATAGGCTGGGGTGGAAGCACCTGGGCACCTTTTGTGTTGTTGTTGTTGTTGTTGTTGTTGTTATTATTATTATTATTATTATTATTATTATTATTATTATTATTATTATATACTGCCCTATAACCACAAGTCTCAGGGCAGTTACAACGTAAAATCACAATATAAAAACACAAAATGCACAACGAAAACAAGAACAACCCAATAAATGCCCCCCCCAAACACATTTTAAAAGGGCATGGATGCCAGTCAGCCAAAGGCCTGGTTAAAGAGGAACGATTTCGCCTGGCACCTAAAGGTGTATAATGAAGGCGCCAGGCGAGCCTCCCTGGGGAGAGCGTTCCACAAAATGGGGAGCCAATGCAGAAAAGGCCCCGTTCTCATGCTGCTACACTACAGGCGAATAAGGGCCTCGGAAGATGACTGCAGGGTCTGGGTGGGTTCATATGGAAAGAGGTGGTCCTTGAGGGCCACGTGGCAATGGTGGGCAGGGCTAGAAGCAAAAAATTGGGTGGGGCAATGGAAGTGACTCTTCTCTTGGTATCTTCCAGGAACACAAAAGCCACAGGGCTCTCTCCCCCCCCCCCCCCGCAGCAGCCCTTCTCTAGTTGGACAAAAGACCTTGCAAGCATCTTCAGACACTTCCCAGCCAGGTCCAAACATGGCGCGACTGCTGAAAGGCTTCCTTTGGAGACCGAGAGGGTGGGTGTGGTCTGAGAAGCGTCCTGGGGGCCACACAGAAAGGCCTGAGGGCCACCTGGGGTTCACCCCTTGGAGGTTCCCTCCCCCCTTTGGTGGTTCCCCACACTTGCCCTCACTCACTTGTCCAACTTGGACTTTCGAAAGGCACAGGTATAGTAGTCGACGGGCTTCTTGGGCACCTGCTGGGCCATGATGTTCGGCAGGTGCAGCTTCCGGAGCAGGTCGTCAGAGCTGTTGCGGTCCGGGTTGGGGTGGGCCTGCGATGGGGGCATGAGAGGAGACGGAGGGGCTAGGAGGTAGACCGCTGGCAAGGAGGCAGCCCGCGAGGAAGCCAAATGGGGGCCCCACCACCGCACCTCCATGCCCCGGCACTCACCTGGAGAGGGGCCCGCATGCACAGCTCCTCGGCGTAGTACACTAGCACCTCCCAGGGCGCACTCAGCTTCATGTAGTGAATGCCCTTGCGATCGCTCAGAGTCTCCTCCTGAGAAGGAGACAGGTTGCTGAGAAGAGGGTGGGGGACTTCCTGGAAGCCTCGGCCAAGCTCTCTTCCACATGGAGAGCAGCACAAAGACTTGTGGCCCCCAAGAAAACACGAACCTGAAGCCAGGGCCCCCTCCCCAGTTGGCTGGTGGCACTATAAGAAGCATGAGTGGAAGAGTTTGGGATTTCTTAAAAATAAATCATCATGCGTCTTCGTTTCTCCATTTGATCCTTTTACATGGTTTTGTACGTATTGTAGTATTTTATGCATTATGACTTGCCCCTATCTTTTTGTTTTTACAGATCACAGTTTAGTAATTATTTACTGTATATGCTAAGAGTGAATTTCTGTTTCATTATTTGCCAATGTTTTGAGAGTTAGTTGTGTACTATTATATTCCCAAAGATTATTGGATACTACAGTCACACCTCGGCTCACGAACGGCTCTGCTTTTGAACATTTTTTGGAAGCTGAACGGCCGACGCAGCTCCCGCTTGAGTGCAGGAAGCTCTTGCAACCAATCGGAAGCCGCGCCACGGTTGTTGAACGTTTTGGAAGCCGAACGGACTTCTGGAACGGATTATGTTCGACAACCGAGATTTGACTGTATTTTATTGGCTAGAAGTCCAACATAAGCCATCCCATTTTAAAGTTATATTTTATCATGACTTTTTGTATTTGATCAGATTTTTATAAGATGTGGGTTCTTTGTTGTACAGGTGAAAATTAGAATATAGTCGAAAAGTGCATTTATTTCAGTAAAGCAACTTAAAAGGTGAAACCAATATAAGAGATAGATGCATGGCATGCAAAGCAAGATATGTCAAGCCTTTATTTGTTGTAATTGTAATTATTTGTCGTTAGGCGGGTCAATTATAAATGGAATGGAATTAATGAAATGTAATAGCGATGCTTATTTTTGTTTACTTTTGTATTATTGTATTTTGTATTATTATTTGTTTTATTACTGTGGAATTTCCAAAAGACAGCATTTGTAAAAATTAAAAGAAAAAAAAATTAAGTTGCATTTGTTGTTGTTTAGTCATTTAGTCGTGTCCGACTCTTCGTGACCCCATGGACCAGAGCACGCCAGGCACTCCTGTCTTCCACTGCCTCCCGCAGTTTGGTTAAGTTGCATTACTGAAATAAATGCACTTTTCGATGATATTCTAATTTTCCGAGTTTCACCTGTATATTTTTTTGCTGTGAACCACATTGAGTATTGTAATATGGAAAAGTGAAATGAAATTAGTGGAGCACCCAGCAGGGCTTGGAGGGAAGAAAGATGGAGAGAGTGGGTGAGAGTTGCGGGAGGAAGAAAAAGGGAGGAGGCAGACCGGAAAGCAGCAAGCAGAGAGGGGAAGAAGGCAAGCTGGCTGGCTGGCAGGCAGAAAGCAAACTTTTTGAATTTCTGCTTCATGGTCTATATCGGCTTCAGCGTAGCTCCTTGCCAAGGGCACAAGGGAGCCTTGGTACAACTTTGCCCAAAGCCCTCCAGGAGACCCCTGCCAGCAAAGACCCCTCACCTTCTCCATCAGGAGTCCAGCACTGCGCAGGTTCTTGAGGAACTTCTGCCTCCACCTCTCGTGACGCCCACGGGCCGCATCGCACCCGGCACCCTGGCCCGCTGCCCTCTCGCCTTCCGGGTGGGGCTGCTTGTTGCGCCTCTTCTTCGAGGGACGCAGCTTCTCCTCCCAGACCAGCACAAAATCTGCAGGCAGAGAAGGAGATGGTAAGGGAGCCATCACCACCGAAGTGGCCTCCCCCCGCAAGGCCCTGCACATGCGGCCGGAGCAACATTTTTGCGCTGCCTGCTGCTTGGAGTTTGCGGAAGCCGAAGCCCCCTTTGCTCTGCAGTTGCAAAGCTGCAACCTGGGCAGAACTCAGGAGGAAGGGGTTGTACTTGCCTATCTTCGTCTTCCCATCTCGGAAGTAATTCCCGCTGGCGCCGCTGGTGTAGCCATAAGTTTCATCGCCATAAATGTAGATGGGGTCATCGTCGTCATCCACATCCTGAAAACAAAATCAGGATGGGGCGGGGAGGGGGGCACAGTTGGGGGACTATGCTGCGTCTGAGATGGAAGGCGGAAGCCCCTGTAGAGCTTGGTTGGTGCCTGCGGCTGCAGCCTTACAAAGTGGACCAGCCAGCCTTAGATAGGGGACCATCAAGAGCCCCCCTCCTTCCCGTCAATAGGACCTGCTCTTATTGTTTTGGTTTTTTTAATCTGGGATTAACCGGCCTGGCCTGGTCCTCCCACCCGCCAGTCCTCAGTCAGCAGCTCAGCCTTCATGCAATGTAGCTTTGTGGGGGCTCACAGTTCGCAGCAAAAAAGACCTAGGGGGGATGGAAAGGCTTTTCCCGCTGGCTCCACCCCCGCCCTATTTGTGTATAGTAGCAGTGGGCAGCTGAACCCCACAATTGCATTTTTAAAAAGGGGACAAAAGTTCTGCTGCTTTTCTTTGTGGGTTGTTTGTGTCCGACAGCAGAATTGTGCCAGGAATTGTGCCTCCTCCCTCCTCCCAGGGCTGGATTTGAAGGAGGGACCTCACAAAGTGATGTTGTTAGCGGCACGGTGTGTGTGTGTGTCTTACACCTGCAGATTTGAACCCCTTTCCTTCTTTCCTTTATTTCTTGAGACACTCCCAGGACTTGGTTCTAAAGCTGGCGGGGGAGTGTAGCCCCTGAGCACACACAGAGTGCCTCCCCCCTTGCCACTCGGCAATTGCGACTAGGCTCCAAACACCCTCAGGGACCCAAGGAAAAGCCCCCCCCCAGGGCAAGAGGCATGAAAGGCGTCGAGCCCAGCACCCCTTGGTTCTGAAAAGAACCCCCTCCTGGGATTGCTTGCCCTGCGTTCCCTGTGTACTTACGAAGGTGGCGCCTCCGTTGGGGAGAATACTGGAATCCTCGTAGAGACCCGACGGGCTTTTTCCCAGGCCAATGAGCAGGCTGGTGTCCTGGGAAACCTTCTTGCGAATCATGGTGGGCTGGGGGGGGGCGTTGTCGGGGAAGGAGATTCAGGCTGCAGCTTCCATCACCGCTTCAGTCCTTCCAGAGGGAGGGGGGATGCAGGAGAGAAGCTCATTTGGGTGGGTGGGGGCCCCTCCGAAGCCAGAGAGTCTCCCTGCCCTCCCCCAGCTCCTCATCTGTGGCCTGGGGACCTCCCTCCTCCTCCTCCTCCTGCTGGGCTGTGCAGCACCTTCTGGTCCTGCAAAGGAGATGGAGCAATGATGTCAGAGGAACAGCAGGAGGAGAGGCAGCGCCTATGGCCTGGTAAAGGAGGGGCGCTGGGAGCCACGACAGCCCGCTGCCTGCTGCCTGCCTGCCTGTTGCCACCCACCCCCCAGCCCCACGCACTTGCAGGCCCCTGCTCTGCTGTTGCTGAATAGCTATGGGATGGAGGAGGAGGAGCAGCAGCAGAAGCAGAGGAGGCTTCCCGGCACAATCTTTTGCTGGCTGTCAGCCTGGTGGGGTGGGGGGGCACGGAGGGGTGGGGGGCCTTCAAAGAAGAGGGATTGTGCAAGGAGGGGGAGAGGTGGGTGGTCAGGGAGAAATCAGAGCACCCTCTCTTTGTGTAAGAGAGACAGAGTCGGAGACAGGCGGACATTCCAGCAGGCAGATGGTGTCTCCTGCCTCCTGTCTAGAAGAGGGTCCTCAAATTAAGGAGGGGCACAGTCCACCAGTCCTGCCCCCCAGCTCCCCCTTTTTTTTAGCCAAATCACATCTGCTCTGTAGATTTGGGAGGGGGGGGGGACAGTACTTCTGTGGTGGCCGCAAGAAGAGGGTGCCACTCTGCCATTCTAACTACCCCCTGGGTTGTTAAAATTCTTTCAGCCAGCCTCACCATTGTCTGCACTGGCTGGCAGCAGTGGCTCTCCAGGGGGTTTTCAGCAGGGGGTCTGTTCCCAGCCCTACCTGGCGATGCTGCCGTCGTGGATTGAACCTGGCGCCTTCTGCATGCCAACTACGGCCTCTCCAGTAAATGTTAAAATTCTGGACCGGGGGCATGTTGGATCCTGACGGCAAAAGGAGAGAGAGGGGCATTGGAAAGGGCCAGTTTGGGTGTGTGTGTGGCTTCGATGCAATGGGACCCTTCCCATAATTCTGACTGCTGTGGAAGGGAATTGTCAGCAAGGGAGCATTGGCTACCACTGCAGTTTACAGGAGGGAAGCCAGACTGGAGTTTGGGGGTGATAATCCTGTTGGTAAACAGCACTGAGAAAGAGGAAGGAGGGGTGTGATTTTGGCAGACAGCAGGAGCCAGGCTGCGCCCCCTCAGCCTCCAAAGAGCCCAGGAGAAGAGGCAGACTAGACCAGCCCAGGGAGAACCCAAGGCTGGGGTGGGATGCTGGTTTTTGGGAGCTGCAATCCATTGATGAGCCTCAGGTAGCATTATTTTTGGTCCTCTGAAAGAACTTTATAAACGAGGGTCTTGTTCTTCCTTTGTAAGACCCTCAGTACCTGCAGGCCTGGCAATGCAGGGGGTTGGGCTAGATGACCCCACGGGTCCCTTTAAATTCTATGATTGACTGTAGGCAAACCTTTGATGCAAGTGAAGCTGCTGCCTGCAAGGTTGCAAAGAATCTTCAGCTCTTCAGCTTCCTTCCAGCCTGGCCCAGCCTGGTGTGAGATGAATTTGAGGAGCCCACGCTATTAGGAGAATAATTCCAGAAACATCCCTCCTTCTGCTTCCTCGAGTTGCATTAAATATTTACTCTGGCTCCAGGCAGGCAGGACGAGAAAAGAGCTGTCTAAAATCCTCGGTAATGTTTTCAGGAAGTGGTGGCCTTAGCAAAATGGAGCCTGGGTCAGGATCTTCAGAGTCACAAACACAAATTGACTGCTCTTATGGGGTATTCACAGCAATGTCCAGGAAGGAAAGATGGTGGACTACATATTTCTTGTTGACACCCTGTCCATGGAGATAATTATGTGATGGTTAATGATAGCCAAGCCATAAATCTCGGTTATTACATAATCTCTGGGAAAACAGAGATAACCGAGATTACGCTCCGAGGCTCTGAAAGGCTGTTTTCCACTGCTCTGCCCAAAAACCTCGTAATAGTCCCAAGGGACATAAAGTGGCTAAACCCCCCCTTTATTTGTGAGACTATTATAAATTACGACTGAGGTTTTCTGTCTGCCAGTTGAAATATAAATCTAGAATGCAACCTGGCTGCTGGCTTAAGAGAGACAAAAAGCAAAAGGTTGAGAGCAAAACAAAACACATGCTTTAATTTTAAACAGCTAAGAGGTGTTCCAACTGTTAGAAATCTTTGCTGTCTTTTATTTTTAACACTCTGTCCTTCTGGCTAAAGTGCTGGTTGCAAAATGAAACTAACTAGCATAATTATAGCTACAGGTAGGTAGCCGTGTTGGTCTGACATAGTCGAAACAAAAAAATTCCTTCCAGCAGCACCTTAGAGACCAACTAAGTTTGTCATTGGTATGAGCTTTCGTGTGCATGCACACTTCTTCAGATACCAGTTGATGGACTTCCATTTCATGCGGCTCAATGTGGTGCCTTCCATAGTTCTAGTTACAGGTACTGTATATTCCTGTATATAAGCCTACTTTTTAACCCAGGAAAATCTTCTCAAAAGTCGGCGGTCATCTTATGGTAGGTAGCCGTGTTGGTCTGACGTAGTCGAAACAAAATAAAAAAATTCCTTCCAGCAGCACCTTAGAGCCCAACTAGCATAAGTTTGTCATTGGTATGAGCTTTCGTGTGCATGCACACTTCTTCAGATACCAAGATGGTATCTAAAGAAGTGTGCATGCACACGAAAGCTCATACCAATGACAAACTTAGTTGGTCTCCAAGGTGCTGCTGGAAGGAATTTTTAAATTTTGTTTTAGCATAGTTATGCTACTGTGAGAAAATAACGCGGAAAATGTGGTCTGATAAGAAGCCAAGGGACTCAGACTCAAAGCAGAGAGATCTTCAAGAAAGCACGCTGTTAATAAGACCAAGAGCACTCAGTAACGGTAAAAACACTGTTGGATACCCCGTTATCCCATTGTTGGCATCATGCAACAATTATTGGATGAGCAACTAAAAGAGATCAGAACTGAGATGGATAACGTGGTGATTGAAAATGAATCAGAGAAAGATGGGGTTAAAGACCCAGAACCTTTGGAGAATACTATTGATGGAGGACTGTCAGAACAGGAGATTGGAATGGTAAACCTCGAGGCAGTAGATGACAAAATGGAGACCTTCACACAGGGGCCTGGAGGAGTGAAAATGTCATGTGGTGGAGTTATGATGCTAGAGTAGTGGGATGCAACAATGGATGGAGAAATGAAGAAATATTCTGAGGTGGTAGAGCTAGAACTGAGAAAGAAAGGATTCTGTATACAATTTGGAGTTAATTTCGAGGGGAAAGCTACCAAGCTCCTGGCAACACTCCTGGAAGAAGACTAGAGGAAGAGGAAATAGAAGGATTTTATTTTTCTAAATCAGGTGGGAAAACCATGGCAAGCAAGAATCAGGAATGGAAGATATGACACTGGGTGTGAATTAATTAATATACAATAAGTAAATAACTATAGATTACTGTTTTAATGTGATTACAGTGAAGAAACTGTGAATAAAGATGAAGGATTCATTGCTTCTCAACATTTGGGGTAAAGTTGTTATGCTGGTCTGGAGGGAGACTTTTGCTGACATTTATTGATAATAATAATTGGAGAACCCCTTTTAGACTTTTTGTGTGGAAGGAAAAATGAATGAACTTGAAATGTCTGAGTCCTAAGACTGGGAAAATCTCACCGAGCAGATGGAGTGAATACTTTAGGATAGCTCTGTTGGTAGACCATGAGACTCTTAATCTGAGGGTTGTGGGTTCGAGTCAAACGTTGGACAAAAGATTCCTGCATTGCGGAGGGTTGAACTAGATGACCCTTGGGGTCCCTTCCAACTCTACGATTCTATGTTTTTCATTCTTTTATTATTTTTATCTTCTTTTTCTTCTTTTCTTCTTGCTTTGCTCTTGCTTCTGTTGGGTTGTTTTTCCCTTTCTCTTTTTGTTTTCCTTTAGATTAGTTTGGTTTTTAATGTATTGTATTATCAAAAAGCCTCGTTTAAAAAAAAGATGATGATGGGTGCACCTCAACAGGCACATATTTCCACATGTGGTGGGAGTGCCCCAAAAGCCAACTATTCTGGGCAACAACCACACGGGAAATAAGTAAAATAACCAAGCAAACATTAGAAATGACCCCAGAATTGGCCTTACTAAACATTTCCCAAGACAATAATGCCGAAGTACACTACAAAGAACTCATAACCCACTTACTCTCAGCAACCAGAAGCACCATAACCAGACACTGGAAAGAGCTGTCAGGAGTAAGCAGGGACCAATGGTACCAAATTGTTGTTGCTTAGTCGTTTAGTCGTATCCGACTCTTCGTGACCCCATGGACCAGGGGTCCCCAAACTAAGGCCCGGGGGCCGGATGCAGCCCAATCACCTTCCAAATCCGGCCTACGGACGGTCCGGGAATCAGCATGTTTTTACATGAGTAGAATGTGTCCTTTTATTTAAAATGCATCTCTGGGTTATTTGTGGGGCATAGGAATTCGTTCATTCCCCCCCCCCCAAAATATAATCTCGCCCTCCACAAGGTCTGAGGGACAGTGGACCGGCCCCCTGCTGAAAAAGTTTGCTGACCCCTGTCATGGACCATAGCACGCCAGGCACGCCTGTCTTCCACTGCCTTCCGCAGTTTGGTCAAACTCATGTTCGTAGCTTCGAGAACACCGTCCAACCATCTCGTCCTCTGTTGTCCCCTTCTCCTAGTGCCCTCCATCTTTCCCAACATCAGGGTCTTTTCCAAGGATTCTTCTCTTCTCATGAGGTGGCCAAAGTATTGGAGCCTCAGCTTCACGAAACCAAATAGTACCAAATACTATGGGAAACAACCCTACTAGAAAAATTAACCAATAAGCTGAAACTGACACGGGGACAAATAGAAGAAGACGTCACCCTGCTATGGCTCCCCTTTATCACATACACAGCCCAACAAGACAATGACAAAAATCCACCAACAGCATACAAATCAATATGGCTAAACTGATCCAAGACACCCACCCACCCCACTCACACACGAAACAAAGACCATTACAGCCAACCACAAATGAATAACCATACCTTAGGCCAACCCCAACCTCTCCCACCACCAAAGGAACACAACGGAACAACAGAGAACCTGCACAAGCGACGCTGACAACCCCCCCCCCAACATATATTAAGTAAAATAGAAACATTGTCACCTGACCCCCCACCTACTTCTATCCCCCTCTTTCTTCCCAATGTCTCAGCAAATGAAACCGATTTGTGAAAATGTTACGAGACATTGCATATATTTCTGTAAATCAAGAAAATCTTTAATAATAAAAAGATGTTGATCCTGGGGTATTGACATATGAGAAGTTGCCTCCGCCTCTCCGGAGAGGTAGGAAAACCTCCCAGGCCCATTAGCCTCCTCTCTAAGCTGCGCAGAGCAAAGCAGCGCCAGTGGGGGCAGAGATTAAGTGGACATAGGGAGCAGTCAGGCCCTGGCTGAGAGCCTTTCCTTGCACGTCACGATTTCTCACAGCACAGAGTTTGGGGAAAAGCAGCCAGTTACAATCCCGCCCCCATTGGCCCATCTTGGGAGGACGATTGTGAAGGCAAATGCTAAAACACTGCATACTGGGTTAACGTTCATCACAGAAGGGCAGAGTTGGAAGGGACCACAAGGGTCATCTAGTCCAACCCGCTACAATCATCACCTTGAGAATAAGCACCCCATGCTCTACCGAGTTCCCCGATGACCATGAAAGAGATGCCAGCAGGAGGGATGAGGGCACAGGTGAAGCCAGCCCTGGGTTGTAGCCACCGAGTCTGGCTCCCTTGGTAGGAAGGGGCCTTTTTAAGGTTCAGCAGGGAGGCAGCGGTGGGCAAGGATCTTAAAAATGCAACCATTTTTCTACACTCCTGTTTTCTGCCTGAGGGCCTGCTGTTTTCTGCCCACCCAGAGCCTTCCAGCAGGGTTGTGTCAGGAAACCTCTAATATCATCAAAAAAGGGAGAGAAAGAACCAGCCTGTCTGCATCCCAGGAGCACTGAGCTGAGGGGAGGGCAGCCAGCAGCCGCAGTTCTGTGGAGACAGCGCCTGCGCCCCCATTCTACCCCCAAGTAAGCCTGGCAGATAGCGAGCATGGCAAGTCCCAAGACACTTTGGGCCATCTGCTGCCTGCCGTTTGGGAAGCGTTCACTGCAAAGCAGTTGGGCCTTCCAGGCGAACAGCATCTCCAGACCTGCGGAGTCTTTCATTACACAGAATTTGGAGGGCAAGGGGAGATCCATGGGGAAAGAAGCAGGGGGTGCTGCTGTTTTGACCTCGGCAGGAGCCCAAACTTGACTGGGGGGGCGGTGGTTGGGCTGCTGCTACTGAGCCTTTAGCAGAATGAAACACATGCCACACAAGCTCTCAGATAAATGAAAGCCATTTCTTGGCGTGAAAGCAACACCAAACTACAGAGAAGGCTGGGTACACTTTGCCCACTCCCTGTGGGCACGATCCGACTCCACCACAGGGAGAGGCCGATTTCCTTTTGGGACACCACCTGCTCATGGCTAAGGAGAAGGCAGAAGTATTCCTCATTCTTCTTCCTACCAAGTCGAAGCCCAGAGCCCAAATTCAGTGTTAACAGACCCCGGATTAATCTGCGCAAACAATAAGGGTGCTGTGGGCTTCGTGGAGGGTGGCGGGGGGAAGAGTCTCTCAGAAGGCCACCCGGCCTTGAGGAGGCTCTCTTCTCCATCAGCCAGACCTGCTCTCTCCTAAGCATGGCTATAATGTGTTCCTGCCACTGTGGTTGCCATGGCAGCGATGGCTTCAGCCTAGCGGTCCTCCAGGCCCAGGCTTGGCAGAAGCCTTTTTTACTCAAAGCTCTTGAGTGCCACCCAATGGCTCTTTTGGGGGGAAAGTTATGAAAAAAAGATGGGCCACACCAGGGTACTTTCACCAGGGATTTTGCTCTTCCAGAGGCCCAGGAGTCACGGAGGCAGTAATGAGGCCGGCCACCAGCTGGTCCTGCCGCCAGAGGTGCTCTGCCAGCCCGTTCAGGAGGTGGGCCACATCCGAGAGTCCAGCACGGCCGTCCAGGGTCTGTCCGTCGGCCAACCGTGGTGCGTTGACGCTCTTGGCCCGCAAGACAGGCAAGCCCCAAGTATGGCAGAAGGCGGCCACGTCCCGGCCTGTGACGTCGGTGTGGGCGAACTGGTCAAACCTGGAAGGAGCCGGTCAAGGAAGTGTATCGCCAGACACTCAGCTCCCCATCAAGGTCAATGTGGGCCCGGCAAATCTCTCTCCCCACAGACCACAACAAAGGCGCAGCAGCTCCTCTCTCAAGACCCCGGCCTGAAGGATGAGCTCCCTTTGGGGAGGAACATGCATTTTTTTAACAGTGTGGTTAAACTGGCCGCTTTTATTCTGAAGCAAAAACCGCCCAATCCAGAACTTGCTCCTGGTTTAACCCACAGCGCCACAGCGCCACCCGCCACCCGCGTTTACTTGCTTTTATATGGGCTCCTTAAACTGGTATATTTTATTACACAGAGCATCTGGTGACAATGTTTTTCATCTGAAGTTGCTGAGCTGGCTCAACATGATGGTTTTTTTCAAACCTACACCCAGAGCTTTTTTCCCAGGGGAAACTCAGTTCCAGCACCATTCAGGTGGGTGCCATTGCAATTCTAAGAGAACGAGGGAGGTGTTATGGTGAGTTCCAGTACCTCTTTTTCTAGAAAAATAGCACTGCCCAGGTGGCGCTGTGGGTTACACAGAGTCTAGGGCTTGCTGATCAGAAGGTCGGTGGTTCGAATCCCTGCAACGGGGTGAGCTCCCGTTGCTCGGTCCCAGCTCCTGCCCACCTAGCAGTTTGAAAGCACATCAAAGTGCAAGTAGATAAATAAGGAAGGTAAACGGCGTTTCCGTGCGCTGCTCTGGTTCGCCAGAAGCAGCTTTGTCATGCTGGCCACATGACCCGGAAGCTGTCTGCGGACAAACGCCAGCTCCCTCGGCCTATAGAGCGAGATGAGCGCCGCAACCCCAGAGTCGGACATGACTGGACCTGATGGTCAGGGGCCCCTTTACCTTTACCTTACATTTTTACCTGCAAGTCTCCTTTAGTGTGATTTTTATCTTGGAAAGGCAGGATAAAGAACAAACAAGTGGTCGTCTGCAGTGTCTTCCTCCTGTGCAAACTTTTCACTTAAAGAAAGAGATCCTAAGCGTAAAATGCCCCTGAGCATGTGCAGAGTTGCCTTCCCCTTCAAGCACCTTGCAACAAGTCATGAGTTTTAATGACAGAGTGCGCACACACACCAAGGAGCTGGAAGGATACTTGGTGCCAACCACCATTCTGATGGCATTATTGGCTCCATCAGCCACCCGGGAAATTTGGTTTGGCAGGTCATCAAAGGATGCCCGGTCTGTGAATGAAAAGAGGAGCAGGAGACCGTCCACTTTCTCTGTGCAAGCCTGTTGGGGTATGGGGAGAGAAGAAGCAGAAATCAGCCCACCTTTTTCTTCCCTTGTTTCATCATTTATTTAACAAATGATATATCCTGCTTTTCAGAAGCATTTTCCCACAAGGAAACAAGGACAAATTAAGCAAACATACAGTCAGCAATATGTTAAGCAAAATTTTAAAGCAATTAATGAAATAGGCAGTACGTTAAAAGAATGATCAGCAAAACTGTAAAATCACAATACAGTACTGTCAGAGGGCCTGGTATGGCTACTCTAGAGTAACGACTCCAGCATGGTCTTTTAAGGTTTTTATTAAGTGCTGATTATTTACAGTGTTCAGAGCAGTAAAAATGCATCCTTAAGGTGAGGTGTCTGAACTCCCGAATGGCGATTGGCGCGTTTTCTTCCAGCACCACAGCTTTGGCAGACCCAACCTCTTCCCCCTACGTTTGCGTCGCAATTCGGGAGTTGGGGGAATTGGCCTCCCCCCTGTGCGTCCTACTTCCTGTCCCACCTGCGGCCTGGGCTCCACAACCTTGCCTGAGCCTCGGACACCACTTCCTGACTCTCCGCTGGAGGCAGAGCTCTCCTTACTCTCTCCCGCGCTTGGGGATGGGCTGGAACTTAAGATGGGAGGGACTTCCCTGTATCCCTCGTCCCTCACATCCATCCCCCTCCCAGGCTCCTCTCCCCCCCTTCCTAGTGGCTCTCCGCTTGCTGGGGACGAGTGAAACCCCAAGAAGTCTGTGGCATCCGAGCCTGTGGGTGTAAAAATTTCCCCCCAATCCTGCGATCTTTCTCCTTCCCCCTGAGAAGACGGGAATCCCAAGAAGTCAGTGGCGTCAGAGCTGGTGGGAGTAAAAATGTTCTGCCAGTCCTCTCCTGCCTCTGACGTCGTTGACCTCGGTGAAACCCACACCTCTTCTTCCGTGTCCTCAAATTCCGCTTCCCATCTCCATGGAGAGCTGCTGCCTGCTATCCCTTCCTCCTGCCCCTCCCCCTCTCCCTCCCTTTCCATGTGCCAGGGCTTGGGCCTGTGGGGGAACAGGGCGTGGAACTCTTCCACTAAAAATTCCTCAGGTACTTCTGTGGCCGGTATCCACTCATTGTGGGACGGCGGAGTGTCCTCCCATGCTATCAGGTACTCCAGTCCTCTCACCCCTCTCCTTGAGTCTAAAATCTCAGTTGCCTCATTGAGCTGTCGGGCGTCTCCCGTCTCCCCCCCTCCCTCTGGAGGCTGATCGCTGTCCCTGAACCTGGTACTTTCCCTGTACGGCGACAGCAGCGATCTATGAAACACTGGGTGCACTCTCATGTCCTCCGGCAGTGCTAGCCTGAAGGCTACCGGGTTGACCTGTTGCGTGACCGTGAAGGGGCCCAGCCTCCTGGGTGCTAACTTCTTGCATCGCCCCCTGGTGGGAAGACCTTCCGAGGATAACCAAACCTTGTCCCCCACCCTGATGACCTCTCCCGGTCGCCTGTGGCGATCTGCCCCCTTCTTGTACGCTTCCTTGGCCCTCTCCAAGTGTTCTCTGAGCTGCTGGTGCACCGTCTCCAGGTCCTCTGCCCAATCCTCTGCCTGTGGGCCCTCTTCCTCCTCCTCCCCCTCCCTCTCCGGGAAAGATCTGAGGTCGCGCCCGTAGTTGGCCTTAAAGGGCGACACCCCTGTGGAGACGTGCACCGCATTGTTGTAGGCAAATTCTGCCAGTGGCAGGCGATCCACCCAGTCCGTTTGCCTCTGGCTGACGTAACATCTCAGGTACTGCTGCAGAATGGCGTTGACCCGCTCCGCCTGTCCATTGGTTTGCGGGTGCCTAGCCGTCGACAAGCTGACCTCCACCTGCAGGAGGTTCATGAGCCGCCGCCAGAACCTGGAAACAAATTGGCGGCCACGATCCGAAATAACCCTTAAAGGCAATCCATGCAGTCTGAATACGTGGTCAACAAACAGTTTGGCCGTCTCTTCTGCCGAGACCGCCCTGGCACACGGTATAAAATGGCACATTTTGGACATGAGGTCCACCACCACCAACACTGCGGTCTTGCCCCTGGACGACGGCAGGTCTGTGATGAAGTCCATGGACACTACTTCCCACGGCCTGTGCGGTGTGGCTAAGGGCTCCAGCAAACCAGCTGGTGGCGCTCTGACCACCTTTGCTCGCTGGCAGGTGTCACATCCCCTTACATAATCCCGAACATCCTCCCGCACCCCTGTCCACCAGAAGTGTCTCATGACTAGGTGAGTGGTTTTGTCCCTTCCAAAATGACCCGCCGTTGGGTTGTCGTGCATCTGCTTGAGGGCCTTACCTCTCAGCTGTTTGGTTGGCAGGTACAGGGCTCCCTTGTAAAAAAGCAAACCCCTCCTTTCCTCAAAGTCTTTGGCCTGCTCCCCCCCCCTCTCAGTTCTCTGAAGATGCGGGTGGCAAATTCATCAGCTGCTGTCAGTGCTGTGAGTTCTGCCTCGCTCACCACTGTTGCTCCGCAGGACCATGCTGATGGGGGGAAAATATGCCTGGGTGCCGGTGGCAACTCCTCCTCCATGTACTCTGGCTTGCGGGAGAGGGCATCCGCCCTGACATTCTGCTCTCCCGGGATGTAGTGGATGGAGAAGTTGAAGTTCGAGAAGAACTCTGCCCACCGTATCTGCCGCTGGTTGAGCACCCTGGCAGTTCTCCAGAACTCCAGGTTCTTGTGGTCTGTGCACACCTGGATGGGGTGCTTGGCGCCCACCAGGAAGTGTCGCCAGTGCTGGAACGCAGCGTGGATCGCGAGAAGTTCCCTGTCAAACACTGTGTAGTTGCGTTCCGGCTGGGTCAGCTTCCTGGAGAAGAAGGCACAGGGTCTCCACTCTCTGTTGGCGTCCAGTTGCAACAGAATCGCTCCCAGAGCCTTGTCCGAAGCATCTGTCTCCAGGCGTAGGGGCGCATCCTGCACCACGTGGAACAGGTGCTGGTCTGAAGCGAATACCCTCTTGAGGCTGTCGAACGCTGCTTGCGCCTCTGGTGTCCACCGGAACTTCTGCTTGCCTCTCAGGCAGTCGGTGATAGGAGCCGTGACGCGAGAGAAGTTCTTGATGAACTTCCTGTAGAAGTTCGCGAAGCCTAGTAGGCGTTGGGCATCTTTGCGCGTCCTGGGGCTGTGCCAGTCCAGGATGGCCTGCACCTTGTCCTTGTCCATCGCCAGCCCCTTGTCTGACAGCTTGTAGCCTAGGAAGTCCACTTCTTTGGTGTGAAACTTGCACTTCTCCAGCTTCACATACAGGTGGTTGTCCTTCAGGCGCTGCAACACCTCCCTGACATCCTTCACATGCTGCACTGGGTCATTGGAGTAGATAAGGATGTCATCCAGAAAGACCAAGCAGTTCTTGAAGAGGAGGGACCCCAGGACGTGGTGCATGAAGGCCTGGAAGCATGCTGAGCCCCCTTGCAACCCGAAGGGCATCACCAGATATTCAAAAGAGCCCAGAGGCGTGAACATCGTGGTTTTCCATTCATCACCCTCCCGGATCCTAATCAAGTTGTACGCCCCTCTTAGGTCGAGCTTGGTGAAGATCTTGCCCCTGCGTGCCGCTGTCAGGAGATCATCCACTCTGGGCATGGGGAAAGCCATTGGCTCTGTCACCGAATTCAGCCGTCTAAAATCCACCACCAGACGGCGCTGTTGCGTGTCTTTCTTGTCCACCCAGAAGACCGGGCTGCCCCCTGCTGCCTTGCTTTCTCTGATGAACCCCCGCTTGAGGTTCTTGTCGATGAAAGCGCGCAGATCCTCCAGTTCCTGATCTGACATGGCGTACAGCTTGGCTGGGGGTATAGTTGCCCCTGGCACCAGGTTGATCTGGCAGTCAAAAGGCCTGTGTGGGGGTAGGTGGTCGGACTCCGCTTCGCTGAAGACCTCCTGCAGGTCCCAGTACGGCTTGGGTATTGCCTCACCCCCCTTGACGTGCATGGTGGCCACCGTGGCTATCGGAGGCCCCTCCCCTGGTTGGTGCTGCATGCAATGTTCCAGACAAAAGTCCGATCCAAAAGTGATGCATCTCTGGTGCCAACTTATGGAGGGGTCGTGGCGCGTCAGCCAGCTCATGCCCAAGACGATGGGGGGGTCTGAGATGGTTGTGACGTTGAAAGCCAGTGTCTCTGAGTGCCTTCCCACCGTCATTCTCATGGGGGGGGGTTTGATGCGTGATGGCCCCTCCCAGCAGCTCTCTGCCGTCAATGGTGGCCACGTGCAGGGGAAAATCCAGCTGCAGAAGTTGGATCTGGTGCTCTTCCGCAAAGTTTCTCGAGAAGAAGTTGGCTGAGGCACCACTGTCAATTAAGGCGAGGACTGTCAGGGGATAGCCATTTGGGAGCGTGAGCGTGACTTCTAGAACCACTCCTGCTCTGGGAGGGGTGGGCTGGCTGTGCTCCTCTCTGTGCGGGTGGGCGGGCGGGGGCTGTTGTCTGCTGACTGTGCCCGGCCGCTCCCCCTTGTCTCCTGCAGCCAGGCTGTCTCGTTTCCCTGCTGTGGTGCTGCGTCAGCTGGGGAAGGTACAACCGTTCCCGCCTTTCCTTGCCACTCTCTGCGATGAGGGCAGTCTCTGACGCGATGCCTGGGGGAGTTGCAGAGAAAGCAATTCCCGCCTCTTCCCTCCTTGCGTCTTGGCGCCGCCGGGGTTTGAAAAGCCCGCGCGCGCGCTCCTCCGATCTCCATCGGTTCCGGCTCTGGGCTTGGCCTGGGCGGGTGTGGGGGCGGGCCCTGGGGTGGGGTTTGGTGATGTGGTCTGTCCTGGGAGCGTGGGAACCAAGGTTTTGCTGCGCGCGTCGCTTGTTTGTCATTCCATCTGGATTCCTGTCTCACCCCCACCGCTAGCGCCGCTTTGCTTAACTCATCCATAGTTCGCGGTTTGGGACCTCTTGCCAGCTCATCCTTAACGTCTGCGTGCAAACCCATGTAGAAGGCTGATTTCACTGGCTCACTTTGCAGATCCCACCCCAGTTTGTGCACCAGCATGGTGAATCTCGCCCAGTAGTCCCTAACTGTCGATTTTCCTTGTGTTAAGTTATGAAGCTCCTCTTTAGTGGCCTCCATTTCACTGTCACTAGCGTACATTATTTTTAAAGCTTCTAGAAATAATTTTGCGTTCTTCATGCAAGGATTTTTTTGCGCGATGAGCGGTCTTACCCATTCTTGGGCGGCCCCCGTCAAATGCTCTATGATAAAGGAGACTCTGTGCGCGTCATCTGGGAATTCTGCTGCATGCAATTCCAGCGCATAATTTATTTCTGTCTCGAATCCTAGGTACTCCCTAGGGTCGCCGCTAAACTTGGTGACTAGGCTCTGTCCCCTTCTCACTTGGACTAGCTGCGGCTGGGGCACCCCCCCACCTCTAGCGGCTTTCTCCTCTTCCAACTTCTTCTGTAGGTCCAAAACCATCACCCTTAGCTGTTTCTCAGTCTCCTCTTTTGTCCTCACCTGGTCCACCAGCTTGTTCAGCTCCTCCTGCGCCCCTCGCGCTTCCTCCTGAGCGGCATGCAATTGCTGCTGTGCGTGCGCTGTGAGGTTCTGCAGCTCCTGCTTCGCTGCTTCGGCCTCCAGCCTCCAATGCTCAGCCTCTTGAGCGCTCATCGCTGCACTCCAAAGTAGCCAAAAAAAAGATTCGGGAGTTGCTGTCAGAGGGCCTGGTATGGCTACTCTAGAGTAACGACTCCAGCATGGTCTTTTAAGGTTTTTATTAAGTGCTGATTATTTACAGTGTTCAGAGCAGTAAAAATGCATCCTTAAGGTGAGGTGTCTGAACTCCCGAATGGCGATTGGCGCGTTTTCTTCCAGCACCACAGCTTTGGCAGACCCAACCTCTTCCCCCTACGTTTGCGTCGCAATTCGGGAGTTGGGGGAATTGGCCTCCCCCCTGTGCGTCCTACTTCCTGTCCCACCTGCGGCCTGGGCTCCACAACCTTGCCTGAGCCTCGGACACCACTTCCTGACTCTCCGCTGGAGGCAGAGCTCTCCTTACTCTCTCCCGCGCTTGGGGATGGGCTGGAACTTAAGATGGGAGGGACTTCCCTGTATCCCTCGTCCCTCACAAGTACGATAAGAGGTTTTTGGTTTTTTTAAATAAAAGCAACGCAAATGTTAGCTGCCCAATTAAAACCGTTCTGAAATTTTACGTATTCCTTTAAAATACAGTCAAAACAAGTCTCTCATAGCCGTTGACTTCCCATCTACCCTTTCACAGCCTTCTTTTATTCCCTTACAGAGATGCTATATTACTTACAATTTGTAAAAATTGAAAATTTTATTTTAAAAAATATATTAAGGAAACAGACAAATACATACCGTTCTGAAAAAGCAGCAGAGAACAGGGCCTGCTGTACAACATGTAGAGATGTGGGACATGCCTGATCTCTCTTGGAAGGGAATTTCACAGGTAAGGGGCCACAGTTAAAAAAACAACAACCCTCCCTTGTCCCCCGTACCTCATGGCTCTCACAGGTGGGCACACAAACTGGGCAGCAGAAGTGGGCAGGCTGGCACTAGCAAAGGTGCTCCTGACCTGGTCCCAACAAATAAAGGTCAATCACCCGATCTGCATCACAACCCCTAGGCAGGTGTTTCTCTGAACGTCAGGATGCAGCTCGGCTCTGTGAAGAGGCCTGAACCTCCTTCTGCAAGCACACTCACCGGCAGGACATGATCAAACTTCTTAAGGACAGCTTCGCCACAGTCCCAGAAGGAGAACTTGAAGAAGATGGCTTTCCCACTATCTCTGAGCTTGGCTGGCCAATACACAGTTGTGGTCTGGATCCCTGCAACACAACAACTTCAGCTAGAACAGAATCACGGGTGTCTCGGATTTTGACTTAAAAAACAGCAAACCTATAGGCTTCATGATGCCAGAGTTATATTTGTAATCATGAAGTTCAACAGGCAGAAGTTGCTTTGTGGGTCCCAGTGGACAAAGGAGATAAAAGGAGTGCAGGAGTGTGCAACTTTCTGAATTTCACGACATATTTGCTTAGGGGAAAGTGTCTGATGATGAGTTCTGTGAAATCCAGAAGCCTGGTGATGTGGCCCAAATTAACATATCACTTTGCCTAAAATAGCATTTCTCTGACATGTCAGGCTCTGAGGACTTGGCTTCCTCTCCCCGCATTGGCCGTAGATAAGCAGGACAAGGTGAAAAGAGTCCGTTGCCATTTAAGTCTTTAATGATCACAGCAACAGAACAAAGCATCCGTTCTTGGAATAAAAGGTAAAGGACCCCTGACAGTTAAGTCCAGTTGCGAACGACTCTGGGGTTGTGGCACTCATCTCGCTTTACTGGCCGAGGGAGCAGACATTTGTCTGCAGACAGTTTTTCCGGGTCATGCAGCAAGCATGACTAAGCCGCTTCTGGCGAAACCAGAGCAGCGCACGGAAACGCCATTTACCTTCCCGCTATAGTGGTACCTATTTATCTACTTGCACGTTGACGTGCTTTCGAACTGCTAGGTTGGCAGGAGCTGGGACCGAACAACGGGAGCTCACCCTGTCACAGGGATTCGAACTGCTTTCTGATCAGCAAGCCCTGGGCTCAGTGGTTTACACCACAGTGCCACCCATGTCTCAGAATAAAGGTGTTCCCTTTATCTGCTCTATGTGACCTTGGACTGATATGCTGAATACCTTTCACCCCCCCCCCCAGTTCTTCCCAACTTCCATCTTCAGAACTATGCCCCTCTGCAAATCACTGTTCCAAATCTATACTGCTCCACTGCTCCTGGGCAGCTTCAGGATCCTGGTCATGAGCAGGGGGAGGGGGAAGCTCCCAAATTCCTCATCAGAGCAGTACTCCTCAGCCTGGTCTCTGACACATGTTTAAGATGGAGGCAATGAGCTCAGTTTTTGCAAAAGGAGAAAGATTTCCTTGGAGAGGGAGAAAACCGTGACTGCCTCCTTCCCTTGTCAGCATCACCTATTGTCTCATGGTGGACCAACGGCACCTCCAGACCAGCCAGCTTGGCCACCAGGGCAGTCTTGCCCACGCCGCTCTTCCCTGACACGAAGACCTTGTAGCTTGCAATATCGGCACCCACTTGTGGGGGCAGCACTGGCCTTTCAGTCAGCCCTGGAAAAGAACAGCAAGCCCTGTGAGTTGGCCGCTGCAGCCTCAAGCAACCCCAAAAGCACACACTCCCAGCTCACAAAATGTGGAAACATGTCAGAGTGATTGTAGTAAACTGACAGTGCCTGTGAGTACGTGCAGAGCACCTTCTCCTTGCCAGGAAAGTCTGCACTCCTGTCTGCGTCCCAAAAGGCTCTTGTCACCCCCCCTACTCACCAAAGAGCCTGCGCTTGTTCTGGCGCAAGAGAGTGGCGAAGTATTCCTTGCCCTCTTGAGTCTTGTGCCAATCTGTGACGACGACAGATCCTGGGGGGACAATCATACTCACCTTCCTTGATGTTTCTGCAAAGCAAGACAGAGCAAATGGTGACTACGAGAATATAGGGAAGAGACTGCACACGGCACGAAGCCCCAGGAAATGGCAAGCAGAAAAGCAGTGTGTGTGTGCAGTGTGATCCCAGAACATGTCGGGGGGGGGGGGGAATTCAGAAGAAGGGTGTTGAAAACTCAAGCCTAGTGGTTTCCACCCTAACCGCCCACCCACCCCTACATTCTCCAGTAACATAGAGGCTGGTGGAGATGAAAATGTACTCTGCACATGCTCAGAAACATCCCTTCTCCATTATTCCTTCCTGGAGGAAGCCTCAGAAAGGAATCGCCTGCAGCCAAGAAGAATTGGGCTGGCCCTATCATCAGACAGAGAGCGAGGCATCTGCCAGGAGTCTCCTAAGCTGCTGATGCCACCTTGTCCTATTGCCTGATACTCAACATCCAGCTGAGCCGGATCCTGTACAGGGAACTGGGTGGGAATCCTGCCTTTCAAGTGCTTCAGGCAGAAGAATACCTTGAGCTGGCGCTGGCTGAGGAAGCACCCCTACACAGAGTGGAAGTAGGGATGCATAAGGACAGCCTGCAGCTGGATCAGGCCAGTGGCCCACCTGGCCCAGATGGACACAGGTGTCATAGCACTTTGCCTGTCCCTGTGATTCCAGGCATGAGGCGTCTGACAGAGGAGAGAGAGAGACAGAGACCCATTGGTAGCCTTGCCCTCCATGGAAAAAGGGGCAGGGCGAGAGGTATGGGTGTAGCCAGGGGGTCAGCTGCCCCCCCCCCCACAATCAAGTAAATAAATAAAAATACTTAACTAAAAGTAGAAATAATTAAAATATTTAAAACTGAAATGCTCACAAAGAGCAGTTGAAGGAGCTGAACGTAGCAGACCTAGTAAAAGAGGCGAAAATATTTTACCGTACCACAAAAAAGGCTCTGCTCATTTCTCTTGCTCAGTCATGCAGTAGAGCGGTCCTTCAGTACTTGTGGAGAGTAAAGACCTGGTCAAGGATGATAGGGGAGTGTCTCAATGGGCTAAGCTTGCTGAATGTGCACAGAAAAACTGCACTGGAAGAAAAAGGATGAGTTTGAGAAGGAAGTACAGTACTGAAAAGGTTTCCAGCCAATCCAAGAAAACTTGCTTTAGTTTAAGATTTTGCAATTTTGCAAAACTATACTCGTAAACCTCATGGAAGGTACCGGTACTCCCTGGTGTTATTATTCTATTTAACTTCCTAGTTTTCAAACGACTGAAGACTTGGACGGATTTTTCTGAGCACTTGGGATCAAAAATAAAAAAATCCTTCAGTAGCACCTTAAAGACCAACTAAGGTTTTATTTTGGTATGAGCTTTCAGGTGCATACACACTTCCTCAGATTTTGTGCATGCACACGAAAGCTCATACCAAAATAAAAACTTAGTTGGTCTTTAAGGTGCTACTGAAGGAATTTTTTTATTTTTGCTTCAACTCAGACCAACACGGCTACCTACCTGTAACTAGAACTTGGGATCAAAATAAAGTAATTTAGAACTACTCTGATTGAGACATTTCATTCCGAATCTGCGAGACAGAGGATGGTGGCAGGTGGGCTTCCTGCCCCATCTCACCCCACCCCTCAACATCAATCCTGGTTAGGCAGAAAGGAGCCCTCTAATGGGAGGCGGCAGTTCCCAGCCCCGCAGCACAAGCTTCCCAAGACCCAAACCCCGCATGCAAAAAACCACCCGATCCCTGGACCCTGGCTTGGCCCCTTGGTCGCCTTAGCCCTGCCAGGCCCGGGGCAAGGGTACCCAGCTGCCCCGACCTCCGCAGGGCCCCCCGGCGTGTGTATGTGTTTTCCGACCCATCGATCCTCCCCACCCTCGCGAGGCCGCCTGCTCAGCCCACGAAAGAAAACCTCGTCCCTTCGCGAGCTGCCCCTTTAAGAAGGTGCGCCGCTTCCTCCCCGCCGTACCTGGGCAGACATTTCCACCTCGCTTGCGTCTGGCGTCACTCACCACGTAAACGAAGGTTTCAGCCCCGCCCCCGCCCTCCAGCCGTTCACCAAAGAGCTACGAAAGGGGAAGAGAGGCGCATTCTTTCGAGATACGCGTTTGAATGCCAATCTCATTCAAGGGCGAGAAAGTGGTCCGGCCGCAGGAATCAATGAAAGATTTGCGCGTATTTGTGGCTGGGCAAGAAACGAGCCGCTGCTCTTGCTCGCTGAGGGCTTGCTTGTGTAGATAGCGGGTTGCTTTTGTTTTTAAATTGTTTAGCATTTAAGGTGGCACACAGCCATGGGCGTAGCCAGGATTTGGTATCTGAAGTGTGCATGCACACGAAAGCTCATACCTATGACAAACTTAGTTGGTCTCTAAGGTGCTACTGGAAGGAATTTTTTTATTTTTTGTTTCGACCAGGATTTTGTGTGTGTGTTGGGGCGGCAGCCAAAGTTGTTGAGCATCTTTTTAAGGAAATCAAAGTTGTTGACCTTTTCTTGGGAAATCGCGGGTAAAAATACCCTGTAAATAGGGGGGGGGGGTTGGCAATTAACGAAATCTTCGGTCCCCTCCAAAAGGATGCCAAAATTTTGTGCTCGTTTTCCACCACGAACACTTTTATCTTGCTACTGGACAACTTTTGCCCATGTCCCTGCCCACCCCCACCCCGCGACTCTCGGAGCTGCCCCAGCATCGAAAGGGGGCGTCTGCAGAGCACACACACACCGGAGCAAGCAAAGAGCACTTGATTTTTTTTAATTTATTTTTTTTGCAAAAAATCCATCAGGGAGTAGGGGGTGGTTGTAACATGGAACAAAAGGAAAATGAAATCTACACAGACCCCTTTTCTTAAATACGATCCACTTCCATTCTTACACCGGGTGTGGGGGAGAGTCTACAAGGACGAGTGGGGGAGACGGGTGGTGGTTGGAGTGCGTCTTGGGCGCACCGGAGTCATTTTCGAGCAACGGGAGGGGGCAAGAACGTATATTGCCATCTTATACGCAGGTCACGGACGGTGTGGATTTTGCTGGTCCTGGCGGTGGGGGACGTGGAAGCTGGGCGGGGCCTTCCTGCCATTCATAAGTCAGGAAATGTGGGTGGGGGGAGCTGGGAGATCACAGGATCTCTGCCACGGGTGGGACACCCACAAACGAAGCACCCACAGGACCGTTCTCCCCAGGGTGCATTTCAAGGCCGGATAAGAGGTGGGGATCACGACTGCAGCCCCCCACGCGGCACTGCTTCCCTTTTGTAGGGCAGAAGTTGGGGGGGGGCATTGTCACTCCAGTCAGTAGGGAGGAATGGCTGCGTCTCTATTGTACTTCCATCAGGCGAATACAAAATAAAGCAGCTCCCCCCCCCCGCAAAAAAACAAGGACTAAAGGCATTGGAAGGGAGGCAGGGTGAAATGCGCCTAGTAGCTGAAGATGTTGCCCAAAACATAATGCTGGATTTCTTGGCCGCGGGGTGGTGGATGGGTGGGCAAGAAGAGAACACCTCTAAATTTTGTTGGGGGGGGGGCAGTTGTGGCAACTTCGCAACAACTAAGAAAGCTTTGAGCTTCACCTTTGCAATGCAAAGGAAAATTTTGCCAAGTGCTTTGGAGGTGGAGGGCGAGGGGGTTCATGCCCCACTTCTGTCAAGTCAAAAGCATGTTTTAAGGCAGTCGTGTAGCTCAGGAAGGTGGGATTTCAATCAGCTGGTATCATATGGGGTGGGGGTGGTAGATCCTGGACTCCCCACCCCATTCCTGCCTTACCCAGCATGCAGAGCCAGGAAAAGAGAGCTTGGAAATGTATGGAGCTTTCTTTTTATCCTTTCTGGTCCTAGAAGTAGGGAAGATGAAAAGCGCTCGGGACATCCGGCAAGGCAGGGTGGCCAGAAGCAAAAACATAGACCAGCGAGAGCAGCCAGTGGCCTCTAGGGACGGCCCTCCCAACTGCCCACCATCTGGGGTGAAGGCTGGCCTGAATTTTGGCCTGGAGCACTTTTGGAAAACCTCTAGAAGCCACTTCGTATTATTGCTGGCAATGGAAAGATGGGAGTGAACTACATATGTAGTTTTTCATCACATCAGAGGGAGTTTCTGCTCAACATGCAGCCCCCAGAGCTGCCTCCTGCTCCCTCCAGGGCCTGTCCCGCTCTTTCTGCTGTTGAAGCGTCTGCTGTCCCCCACTCCCCCCGCCGATGGCACCTGCCAGGGCTGCCAAAGCCAGGGACCAAGGGGGCAGCCTAGTGCTCCTGCTCAGCTATGAACCCGGGGGGCCTGTGTGTGGATCCTGCCCCTCTTCCTTCACAATCTGGAAGCATGCTTTGGTGGGGAGCAGCAGCCACAAGAGCCTCTCCCCCCACCCTAGCCGCTGGGAGGAGTTAGTGCTTCCTCTAGGAACCAGAAAGGAATCTGATGCCAAAGTAAGTCCATTTCCACTGTAGCGGCTGCAAAAGAAAGGCAGGCAGGGAGGCTGCAACACGAGCCACTGAAACAGTATAGGTCCAAACTTCAGGTTTGCTTGCTTGCTAACTCTCTTGCGCATGCGGGAGCAGCAGGACTCCACGGACAAAGGCCCCTCCCATCACACACAGGGCTAGCAATGGGGGCCCTTCCTGTGGCATCCGCAAAATAAGCTGGTACTGCTTTAAGCCGCTCTGGCCCCACCCCAACCGACAGCTAGCTGCTTTTGCTGTGATGGACCAGCACGCCCTGCCAGGCTGCTCCTCATGGCCAGGAACATCTCAACCACCCTGCTCCAAGGGACATTCATCCAGAGACTCACAGCAACCAGACGCCGCCTGAGGCAACTTTCAGGGGGGCTACAGCAACAAGAGAAAGAACTGGGGTGGGGGGTTCCCAAAGGATAATGGTCAGGGGAAAGCATCCAAGGTGGGTCCCAAGCATTGCTGCAGCCCCAGAGCAGGGAGCAGAATGGTGTCCCCCCCCCCATCCCTTGGCAACCCTCCACAACTGCTATGTGGTTGGAAGTATGTTGAGAAAGCCACAATGTGCATTGAAGGGTCTGCTCACCACCCTCCACTCTGGAACCACCACCCCTCTCTGAAAAAAGGGTGGTTTTTTGCACTTTGGGCTCATGCTGGGACCTGGAGGGGTAAGAGCATTTGTGCCAGTTGCTTAGATCTTTTTTTTTATTGGTGGGTGGATGCCCAGATTCACAGCCCGCTTGACAGAGCACGGAGGAAGAGGACGACGACGAGGGGGTCTTGAGGGGAGGGGGGAGCCGCTTCCGCTGCTGCATTATCTCTTTGCTCGGACAAAGTACAAGGCATTGGTTTTGGGATAGTACTTGACGTTCTGCTTCTTGTCCATCAGGCCGCCGAAGATGATGACCTCCCCCCGGCCCTGGACCACGGTGTGCAGGCTGGTCTCGGGGGGCCCGACCACACAGCTGCTGTGGAAGACCTTCCAGGCCACCCGCCCGTGCTCCTGGGCCCCCCTGACGTCCAGCACGTACATCTGCATGGGCTTGCAGTTCACACTCTGGTACAGGGGCTTGCCCACGTTCAGGGACTGCGGCGGGTGGTGGCCGAGCCGGCGGGCGATGGGGGGCAAGGCATGGCCGTCCCCCTGGGCGGAGACGGGCCGGGGGATGCTGGGGGCTGCCGCCGCCTCCGTACCGCTAGCGCTGCTGCTCTGGCTGCCAGGGGACGCTGGCGAGGAGACCAGAGGGGGGCTGAGGACAGCCAGAGTAGGGGGCCCCTTGGCCGAGAGGGCTTTCACCGCCTCCAGACTTCGCCTCAAGGCGCCAGGGGAGACAGCGCCCACCAAGGAGCTGGCCGTGTGGGGTGGGGTGTGGAGGCCGTTGGTCTGCTCCGGAGGGTTCCTGAAGGCCAGGCTGACCGTCCTGTTCTCTGCAGCGTCCAGTTGGCAGGCCAGGGAAGTGGCCGGAGGCTTCGGCTCCCAGGTTAAGTCAGCCACCGCCAGCCGCAGGTCCTTCTGGTCAGGAAGGGAGCCTCGCCGGGGGCCCAGGGGCAGGCCGGCCTTGGGGTCATGTCCTTTGATGGCGGAAGGCGTGCCGGGAGAAGCGGCCTGCAGGGGACTGTCCAGAGAGGCCCCCCCTGTGGCCAAGGGGCCGGGTGACAAGCCCCCGCTGCCGTTCAGGATGGGTGAGCTGTCCTCCCTTGCCGGCGAGAGGCTACCTTCCCGGGAGCCAGAGGGTGTCTGCCGCTGTGCCCGGGGCCTCAGGGTGCCCCACCGGCCGTTGACGCAGGGCGCCTCATCTGCCGTCCGCACCGGGGACTGGGAGCGATATTCCCGCGCCTCGGGACCCAGGGCCGGCGGGGTGGCGCTGATGGGGGACGGGCGGGAGTTCAAGCTGGGGCTGAGAGGCGCCCGCCCGCTAGGGGCCTGGCTGAAGACCACCACGCACTGCCCCACCTGTAAGAGAAGAAAGGCCGGGGGCACAGCATCACCCCTCTGCTGCTGAAATCAAGGGGGCTGAGAAGTGCAACAGGGGCTCCTCCTCTCTCTGAGCCCCACTCAAAGTGGGGGTGGGTGGGAGAGACTCAACCCTAACAGGACCTCCAGGCAGGGCTGGGAATTGCCCTCACCTTAAAGCTGGGGTCCCCAGACTACGGCCCACGGGCCAGATGCGGCCCAATTGGCCTCCCAATCCGGCCCGTGACGACCCCCGCCACCCGCTGCCGCCGCCCACTCTTCCAGGTCGGAAAAAAGCGCTGAAAATCGTTTGTGCGCATGCGTATGGGCCTCTCCCGACCCAGAAGAGGTCATTTCCGGTGCACTTCTGGGTCGGGGGAGGCCCATACGCATAAACGATTTCCGGTGCTTTTTCCGACCTGGAAGCGCGCCACCGTGCCAGTAAGTGTGCGTGCGCATGCACACGGGCGCGCCCTCCCCCGCCCTCCGGGTAAGTCTGGGGGACCCCTGCCTTAAAGCCCCTGAGAGTCGCTACTGGTGGTACACAATATGGATGTGCCACAAGTGCTTAAAAGGCACATTTGCCACTGGGCTTGAGAGCTGCAAGTTCAAATCCCAGCTCAGCCAGCAGACCAACCCACTTGCGAGATGGGGTCACATATTTCCCCCCCTCCCTTCTAATTTTTTTTTAAAAGGAAGCCCACCACACTGAAAGACCTGTGGGTGAAGAGGCAGCCCTGGCAGCTGTTCCTCCCCGCCGCCCCCCAACCCCCCCCCCGCTCACCCTGCAAGCCGGATGGCACCAGAGCTCTGGGGCGCCCTGCTCTTCGTTCTCCACCTTCAGGGGCTGCCAGGTCCAAGGGTTGGAACTCATGTGCAGCAACCAGGCGTCCTTGAACAACTGGGGGCAAGGAGGCAGGTCAGCATTGTTAGGCAGAAAAGGAAGGAGGGGTCAGCCGGGCACAGGAGGGGGTCCTCTTTCTGGGCTGCAAAGGGGAGCCAGCTGGGGACACCCCCAAGATGAGGAGGGGCTGACTTTGCTCTTCAGAAGGTGGCCAGTGCTGACCTCGAAGGACAGAAGGAGCCTCTTTCAGAATAGTGCCGGACAGGCCCAACATCCCACTCCTTTGATGAGGATCTTACTCCTGCAGAACCGCCCCCCCCCACTTCCTCCCCCACCAAAGACAGGCAGCGGGCAGAAAGAAGGGCAGCTCACTTGCTTTGCCTAAGTGGAGCAGAGAGCCAGAAAGCCGGTCTCGGGTGGCTTCTAGGAAAACAGCACCCACAGAGTCTGTCTGGGTGCTTCTACAGTAGACTGGAGCCTTAAAAGGGAACGAAAGGGGGAGTGAAGAGCCCCCGCAACACGGCCTACTCACCGCATTTGGGCCCCCACAGCCTCCGAGGACCAGGATGGTTTTGTCGTCTATGACGATCTGGCAGAGAGGGAGAGAGAAAAGTGGGTATGTAGTCTTGGGGAGCCCAGAGAGGCCAGGAGCCTACAAACCACCGGCTTGCCCTCCATTAAGTCAGGCCCCTGCCTGGCCCACTGAAGCCAAGCTCTGCCTACTCCCACCGGCAGCTGCTCACCCAAGACCTTCCCAAGGTCAGGAGCAGCTGTATCCCGACGGCACAGGGCACCCAGAAGGCCCCTGGTTAAATCCCCACTGGCAGTATCTCCAGGCAGGAGTGGGAAAGACTTCCTGCAGAGCCACTGCTGCCAGTCAGTGGAGGCGGCACTGAGCTAGGCAGACTAGGGGGCTAGCTTGGCATAAGGCCTTTTAGGTGCCGGAGATGGGACTTGGCGGGCTCTTGCGGGCAGGGGATGCAGAAGAAAGGGAAGGTGTCCTGCCACACTTGGCCCCTGGTGGGCTTCACTGCAAGCAGAGATGCTGAGGGGGGCGGGTAAAGAGACGCTCACCTGCGACTGGCCTCCTCGCGGATGAGGGGTGGGCCCGGAGATGGTTGGCTTGGACCAGGCCCAGTGCTCCAGGTCCAGTACCCAGACATCATTACTCCTGCCAGAAAGAGAGACGGGCAAAGAACCTTATATGGAAGTTGTCCTTTTTTTGGTATTGGTGTTGGACATTATCATGTTTTTCATTTGAAGAGGGGAGGGGAGAAGAACAGACTTACATTTGCCGAGATCCGAGGGACCCCCCAAAGACAATCATTTTGTCCTGGATGACACAAGAGGAGTGGCCAGCCATGGGAGGGGGTCCATGGGTGGTAACCACGCAGTTCCACCTGAAGGGGAGGCCGGAGGAGAAGAAAGAGGGGCCAGATGAAGCTACAAAACAGTGCACATGTGCATGCATGCATGCGCGTGCGCGCGCACACACACACCCCTACCTCCCTTGATTGATCTTTAAATTTCTACACTGCTTAAAATCTCCAAGTGGTGTGCAAAAATCTGAAGCAGCGACGGGCAATTTGAACAAAACATTACAAAAATATATATGAAAATGTTGCATTAATAGAGAGCTGCTGATACATATACATAAATATCAATTCATTTCCCTTCGGACACACACTTCCTTCCTCTCAGCCTACGGGTTCTCACCCCAGGGTCCCACAAACGCTCAGCTCGCCCACAACAGTCTCACCACGAGAAGAGTTCCTGGAAGCAGCGAGTGCTTTTTGTGGGCAGGTCCAAGGGAGTGGTACTTCCTCAGTCTGCCCACAGCTGGGCCCACTTGTCTGTATCTTATCGCAGATCTCTGGATAGCCAGCTTTATCGCTTTCTCTTGCGCACGTAACGTCCCACCCTGGCCTCGGTTTGGCTCAGTTTATCTTTCGTTCGTTTGCCCCACAAAATGTTATTTTGTTAATTGGGTTATATAGATGAAAGTTAATAAAAATTCTTCACGTGCTCACAGCAAAAAATAAATAAACCAAAAATAAAATCAATGCAGGACGGCTGTTATTGGGCAGTGTACAAACCACCGGAGGGGCAGGAGAGAGATTTGCTCCGTTGTCCATGTGATGGCCCTTTAGATAGCCAAACATCTGAAGGCCTGTCCCATGGAAGATGGAGGCAGCTTGTTTTCTGCTCCTCCAGACCTGAACCAACGGATTCAAGTTCCAGGAAAGGAGATTCTGACTAAACATCAGGAGGAGCTTTCTGAAGGTCTCCATCAGACACTCGTGGGCTCTCCTTCATTGGAGGTGTTTAAGCAGAGGTTTGATGGGCACCTGCTAGCAATTCTTTAGCTGTGATTCCAGCACCACAGGGGGTTGGACCAGGTGACCCGTGGGACCCCAAATCTACAGGTCTGTGATTCTATACACCTGAAATGAAGGTTTGAGAGTGGCAGACCGTTGTTCTGAACAGCTCTTACCAATTCTTAGAGGGCGAATAGGTATGGATTTCGTCGAAGAACCTCTCTGGCTGGTGCAGGGGGTAAGGGCTGGGCCGCGTCCAGCCTCCAAACAGCACCAGCAAGTCTTTGTATACCACAAGGGTGGCCCCCGCCTTGGGCGAAGGGTAAGAGCCTGCAGGGAGGAGGGAGAGAAAAGCAGATCTCGCTTAGGAAAGGGCTCCATGGATACATACATACATGAAAAATCCAAAGACAGCCGAGGACCTGACCCTCCAGCACACACATACACCCCCCCCCAACTACCCGATTTGCAATGGCCAGAGTTTGCCGTTCTGCCTGAAGTTGGGCAAGCGACGGGGACACAAGCCACTGCCTGTCTCCAAAGTGGAATGGGAATGAAGCCCTGGTCGGAAGGCAAGGAGATCCCATTTTGAAGAAGCCTCTGCATCTTGTCTGCAAATGAAGTTGAGCAAGAGCAGGGGAGTCTTGCGGCTGCCCCTCCCCTGTTGCCCAAGTGCCAATGTCAGCAAGGAAGCTGGGCTCTCTGCCCCCTGGAAATGCCACCTGCCCCAACCTATCCTGCCAGCATTGGGTTATTTCTGTTATCAAATGTGGTTTTTACTGAGAGAAGCTGCTGCTACGAAGTGGTACCCAATGCTTCTAAGCAAGTTCATGGAATCCTAACCACTGGGTTCACAGTGATTCCTACACTGCAGGGGGTTGGACTAGATGACCTTTGGAGTCCCTTCCACTTCTACAGCTTTATAATTCCTCAATGTCCCCGAGACAGATAACACGGAGAGAGGAAAGTGCCTGCGGCTCCAACCAGGAGACGCTGTTTCTTCCTCCAGAGGATTCTCCTTTCATGGAGAGAGCAGACAGGGCTGGTGGGTGGGATACTTCAGTCCTACCCAACCAGGGGGGGGGGGAAGGAGAGACGTGTAGGAAAGGTAACTGGGCACCCAGAGGCTTCCTTGGGAACTTGGCGCCACCAACACTTCCAAGGCGACCTTGAGAGTCAGAGGCCAGAGTTGCAAGGAGGATCCAAGACCAAAATTGGGGATGGGGCTATTTGCAGCTCACGCCTGCAAGGCTGCAAAAATAGGCCCCTAAAGCTAGACCATCCAAAGCCTGGCACATGGCATAACCCCCCCCCCCCGCCCCAGGCTCAACGGATCCCACAGTTCCCTGGAGAACCTCCCTGAATTCCAGAGGAAGTGGACAGGGCAGTGCAGCGCTGGGACAAAAATAGCCCTCCCTGGCGGAAACTGCATTGTCAAGTGCCGGGGAGGGGGAAGAGAGTCAGGAATGCAGAGAGCCTCTGTGTGTGTGAAAGGGCTACGCTTTTACTTCAGAGGAACCAGCATTTCTGGGGTGGGGAGGCTGCTCCTCTGCCTGCACCCAAAGAAAAATGCAAGAGGAACACAGAGCATGCAGGACAGGGCCACATCTGCCCACAGCCCCTCCCTCTTTGCCAGTTCCACGTCTGCCCCCTTGAGGACTAGGAACCCGTTTCTTGGTTTGCTTTAAGAAATGAAAAGGAGAAACACCAAACACACAGCCCTTTTGCAGAGCTGCTCCAGGGGGTGGGGCGTTGGGGATGCAAGGGGGCCCCGCGGTCACGGCAGACCCCCCACCAAAAAAGAGAATAGCCTACATATCTTGCTCCCATTTGCCGGAAGCAGAGGGACCGGCCGCCTGGCTGCAAATTGAACTCCCTCCTTGTTTCTGTGGAGGGGGGGGAGCAGTCGAGGGAGGGGAGGAGTTGGCAGCTCCTTGTACAAGTTAATTAATGCTTTCATCAGGCAGCTCTTGAAAGGGAAAGCATCACAAAAACCCCTAATTTCCTGCCAGGCTGACGGGCAGGTGTTTGGGGGGGGGGTTGAGGACACCCCGCCTGCAACTCCCTGACAATTTACGGGGGGGGGGGGGGCTTTCCTTCCCCAACTCAAGCTTTGTTTCTCCTGCCATTGCAAGGGAGACTCACAGCTGGGCTGCATTTCAGCATCCAGACCGGGATGTGTGTGTGTGTCACCTAGATGTCCCCACTGCCTGCTGGAACATCTACACCCCCACTAGCACCCATCAGCTCTCCCACTTTTTTTTTGCTTTGGGTAGATGGCATATTGCAACCCCCCTCGAAGCAGTTTACAAAGAGATAAAACAATAAAATCAACAAAACCTTACCGGCGGTACTTTTAAACATATATAAAGTCAAAATTCAACTTCCTAAGCATCTGGACAGGCTTGTCTAAACAGTAACGCTTTGGGAAGGCATTGAAAAAAAAATACAGCGAAGGCACCTGCTTGATGTCAGGTGCAGGGAGTTCCAAAGTGCAGACCCTGCCACACTACACAACTGGATTCTTACACAGTCATACCTCGGCTCCCGAACGCCTTGGGAGTCAAACGTTCTGCTCCCAAATGATTGAAAACCGGAAGTGAGTGTTTTGGTTTCCGAACTTTTTTTGGAAGACGAACGTCCGGCGCAGCTTCCACTATTGTTCCTGCTGCGTCTGCGCAACCGGGAACCAATCGGAAGCCGCGCCTTAGTTTCCAAACATTTCGGAAGTCGAACGGAAACTTTTCGGAAACCTCCTCTCCAGCCTCCCTGCCCCTCTGCATCCTTCCTCCTGAGAAAGTGAGGTCTAGCAACGTCTACAAGGCCTTGGATGTCATCCTCCCCTCCTCCTTAGTGTTCAAGGAGCTGCACCCCAGGACCAAGAGTCATGGATGAGAAGGGGCCCCTTCTGACTCCGCTTCAGCCCAGGTTTCTGGCCAAGAACTCCTCTGGGTGGCCCCAGGATGGTAGCCTCCTCCCAGCCAACCCCAAGCTTGCACCTGCTCTCACCTGAGGCCAGTGGCCGGATCCACTCTTTGCTGTTCAGGTCGAGCCTCCAGAGGTCGTTGAAAGCAGCGTTGCAGCTGCTCTGGGTGCAGCCGCCAAAGACATACATGGACTGGTTGGCATCATAGTAACAGGCGCCTGGAGGGACCAGGAAAGAAGGAAGGAACACCAGCCCTGAGTGCCTGGCAAGCTCAAGCCCTGCCCCGAGAGAGAGGGGGAGAGATACAGGAGCCAGGCCCAAGCCTACCCCTGGCCCCCAGAAGACTCCACCTGCCCCAGTAGCCTCTTGCCTTACTGTGGCCCGGAAGAAACCCCCAAGCAGTGCTCAGCTGCAACAGAGCCCCCATAAGCTGACTGTCCTTGAGTGGTAGACTGCCTCTGAATATGCAGGCTCCACAGAGGCATCTCTCCTCTGCCCATTTACTGACATGGCTGGTGGCACCCCTCCCCTCGTTGTACGCCTCCTTCCAGCAACTCTTGTGGCCCATCTGATTGCCAAAAGGTATTGCTCTGTTTCCCTTTGGACCACTTCAGTGAGGCCGAGAGCAGGGTCTTGTCATCTGGGCAGCCCAGGACCTCCATGCACACTGCCCAGGCTTGTGTCCCAGGGAGGTCACTTTAGTGCTGCTAACGCAGCAGTTCGGCGCCACCCCTGGCGCAGCACACTTTCCGGGGAGCAGCTACAACTTTAGCTGCCCCGCACCAGATGCCTTAGGGAGAATGGGCCTGTGGGTCACCTGGGGCTCCTGCAGGAATCATGAAGCAAAGGAGCCAGAAGTTTCCCCTTCCCCACAGCTGCTCTGCAAAGGGCTGAATTCCCACCCCCCAATGGCCCACTTCCCAATCCCCACCTTCCACCTCCCCTGCTCTTTGTTGAAAACAAGGGTAAGCCCCCCCAGTCCACCTCCAGCCTTGAAATCTTCCATGCAAGGAAGCTGAGAAAGGGGTCCCAGGGCTGCAGGCCTCTGCCACCCACCCCAATGCCCTGCAGTCAGCTCCGCAGCCAGGGACTCACTGTGTGAGAAGCGCTGGGTTATGGGGGTCCCAGGGTAGGGATAGGTGCGGCTCTCCCACTGGATGTTGCCTTCTTGAACCGCCTTGATGAAGCCATGGTAGCACTGGTGGGCCACACCTGAAGGAGGAAGAGAGAGTAAGGCAGGCATCACCGCCGGGAATTTCCTGCCTGAGACATTGGGCCTGCCCTGACTACAAAGGTTAGGCACCTCTTGCAGCTCCCTTGAGATTTCAAGCAGCGCAAGGTGGCTGATTCTGCCAGCAAAGGGCTGAGCAGGATACTGAGAACCCTGGACAAACACCTTCTGCGCAGCCTGCTTCTGACTTCCGCTGTTTCTCTGGGCGAGTCTCTTTGGGATTAGAAAACTTGGGAGAGGCCTGTGAACTACGGGGAAGCCTGGCTTGCCATCAGGGGAGACTCCAGCTGTCCTCCCCCACCAAACGCGAGTACCTTTGATAAGGCGGTACCACTGTTTGCAAACCAGGGCTGCCATCTTGTGCTCCTGGTAGGGCGAGAGGAAGGACAATATGTACTCCAGCACTTCTTCCGGCAGCTCCTGCATGGACCGGCGGAGCCGGGCGCCCCCTCCCTCGCCCTCGGCCTCTTGCTCCGGCCTGGCGCTGGGCTCCCCCTCATCCTGCTCCATGGTGGCCCCGTCGACCGCAGCTTCCTCGGGGTCCACGGCCATGAAGCTGTCCTCGTCGCTGTCTGAGGAGTTGGCCATGGCACCATTCCACGTGGCAGCTTCAAAATAAGAGGGGGGGGGAGAAAAGCCACACGTTATTCAGACCCCATGGCTGTCAGTCTGGCCCAGCCACAGGTCCCCAGAGGGTCCCAGCCCTCAAGCGGACAGCGGAGGCAGCTGCCGTCTCCCTCCCTCGCTTCCCGACCTGCCTGCTGCTCTCACAAGAGAGATGTGTGAGAAGGAAAGAGGGGCAGGCTCTGCCCCACCTTAGACGACAGGCAGTTTTGCCATTTCCTCGGCACAGCCGCCAGCCCTACAACCCCCAGAGGTCTGGAGAGGGTTGACACAGAGGCTGACACCCCCCCCCAACAGGTCCCCTGCACCTGCTCAGGACTCTTGGGGGGCATCAAGAGACCTCCACCCAACATGGCTCAGGTGCAGGTCGTGGCCAATGCACCCTATCTGGGGGTCACAAAAGGAGTGTCTCTCCCCATTTTCCCCAACACACACACACACACACACACACGCCAGCCAGGCTTGTCCCAAACCATCCCACAAAGCTCACCCTTCCCATGCTTCCAAACATTCAGTATCAGTGCCCTGCATGCCTCAGGGAGCTTTCATCAGCCTCACGCTTTGGTTCCCCCCCCAGCAGGGTTCTCTTTGTCCTCAAAGGAGGGTGCTATGCCTGCAACCCCACCACCCCTGAGACAAGGGGAAGCTGTTGAGAGGAGAGAGCCTGTCCATCACTGCCACTTAGAGAATAAAATACATTGCCCTTCTCAAGGGCCGGAGAGAGAGATGGAGGAGGAGGAGGAGGAGGGCTCCTTCAGCTGTAACTTCAAAACTGGTGCCTAAGTTTGTTTTTCTTCCTCCTCCTTCCCCACCCAATTTTCCTTCTGTGTCATGTCTTTCAGACTGTCAGCCTGAGGGCAGGAACTGCCTTGTTTTACTTATTGTTCCATAAACCACTCTGGGAGCCTTTCTGGCTGAACAGCAGGGTAGAAATGCTTTAATAGTAATATTAGTCCATAAAAAAGGAAAACAGTTTGTGCTCCAGCTACCAACCCTGTGGGTTCACAGGCTAAGACCCCTCTTGAGGATTTGCTAGAGAGTTCAACATCTTTAAATTAAATAAAACACATGTCTCTTCTGAATGTTCCTTGCTAAGAAGGATGTCATTAAGCAAAACCCTCCTTGAGGGGTCCTGACTATGTCCTTGGTCTCCATCCACACCCTTAAGCCCTTCCAGGCTGGAGCAAGACCCCTCCCTCAGAAAAGGATTGGGTGGGATCTCTGCCCCCCAGGCACACACCCTTAGCTCTGAAGGAATGCATTAATGGAAGATGCACAGGTTTGAGATGAAAGGACAATGGGTTTGGCAGTTCCAAGGATTCACATTTGATGTAAGAACGTCTCTTTTGTATTTTTCAAAATAACTTGAAGCCAAGCCAAGCCTGGAGGCAACGGTGGGTCTGTGCTGGGGGCCTGTTGCCAAGTGCACCCCCCCGAATAGGAGGGGCCAGAGGACAGCCATCTTTGAACCAGCTGCTGGAGGGTGAACCTGCAGCCGTAAGGACTAGCAACTTGGGTTTTTTAAGCATAAATTCTTAGGCTTCCGAGTTGTGAGCTTCATACCAGCTGCACGCACAGTCTATCGTGCAGCCTGTGTGCGAGCAAGTGAAAACCCTTCCTGCAAACTTTGCAAATTATTTTCCTGTAGAGCACTTTATACCGTCAGGTAAGAAAATGTTCCCTTCACTGCTGGCCAGTTATGCTTTCTGCCACAGCCTCGGGGAGGCGTCCTGAAGGTGGTGGACTCACCTTCATTGGAGGTTTTTAAGCAGAGGTTGGATAGCCACCTTTCTGGGATGCTTTAGTTGCAATTTCTGTGATGCAGGGGGTTGGACTAGATGACCCTTGGGTTCATTTTCCAACTCTGCAATTCTATGATTAACAGGTTTTTCTCTAGGCGGGCTGGCAGGCATTCAAAATGCAAACCTTCCCAGCCTCCAGACATTCCCACCAGGAGCCTTTCCCTGCCTGGGGTGTGTTTGTGCACCTCTCCCAGGCGCCCCAACCCATGTAGCCCAACAGCCTGCAGCCCAATTTCCCTGAACTTCATGGGAGGAGAAAGAGGGGAAACCCAACCCTCTTAATTGCCGGTTGTTGCCTCGGAATCTGTCTGACGTTATAATTGCTGGGGCAGAGACAGCTTGCAAAGGTTTTGGTCCACGCCCCCCACCAACCCCCATCTTGCTCAAATGGCTGGCAGAAAGGAAAGTCCAAAGCTGGCTCTCACAGAGACTTCTGCTCTGGCCCCCGGAAGGCAGAAGCCGGCCCTTACGGAAGGAGAGATAAGCTACAACCTCAAGGGGGGGTGTTGTGTGCCCTCCTGCAGGGAAAAGTCTGCGGAGCCCCTCTAGGGGGGCTCTTCTCAGGTTTTAAAGCAGGAAAAAGCCCCCCAATCCAGCCAGAGCTTCTGCCCCCTGCTGATTTTAGGGCAAGTTCTCTGGCAGGGTCTTCCTACATGCAAGTCAGGCTTTGCTTTCATCCTTTCCCTACCAGGTAAGATTCATTCCCAGTACTGGCTACAGGTTTCTCATTGCAAAACTAAAGGCTGTACCTAGCCAGCAAGTCACCTGCTTTACCACTGCACAACAAGGGAGAAAACTGCTCCTCCGCTCAAATCCAGATGGAAGATCGTAATCAATGAAAGCAGCCAGCAATATGGGGTTGGGGTGGTGGGGATCAGGACCCTTCAAATCTCTGCTGAGCCATGATAGCGGCTTCTTGGGCAGATAAGTCAAATCCTCCCTAGTGGGTTGCTGCAATGATGCAAGGAAGGTGAGAACCCTGCGGTCCATGGAGGGCAGGAGACCCAGGGGAGAGGGGACCAGAGGGACGATATGATGATGATGATGATGATAACAACAATAATAATATGCCACCCATCTTGCCCCAGGAACTCTGGGCAGCTCCCAACCAAAAATAGTAATAATAATAATAATAATAATAATAATAATAATAATTTATTATTTATACCCCGCCCATTTGGCTGGGTTTCCCCAGCCACTCTGGGCGGCTTCCAACAGAAAAATAAAATACAATCATCTATTAAACATTAAAAGCCTCCCTAAACACAATACAGCATCTGAAGAATGGGGGGCACAGATCCAGAGACCACTCCCACACTGCAAAAATGGGCTGTTCGCTCAGCTGGCAGCCCCGCTGCAGAGGTTTTTAGTGGTGCAACAGAGATGCTGAGAAGCCAACTGACCAAATGGATCGTCAGAGGGCACCAGTGCCTCCCGTGGAAAGGAGAATGCCCCCCCCCCAATAATGGCTTCTCACATCTAAAGAGGCAGAAAATCCAAGGGGGGACAAAGTTGCCTTTTCCCTTCCAGGAGTTTCAATTAACACACAAGAACACAGGATCACAATTTCCTGCTGTACAACCCAAGGGCCACATCCCGGGGGGGGGGGGGGGAGGCCAGAGGCAGAAGTGGGTGGAACAACAAATGTGGGTTCTGCCTCTGTTTGAGTAGGCCGCTTTCTACAAATGCCCCTGAAAAGTGAGGTGCCATCAGAGTTCAATACCATATCCCATCCAGGCAAAAAGCACTCGGGGGGGGGGACGGCAAAGTGAGGCCAGTGAGGAGTGGGAGCTGGAAGAGTCCCAAGGGCCAGACAGAGGCATTGAGGGCCACATCTCCCCCCTTTCCCGCCCCTCCTATTCAGCTGTCATTGGCTGATCAATTCCCTCCTTCCTGCGCCAACATTCTGGAAAAGAAAGTGAGCGGGAGGCCTTCTGTTTCCATTCAGGGCCCAAATGTCAAGACAAGTTGGCCTTTCCAGATGGAACTATTATGGGCTGCCTCCTCACAGTGAGAGCCACAGGCAACTGAAGTTGGCAAAAACTTCCTATATACAGTATTTATATCTCTGCATCTGCATTGTGCTTCATCATAATTGCTGCCTCAAATTTCAAAACCGACAGAGGGGGAATAATTCTAAATTCAAAATAAAACACTCTATCAATCTCCAAATTTGATAAATGGAAACTGCAAGGAATGACCTGCTGCCTGTCCTCACAAGACAAAGGGGAAAATGTCTGTCCCCCTCCCCTGTGGTAGGAACCCACCCACCCCAAACTCTCTTCAGGGCCCTTATGCCAAGCCGATCAGGGTGTCTCCAGGTCAACTCTGGGGTTCCTCAATGAGGATGCAGCATCCTGTTCAAACTTTGGAGCCTAGAAAGCTGCCTTCTGTGCAGTCACCTAGGTTCACCTAGTTGAGTACTGCCTGCACTGACTGGCAGTGATAACTCCCCAGAGTTTCGGGCAGGAGTCTCTCCCTGTCCTACCTAGACGTGCTGACGGTTGAACCTGGAACCTTCTGAATGCAAAGCAAGCGTCCTTCCCCTCAAATTCTTTGGCAGGTGCTTTCCTCTCCTCCCTGCTCACATGGGCATCAAGGTTTATTACAATCAAGTAGTATATAAATATTGCAAAGTGACAATAAAATGTGTTAGTTCTGGATTTGAATTTTAGTCACTTAGCACCCGAAGTGAGGCTTATGCCCTTGGACCATGACTAACCTGAGCTTCCCTGAAGTTCCTGTAGTACAACTCTCTTTGACTACAAGGATTGGCTGTGGCTGATAGGAGCTGAAATCCAAGACCAACCCTCAGAGGGCCATGGAAAGCCAGCAGAGGAACACCAGTCCTGTTTGCTCCAAAAGTGAGGCTAGGGGTGTGCGTGCTCCACCCCGCAGAGATCAATGTCCCTCCTCAAAGCGCCACAGTTGACATTTGCACCCAGGGTGCATGGAAAGAGCTTTGCACCAGCTGGCAAGAAGTGGGAGATACAGTTCTCTTACCCCGAGAAGCAGAGGTAGAGCCTGGCCATGGAGCGTCCCTCACAGCCTCTGGTTGAAGTTATTGCTGCCCAAGCAAAGCAACACTTCAGAGCTTCCTTTCAGAGTTTACGCTCCAGTCCTGCCCATGTTGACTTGGGCGTTAAATGCCATGTAGGATGCCAGCCCCAGGAGTACCAGCCACCTTGGCCCTTTCCCCCAGGAGGCAGTTTGTGGGTCGGCAAACAAGAAGGTGCAACGGAGTGTGGCCTCATGACCTGCTTTTGTGACTTCTCTGGGCCACCATGAGAGACAAGACACTGGACTGGTTAAAGAGGCTTCCAAGGGCTCAGCTGAAGTTAAGTTCAGGGAGTGGGGACATCTCCATTTGTTCACAGTGGGTGTGCTAGGATTGGTGCTGGATTCAGATGTTGCTCAAGAAGTTCCCCCAGTATTTCCCACTTTGAACAAGCAACGTCCATTTCTTGGCTAAAGTGTTTTGCTTTTTTAAATCAACCCCTCCTTTGGGCTAAGAATCTAGAATATTCTCTGATACCGCTTAACACAAAATACCACTTAATACGAACGAACAACGGCCCACTGTGCCAAGCCCTGCTCTGGAGGTACCACTCTCAAAACCGCCACCATGTAGAAGGAGTTGGCAAGAGTGCCTATGGATAACAGTGGTGGGAAACCTCAATATAGCTGCTGGGAAGGCATCCCCCCCCCCAAACAACCCACATGCCCCTCCCCGGCAGCAGGGCCATTTCTGCCACATCAGATCAGCACAAGCAAAGCCAAGAAAGTGAAAGCTGAATTTGTCTTCTTCACATGACAAATTCTGGCAGCAGCAGCAGCAGGCGCTGAGGCAGAGGAGCCCGTGCCTGTGTCATCCTGTTGGGCAAAGAGGCTCTGGGGGCCTCAGCGGAGCAGGGAAACACTGAGCCCACCTGGGCAAAAAAGGAGGGGTGGGCCCTCTGGGCTGGAGAGGAGAGGCGCAGCTCAGCACAGCCGCCATTGCAGGCAGTGGAGGCTTCCTTCCCCTGCTGGGCAGGCAGCTCAGCTTCCTTAAAGAGAGACCCAGCCAAGGAGGCCCTTGCCTTGGCCTGGCCCCAGTCCCACGATGGGGCCCCTATACCGGCTGCCATTTCAGGCAGGGCCAGCCTCTCCTTTCCATGACGAGCAAAGGAGCGGGAGGGCCAGGTGGCCCCTGTCCTCAGCCTTGCCTGGGCCAGAAGGAACTTCCTCCAAGCCTCAGTCAGGGCCCCGGCTTTTGGCATCACCCCCCTCCCAGCCTTCGCTGCGTGGAAACCCCTCAACACCGCCCATCGCTTGATAACTGCACCCCCTTTTCAGATCCTCGCTTGATAACTGCACCCCCTTTTCAGGCATCGCTGGAAATTGAGCTAAAGAGGGTCCCCCCCTTCCCAAAAAACCCCTTGCCAGGTCCGCCTGTCCAGGCATCCCTCGGACGCTGGGGGGAGGAGCGGAGATATCCAGGGGAGCCATTCCCTTCAGGAACCCATTCGGGCCAACCCCACCCTCCCCCCCACTTGCCTAGGCAAAGCCCCCTCCCCCTGGAGAAAACAAGCAACGTGAGTGGATTGGGGGGGGACTCCTCATCTCCCTCCTCATCTCCCCCCGCAGGTGCCACGGATGTCTATTGCGAGGAGGAGTCTGCCTACCTGCTTACCCCTCCCCATATAAGAGAGGTCATATAAGAGATCACGGTAGAGGTGCTCCTTCAGCCCTTCTCCCCCCCCCCCCGCCGTCTCCTGGAGGGTGGGGCGCCCCTCCCTCCCGGTGCTCAGGTGCGCGTGCGGGGGGAGGGTGTGGCAGGGGGAGGGGGAGTCGAGGGAGCCCCTTCCTCACCTGGCTGCCGCTTCCTCCTCTTCCTCCTCGCCGCCGCCGCCTCAGTGTCTTTCCTGCCGCCTGGGCGGGCGCCCAGAGGAGCCCAAGCCACCTTCGCGCGGGGCCTGAGCCCTCCCGGCCACCGTCGCTGCCGCCATCTTGCCGCCGCCGCCGCCGTCCCGGCCGGGGAAGGAGGAAAGGGGGAGGGCAGGGATGGGGCCGAGGGAGAGGTGGCGAAGAGGGACGAGCGTTGCTAACGCGCAGGCGCGCGGGCAGACCGCCGGACACGTGACCCGCGGCGGAACGGCTGTGAAAAGTCCTGTTGAATAGCGAGTGTCACGTGCCCCCACACGTAAAGGGCGCTACGCGACCGCCATCTTGGGAAGGGCAAAGGCGGCGCCGGCGAGGGATGGAATGGGAAGAAGGGGAGGAGCCTAATGGGACCCTTGTCGGCAGACGCGCGCCATCTTGAGAAGGATTGTGACGCCATGTGGGGCGACGGGGAGGGGTCTCAGTGGGGCGGAGTCAGCCGAGAAACCTGTAGCCAACCAGTCGCCTCAAGAGGCAATAGTTTTAAAGACAAATTCATAGCGGAAAGTGTGTCGGAGGCACTATTGCTTCTGAATACGAGTCCTAGAGGCCACAAATGGAGAAAGGGCTGCTGCTGCGCTCAGGTCCTGCTTGTGGGCTTTCCGGAGGCCGGGTTGTCCATTGTTCATAAATATTGCTGAACTAGGTGGGCCTCCTTTGAGCTGATCGAGTTGCAGGGATCTCCTTATGCTCTTAGAAAGAAGAGTCCTGAGTCAGGCAGGAGATCCCTCCAACCCACTATCCTGCCACCAAGCAAGTGCTTCCAGAAAACCCTTTTCTCTGTTGGTTCCTGTTCCAGCTACTGGTGTTAAGAGGCAGACTGTCCCTGGATGAGGAGGCTCCATTCATCTCACACAAAATGGTTTTTTCCATAGCCTACAGCAGTGGATGCTACATTGTCTCCCTTATTATGGTGATATTATAATTTTACTGTGTTTTGTGCTTATTGTGCTACTGTGTGTGTTTCCACTAAACTGTACGGTTCTTTCGGGAGCAGACAAGCTCTAACTCGGGAGACGGAGAATACAGTACATACTTTGTTGTTTAGTTGTGTCCGACTCTTCGTGACCCCATGGACCATAGCACGCCAGGCACACCTGTCTTCCACTGCCTCCCACAGTTTGGTCAATCAAACTCATGTTAGTAGCTTTGAGAACAGTGGCGAACCAACTTGTCCTCTGTCGCCCCCTTCTCCTTGTGCCCTCCATCTTTCCCAACATCAGGGTCTTTTCCAGGGAGTCTTCTCATGAGGTGGCCAAAGTATTGGAGCCTCAGCTTCAGGATCTGTCCTTCCAGTGAGCACTCAGGGCTGATTTCCTTCAGAATGGATAGGTTTGATCTTCTTGCAATCCATGGGACTCTCAAGAGTCTCCTCCAGCACCATAACTCAAAAGCATCAATTCTTTGGCGATCAGCCTTCTTTATGGTCCAGCTCTCACTTCCATACATCACTACTGGGAAAACCATAGCTTTAACTATACGGACCTTCGTTGGCAAGGTGATGTCTCTGCTTTTTAAGATGCTGTCTGGGTTTGTCATTGCTTTTCTCCCAAGAAGCAGGTGTCTTCTAATTTTGTGACTGCTGTTACCATCTGCAGTGATCATGGAACGCAAGAAAGTGAAATCTTTCACTGCCTCCATTTCTTCCCCTTCTATTTCCCAGGAGGTGATGAGACCAGTGGCTATGATCTTCGTTTTTTTGATGTTGAGCTTCAGACCATATTTTGCACTCTCCTCTTTCACCCTCATTAAAAGGTTCTTTAATTCCTCCTCACTTTCTGCCATCAAGGTTGTGTCATCAACATATCTGAGGTTGTTGATATTTCTTCTGGCAATCTTAATTCTGGCTTGGGATTCATCCAGTCCAGCCTTTCGCATGATGAATTCTGCATATAAGTTAAATAAGCAGGGAGACAATGCACAGCCTTGTCGTACTCCTTTCCCAATTTTGAACCAATCAGTTATTCCATGCCCAGTTCTAATTGTGGCTTCTTGTCCTACATAGAGATTTCTCAGGAGGCTCTGTGTTTCCGCTAAAGTTGGTTCTTTCGGGAGCGGACAAGCACTACCTCGGGAGACGGGGAATACAGTACAGTACAGTACCGCTACATACTATATTACCGGGGAAATAACACATCTGTTTTTGCGCATGCGCTAAACACCAGTGAGCCAGAAAGTTATGCATGCGCGGCGACTACAGCCTTAGAGATTTATATGCTCCTGTCATGGACTAGGACGAATGCGCATGCGCCCTATCAATATGTGTATTCCATAGGGGAGAGCCGCGCTGCCCACGCACGCGCAGGAAAAACCCTTTGCTTCGGTAAAGGGAACGGGAACCGCCAGAAACGCGCATGTGCCGAGAGAAGCAGAGGCGCGCGTGCGCGTGCGTGTGCTGAAGTGAACAGTGGCGCTTTGGCAGCCGAGAGAGCAGCTGCGCCGCCGCCAGTACTGGGAGTGTCGCGCGCATGCGCGTTGGGCTGGCTGGCGGCGGAGGGGAATTACAATGGAAGATGAGGAGGTCGCCGAGAGCTGGGAGGAAGCGGCCGACAGTGGGGTGAGCCCAAGCCCGGACCGGGGGCGGCGGGGGAGGCCGCCAACAGCGAGGGGAGGCCGCGGGAGGAGCGACTGGGCCCAGCCTCTCATGGCTGCCGGTGAGGCGCCTTGGGCTCCGCGGTGCCTGCTAGGCCTCTTAAAGGGGCCGCGCCCCATTTCCCCCGGACCACGTGCTCCCTGCGCGGACCCCCCACCGCACCCCCCTCAAGCTCTCCAAAGGGGCTGCCTAAGGGAGCTGCAGAGGAGGTGTCCCGGGGCTCCGATCTCCGCGTGTGGGGGGGCTTCCCCCTCCCGTTCCTCTTTTGCAAGGAGGGGTGCGATGTGGGGATGGGACGCCTCTCCTTCCTCTGCGTGGCCCACCCAAAAGAGGGGTGGTTGGCACTTCAGGGTGAAAAGGCTCAGCTGCATCTCCCCGCATTCGCCCTGCTCGTTGGGGCCGAGGGAAGAGGGACCCCGGCCTCTGAGGGGCTGCAGGAGGCCCCGCGTCGCCTCTTGAACAACAGAGGGGGAGACGCCTTGGGCCGGACCAGGCTCTTTCGCTTGCTGGCCCAGCTGGGACTCCTCTCCTGGGGCTGCGAGGGGCAGCTCCATGTCTCTGGGGATCTTCTACGTGCAAAGCGGGGGCTCCACCGTGGAGCCAAGGCCCAGCCCCTGGTGAGTGCTCTGCGGCAGCTCGAAATGCCTTCTTGCAGCCGGGTTTGTGGAGGAGAAGGTTGCCAGTGCTTGGCCTCCAGACCCTGGGAGCGAGCCTTCCTGAGCACCCATGGGCTTATCTCCGAGTAAACGTGCTCGGAGTAAATTGTGCTGCTAGTGATGGTTGCATGATGCCTCATTTGGAGGCAAGCGAAGTCTTAGGACTAGTAAGTGACTTTGAGAATATTTCCAGGAAGCTTTGCCCTCAGGCAACGCCAGGGCAGGGATTTCAATAATAGGGACAAGGAGTGTAGAGAGGGAGGCTGGTTGTATGGCCTGGATTTGAGAGGCTGCCTGCGTTGCATGTGTTGAAATGGACACAGCAGGAGCTTGTAGGCTCTAGATCTCTTAACCACAGAGCAGCCTGGAGTCTGCCCTCTTGCTTCCTATCAGCAGAGTCTGAGCTGGCCCCTCTTCCCTGGAAGAGCTTCCCCTGGAAGAATCCCAGGAATTTCATAAGTGGCCCACCAGTAGACAGCAGGTCTGCTCACCCAGGTTCTAGCCATTGGTCAGCTATGTAGACCCCGATACATTTGTCACCCTTTTCTTGGTTCCCACTGGTGCTGCATGCAGTGCCTTTGGACCATTCATTTGTGCAAGAGGTACTGTAGTGACAACTGAGATCTCTTTTGGTTTTGCCTATGGCAGCCCCAAGTACCTTGTCAGAGGCTACAGCAGGGCTGGTGGGCAAAGGTCTATCACAGTTTTTCTCTCCGCCTTCCAGCCAGAGAGCTTTATAATGATGATGGTGGTGGTGTTATTTATATGCTGCCTATTGGACTGGGTTGCCCCAGCCACTCTGGCCAGTTTCCAGCAAAATAAAAAACCACAAGAAAACATCAAACATTAAGAACTTCCCTTCAGATGTCTGCTAAAAGTTATGTAGTTGTTTATATGTTTGACATCGGGTAGGAGGGCATTCCACAGTGTGGTTGCCACTACCAAGAAGGACCTCTGTCTGGTTCCCTGTAACTTCACTTCTCACAGTGAGGGAACTGCCAGAAGGGCCTCAGAGCTGGATCTCAGTGTTCAGGCTGAATGATGGTGGTGGATACAGGGCTAAGGCCATTTAGGGCTGTAAAGTTCAGCACCAACAGTTTGAATTATGCTTGGAAATGTACTGGGAGCCAATGTAGATCTTTTAGGACTGGTGTTATATGGTCCCGGCTGCTGGTCACTAGTCTAGATGCCGCATTCTGGATTAGTTGTAGGTAGTGCACTGCTCTGATCCAATTGGGAGATAATCAGAGCATGTACTCTGACAAGATAGCGCGCAGGCAAGTAGAGTCTCAGCTAGCATACCGGATGGAACTTGTAGCCATCCTGGACACAGAATTAACCTGCACCTCCAGCTGAGAGTCCAAAATGACCCCAAGGCTGCATTCTTGGTCCTTTAAGGGCACAGTTAGCCCATTCAGGATCAGGGAGCCCCCACACCTGTCTGCCTCCTGTTCCCTAGAAAGAGTACTTCTGACTTCTCAGGATTCAACCTCAACCCATTAACTGCCTTGAGATGCTCACACAGGACATTCTTCACCTTCACTGGTTCCGATTTAAATGAGAGGTGGAGCTGGGTATCATCCACATACTGGTGAACATCCTGCCCAAACCATATAGATGTCCCAGCAATTTCATATAGATGCTAAAAAGCATGGGGGAGAGGATAGAGCCCTGAGGCACCCCACAAGTGGGTGCCCAAGGGTCCAAACGCTCATCCCCCCACTACTGGAGCTGTTCTGCGACCACCGCTCAATCTCCTTGCCCAGGAATGGAAGATTTGGAATGGAGTGATAATTGGCCATAATGGCCGAGTCCAAAGATGGTTTTTTAAGAAGTGGTTTAATAACCACTAAGGGGTTCCAGGAAGACTCCTTCATAGAGGGAAGCATTCACCACTCCATGGAGCTCATTGCCCAGCCCAGCCTGTTTTTTTTCATGAGCCAAGATGGGCAAGAGTCAAGGAGACAAGTGGTTGGCTTCACTCATCCAAGCAGCCTGCCCACATCCTCCAATTCTCCTCCAGATTTGAGTGTGGCAGGCTGGCGTTGGTAGCTGGCCATATGTGTGTGTGAGGGTGCCAGGGCAGCTCATTGCTCAGTCTTGCACCCTGCGTTCTGGGTGGCAGAGATCTGAAGGAGTGGGAGTTGTGCGTTATCCCACACCCACCCACATATTGCCTGGTAGTTGTTTGGAAGAGGTTTAAAAGCAGGCTTGTGAGAAGCTTCAGTTGTTCAAATGTGTGCTTTGTGGGCTTCCTTTTTGGGGGGGAGAGGCCAGGGGCCATCTGCACCCATGCCCCAGTGTCTGTTCACACTCTGCCTCTTTCGCAATGGAGAGGCTCTAATTTAATGGCTCTGTTAACAGAACTTGTCTCCTAGTCCAAAGTCTGGCGGGTGAGTTAATTTTTGAACCCTAAAGAGTTAGCACATGGCACGGTGAGGGGTTTTCCCTCCTCCAGGCAATCCCCAGGACAGGTGTGGGGTGGTGATGAAACTGATCCTCGTAGGAGGAGGGGGGTATCTTTTTAAGGGGTACCCCCTATGAGCGGGATTGTTCCAGTTGGGCCGTTGCAAGGGGCCTTGTGATTTTGCTTGGGGGAGTCTCCCCTCCCCCTGATATTTTTTTTAACTGGAGGTGCTCACTCTCTGCTTTGGGCCCAAGACAGCTGGCACCCACCCCAACCACCGGTTTCCTTGTGGGTCTGCCTGGGAGGTACAGGCCACCCAAGGGATGCATTTGCCTTGTGCCACACTTGCACCCAGGGGTGTTTGCTGCACCCGTAAAAATAGACTTGTCTGTCAGCTGCTTCATTTGGCCAGGCTGAAAGTCGGACACTAATTTTAACCCACTTTCTGCGCAGCTTGGTGGCCAAGCGCCCGCCAAAGAGCGGTTGGCAGGAATAGTTACAGGCGGATCTGATGTCAGGACAGAGCCTGGCAAAGGGGAGGCTCTGCCCTTCCTCCACAATCCTCATGTACCTTTTTTTCATCCTCCCCCCCCCCCCCCGGACAGGAAACATTTGTGGCCCTCCGGATAGTCATTGGATGCCCACTCCTATCCTCCTCCATGACATAAGAGCATAAGAGGAGCACTGTACCTCAATCAGGCCAATAGCCCATTTATTCCAGCTTTTTGTTTTTGCAGTTGCAAAGCAGATGCCCCTTAGGAAAATCCATCAACCAAGATTCGAGTTCTCCATGAATTTGCCTAATCCCAAACCCATCCAAGTTAGTGACTATCTCTGCTCCTGTGGAAGTGAGTGCCAGACTTTAATTATGCAAAGAGGCTGGACCCAGTTGATCTTTGTGATGCCACAGGAGCATCTTCAAGTTCCCCTGGGAGCAGCAGGGCAGCCACGGAGGGTTCGCCCCTGTCAAGTGCCCTGGCTTGGGGAGGCCAATGGCCCCCCCTTCACTTGTGACTCTGAAATGCACTACGTGAAATTTGACCCCCGCCCCATTTTGTGCCTTGCAGGAAATAGACAGGCGTCTAGAAAAAAAGCTGAAGATCACGCAGAAGGAAAGGTGAGGACGCTCGGACTGTCTCTGGGCTTGGCTATTGCTGGGACCTTGTGGGGGTCAGGGGAGAGTTGGGGTTGTGTTTCACTTCCTTCAAATGGAGGGTTGTCTGAGAAATAAGAGCTGCCCAAAGCATAAGCTTGCAGGGTGGTAGTGCCTTCAGTTTTCTGCTGATTCTGGCCACTAGGTGGCTTTGGAGGGAAAGTGCTGAGAATGCTGAGGGAAGGCACCACAAGGGTCATCTAGTCCAACCCCCTGCAATGCAGGAATCCACATTTTTCCCATTGTGGGGCTTGAGCCCACAACACTTGAGACGAAGAGCCTCATGCTCTACTGACTGAGCTATCCCAGATGAATGCTGCTTGGTTCTGCTCTCCCAGCCAGTCTCACTTGGGCCCTGCTGATCCAGCTGCCAGGAGACGAGGGCTGGAGCCCAGGGCTGCTGCCTCAGTTCCTCGTGTGTTTCTTGCAGGAGTGTTGGTGCTTGCGAGAAGGGGAATTGAACCGTCTGCGGTGGGAGTGGTAGAGGAACACGCAGGGGGGAGGCCTGGTGGGTTTTATTGCATGCTGACGGTTCCTTGACTATAAACATTGTTTGAGGTGTGTTTTCTGTAACTTGTGTTTTGCATGTGCCTGTTTTCGGCCAGGTGAGGGTTCTCAGCCCCTCTGCAAAGAGCGGGACCCCTTATTTCCCCCTCTGCTCTCTCCCTTTCAACAGCAGGAAATCCAAGTCTCCCCCTAAAGTGCCCATTGTGATCCAGGACGACAGCCTTCCCTCGGGGCCGCCTCCGCAGATCCGGATCTTAAAGCGGCCCACGAGCAACGGGGTGCTCAGCAACCCCAACTCTGCCAGCCGGCCAGCCCTCCCGGTGAAGACATTGGCACAGAGGGAGGCCGAATACGCCGAAGCCCGGAAGCGGATCCTGGGCAGCGCCAGCCCGGAGGAGGAGCAGGACAAGCCCATCCTCGACAGGTGCAGGGCTGCGGCAGCAACAGCGGGGGCCTTGATCTCCTACAGCAAGAGGCCCAGACAAGCTGGAGTTCCCCCTCTGGGGCATGGCGCTGGTGGGACTGGGGCTCAGGAGGAGATGGGGGCACATTGGCTGGCCCCTTTTTTGCCTTGAGCGGAGCTCTTCCGCCCCAGCAAGCAGGCATGTGTCATGTGCTAGCTGGGAATGGGGACCCACCAGGGGCTCAGCTGTTGTCCAGCTGCTTGTGTTGTGAGAGAGAAAGAAGCTCTTGGGGTGTCCCCTCTGCCCCCCCAAGTGCAGCAGGCAGTGGTGGAGGAAGGGGGTGCGCCCCGCCCTGGGTGTCATCACTGATTGGGGGTGTGTGACAAAATGAGTTTTCTTTAAAAAGGGGGGGGGTTCACAAAACTTTTTAGGAGTGACGTGATGGCTTAGGCACCTACAGGTTCTGTGCTGCCTGAAACGTCAGTGTGGGACTTGCGTCTGCCTACTGCCTCTCCCTCAGCCGCCCTACAGCTGAGGGGGAGGCGGCGGAGAGGCTCCAAGCATCGGAGAGGCTCGCCCCGCCCCCAGCTGCAGGACACGCCCCTGCATCAGGCATCTGAGCGGCTAGCTACGCCGCTGGCAGCAGGCTTAGTTTGACAATCCCAAGCCAGCCCTACTGGGGACAGATGAGGAGCTTGGCTTGTACCCGCTCTCCTTTCTAGCCGGAAGGTGGGAGGTTGCATCCCCTGAACCCAGCCCTCTCAGAAAGGGAACTGTCCTGAGCCCGTGGCCTCCAGGGGAATTGCCTATTTCATGTTGCCTGTGGGCCCTTTGCTCAGCCACGCTGGGAGTCCCCTCTGTGCGAGTCTCTGGAGTGCTGCGTTGCGTTGCCGTCCTCTTAAGGCTGCCTTCTTTCTCTTTCTCTTGACAGGCCCACAAGAATCTCCCAGCCGGAGGAGGCCCGGCAACCCAGCAATGTGATCCGGCAGCCGCTGGGCCCCGACGGCTCACAGGGCTTCAAGCAGCGCAGATAGGAATGGCCGTCTGGCCGACTTGGCGGCACGAGAGCGGGCACCTCCCCCATCCTGGGCTGTGTGGTGGTGGTGGCAGTGGACACACGAACCTGAGCAGGGGGAAACTACCCGGGTGACTTGCACTGTGATCTCCTTCCCCCCCCCTTTGCTCTGCCTCCTGTGCCCTTCTGCCCCTGGCACTGTGACCCCCGCCTGCCGCTTCCCCCACTGGGATTGGCATACTGAGAGGGCGCGGGCAGGGGCAGGGCAGGGCAGAGCAGGCTCCTCCAGGTTGCTGGGCTTGCCCGCACAGCCACGCCTGCCAAAGCCAGCACCAGCAATAATAGTAATAATAAACGTTTGCGTCTCCGGGCGGGATGGCAGAAGGGCCGGGCGGCATTCTGCTTCTGGGAATGTGCATGTCTGTCCAGGTTGCTTGAGGAGCGAGGAGATAGGCTCAGCGGGAGGCGTGCACAGAACTGCATTTGTTTGCTTTCTGGGAAACGGAGGGGAAGAAGACGCCAGTGACGAAGGGGCGGGTGTGTTTGCTGTTTGGCTTGTTTTATCTCAGAAGCGGGGATTGGTATAGTTCGAAGAGAAGCGAAATGGATTTTGAGGCGCTTCAGATAGTAGTGGGGAAAAGTTTTAACGTGTCCGGCTTCCCCTATCTGCTGCTGCGTAGCAGATGGAAAGGGCTCTCAGCTGCCTGTGTGGTGGGCTTTGGCGAGGCCTCTGGCTTGGGGTGACTCGGCTTGGCCTGCACGCCTGGCCTGGAGGGCGGAGGGGCCGTGACCGGTGCCTCCCTCAACTGCTTGTGCTGCTTCCAGGCGGAGGGTGGGCAGGTGCTTTTTTGCCACTGGGGCGATGAGTTTCCCCGGCCTTAGACTAGTTTAGTTTCCCTGCTGCTGTCCTCTGCTGAGGCCATGAAAAGGGATGGGGGGAAGCCCCGTGGCCTAGCAATGCTTGTGCTGGCCGGAAACGGAAGCCGTGGCAGGCGAGCTGTGAGCCAGGATCGTGGCCTTGTTGCTCCAGGTGTGCTTCTGGTCCTGTCCCTGGTCAGTTTGCCACCAGGGGGCAAAGGAGCTGGGCACAAGCAATAGCTGCCGTGCGGGGCAGGGAATGGATTGCCTTCCCTTGCAAAGTGGGAGGGCATCGTGCTCAGCTGCTGCATGTCTTGCTGGGTGCAGAAATGTGTTTTCAGACGACACCAAGTAAGACTCAGGATGGCAAAAAGCTCTTCTGCGTTGCTTTTCTAACTCAGACAAAATCAGTTGGGTTTTCCTCAAGCAACAAGAAGCCCCTGGTTGGGCCCAATCCACCTGAGGCCCTGGCGTGTAGCCAGCAGCTCTATGCATGCTGGCCCAGGTCTGCTGCATTGTAGGTGCTCCTGAGGGCCGAAGCGGTTGGGCCTCCCCCGTCCTCTCTAGTAGCCATATTGGGGAGGGGCTCCCCCAGCACCCCCCCCTCTCTGAGTGACTGTGGGCCTGTTTGCTTCACTGTGTTTCCAGAGTCTGCCTTTCTTTCTCTCTCTCTCTCTCTCTCTTTTGGTTTTACTGTCTGGTTTTGGAGGATGTCCTGGGTGGGATGTGGGGGGGCAGGAGCTGCTTTGACTGGTTTGGGGCCAAGTGCCCAGTGCACCGCAGCAATGCCTCCTCTTGCGCTGGAACGGAACTTTTACCTACTTTGGGGAGGGGGTGGGAGTTATGGGGAAAGGTGTCTGTTTGTACATCAACCCGAGACATGTACAAAAATATTGCAGAATAAATAACTGGTCAAAAGAGTAATAATAACAATAAAACTACCTGTGTATAAAAAGTGAAAGACACGATGGACCGTTGCTGTCTTGAATTTGCTCCCTTCCTCCATTTGGTTCCTCCAGTGGCATCCTTCAGCCTAATGTGCTGCTCTGCGCTGCTTTCCCCAAACACTGGCAGCAATATGGTCTTCTCGTCCTCCTCCTCAGAGCGCTCGGGCCTTGGGAGAGCTTGACATTTCTGCAGGACCCTGACCCTTGGATGGCTTTTGTAACATGGCCCTGACGCTTTCTTTCCGGGTATAGCAAGGGAGGTGGGAGAGAAAACGTTATCCCTCTTGCCCAAGAGGGGAAAATATGTGAGCAATAACTGCCTGGCATCACCATGACTTTCCTTAACTCTGCTTTGGGATTGGTTGCCTTGCGGGAAATGCTGTCTTTGGCTGCTGCTGCTGCTCCTCCCAACTGCTCTTCTATGGCTGCCTCCTTTCTTCCACTTAGGATTAAGTCTCCCCCATCTCCCCCGGAGCTGTACTTAGCTACTTTCAAGTTGCTCCTAGGAGGAGGGCCCAGGCCCCACCAAGAAGAAAAGCGGTTACTGCTGTGCCACCAGCTGCACCACGGTCAAAAAGGGGGTGTGTGCTTCCATCCTGCAGGCAGGGAGGTGGCACCCTTTTCGCTGTCTGCCTTTGTGGGGCTGCTCTGGCATGGACAATGGGGCTACGGTCTTGTCCAGGAATCAGTGTTGGAATAAGTTGAAGGCCCTCTTTGGGGGGTGGGGGGGAGTGTGTGTGTTAGAAAGGGGGGGCACTTCTTAGGGTGTGTGCATGGGTTCCCACATGGCAAGCAAAGAGGCTGCACCAGCCCACAGCCATCCTACATATGCAGACAAAACATTTTATAAATGTATTTTAAATAAATGTGTTAACTTTTAAGTATGTGGCCTCATTTATTCTTCTTATTCCTCTTGGTGCACTTGCATGCATTTCCCAGGCGTAGAATTTTCAAATTGTAGAGTTGGAAGGGACCCTAAGGCTCAGCTAACCCAACACCTTGCAATGCAGGAATCTCAACTAAAGCATCCATCCATGGCAAATGACCACCCAGTCCCTGATTGAAAACCTCCAATGAAGGAGACTCACACCACCTTCCAAGGGAAGTCATTCCACTGTCAAACAGCACTTAGTGTCGGAAAGTTCTTCCTGATGTTTATGCAGAATCTCCTTTCTTGTAACTCTGAAGCCATTGGTTTGGGTTCTAGCCCCTGGAGCAGGAAAAAACAAGCTTGTTCCCTCTTCTATGTTCCCTTTTAGTCTCCTCTTTTCCCAGCTAAACATACCCATTTCCCTCAACCATTCCTCATAAGGCTTGGTTTCCAGAATCTTGACCATCTTGGTTGCCCTCTTTCTTTACATGTTCCAGTTAGTCAATATCTTTCCTTAAACTGCAGTGGCCAGAACTAGACACAGGTCTCCAGGTGTGGACCAACCAAGGCAGAATAGTGTGGTACTAGTACTTTCCTTGATCTGGACACTACACTAAGGTTACAAAAAAAAAAATCCCATTGTATCTGGGGACATCTGGTAACCCCACACTACAGCTCTTTTTAAAAATATTTTTATTAAAGATTCCTTGAATTACAAAGGTGTGTGCAGTGTCTCTTAATATTTTAACATGTATCATTTTTGCAAATCAGTTTCATTTGTTAAGACACTAAGAAGAGGGAAAACGAGGTGGATGGGGGTGAGAGTAGGTGACGATGATTCTGTTTTGCTTAATATATGTAGGGCTTGATGCCAGCTTTGTTTTTGTTGGTACTCCTTTATTCGCTTGTGTTCTTTTGATGGTAAGAGAGATTGGGGTTGGCCAAGGATGTGGTTGTTCATTTGTGATTGGCTATGATGGTCTTTGTTTTCATGTGCGAGTGGGGTGGGTGGGTCAGGTTAGCCATACTGATTTGTATGCTGACAGTAAATTTGTGTCATTGTCTTGTTGGGCTGTGTGTGTGATAAAGGGGAACCATACCGGGGTGAAGGCATCCTCTTCTATTTGTCCCCATGCTAGTTTCAGCTTGTTGGTTAGTTTTTCTAGTAAGGCTGTTTCCCATACTACTTGGTACCATTGGTCCATGCTTACTCCAATGTCTAGTTATGACATTTCTGGTTGCTGAAAGTAGGTGGGATATGAGGTCTTTGTGGTCTAAATGGACATTATTAGCTTGAAAGATGTTAAGTAGGGCCAATTCTGGGGTAATTTCTATTACTTGTCCGGTTATTTTACATATTTCTCGTATGGTCGTTGCCCAGAATAATTGGATTTTGGGGCATTCCCACCACATGTGAAGGTATGTACCTGCAGAAGTGCACCCTCTCCAGCATTTTGGTGAGGTTTCTGGGAGTATTAGTGCTAGCTTTCTTGGTGTTAGGTACCACCTGTAGGTGAGTTTTAGGGTGAGTTCTTTTCTTTTCATTGATATAGATTTAAAGGGGGGTTAGACCACATTCTGGTCCATTGGGTAGGGTTGATTTCATATCCTATGACCTATGCCATCCTCCCATTGTCTTTTTATTGCGTCTAGGGGGTTGGTGGGATTTTTTGGAGTAGCATTTTATATATTGCAGATACCATTCCTTTGCCGTGTCCTTTTGTCATTAGGAGGTGGTTTTGCACTACACCTCTGTTGATACAGCCTAGAATCAAAGTAGCCTTCCCCCCCCCCCTGCTGTTGCTACTGTATTACAGAAGTCAGCTAGGCACCTTAAGTTTCAACAGGCCAGAAGCTCTTGCTGGGTTTGGCCCTTGTCCCCAAAACAACAAATGGCATCTCAAGGCTGTCTTGTCTTCTGATTACTGGTGAGTTTTAGCTACTGCCTTGCATAATGCCAGAGAACAAGGAACATGCTACTTTGATGTGGGCCAGCTTTTATGGATGCAGATGCTCTCCTGTAGGACTGAAGAGCAGCGTTGGTGGTGGGGTTTTGCTTCTGGTTGCAAAACAAGAGGTCTGACTAAAGTGAGATACAGTATTGGGGTGGGGAGGAGACAGAAGTCTACCTGGGCTATGTTGGCAAGAGGTGTGGGGGGGATTCCCCTACATTAGGCAACGTGCATTAGGACTTATGGGGGATGGCTCTCCCGCATGCCCGATCCTGGAGTTACCCAATGAAAAAGCACTGCTGGCTTCATGCCTATTGGAGAAGCCTGTGAGTGGCCACTGCGGGTTCCGATCGTGAAGGCAGTTCCTGATGGCCATACATTGCCAGTTTGGGGACTCCGTAGCCTCCAAGTAGCATCTCTGGCCACGCTGAGTGCTTCTCCGGACAGCCAACTTCGGCAGACGGTCCCGGCTTGTAGAGGGCGGCGGGGACCCACATCAAGCCTAATTTTACAGCACACCTTGCTTGCTGGATCGTTTTTCTCTCTCGCTGGCCTTTTCTGAACCTTTTCCAGATCCAAAAAATATCATTTTGCAGGCGGAAGCAAGAAGTTCTGCGTAGACTGTTCAAAATCACGACACTTTTATTTTTCAAGTCATTTTATAAGAATCAGCTAGGGGGATGCTCCCCCTGCTCCGGCATCGGGTGCGATTCCACCGCCCGCCGGTCCCTTGTTTCCTGCTCAGTTGCAGCCGCCGGGTCAAGCCCCCGCTCCCCACCTTTTAGCATTGATGAATTCGATTTTCTTTTGCACCACCGTGCAATGCTGGCTCCAGCCCCTGGACACTCACCTCCCCGGGAAAGGGGCCCTAGCTCGAACCGGGTCCCTTAAAATATTTCTCAGCCCGCCTCCCGAAAGTTCGAGGCTTAGCGCCTTTACACATTGAGCTCTGTCGGCTCAGCGGAGACGCGGCTGCCGACGTCCTTCCCGGCCACCAGGGGGAACAGCCGCGTCGGGACACAGCGGAAACCATTTTCTCTCTCTCGAGCTCTATGCCTTTTGTGTCCCTCCTAGTCCTATGCTTCCACCATGGAAAACCAAAACATTTCCCACCTCGCCCGCGTAGATATAAGAAAGTGTAGAGTGGCACGTCCCAATTCCTGGATTCGGAGTCCTTAGCGCGGAAGGGAGACCAGAAGGATGGGATCCCACGTTTTCTGTTGCCTACTGCGAAGGTGGGGAGACGGCGCTTCAGTGCCGTGGATTTTGCCTGTTTTCCATCGGGCAGCCCCTCGGAACCACAATGTTAAAAAGGCCCGAAGAACCCGGAAGCTTCCATTGAAATCACAGCGAGCACCAATCTACAATTTTCACTAGTCTATGCGCCCTCCTCAGTCTGACGGCGGGAGACGACGAGGGCCATTCCCCGAGCAGAGGTTGTCCGCAAAAGCGAACGGAGGCGAAGGAGGGGCCGCGGAGCCGGGAAGGCCTTTGAGTGGGCTCCGCTGCCTTGGCCGGCGAGGCTTTATTTCGCTGCCGTCTTCGCCTTCGACACAATAGGCAGGAGGAGCCTTGGAGCCGGAAACCCCCTCCCACCGCAGGCCGTGACGCAAAAGAAGGGTGACGGACGCTTCCGGTTTGCGCGCGTCCGCGCATGCGACTCCGTGGGCGGAGAGCAGCCGCGCTTCCGGGTTCCGCGGAGTAGGCGATCGAGATGGCGGAGAGCGAGGAGTACGAATCGGTGCTCTGCGTCAAGCCGGAAGTCCACGTCTACCGAGTGCCTCCGCGCGCCTCTAACCGGGGCTACAGGTGAGCCGGGGAGCCCCGGGGCATGTGCAGAGTGCCCTCCTTTACCCGCCTCGGACTCCCCCCCCCCACTTCCAAACCAATGCGGTTCTTGCGGGTTGGGGCTCAAGTCTCAGTTCGAGGTGCTGGGGGGTCGGAAGGAGCGTACAGTGGCACCACCGTCGTGTTAAAACGGGAGTTTTGAAGGAGTGGCAGCGAAGGAGGAACATGGGAGGTGTTTTTTTTGGGGGGGGGATAAGGGTGCTTAGCCTACTCCTTTAACAAACATGGCGTGAAAGAGAAATTTGCTCCGAAGCGCGACGAGGCCGCCTGATGTGTTTGTGTATGTTGCAGCTGCAGGTTTTCTGCACTGGAAAAAGAGGGGAGGTGGTTAGGCAAGCTGGTGTTCGGGGCCCCCTTCCAACGCTTTTGATTCTGTTGGGTGACTTTTAGCCCTGAGCAGCGGCGCTGTCTTCTCTCTCTGGTGCTAGAGCTGCAGAGTGGCAGCTGGACCAGCCAGCATGGAGTGGGCGCATGCGCATAACGGCCAAAGGGAACGTGGCCTACATCAAGTTGGAGGACAAGAACTCAGGTAATGGAGAGTGAGGTGTCCATTGTCTCTGTGCTGCATGGTTGTTGGAGGGAGGGAGCTTTTCCTAGCCTTAGCTAAGCTTCAGGTTTAGGGCTTAGCTAAGCCTCAGGCAAAAGGAGACACAGTGACTGTGGTTCAGGGCAATCCTTTTTAGCCAGGTTGATTGTCCATAGGAAGCCAGAATGGGGTTTTTTTACGGGTCTGTCAGGCTACCCTGAATCCCAGCCCTCACTGCCACACCTGAAGGGGAGCAGTTGCAGGGTGTCCATGTGATGGGCAAACTCTACATTCAGGGTGGTGGTGGTGAGCACTAGCAAGCTTCCCCTGACTTGCTTGCAGTGCCCAGGAGTCCAATAATTAATTTTCCTGAAGGCAGAAAGGGCACAGCTTAAACTGCAGAGTCGCCCCCCCCCCCTCCAACTTATTTGTGAACTTAAATTTCCAGTTCAAAGCATTTTGAAGGACATGAATGAGCATTGATTCAGAATCTATGCATCAATACCACACACACATTTGGTTTGGGTGTGTGTGTGTCACTTTCATTGAACCAAAATGCACAAGTATGAAGAGAAGCAACACAATCTGCTAAGTGTGGGATGTACTCACGGCACTGAAGGTATATTTGGTTGGGTGGGTGGGAGAAGCTGACCAGCTGGTTTCACATCCTCACTTCCCCCCCTTCCAGGAGAACTTTTTGCCCAGGCTTCTGTGGACCAGTTCCCCAGCATTACTGTGGAGAGTGTGACGGACTCCAGCCGATATTTTGTCATTCGCATTGAGGACGGGAACGGTATGGAGGCGGAGGTTCGGATCGTGTCCTCCTAGGCACGCAGGGCAGCGGGAACCAGTTCCCCACTTGTGCATCTCCTGGAATGATCCTAAGGCAGTGCCTGCAAGCCCCCCTTCCTCTTTCCCTCAAAACCCAAAGCTTCCTTCTTGCAGCAAGCTGGGATTTGCCAGGACTTGGGGGGCCTTTGGGAAGAGGACCCTCTGCACCCCTTTCCCCCTTCACTGCTCTTCCTCAGCATGCTCTTTTATGGCCCTCTTGGCGCCGGCACAGCTTGGCTCCCCCAGGGCTGCTTCTTCTTGGTCACCCCCCGCCCCACTCTGCCCTCAGATCTCTTCCTGCTTCCTGCTTTTTGCCTTGTTTGGATTGGCTAACAATGGGCTGCTAGTCAGGTCCAATCATAGGAGAGGGCAATGTCCTTTGCACCTGCCATGGTGTGTGAGAGGCCCTTCTGCTTTGGTGTGGTTTTGTCCCTGGGAAAGTGGCTTCAGTCCTCAGTGCCAGTGAGGTCCCATGAGGCCTTTTGCCTCTGCCCAGCTTGCTGCCGCAGCCACTCCTAACACCCCTGGTGCCACTGAGCTGCCCCTCTTGTAGGTGCTGCCCTTCCTCTGTTCCCAGGGCTGCCTCTGCACTCTGTGGGCAGCCGGGGACTCTCAGCACTTGCTTGGTGTGCCACACTGAAAGCTCGGCTGCCAACAGAATGAGCATGGCTTCTCTTGCAGGGCGCCGGGCCTTCATTGGAGTCGGCTTTGTGGACCGAGGTGATGCCTTCGACTTCAACGTCGCTCTGCAGGACCATTTCAAGTGAGCATCTGCCTCCCACTTTGCCAGAGTGCCTGGGTGTCCAGACCTTCCCCAGCCCAGGGGGAGCAGGGTGGAGTCTTTGCTACACCGGTTGGAGCCTTGGAAGAGCAAGGCGCCTTTCCACGCAAGCCAAGCTAATTCTCCTGAGGTGGTACAAGTTGCAGCTACCTTTTGCCTCCTGGGCTTCCTTCGAATGCCCCTGCCTGGCTCTGCTGGTGCAAAACAAAACAAAAACCTCAACCCCTCCCTCTGTGAAAGAAGCAGTGAAGTGAAGGAAAGAGAGCGGGGTTTTGGGCAGCTGCCGGTTGCAGGTGGGGGGCAGATTCTGTCATGACTTGCAGTCCCCTTTTGCTCCCTGGTGTCTGCCTTGCTGAAGGAGCCTGCATTCTGGTAAACCCTGACAAATTGAAGGATTTCAGCAGGCGAGCCAGGGGAACCGGGAAGGGGGCTGATTCTGGGGATGGAAGCAGGGGGGAACTTGCAGAGGAGCAGCAGCTGGAAGGAGTTTCCCCCCTGCAACTCTCCATCTACCCAGGCTGGGGTGGCAGGCGGGGGCGGGTTGGATATCCAAGGCAGATGAGGGTTGCAGGGGAAAAGCAACCATGACTCCCTGCAGACTCCCCCCCCCCACCAATTGAAATCAAACACAGGGTTTTGGGTGCTGCCTTTGTGGCTGTGACAGATTCCTTCTGAAAGAGAAGGTGCTTGCTTTCATGGGCTCGGGTGCTGAGTGCAACACAGCCACTTTCTCAACACCCCCGCCCCACCCTGCCAGCACCTTATGCTTTTTGCTCTGCTGCCTCGTGACACCCCCTCCCCCAATTTATTCTCTCAACAGGTGGGTCAAACAGCAGAGTGAGCTGGCCAAGCAGGCCCTGAATCCAGACCAGGGCCCCAAACTGGACCTGGGCTTCAAGGAAGGGCAGACCATCAAGCTCAACATTGCGGTGAGGAGGAGGAGGGACCTCTCTGGGCTTGTCCGGCTGTGGCAGAGGGGGCAGGGGTGGGCTGTGGAAAAGGAGTCGCAAAGCAAATGCTAACAAGGGGCTCAAATCAGCAAGTCAAGCCATGGGTTACCAAGGAACACCACCCAGGGTCGATAGCCAGTAGGACCTGGAAGAAAATTCCTTTCTGACCCCAAATGGTGGGGACTAATTCAATCACCATGGGGACCCAGGTGGCGCTGTGGTTAAACCACTGAGCCTAGGGCTTGCTGATCAGAAGGTCGGCGGTTCAAATCCCTGTGACGGGGTGAGCTCCCGTTGCTTGGTCCCAGCTCCTGCCAACCTAGCAGTTCGAAAGCACGTCAAAATGCAAGTAGATAAATAGGAACCGCTACAGTGGGAAGGTAAACGGCGTTTCCATGTGCTGCTCTGGTTTGCCAGAAGCGGCTTTGTCATGCTGGCCACATGACCTGGAAGCTATACGCCGGCTCCCTCGGCCAATAATGTGAGATGAGCGCGCAACCCCAGAGTCGGTCACGACTGGACCTAATGGTCAGGGGTCCCTTTACCTTTACCTTTAATCTGATCACCAGCAGATTATACCCTCTCTCATCCCAAAGGGATTTCTTTTGAGACACACACACACACCAGTATCCCACCATCCCAACCCTGTGCCCTGTTTCTGCCTCTATATCACTTGGCCACATGATAATGGCTTTTTAGAAATGAACAACACTATGCAAGGCCAAAGGGGCGGGGGAGAGTCTTTTTGCTCTTGTGTCTTGCGCAGGTGTGTCTACTCTGTGCCAATGTGTGCAAGGAGATGAGCCAAAGGAGATGAGTTCAAAGTCACCTCAGCCCAGGCCTTGACTTGTTGTCAAGGGAATGTCCCCAACATGCTGGCTGGAGCTGCAGGTTGCTTGCAAGGTGGATGAGGCCTTTCCCTCCTTTCAGCTGGGGTTGCTACCCATGCAGAGAGACGCAGCTGTGGGCCGGGGAATGCCCTTCACACCTTTGAGTGACTGACCATGCAGTTCAATCTCCTTTCAGAACGTGAAGAAGAAGGACGGCTCCTCGGCAAGCAGGCCCCGAGCAACAGGCTCTGGGGGCCCCAGCCTCATCCCACCCCCTCCTGGAGGAAAGGCCTCCCTGACCGGGGAGCAGCTTTCATCTGCTGCTGAGGCAGGTCTGTGTTTCCTGTCGATCTCACTCGCAAAAGTGGAAAGTCCCTTATGGCAGTGCACAGCCGTCCTGTTTTGTAGCTGGCTTTCCCCAGGCCAGGCCTGCTTGTGGTTACGGGCAGGTGATTTCCCAGCCTTGCGTCGCAGGAGTCTAAGGTTTTCTCGGGGCAGGCAAGCTTCGGAGCAGAGGAGGCTGATTAGGTTAAACTCCCCCCACCTCCTCTAGCATTGTCTCGGCTGCCTGCCTTTCTGGGGTCTTTCTCTTCACCAGGTCCCAGGGGCTCTTAAAGGGCTGGCCAGGAAGGGGCTGTGAAATATATCCCTGGTGACGAAAGGTTATCTCTCTGTCTCTCCGTCCCTGTATCCTGTTTATCAGCAGATGTCTCCATCCCGTGGCCGCCTCCGCAGGCTTCAAATTCTACAGAAGCAGCTGCGGACATCTGGGGAGACTTCACCAAAGCTTCTGGGTGAGAGTCACATGTTGGTTGCAGAAGTTGAAATGTGTCCCTTTCCACCCACCCCACCCTTTTTAGTACACTTGGCCAGAAAACTCATCTAACATTTGTTGGTGGGATCCAAGGGGTGCCAGGTTCATGATGTTCAAGTCCCAGAGGTTACGTCCAGATGTTCAGGGCGAGGGGGGCCCTCTCTGTCCCCAGTGCAGTGCAGGCCCTGGGCCCTTGCAGATATACTCCTTGCTGAAGGGAGTGCCTCTTCTTTCTCCTCCTAGGTCTGCCTCCGGTCAGACTCAGCAGAGCTCCACCAGCTGGGTCCAGTTCTGAGCCCGAGCATCTTGTGCTTCTCTGGTCTGGGGTGAAGGCCACGGAAGGACCCTTGTGGACCAAAGACGAAGCCACTTTGCCCTCGTGGTACATCATGAGATCCCAGTTCTGGATGTGCTTGGATGTTTGCTTTGGGCATTTTATGGGATAGGGAAGGTGGGGGTCAGCTGGGGCTGTGCAGATCCTCTTCTCCCTTCCCCACCTCCATCTACCCCCTCAGCATTCGGGGTCCCTGAAAGGGGAGGGAGTTTTTTTTCTGGGTTCAGGTCACAGCTTAGGAACCTGGAACCCTGGAGTGGGAAAGAGGGGGCACAGCTGGGCCTGTCCAGAAAGAAAGAGGCTCCTTCCTCTCTCTTGCCTTTTTTCCTGTCTTGTGTGGTGTCTTAATGGTATTTCTTTGATATGCTTGCCTCACCTCGCCCCCTTACTAGCTTGGAGGGATTTTGTGGCACAGCTGCCCCAGGAAACACACTCTGCACATGGGCAAAGGCGGCTTCCCTTGCAGGAGGTGACTGGCAGCGCCCTCCCTTCGCAGCCCACCTTGTAAACTTGAAATGGCTTACCTGTCGCATATCTCCCCCTCGGAATTTCCAGGGTGCCTTCCACACTGGAAGGACGCTGGGCCCCCTATTCTGTCATGTTGCTCTGCCTCTGATGGTTGTGGTGGAGGTAGCAGTGCTGGGAGTGAGAGAAGAGTCGTCAGCTTGTTGCAGAGGCGGCGAGCAATGTTGCCACGTCGATGTCATTTGAGGGCGGGGGTCCCTGGCTCTGCTTTGCCTTGTGAAGTGCCTTCTGTTTTTCCTTCTCTGCTAAAACTGGCCTTTTGAGCAGCAAGAGCAGTGGAACTCCTCACATTCCATATTGGTGTGACTTTTAACGTGCGCGCACACACGACAAATTACCCTTTTACTTTCGGAGAGACCTGGGTTTTTCTCCTTTCACAGGTGGTTGCCTGTGGTGCCTCAGATGTTGTGAAGGACAAAAACTGCCCCCTGGGCCATCTTATGGAACCGGGTTTTAATTCTCTTTTGAAATACAGATCTTTGTATTCACTCCTATCCTATTTATTCTAAGACGAAGGCCTTTTACAGGACGTTTTCTTACTATGAAACTCCATAAAGTTTTTTTCCTGCCTTTTGTTTTGTTATTTTTGAGCTGGTTCCTTATTAAAAATGTATATGTATATTTATCTGTATAAAAGCCTTTATTTGTCTTTGGGAAAGGGGCTGGGGAAGCAGAAATGGACCCAGGCGGGGGAGCGAAAAGGCCAAAAGAATGAGTAAAAACAGTGTCTCAGTGAGAGTCACATGTTGGTTGGCTCAGGGGTGGGTTCCCAAGGACACCTTCCTACACCTAAGGGTGGTGCCCCATGTTGGACCCATTGAATTTAATAGATGCAGCTATTTTAGTGGGGCTCCTCTGATTAGGACTTCCACTCCTATTGTGTTTGTTTGTTTTTTTGAGGATTGGCACTCTGTTCATGCCCAGAGGTACAATTCTGTTGCACCCCAAGTTCCTTGGCTGGCATTTGTGACTGTGAGCAAAGAACCTTTTCCAGCCAAAAAAAACCAGCCCCAGAACCCCCGAAAGCAGTATCATTTGGGGGAATGCAAGGTGGGATTTCCCCCCCTCTCAAGCCAAATGCTGAGTCCTGCTTGTCTTTCTCCGGGACAGGGAAATCACAGTGCATCCACTGCTGCATCTGAACAATCTGCTTGGCTTTGGATTTGCCCCGGAATATCTGGTGCTTGGTGGTGTCCCCAGGCCTCAAACAAGCTTCTAGCTATCAAAGAAGATGACCTCCCAAAGGCCCCACCACCCTTTCCCTTTTCCCGACATGTCAGGCCTGGCTTGCAGAGCCGCTTCCAGTTTTTGCAAAGTCCTGGCGGGAAGCGGGGGCTGTGTCCTGGTTGGGGGTCACTTGGACATGCGAGAAAAGCCTCCCTTTCGGGAAGAAGGCAGCGCTCAGCCGCCCCGCAGGGCGGCCGTAATTCCCGGAGACTTAAGCAGCTTATGCTGGTGCTGCCTGGGTTTCCCCCGAGTGCAACCGGAGCCCTTGGCACGCGCCTTGGCCTGGAAGAACAAGAGGAGGAGGAGGAGGAAGCGGCATTCTTGGGCCGGCCAAGGGCGCCGTCTGAAGCCCGCCCTTCTCCACCGATGCCCGGCGGCGCTATAGTAACGCTGCTGCGGTTTGAGAAGGCAGCGGACCAGACGAGCCACCTGTGCCAGGTGAGGGGCTGGCTTGGCGATGGGGGGCAGCTCTGTCCTGGGGCACTTGGAGGCCAGGGGCAGGGCTGATGCTCTCTAGGGAGGAGGGCTGGGAGAGGAAGGCCGTGCACTCCACACATGCTCCGAGGCACTGCACAACAACCTCCTGTCCATCCCTCTCTTGAAGCGCAGCGTCGGGACCGAGGTACCCCTTTGCCCACACACGGGACACGTCTTGGAATCTGGGAGCAAACGAATTCGCGTCTTTGAATTTAATCGACTTAAAAAACTCCCCGGACCCCACCGCGCTTGCACAGCACCTCACAACTGCTTGATGGGGCTCCTCCCCCTTTGTCAGGTTGGGTGGGGCAGAAATCCAACAGGTGCAGCATCGGTCAGGAGCGTAGCAGCAGGCACGCGCGAGGCTCCATCTGTTGAATGTCTGCTCCATGCCCTCCCGGCAAAGGGGCCGCAGCGCGCGCTGTGGGGCACATTCCCCGATGAGAAAGTTGAACCGGCTCACTCGGTGGGGCTCGGGCTGCTACTCCGCCCGTGTCTGCCCCGTGCCGAATACAGTACTGTATCCGCCTGCAGCCCGAGCTCGAGGGCGGGGCGCTCCGCCGGGCAGAGGGGGCGCCTGCTCCTGCGCTGCAAACTTTGGGGAAGGGGCCGTATCAGCCGGAGAAGAGGCGGCCTCTAGGACCCGGGAGCGCCACGGGTTGAGTCCGCGGGGGAGGCAGCCTGCAGCCGCCGCCACCCCATTTTCTGCTGCCGGGCGGCGATTGGTCCTGCCCGGCTCCCCCCAGCAGCCGCGGGACCCGGGAAAGAGGCGGGGGCGGCTCGGGCTCGCGCTCCTCCCTGGGTCCTGCCCCTCTCCTCCTCCAGCAGCAGCAGCAGCAAGCATCACATCTGCTGTGCAAAGGGCCATGGAGGCGGCCACCCCTGCCCGGCAGGAGCCCCCCGGAACCCGGCCGTAGAGCGGCGGTGGCGGCCCCCTCCCCATGAGCAACGCGGAGGCTGCGGAGCTGAAGCTGGAGGCTGCGGTTCAGGTCCGTGGGGGCTGCCTGGCGGCGGCAGCATCCTTCAACCCTCTCCGACAACCCGCCTGCCTTCTTTCTTTCTTTCTTTCTTTCTTTCTTTCTTTCTTTCTTTCTTTCTTTCTTTCTTTCTTTCTTTCTTTCTTTCTTTCTTTCTTTCTTTCTTTCTTTCTTTCTTTAGAATATAATCTCCTTTTGGGGGCACCTGGGCGCATCTTCTCCATATAGACTCCGAAGTTGGCGCCAGAAACAACCCCCTAAAAGTAGGAGCCCTAATTTATTCTACTCTTTCCCTGCCTTTGATGGGAATTTCTCCAAATTAGTCTTGCCTTGGGGGGCGGGTTGGATGTTGGAAAATATTTGTACCATTGGACAAAGGTTTGTAATGTCTCCTCTCTTGAAAGGAAATCTCTCTCTCCTCCCCCTTTTAGTTATGCATAAAACAACAACTAGGTTTTGTTAGCTGATCTAAAAGCTGAGGAATGCAAGGTTTAATCGTGAGGGATTGCATTAGAAAACTAAAATCAACCCAAGTACTGGAAAAGAGAAGCATCTTATTTGTGTAGGAGCTGCTGTTGGATCCTCAGTGTTACAGGAGATTTACAGGTATAAAGCTAAATTCACGCTTCAATCTAAAGTTGCAGCCCAGTCCTCCGCCCTGATTTAACAGGCGGGCCATCATCTAAAGTAAATGCAGCCTAACCCTGGAGTGAAGTCTTCTGCACTCCTTAGGACTTTGGTGGCTCTGAAGGTGTTGGAGGACTCTGTGGGCTTGATCCAGCGAGAAGGCGGCATGATGAAGTCCCATCGAACTGAATAAACTCCCTGTGTCCATTCCAGCCACAACCTCTCAGCCTCAGCTCCCCTTCTGAAACAAGGGCATGACTATACTTATCTACTTTGCAAAGTTGTTGTAAGGTTTGTGCAAGGAAGGGGGGTTGCTCAGTTTTGGGGAGCGCTTGATGAAGAATGTCTGGGCCAGTTGACCAAAAGATCCAGGATTGTTTTTTTTTCAGGTCTCCATCCTTGGCTGCTACTTCTGTGAACAGGTTGGAGAATGTGTCTTGAGTCTGGGAGCTAGAGGGAGTAGTATAATTTTAGGAGGTGGGCAGGGAACTAGGCAGAGGGCTTGTGGTGGCGCCTGCCCTGTGGAATGCCCTCCCAACAGATGTCAAAGAGGAAAACAACTACCAGCCTCTTAGAAGACATCTGAAGGCAGCCCTTTTCAGGGAGGCGTTTAATAGATTACTGTGTTTTATTTTTCTGTTGGAAGCCGCCCAGAGTGGCTGGGGAATAAATAATAAAAAATTATTATTATTATTATTGGAATATTTGAGTGCCTAAGTTGGGGCGGCGGCGAGCCTTTCCCTCCCCCACACTTTGCAAAGAAGTCAGCCAAGTCCTGAGTCCCGTTTTGGAGGTGACCTTTAAACCTTCTATGGGATAACGGAGGGCCAAGGAGGCACCTTATTGGATTGCTGGGCATTAGGGCACTAAATCTGGACATCCTTTTATACTGAAGCCATGGAGGAACAGGGTCCCAAGGCACGGTGAGGGGGGGGCACTGATTCAAGGTCCGGCCTGGGCAAGGGAGAGAGATGCTCCCCCTCCCCAAGTTGCCCACTTGAGTTGTCTACTTCCCTTCTCTTTCCACCTCTCCACCCCCCAAGCCACAAAGATGCTCAGGGGACAATGAAGTTCTGAGCCCCTTTTGCAGCCAGGCCCAGTCGCTCATTTTAGTCTCCTTGAGTTTCCTGGGCTGGAGATTCTGGGAGAAGGTTGGGTTTTTGTACTGGGGACCCCCACTCCTGAGACAGGCCACCCTCTGCTCCATGAGGATAGAGCTGCCCCCTAAGTGCTGAATATGTTTGGTCTCAGCCCCCCCCCCCACACCCCCACCGTGGATTCCTTCTGGGGTTGCTCATCTCCCCTTGCAGCACCCTGTCCAGTCCCAGGTGCTGAACTGGGCTGGGGACTGATGTATGGGTCGGCCTGGATGGAAATTTCGGTTCCACCCAAACCCCAGAGTGAAATATAGTTCACTGACTGCTATATAGGTGTGTAAAACTATAGAGAAAGTTCATCTGGTTTTTAATTTGGCAATGATGTTGGTGTGTGTGTGTGTGTGTCTGTCTGTCAGAGACAGGGCACTCTTATTCCCATTTTATTGATGGGGCCACTGAGGGAGAGGCTTGACTCAAAGAGCCCAAAGCCAGGGAGCTTAGAATAGAGGCAAGAGGCTCCCTAAGTTCTCCTGGCACCAGAGGCCAACTCAGGCATCCCCAAACTTCGTTCCTCCAGATGTTTTGGACTACCATTCCCATCATCCCTGACCACCGGTCCTGTTAGCTAGGGATCATGGGAGTTGTAGGCCAAAACATCTGGAGGGCCATAGTTTGGGGATGCCTGGGCCAACTCTTCACCTGCTGTGCAGCTGGCAACCTTTTTTGGCCAGTGTGGCTTGTTCCTGCTCTATGCTGCCTCTGCATCTTGGGCTCCTCGAGAAGCTGTCTTGGCCCAGAGGAGACTCTGTCTTGGCTTCTTCAGGGCTGGTCCCTGGTTGCTGAGACTGGCTTGTTCTACCCGGCAGAAAGTGGAAGACAGCATCCTGATCTCGGCAGAAGGGAAGAGCCTCTCTGTCAGGGGCTCCTGCGAAGACTCTCCACCCACCCGCTTGCCAGCTAGGATCCGGGAGATCGTCACCAAGAACCTCTCGCAAAGCGATTGCCAAGGTATGTTTGGAGAAGACGCTTCTTCTTGGAACTGGAGAACTGTGGGCTGGGAAGGGAGCCTTCTTGGCCCGCCTCCCTTGCCAGGGTCCTCATCTCCTGGCCTGGCCTAGTTTCCGCTGCAAGCAAGACAGAAAGGAGGCAGCTGAGCTCTGCTCTGGCTGGGTACCTGGCAGGACGGACCCTTTCCTCTTCCAACTCCTGGCAGGTGACAGGTGGAAAGGACAGAGCCAGCTCCTGACATTCTGGTACTCCATCTTGTTGTATCCGGCACTTCATCCTCTGCTGAGCTTCAGGGCACCCTGCCCGGCCCACCTGCCTGTCACCCCTTCTGGACAGGACAAGGAGGCTGGGCCCAGGGGCTTTGTGCTGTGTTGAAATGCTCTGTTTCCAAACAATCCCTGGGAAGTGAAAGGAATTCGGAACAGATGGATGAGGAGGTAGAAGTGGAAGGAGGGAAGGCAGCAAATAGGAAGCTCTCTCTGTACGTGAGAGGGAGGGAGAGACTCTGTGTGAGTGACTCTCAGTGGGTGATGCACCTTTGCGGAACTCACAGAAGACATCAGAAGGAATCTGGCTGCTGCTGGATCAGACCCAGTTTTATGGTGCTCATGGTGACCAGACAAATGCTCCCGCAAAACAGGGAAGGCCACAACTTTCTCTTGCTGGCGCATTTGGGTATCTGGCATTCGGGGATAGACTGCTACTTGACATGGAGGTCCGGGCCAAAGCAGCAAATCCTTTAAATCAGTTGTCCGTTAAAGGGGAGGGCGGCTGACGCCGGCGCCGGCAGTTCCAAGAAGAATGAACTTTACAGAAGATATGTGGTTGCAAAGGTGAGCAATCCCTCCATTTCTTCCATGGTTGCTCATCCTAATAAAGGAGAGTCTCTGGGGCTGAAATAAAAGGTGAAGACTGCAGGACACCATCTGGGACAAGGTGAGCGCTGACTCTTCTCTGGCAGAAGCTGCCCCATTAGCAACAACCTGTTGCCGATGCCTTTCCAGCCAGCAGCGAGAAAATGTTTGCGAATGTTCTATGGCAGGAATGTTCCAACTTCTAAGAGACTGCGATCTACTCACACGATTAAAATCTGGCAGTGATCTACCCCTTTTTGGGGGGTTCAGGTCAAACTTGTTGATCTTCTTTTAGGGAGGAATGTCCCTTTTATTTGGGGGGGGGTTTCAGGTCTAATAAATGGAAAGAGGTGCTCAGCAATCGATCGCTAAGGAGACAGTCAGCCTTGCCACGCAAACTCCATCTTCCGTTCTAGCAATCTAGAGGATGGGGGGGGGGAGGGCTGGATGGAGGAGCCACCGGATCTACCAAAAGCACCCGGGGATTGACCAGTCGATCCCGGTCGACCTGTTGGACACCCCTGTTCTATGGCATCGCAACAGTCCATTTAGCGCACCTGTATGCCAGGTGTTCTGGCAGTGCACCCCAGGTTCCCTTGCTTTGCTTTGTTCTGTTTATTTCTTAAACTTCTCTCCTGCCCTTCGTTCCAAAGGGAGCCCAGGGCGGCTTGTCCAACTGCAGAAATGCATTTGATGCGTGTGTGTCTGTGTCTGTCTACCTCTGTGCTCCTCTCTTCCCGCAGTGGCCTCCCACGCCGAGATGTCGTCCTTGCTTTCCCTCCAGGAGGAGAACCGCATCTTGCAGCAGGAACTCTCCCGCGTGGAGGATTTGCTGGCCCAGAGCCGGGCTGAGCGGGATGAGCTGGCCATCAAGTACAACGCCATCAGTGAGCGGGTAGGTGAAGGAGGCTGGCAGGGTCCTCTCCACCCTTCCCAGCAGGCCTTTCCAGGCAAATGGGTCTATGAAGTCTTTACTTGGCACCAGCAAGCAGGCAGTGCAGGTTCTCTGCTCTGGGGGAAGAGGCCAGGAGTGGGTGTCATTTGGAAGCTCTGCTCTGCTAGGCAACCTTACTTGTGTATTCCCTCTTTCTCCGAAAGCCATTGAGGAATTATCTGCAGATTTGCAGAGCAACTTGAATATTTGCAGTGTGAGAAACAGATTTTCAGTGTGAGAAACTCAGATATATACATAGAATCATAGAATCGTAGAGCTGGAAGAGACCACAAGGGCCATCCAGTTCAACCCCCTGCCGTGCAGGAAACACCATCAAAGCATTCTTGACATATGCCTGTCAAGCCTCTGCTTAAAGACCTCCAAAGAAGGAGACTCCACCACACTCCTTGGTAGCAAATTCCACTGCCGAACAGCTCTTACTGTCAGGAAGTTCTTCCTAATGTTTAGGTGGAATCTTCTTTCTTGTAGTTTGAATCCATTGCTCCGTGTCCGCTTCTCTGGAGCAGCAGAAAACAACCTTTCTCCCTCCTCTATATGACATCCTTTTATATATTTGAACATGGCTATCATATCACCCCTTAACCTTCTCTTCTCCAGGCTAAATATACCCAGCTCTCTAAGCCGTTCCTCATAAGGCATCGTTTCCAGGCCTTTGACCATTTTCGTACGCTAGGCATCAAATGGCTCCTTAAACGACAGTCACCAAAACATAATGTCTAGTTGCCATTTGGGGGCCAGGCAGCTCTAAAGTCTTATATTTCAAATGATGGACTGACTGTGATTGCTTCCCAGTTGAACATCTGGCTAGTTCTGATGGCAACCTTGAGCTAGGTTAAGAGATTAAAAGAAGAAAAGTCACTTGATCTAGGGACAGTCCACGTATACATTGGCCCATCCCAACCTCTTTTTCTTAATGGTGACATGGACCACTTATAATGTAAGTATCTTCACAACTTTGAGCAGGGCAGGGCAGTGGGATAAGTGAAAACAAGCTTCAACTATTAACTATACAGTGGTACCTTGGTTGTCGAACTTAATCCGTTCCGGGAGTCCTTTCGACTCCTGAAACTGTTCGAAAACCAAAGCACGACTTCTGATTGGCTGCAGGAGCTTCCTGCACTCAATCGGACATTCGGCTTCCAAAAATCATTCGCAAACTCGGAACACTCAACTTCCAGGTTTGCGGCGTTCGGGAGCCAAAACGTCCGAGTACCAAGGTGTTCAACAACCAAGGTACAAATGCAATGTTGTTTACTGCTTCTGCTCAGGCTGTACAGAAAAAAGCATTTTGGTTCCTGAGATTCATTTTGATTGTGCAGATCAAATATAACTCATAGAATTCCACAGGGTGGGGTATTAGTGTGTGAAAGTGGTCCAGATACAATGATTCCCAGGCATGCACCTCTAGATCAGTGTTTCCCAACCTTGTGCCTCCAGATGTTTTGGGACTACAACTCCCATCATCCCTAGCTAGCAAGACCAGTGGTCAGGAATGATGGGAATTGTAGTCCGAAAACAGCTGGACGCACAAGGTTGGGAAACACTGCTCTAGATGGTGGAGATGTCAGGTGCCATCCTGGCGCCCGGGTATCTTCACTTGGTCGCAAGTGACCGGCAGCTAGGTGTAAAATGCGCCTGGCGCCTGGCTAGTTTCGAACACTGAATGCAAGTTGGAAGACCCAGACTCTGTTGGAGTGAGGATGGCTTGAGCTGTTTACAGATGTGCTGGCGCAGGGGGAGGGATTCTCTGTGGACCTGCCATGGGATTGAGCTCTGGCAAGGGAGATTTGAGGAGCTGAAGAAAGAGAGGCACCAGAGGGCCCTGCCAGGATCCAACTCTGCCCCTTCCAAAAACAAAAAAAGTCCTGGCATACTAGAATGGGTCCCATTATTTCCTTGGTCAGTTTCCCAGCATGCCCTGCTCCCCCACCCCAGTCTTGTCTTCTGTGCTCAGATCTGGCTAAGGGTCTCCATGGGAAACATTTCCTGGCTGCTTTCCAGAGTATTGGGGGTGTGGGGGCGGGAATTGGGCATTTTTTTTATTCTTCCTCCACGTTCAAGAGCTTTGGCCTGCCTGGACAGGTCCAGCTGGCTAAATGGCACCCAGGCTGGTTGAGACCTGCCTCTGGGCTGTGCAGTTTGCAAAGGGGACATGCGGCTGTTTGCGTGTTCCCTGCCACTCATGCTTGACCTGAATTAATGGATTTAAGAACCAGGCGTGAAACACTTTGGAAGGAAGGAGGCGCGCAAAAAACACACACGTATTGACAGTGATCTCGTGCTTCTCAGTGTTCAAAGCAGGACAGTCCATTGGATCAAAGAAACCTTGCTAGGTTAGTTAGCTAGCTAGTTTAATTCTTTGTAATGTCACAACAGGATGAAGCATTTCGTTCCCCCCCCCAAGCTTTCTTTGTGTTTAAATTACTACCCGGCCCCGTCTTAGAAATGTGAGGGAGGGAGGAGGAGGGCTGGCAGCAACGCCTCTCCTGAGATGCCACCGGAATAAATCAGCAATTTTCAAGGGGCTGCCTATGGCACCCCAGGGCTTTTTGTAGAAAAACAAATCAAATTTCAAGGGGCTTCCATAATAGTTGCAACAGTTCTGTACAGAAAGACAGTGTCGTCCTCCCTCTTTTGCAGCTGGGGCTGGGGAACTGAGGTTGAGATTGGGGAGTCCAATTGAGATTGAAGGTGACCCGGAAACTACAGCTAACCCAGAATGCGGCAGTTAGACTGGTGACTGGGAGCAGCCGCCGAGACCATATAACACCGGTCTGGAAAGACCTGCATTGGCTCCCAGTATGTTTCCGAGCACAATTCAAAGTGTTGGTGTTGACCTTTAAAGCCCTAAACGGCCTCGGTCCAGTATACCTGAAGGAGCGTCTCCACCTCCATCGTTCTGCCCGGACACTGAGGTCCAGCACCGAGGGTCTTCTGGCGGTTCCCTCGCTATGAGAAGCTAAGTTACAGGGAACCAGGCAGAGGGCCTTCTCGGTAGTGGCACCCACCCTGTGGAATGCCCTCCCACCAGAGGTCTAAGAGAACAACAATTACCAAGCCTTTAGAAGACATCTTAAGGCAGCCCTGTTTAGGGAAGCTTTTAATGTTTGATGGATTTCTGTGTTTTGATGTTTTGTTGGAAGCCGCCCACAGTGGCTGGGGGAACCCAGCCAGATGGGCGGGGTATAAATAATAAATTATTATTATTATTATTATTACTAAGGCAATATATGCTCAGGCTGGTTTTTTTTTTTTTGCTCCTGAAACCTTCTAGAGCTCTGAACCGGAGGGATGTTTTCTTCAAAGCGTAGCTGGGTCTGCCTACCTCTTGGCTGTAGGGAAGGGCAGAAAAGGAAATAATTCTCCTAAGAATTTCTGCTCTGGCTGAGGCTGGGGGGGTGGCTATTGGTTTGGGGGCTCCTCTCCTTACAAGGCTGTGTTGGGGGCTGGGCTCACATGCTCCGGTGACCATGGAGACTAGCAGGATAATTTAAATGGGCTGCAGGTTGCCATGGCAGCCGTTGCCTGGGAAGAGGGCAAACTTCGCTCCTGCATTCTACATCTTGCGCCCAATTCACCCCCCCAAGCGATTTTTCTGTTAAAAAATCCAAAACCGCGCACATCTCGGTCCCTTTTGACAAAGCCTTTGAAAGTGGGAGCAAAGGGCAATTTCCTACAGATGCTCTGTGTTTAAATTGTCCCAGGCTTGGGAAGATTGATTAAAAGAAAGGATTAGTTTGCTTCCCTGCCAAATTGGTGTTTGTGGTTCAGTCTGGCTGTTATTTCGTCTTAGCCTTGCGGCAGTTCCTCTGCAGTCCATCAGCCCAGAGCTGGCTCCTTTGACAGGCTGCGGGCTCCCAGAGGTTAGGCTGCCTTGGGACATGGAGGTTCCATGCAACCGCGATGGGCAACGGCCACAAGCCTAGAGGAGGGCTCTTTCGCTCTTCCTGGGAGTTGGGGCAGGCGAGGCTTAGGCACAAGGGGCCCTGATCCTCCTCCCCTTTCTTTCCCGGGACTCCTCAGCTGGAGCAGGCGCTGCGCCTGGAGACGGGCGAGCGGGAAAGGGAGGCATTGGAGAACAAGAGCTTGGCTCAGCAGAACGTGGAGCTGCGCCGGCGGCTGGAGGAAGAGCAGGCAGCCTACAAGAGGAAGCTCCAGGCCTACCAGGAGGGGCAGCAGCGGCAGGCCCAGCTGGTGCAGAAGCTGCAAGCCAAGGTGAGACCCCCATAAGTCCCTCCACGCACCAGGTCGCACCGCCAGCAGCACTCCCAACACTTCTTTCCCTGCCCCACGGCAGCACCTGCTGGCCAGGCCGATGAGTAGATCGGAGCGATATCTGGTTTTCATTATCATGATACATCAGCAGCTAAACGTTGCAATTTACTGATATACAGTGGTACCTTGGTTGTTGAATGGCTTGGCTCCCGAATAAATCAGCTCCCGAACTCGGCAAACCCGGAAGTATGTATTCCGGTTTGCGAACGTTTTTTGGAAGCCGAACGTCCAACGCAGCTTCTGATTGAGTGCAGGAAGCTCCTGCAGCCAATCAGAAGCTGTGCCTTGGTTTTTGAACGGTTCCGGATTCCCGAAATGGATTAAGTTCGACAACCAAGGTACCACTGTATTACAGTTTCGGAAATAAGGATGGAGCTCTGTAGAGGCATCAGCCGGCTCCATGGTTTTCCCCGTGTTGTGATTTTTGCAGAGCAAACACACAAACATGCACCCCCTCATGATTCACATTGCCGGCTCAAAAATTAGGAAACCGATATCGCAATTAGGGCTGGGTGATAGATATTGTCCAGAACTGGTTTGTAGTCCATACCTCCCTCCTCTCTAGGTTGTCCAGTACAAAAAGAAGTGTGGGGAGCAGGAAGAGCAACTGCTTGAGAAATCTACGGAGCTGGAGCAGCAGCGCCTAGTGGTGAGCGCCTCTTTCACGCTGGGGGTGAGGGTCATGCTTGCTGCTCCCTTTCTCCCTCCAAGCCTCGAGCTGTCGACTGTTTCTGCTTCCCAGAGGCGTGCGGTTTTTCCCTGTTGCCATTGGGGTGCTCTTTGTGTGAATGGGTGGCTCTCTTCACATGCTCAGGATCCCTGCATATATTTGAGGACTACAATTGGGTGTGGAATCCGCTGGGAAGGGGGGAGGAAGCCTGGATTAAGCCGTGCTTTTGTGCATGCTCAGATGAACGCTGCCCCAGTTTCCGGAGCTAAGCTTTTTTTGAGCCCCTGCATGTCTGTCAAAGCCCCAGCGGTGGGTTCTCTCTGCTCCCTTTTCCTGCAGAGCCGTCTGGACATCACAGAGTCACGCTTGCGCCAGGAGGAAGAGCACAGCAGTGACCTGGAAAGTGCTCTCATCCGGCTGGAGGAAGAGCAACAAAGGCAAGTGGGGGAGGAGGAGCAGGGCAGGGCCGGGGGCTTTTACAAGGCACAGCTCACCCAAGTCACTAAACCCCAACTCCCTTTGTCCACCCCCTAAGTGAGTAGTTCCCAAACGTTTTTAATGTGTGATGTTGTGTTGCGCTTTTAACTGTTTTTTTGTTGGGAGCCTCCCAGAGCAGCTGGGGAAACCCAGTCGGGTGGGTGGCATGTAAATAATAAATTTTCAGAACAATAAATAAATTACTCAGCACCCCCCCCCCCTGGAAATCAACCTAATTTAAGCAAACAAACAGAAAGATTCAGCGAGCCATTTGCATTCGTTTATATACCTGCCAACCTAGCAGCTCGAAAGCACGAAGTGCAAATAGATAAATAGGTACCACTCCGGCGGGAAGATAAATGGCGTTTCCATTCGCTGCTCTGGTTCGCCAGAAGTGGCTTAGTCATGCTGGCCACATGACCCGGAAGCTGTAATGGTCAGGGGTCCCTTTACCTCTATCCCTATAATTCCCAGAAATTTTTTGATTCTCACCCTTTTCCTATGCATCTGCAGGGAGGCGCGCGCGCACACGCACACACACACACAATATCCAAATAGACCTGCCTCCTTACCTCCTTACTTCCTTACCTGCTGCCCCCTGTCGCCTCCAGGAGCACCAGCCTTGCCCAGGTCAATGCCATGCTGAGGGAGCAGCTGGACCAGGCGAACACGGCCAACCAGGCTCTCAGTGAGGACATCCGGAAGCTGACGGCTGACTGGACCAAGGCCAGAGATGAACTTGAGCAGCGGGAGGTGGACTGGAGGCGAGAGGAGGAGGTCTGGGGCACGGGAGAACCTGGGGTGGGTGGGGGCTTGAGGCAGGGGGCAGGTTTGGGGAGGGATTGGAAAGCGGTCCGAGAAGAGGCAGAGGGATGCCAGAGCACAGAACCTGTCCTCCCTCGGTGCCTTCATCGCCTCTGGTGAAAAGGGTTTGGCAGGTTTTGAAATTGGGGGGGGGGGGGCTTGCGGGACCTGCCTCCCTGAGAAGCCGGCTGCCAGCCCCCAGGTCACCCCCCCCCCCGGCTGGTGACTTTGTGAGCTGGCATTGCGAAGCGCTTTCTTGTTGCCGGCTCCGTCCTCAGCCTGCGGCTTCTCCTTCTCCCTTGCAGACGTTCAACGCGTACTTCCGCAACGAGCACAGCCGCCTGCTCACCCTCTGGCGGCAAGTGGTGGGCTTCAGGAGGCACTTTGGGGAGATGAAGACCACAATGGAGAGGTCAGCCCTCAGACCAGGAGCCTTGGCCACAGCCCACACCCTGGGCCTGTCCGCACTGCCCGGGCTCAAGCTGCTGTTGTTACTGTGCTCAGTGCCAGATTTACGTATAAGCTAAACAAGCTGTAACAGGGACCCAGGTGGCGCTGTGGGTTAAACCACAGAGTCTAGGGCTTGCTGATCAGAAGGTCGGCGGTTCGAATCCCTGCAACGGGGTGAGCTCCCGTTGCTCGGTCCCAGCTCCTGCCCACCTAGCAGTTCGAAAGCACGCCAAAGTGCAAGTAGATAAATAGGGACCGCTCCGGCGGGAAGGTAAATGGCGTTTCCATGCGCTGCTCTGGTTCGCCAGAAGCAGCTTTGTCATGCTGGCCACATGACCCGGAAGCTGTCTGCGGACAAACGCCGGCTCCCTCGGCCTATAGAGCGAGATGAGCGCCGCAACCCCAGAGTCAGACACGACTGGACCTGATGGTCAGGGGCCCCTTTACCTTCTTTAAACAAGCTATAGCTTAGGGCCCCACTCTCTCGGGGGCCCCCAAAAAAATTAAAGAAAAAAAACCTTGATGAATATAAGATAAAAAACAAATAAAATAAAACCTACATACAGCAAGAGTGTTTTGTGTTGTGTAGGCTCCTATGATGAAAGTAGTGGGCCCCGCCTGCTAGCCTGCTCCCTAAAATATCACTGGTTTGCTCATTTCTATATATAGAATGCCTACTGGTTGCATGGCAATATGTGCAAATGGCTTTAGAAACCTATTAGGTCCATAAATTACCATATAGAATATATTCAAGACAAAAAACAGCTGCAATTTGTTGTTGACAAAGGACATATAAAGGGGCCCCATTACCTTCAGTAGCTTAGGGCCTCATCAAACCTAAATCCGGCCCTGACTGTGCCACAAACTCCCTCGGAGCCTGTATTAGGGGACATTTCCATAAACAGCCACTGAGAAAACTGGGCAGATCTGTGCATAAATGAAAAGTTATACAAATTGGCTTGATTCTGCCCTTTTAAAATGCGATGGTTTTTTTTTGGGGGGGGGGGTGTTATTGGTTTGTTGTTTTCATTTTGATAACAGTCGTACCTTGGGAGTCGAACGGAATCCATTCCAGAAGGCTGTCCGACTTCCAAAATGTTCAAAAACCAAAGCGTGTCTTCTGATTGGCTGCAGGAAGCTCCTGCAGCCAATCAGAAGCTGCGGAAGCCCCGTCGGACGTTTGGCTTCCAAAAACAGTTTGCAAACTGGAACAATCACTTCCGAGTTTGGGACACTCTGGAGCCAAAACGTTCGGGAGCAAAGGCATTCGAGATCCAAGGTACGACTGCATATATTTTGTGGTTTTATATATTGATTTTGTTCTGTGAACTGCCCTGAGAGCTCCGGGCATAGGGTGGTATATGAATTCAATAAATAATAAAAAAATAATAATTTGCACAAAAATATACAAATTGATTAAATTGAGCATACGTCCCTCAGTGCTTTTTTGTGTGTGGAATGTTTTTTCCCTTGTCTGCTTGTCATTTTGTAGGGGCAGGAAGCGACTGAGCCCCTTGCCCCAGCCATTTGAAAACCGTGCTAGATCAGTAAACCTCATGAGGTCTAGAAAGCTGAACTAAATGGTAGCTGGGAATCTTAAGAAGCCCGGAGCACAGTTTTAAGTGCGCTCTTGGTGGTGCTGCCTGCTCAGTGGCTCGTGAGGAGGAGGTGCATGCTGTTGCCTCCATTTATTTCTCTTTTTTTGAAATAATTTTTATTTGATTTTACAAATATAAATTTATAACATTCCAAATGCATATCCATATACTATAGAGATTACTCTGAATCTCGAGACTCCCCCCCCATCCCCTCTGTGGGTCCTAGTGCTTAATTTACTGCTGCATATTATTTCCATATTCTACCTATATTTTAAATCAATCCATATTATCCATTGTATTTGTTACATTTCAAGTGGGTTTCAAATCCTGCTAATGTTTCTATTTGCTTGCAGGCGTCTCCTAGATAAATTATAATTTTTTCCCTATTCTTTTTTCAAGTTTTTGTCCTCTTGGTTCGTGAGTTTTCCAGTCAGCTTTGCCATTCCAACGTAGTCCACCCGCTTAGCTTGCCATTCCTCTCTGGTAGGGGGGTTTGTCTTCTTTCCATCTCTGGGCTAGTAGCTGTAATGGACTATCCAGAATTGGACACGATGACAGGAAGAATCTGAAACCGAAGGGACCAGAAGTTCTTAAGGGATTGGACTAAATTTGAGAATTATTTGAAAAGCAATTGTAAACAACAGGTTACGCTAGTAGGTTTGCAGGAAGTTTTGTTAAGGGGAAAGAATTTAAATATTACAGAGGAAAAATAAGAGGAGGATTATAGATTTACGGTTATAAAAAGTAATAGTGAAATTAGAAATACAAGAAGTAGTTATGGAATTGGAAAATCTTGAGAAGTGGTTGATGGAAGTCAAAAATATTGTATAAGAGTTATACACTAACTACGATCATATAACTTCGATTAAAATAGCCAAATCCTGAAAGCAGATCAGAATTGAACCACGTTGAAATTTAAAAGGACAAGGAAATATTGATATGAAATTTAAGTGTGAATTTAAATAGATATATATAACTTACACAGGATATGATTGGAAGATTGCTTTTCATTTCTTTTTTTCCCTTCTTCCTTTTTTCCCCCCTCCCCTTTCTCCCTGCTTCCATTTTATTCTTCTTTTTTGACTTTTTTCGAATGTGGAATTCTTTATATGTAAAAGTGAAATGTCTCAATTTCTTTTACGTTTTTGTAAATTTGTATGGCTTTTGAAGATTGAAATAAATAAAAAGCATTTTCAAAAAAAAATATTGTATAGGATAGGAATGATTGTTAAATGTTACATGGATATATAGGCAAAAATCAATAAAAATATAATAATAATAATAATAATAATAATAATAATAATAATAATAATAATAATAAAGCACCTGAGCGGCTGTTGTCCCATACATAAAAAGTCTTTTCTGCTCCTTTGCGATGTCGGTACTTAGATTGCTGCCTGCATTTCTCTCCCCTGAGCAACTCCTCTTGCTCCCTGTCTCGGCAGGGACCTCTCTGAGCTGGGCCACGAACTCTCCCGCTCCAGCCGCACAGTCCATGCCGCCTGCCTGAACCTGAGCAGCAACCTGCGCCTGTCGGAGAGCAGCACCGGCGCCACCTTGGAGAAGCAGGCGCTGCTGATGGCGCAGCTGGAGGAGCAGCTGAAGGACAAGGTCCGCGACATGATCCAGCTGCAGGTCCGCTGCGACATGGAGAAGGCCGAGCTGGGCAACAGGTACCGTGGAGGGGGAAATGGTTGGGGGACGCAGGTTTCCAGAGCATTGGAGAATGGCCTGTGGTCAGGGATACAAGGGGTTTCCCATCAATGTCTGGAGGGAAGAGAGGAAGCTGGCCTTTGGCCCATCTAGCTCAGTGTTTTCTACACTGACCAGCAGCTGCAGCTCCCCAGGGTTTCAAGCAGGAGACATTCCCGGCCCCACCAGGGACGCTGCTATTGGGAATTGACCTTCTGCATGTGAAGCAGGGGTAATAATAATTTTTGCAATTTTAAATACTCAACATCCTTACAATATCAGTGACTTCCCTGCTTCTGTTTCCATGGTTCATTTTGCATAGCATAAATCCCTGCATATTTTACATCAACTAAACCAGGGATGTCCAACAGGTAGATCGTGATCTACTGGTAGATCACGGGGTGTTCCTGGTAGATCCTGGTTGATCTCTGGCCCCCCAGCGATCTCCCAGCGATCTTACAAGAAAGAAGATTCCACCTCAACATTAGGAAGAACTTCCTGACAGTAAGAGCTGTTCGGCAGTGGAATTTGCTACCAAGGAGTGTGGTGGAGTCTCCTTCTTTGGAGGTCTTTAAGCAGAGGCTTGACAGGCATATGTCAAGAATGCTTTGATGCTGTTTCCTGCTTGGCAGGAGATTGGACGGGATGGCCCTTGTGGTCTCTTCCAACTCTATGATTCTATTATTCTACTAGCTGACCCGGCCACGCGTTGCTGTCAGCCATATGTCAAGAATGCTTTGATGGTGTTTCCTGCTTGGCAGGGGGTTGGACTGGATGGCCCTCTATGATTCTATGATTCCTTAGAAAAAGCAAAAAAAAAAAAAGCAAAACAACAACAACAACTTTGGCTTTCTAAAAAAGCTCCACAACATTGCCGTTCTCCAAAAAGCTCCACAACTTTGGCTTCCTACAAAAGCTAATCAACTCTTGCTTCCCAAGAAAGCTCAAAAACTTTGGGTAGATCACTGCTAGATTTTTTTTATGACAATGGGTAGATCACTGCCAGTTTTTTAATACTGTGAGTAGATCACAGTCTATTGGGAGTTGGACGTCCCTGAACTAAACCATTCAGTCTTCCATTATTACATCCGTCAAAGCTCATTTACACTGTTGAATTTATCTTAATGCTGCCAGCGTTTTCAAGTGTGCACAATTTCCCCCATATATTCAGTAAACATTTTCCAGTCTTCTTTAAACGTATGTTCTTCTTGTTCAACGAGAGGATAATTTTATTATTTATACCCTTCCCATTGGCTAGGTTGCCCCAGCCACTCTGGGCAGCTTCCAACACCTAAAAACACAAGAAAATAAATAAAACCTTCCTGATACAGGGCTGCCTTCAGTTGTCTTTCAGCCCCTGAGCTATGGCCTCCCCCCACCAAAATGTTTCCCACTCTTTGCATGTGGGGCTTCTGCTGAGGAGCCTGGCTCAGGCTCAGGCCCTGCCTGCTTTGCCTGCAGGAGGGCCACTTCCCCACCCACCCCACCCCCCAGGACCAGAAAGGATGCCCATCAGCCCACAACTGACCACCAAGACTGGTCAGACCTCACCTGGAGTACTGTGTCCAGTTCTGGGCACCACAGTTCAAGAAGGATACTGACAAGCTGGAATGTGTCCAGAAGAGGGCAACCAAAATGGTCAAAGGCCTGGAAACGATGCCTTATGAGGAACTTGCTTAGGGAGCTGGGTATGTTTAGCCTGGAGAAGAGAAGGTTAAGGGGTGATATGATAGCCATGTTCAAATATATGAAAGGATGTCATATGGAGGAGGGATAAAGATTGTTCTCTGCTGCTCCAGAGAAGCGGACACGGAGCAATGGATTCAAACTTCAAGAAAGAAGATTCCACCTAAACATTAGGAAGAACTTCCTAACAGTAAGAGCTGTTTGGCAGTGGAACTTGCTGCCAAGGAGTGTGGTGGAGTCTCCTTCTTTGGAGGTCTTTAAGCAGAGGCTTGACAGGCATATGTCAAGAATGCTTTGATGGTGTTTCTTGCTTGGCAGGGGGTTGGACTGGATGGCCCTTGTGGTCTCTTCCAACTCTATGATTCTATGATTCTAAGACGTACACTTCTCTTACCCTCCAGGATCAACGAAGTCACGTCCAGTCTGGAGCGCTTGAAAGGCCAGAACATGGAGAAGACCAAGGCAATTGAGGCGCTGACCCAGAAGCTGGAGAGTTTGGTGAGAGGAGGCAGCTGGGTTTGGGGGGAGGAGGGGTGTGTGTGTTGGGTGGCCCCTGAAGAAGAAGCTCACCAGGCATCTGCTGGACATGTTTCAGTTTGCTCTGGCAGGGACCGTGTGGCCCTAAGGGGTCTCCCTGGTGCTGCGCCCCCCCCCGGTGTCCCCCCAAGCTGGCATATGTCCCCTCCTCCCCTTCCTCTACCACCTGAGCCTGGGACTCCGCTGCTTTCATCTCACCATTGTCTCCCTCACTCTTGCTTTCTATGCTCCAATATTACTTGGGATGTGGGTGGTGCTGTGGACTAAACCACTGAGCCTCTTGGGCTTGCCGATTGGAAGGTTGGCGGTTTGAATCCCCGCGACGCGGTGAGCTCCCGTTGCTCTGTCCCAGCTCCTGCCAACCTAGCAGTTCAAAAGCACGCCAGTGCAAGTAGATATATAGGTACCGCTGCAGCGGGAAGGTAAACAGCGTTTCTGTGCGCTCTGGTTTCCGTCACAGCGTTCCATTATGCCAGAAGTGGTTTAGTTATGCTGGCCAAACCCGGAAAGCTGTCTGTGGACAAACGCTAGCTCCCTTGGCTTGAAAGCGAGATGAGCACCTCAACCCCATAGTCGCCTTTGACTGGACCTAACCATCCAGGGGTCCTTTACCTTTTTTGTACCCCCAATATTCCCTTTTGAGATGTTTAAAAAGGGAAGAGAGAGAGTTTTCCTTTTTTAAAAATAATAATAATATTTTTTATTTAATTTTACATAGAGAAAAAAGAAAAAGAAAAGAAAAAGAAAAAAAAATTAAGAAAGAGATACAAAAACACAAAATGCAAAAAAGAAAAAGACAATGTATATCCCCTCTTACTTCTTCCAGCATCTTCCCTTCCCTTTCTTACTATCCTAGTTTATAGTTAACTCTTATCATTTCCAAATCTCATCTAAATATCATAAAATTACATCTTATCTCACATTTCATAACCTTATTTTTAAATCATTCTTACTCATTGTGTATAAAAGAGTGAAGGAAAGGTAAAGAAAAAAAAAGAGAAAAAAGGCCCACATTAAAAATAAAAAGGCATAAAACATTATCATCTTCTCCCATTTCTAATCCAAATATTTGGATTAGAGAGAGTTTTCCTAAGCTCTTCTTCACACTGCCCAACTCCTCTCTCCTCTGCCTCCTTGGAGAGCAACAGTAAATTTCCTCATCGCTTCTGTCGCACTGCTACGGTTCAAATGGAAATTGACCGTTGGGAGAGTTCCCCTGTCAGTGTCTGAGCCTGAAGCCAAATTGAAGGGACTGGCTTGTCCAAGTCTCCTGAGGCGTCACCATTTGCCAAGGCGGTGGGGTTTGCCGCCTTTCTTTCGACCACGGCTTTGGTTCGAATCATTGAACCGTAGAGCTGGAAGGGGGGCGTCTAGTCCAACCCCCTGCAATGGAGGAATCTTTTGCCCAATGTGGGGCTCAAACCTGCAGCCCTGAGGCTAAGAGCCCCATGTTCCTCTCCTTCCCCCACTACCCCACGGAGGAAGCAGAGCCACCAACTGGGTCTCTCCAAGAATACTGGCAGGGCCTTGGAAACATGGGGGCACAAGAACCCTGTCAGTGCCCAGTTAGCAAGAGTTTGGAGCCTTTTAACTTACTCAAAGGAAGGGCCTTGAGCCTAGCATCCTTTTTTGGTGTATGTGTTCGTTACTGTCTAATCTTCTTCTCACTCTTCATTTGAGCCTTGCCATGGATGAAAAACTACCGGGGGCAAGGGGGCGTGGAACCAGTGGGAGGAGATTTCTTAATGCTTAAAGTCCTTCAGACCCTGCCTGGGTGAATCCTAGAGTCGTAGAACTGCAGAGTTCGAAGGGAATCCAAAGGGTTTTCCAGTCCAGCCCCCTGCAATGCAGGAATCACAGCCGAAGGCTCCCTGACAGACAGCAATCCAGCCAACCTCTGATAAAAAAAACTTCCCATGAATGAGAGTCCACCACCTTCTGGGGGATTCTGTTCCACGGCCGGACTGCTCTGACCCTCAGAACGTTCTTCCTAACGTTGATTCAGAATCTCCTTTCTGGTATTTTGAATCCGGTGGCTGGGGTGCTCCCCTCTCTGTAGCAGCAGAAAACAAGTTTGCTCCATCTTTGGGGCACCCAGCAGGTTAAGGATTCATCCCTGGTAAGTAGGACCAGGTAGGGCTGGGAAGGGCTGAAACTCTGGAGAGCTGCTTTTTATTTTAGACAGTGTAGAAGAGACTGAGGCCGGTGGGCTTCGGGGGTCAGGCAGGCTCCTCAGTTCCTCGGAGTTCCCTCCAAGCTGGCTCCCTGCATTAAATGCCCAGCAGCTGGAACCTGGCAAGAGAGCCCTTCTTGCTTTGCTGATTTCCCTGCCTCGTGTCTGGTTCCAGGAAGCCTCCCATGCGCAGGAACAGGCAGTGGCGGAGGCCGAGGAGGTGGAAGCCTTGCGGACAGAATCTGAGTTGCTGCAGCAGACCCTGCGTGACCTCGCTCAGGTACAGGGAAGAGGGGACACACATACACCGTCCCTTTCGTGGCGTATGGCTCATCTCTTTCGAAGCTGGGATGTGAAGGAGAGGGGGCACTTCTGCCTGGTCCCGCTGTGAGTTTTAATTTTTGTTCTCCCCGTAGGCCGTGATCTCCGACGCGGACAGTGCCGTCCACCTCCCGGCCATGGAAACCTCCGACAGCGACGCCACCGGGCTCAGCCTGCGGGGCTTGTCCTCCAGCTTCCGGACGCCCTCCCCGCTGCGCCGTTCCTCCCCCCACCGCCGCAGCCTGTCCCCCATCTTCCCAGACTCCACGCTGGCGGTGGTGCAGTCGGCTCTGCAGAAGCGCCAGCTGCAGCTTCAGGTGAGGGAGGAGGGGGCGTCCGATGCCCACCCCACAGCCCCAATCACCCCAAAGGCCAGGGAGGCAAGTGGGGGCACTTGGGGGAAGAAGGTCTTTGCCAAAATCCTGAGCAGGGCTGCTTCATGGAAGGGAGCGCGGGAGATAATAATAATAATAATAATAATAATAATAATAATAATAATAATAATAATAATAAATGATTTTGCCACAGCCTCTCTGGGCTGCTTGCAACATATATAAAAGCATAATAAAACATTGAACATTGAAAAGCTTCCCTAAACCATGTTCGTCTCACTCAAGATTGGGTGGCGGGAAGGGGAGAGAGGAGTCTCTAAACTGCAAGGGGAGAGGCCACCCCCAAAAAGGCACCGCTCACTCTCCCTGTGTGAGAGCAGGAACACAAACTGGGTTTCTGCCCTGCTTAGGCTGTGCAAATGTCCCTAATTGGTCTCGTTTCTCCATAACTTATTCTGATTCTTGTCACCTGTTTTCCAGATGGCATCCAGCCTCTCACCTCTGGTTTTGCAGGCTTAGTTGGCAGCCCCATCACCTGCCATGATGTGGGGGGGGGGGCTAATAACTTGGTTTTAGGAAAGGCACAGGGGACGCAGGTGGCGCTGTGGTCTAAACCACTGAGCCTCTTGGGCTTGCCGATCAGTAGGTCGGTGATTCAAATCCCCGCGATGGGGTGAGCTCTGTCCCAGTTCCTGCCAACCTAACAGTTCAAAAGCACACCAGTGCAAGTAGATAAATAGGTACCGCTGCGGTGGGAAGGTAAATGGGGTTTCCGTGCACTCTGGTTTCCGTCACAGTGCTCCATTGCGCCAGAAGCAGTTTAGTCATGCTGGCCACAAGACCTGGAAAGCTGTCTGTGGACAAACACCAGCTCCCTCGGCCTGAAAGTGAGATGAGCACCGCAACCCCATAGTCGCCTTTGACGGGACTTAACCGTCCAGGGGTCCTTTACCTTTTTACCCTTATACCTTTAGGAAAGACAGACAGAAAGAGAGATTCTCAGGAGGCTTCCATAGAATTGTACAAGACAACAATAGGTAGAGAAAGTAAACATGTGAATTGCCTCAGTACACAAAACATGTGCAACCAGAATGCAAGGCCGACAAGTATACCTCCTTGCTAGCCGAAATTTACTACCCATTGTGCATTTTGGTTGTTCTGCACTATCTGTCGACTTGAGGAAACTGGAAACCAGAGTCCCAGAAATGTTAGTATCCTTCTCTGCTGAACTGTGTTTGTTGGTGATTAGGTCATTTTAGACATCTTTTAACTGCATCTTTTATGGTGACGGTTCTTTGCTGTGCTGTGAGCTGCTCTCTGGGAGAGAAAGACAGCGGTAACAACCCCAGCGACCAGAGTTCTCCTTTTCCCCGTCTGGGTGTGGGCTTTGCTACCTGCCGGTCTGTTCCTGAGCCTGACGTTGCTGCTGGCTTTTACTTTTTACGCCCAGGACCTCCGGGGGAAATATGAGGCTGCGCAGGACCTTGTGTCGTCCCTGAAGAGGCAGTTGGCAGAGAGCGACAATGAGCGCCGTTCCCTGGAGCAGAAGATCCTGCAGCTGAAGGGGGACCTGGACAGGCTGTCGCAAGCCAAGGAGGACGCGGCTCATGATGCCAACCGCTTTCGGTCATCTGCGGAACTGCTGGGCAGGTGAGGCACCTTGAATTGCCCTCTGGAAGGAAGCAAGGAGCACCGGGAAGGCAAGGAATGCCTTTGTGAAATTTCCCCGCTGCCTCTCTGTCTGAGTGCGTGCCCTGGCTGTGTCTCCTTCCCAGCAGTCTCCGCTGAAAGGGCTTGTGTGTACAGTGGAACCTCGGTTTATGAACACCTCGGTTTATGAATTTTCGGTTTACGAACGCTGCGGACCCATCTGGAACAGATTAATTCACTTTCCATTACTTTCAATGGGAAAGTTCGCTTCAGTTTATGAACGCTTCAGTTTATGAACAGACTTCCGGAACCAATTGTGTTCATAAACCGAGGTACCACTGTATGTTAGCATATAAAGACTGAACCCCGCTCTGCACAGAGGGGCAGCAAAACAACCTGCATCCAGAGGAGGCTTGTGTGTCTCTGTGTGAGTCTGTGCTCTGGGCTGCCTTCTTTTCAGTCTGGAGGAGTAATTCAGCACTGTGCTGTGGGAGTCCCTCGGCCCTGTATACCTGAAGGAGCGTCTCCGCCCCCATCGCTTCCAAAAATTGGCTTCTTGCACTCCGCCTCTTGTTGCTGCATTGTTTTCCCAGTTATTTCTAATTCACACCCCATTCCCTATAATTAACCTTATATTACCTTCTTTTCTTTTTTGGGGGGTTGTTTTAAACTTATTGTCCTTAACCGTTGGCTGTCCACTTGCCCATGTGACTCCCCCTCTTCTCAAGAGAGAGAGAGATGGTCATGGTTGTGAATGCACTGGGACGGCTGTTGTGGGAAGTTGATGGAATGGGCGCTGTCCTCTGCTCCCTTACTGTCCTCGCCGTGCTGTAGTGTCCCCCTCCTTTCTCCTCTCCAGCGAGAAGATGAACCTGGAAAAGAACTTGCAGCTGTTGCAGCAGAAGCTGGAATTCCTCCATCAGGAAAAGGAGAAACTGCAGCTGGCCAACAGCGACCTTCAGCGACAGTGTGATGGCCTGGAAGAGGAGAAAGAGGACATCTTAAAGGACCAGGAACGGGCTCGGAAGGAAATTGAGCGGAGGTAAGGTGGGAGATTGGTGAGGGCTTTTTTTCTTGGGGGAGGGGGTCCCCTTTTTTCAAGAGGGGCTGAAGCTGGTGTGGTCTCAGGTCCAGTTCTCTGGTACTAGGGTTGGGGTACACCTTGCATCGACACAGAGGCACCCTGGGAAGGTACGGAGCTTCCTTCAAAACACCAAGTCAAAAGCAGTGGACTCTGAAAAAATGTTGAATGTTGTCTGCCCAGGAAGCATGATTTTTTTTTTGTATTAATATTTTTTATTGAAAGAATTGCAGTGATAAAGAAACAATGCGATGCAGAGAAAAGGAAAAGAAAAGCGAGAAAATAAACAGAACGGAAATTTGTAGAAAGAAACAGTATGCAAAAATGCAATGTAATATACAGTGGTACCTCGGTTTACAAACACAATTGGTTCCGGAAGTCCGTACTTAACCTGAAGTGTACTTAACCTGAAGCGAACTTTCCCATTGAAAGTAATGGAAAGTGGATTAATCTGTTCCAGACAGGTCCGCGGAGTACTTAAACTGAAAATACTCAAACCAAGGCGTACTTAAACCGAGGTATGACTGTACTCCCATACATGCTTCTTTAAATAGATATGAGGTTATGTCTATATGAGATTCAGAAGTAATACAAAACACAAGTGAGTGAGAAGATTAAAGGCTTTATTCTAAACATCAATCAATATATACATACCAAGCAAGCACCTCAATCTGCCACTTGGAAGTCCTCTGTTTGCACGGCCCCATGGCCATCAGTCTGTGCATGAACTTCACTCTCAAACTCTGCCCACAACCATCCAATTTATAGATAGCTAACCTGTGTGGTTTGCCCAACTGCTTACTAGCTACATGCAGATTATTCATTAGCCGTCTAATGCAGGCATCCCCAAACTGCGGCCCTCCAGATGTTTTGGCCTACAGCTCCCATGATCCCTAACTAACAGGACCAGTGGTCGGGGAAGATGGGAATTGTAGTCCAAAACATCTGGAGGGCTGAAGTTTGGGGGTGCCTAGTCCAATGCCTCACTTTCTTGAAACAATGTCCAACATCAAAGAAGGTACTCATCAAATATCTTCTGGATAGATTGCCCAGACAGGTTATTATCCTAATACATATGTAGATATGGATAGCCTGCTACAGATGTTTTGGCCTACAGCTCCCATGATCCCTAACTAACAGGACCAGTGGTTGGGGAAGATGGGAACTGTAGTCCAAAACATCTGGAGGGCCGAAGTTTGGGGATGCCTAGTCCAATGCCTCACTTTCTTGAAACAATGTCCAACAACAAAGAAGGTACTCATCAAATATCTTCTGGATAGATTGCCCAGACAGGTTATTATCCTAATAAATATGTAGATATGGATAGCCTGCTACATTTCGCAGAAAGCCATCCCAAATGTCGTCGTATTTATACAAAGCTTATGTCTAATAAGCAGTCCATTCATAAGTTGCGAGTGTTGTCCTATTGCAATCCAGTCTCAGTCTCTTGGCCACCGTTAGGGTGCCTTGTCCCATTGTTAACTTCCATGCAATAGGTTGTTGTTGTTGTTGTTGTTGTTTAGTCGTTTAGTCGTGTCCGACTCTTCGTGACCCCATGGACCACAGCACGCCAGGCACTCCTGTCTTGCACTGCCTCCCGCAGTTTGGTCAAACTCATGTTCGTAGCTTTGAGAACACCGTCCAACCATCTCGTCCTCTGTTGTCTTTGTCCATGGAGTTTTCTTGGCAGGGATACTGGAGTGGCTTGCCAGTTCCTTCTCCAGGTGGATCACGTTTAGTCAAAACTCTCCACTATGACCTGTCCATCTTGGGTGGCCCTGCATGGCATAGCTCATAGCTTCTCTGAGTTATTCAAGCCCCTTCACCACGACAAGGCATTGATCCATGAAGGGGATAGGTATATCGTTCAAAAGAATATTCTCCGCTGGCAGTTTTAGCTTTATCTGAGCCGTCGTCGTTACGCAGCTCAGCACTTTCTCCCAGAGAACACTCTACAGACATGTTTCATGGAGGCATTGCCCTTGCCACATCTCCAGCATAGAGCTGTTTTTGCCGGTCCTTTTTTCAAAATGCCCTGGGAACCTGACTTGACATCAGGGTCTCTCTGTGAATATGCCACCTTTGTTTAACCCGAGGAAGAATGCCGTGGGGGTGAACGGCTGGCATCTTCTTCTCGGGAGACAGGAAAAGTGCCTGCAAGTGGGCGAGCCTGCTGTCCTCTCTCCCCTCTTCTGTCTCCCAGTCGCAAACAGCTGGAGCAGCTGGAAGCAAAGAAGTCTGGCCTGAAGAAGGAACTTGTGCTGGTGAAGGAAGCCCTGAGCAAAGCCCTCCTGGAGAAGGAGGTCTCTGAGCATGAGAAGGCCGAGGGGGATGAAGCCCTGTCCAAGGCAAGTAGGCATCTACTGGGGAGGGGGCTCCCCCATAGGCATTGACACCCAATGCCCTTCTGAAATGTGTTGGGGGTTCCAGAGGTAGCATTATTATCAATTTACTATGGGGTGGAACAGGCATCCCCAACCTGGGGCCCTCCAGATGTTTTGGGACTACAACTCCCATGATCCCTAGCTAACAGGTCCAGTGGTCAGGGATGATGGGAATTGTAGTAGAAAACATCTGGAGGGCCGAAGGTTGGGGATGCCTGGGGCGGAAGTTTCGCAGGCTGGGAAGGACTTGCTCACAAATTTATTGACAGCTGCACGAATTATGATAGCTAGGAAGTGGAAGGGGCAAGCAGAATATAAAATGGAAGGATGGTATAAAGAGGTGTGGGATATAGCTATTAATGATAAATTAACATTAAGATGGGGAATATGCAGGAGAAATGATTTCAAGGAGATATGGAAGGTGTTTGTAGAATTTGTACTGTTAAAACAGAAAGGGGTCAAACCATCGCAAGAGGCATTGAAATTCTGGGAGGTTGGATAGTTACAATGGAATGGTCTCGGGGCGGGGAGCACATTTTATTCTTATTTATTTATTATTGTTACTATGTTAGAATAAAGAGAATGTGTTGGGGGAAGGCTGGGGGGAGGTTGTTTTTGCTTTTCTTTTTATTAGGCCAGGCTTCCTCAACCTCGGCCCTCCAGATGTTTTGAGACTACAATTCCCATCATCCCCAACCACCGGTCCTGCTAGCTAGGGATCATGGGAGTTGTAGGCCAAAAACATCTGGCAGGTCGAGGCTGAGGAAGCCTGTATTAGGTATTTGTATATTCTGATTTTATGTTGTAACTGCCCTGAAACCTGCAGGTATAGTAGGGTTGTATACAAATTAAATAAATAAATAAAATTTGGCAGCCCCCCCAGGTGCTTTTCAATACCTCCAAAGCAAGAAGTGCAATGAGGCTAAGGCTGCCCTCATGCCTGTGTTTGGGGATCCTGAGCATGCCCCCCCATCCTGCTTGCTTGAGACCATGAGGTGGGTTCTGCAGGATCAGGCCACAGGCAGCCCTGCAGCCTGTCTTGGCAACCTGCTTTGCTCCAGTCCCAGCAAGTAGGTATTATTATTATTATTATTATTATTATTATTATTATTATTATTAGAATTTATATACCGCCCTATACCTGGAGGTCTCAGGGTGGTTCACAGAAAAGATCACAATATATAAAATCAAAATAAGAACAATAACCCAATAACACCCGCCCCCCAAAAAAGAGCCACATTTTAAAAGTACATAGGGTGTCAATCAGATCAACCAAAGGCCTGGTTAAAAAGGAACGCCTAAAGGTGTGTAATGAAAGCGCCAGGCAAACTTCCCAGGGGAGAGCATTATGCAGACGGGGAGCCACTGTGGAGAAGGCCACGTTCTCGTGTTGCCACCCTCTGGACCTCTTGAGGAGGAGGCACATGAAGAAGGGCCTCAGAGGATGATCTCAGGGTCCCGGGAGGTTCATATGGAACCTGAGCCACCAGGCCTTTGTGGGATGGCTCTTGCTTCTTGCAGGGGCCTGAGGTTTGCACCTGGGGGTCACAGGCTCTTCTGCGCACTTCCTTTCCTTTCCTGTCTCAGGTCGAGGCGAGCCGGGCTGAGCTGGAGCTGGCCTTGAGCCGCCTGAAGTCGGAGGAGTCCTCCCTGCGTGACTCGCTCTCCAAGATGAGTGCCCTCAATGAGGGGCTGGCACAGGATAAGATGGAGCTCAACCGGATAATCATCCAGGTAAGAGAGAGTGGGAGGGACCCAGGTGGCACTGTGGGTTAAACCACAGAGTCTAGGGCTTGCTGATCAGAAGGTTGGCGGTTCAAATCCCTGCGATGGGGTGAGCTCCCATTGCTCGGTCCCAGCTCCTGCCAACCTAGCAGTTCGAAAGCACATCAAAGTGCAAGTAGATAAATAGGGACCGCTCCGGCGGGAAGGTAAACGGCGTTTCCGTGCACTGCTCTGGTTCGCCAGAAGCGGCTTTGTCATGCTGGCCACATGACCCGGAAGCTGTCTGCAGACAAACGCTGGCTCCCTCGGCCTATAGAGCGAGATGAGTGCCGCAACCCCAGAGTCGGACACGACTGGACCTGATCGTCAGGGGCCCCTTTACCTTTACCTTTAAGAGGGAGTGGGGGCTAGCAGCTGCAGAGAGGGAAGTGTGTCTTGTATTGTCTGCAAACCGAGAACGTCCACATCTGAAGGATTTGTGCCAGAAGGAGGTGGCAGAGTGTAGGGTTTGTCAGGGGGTGGGAGAATGTCTGGAGGTCTTTGTCCATGACAGAGCAGAGGCAGGAAAAACAGTTCCTGCTCAGGAAGAACCTCCTTCCGGCTTGGGCATGAGGTCCAGCACTGCTTTGCCCAGATTTATTTGGGGCAGCAGAAGTTGCAGGTGTTAATATTGTGCAGTCGAAGCGGCTGGAACCGTAAGAACTGACTCCCTTTGGAAGGAATCATTGTCTGGGCACATGGAAATATTATTCAAAGTTTTACTTGCAGAACTCTTTTTAACACAGAACATAAGCATCAAAGATACATCCAAAAAAATCCATTCATTATCTTGTTCTGTCCAGCACAGGCTCAGCGTCTTCTTAGAAATAAAAGATTTCAAAAATCCAAACTATGTTTCTTCCCCCATCCCAGCCTCAGTTGGCCTTAGGCCAGGCATAGGCAAACTTGGCCCTCCAGTTATTTTGGGACTACAACTCCTGTGATCCCTAGCTAACAGGACTAGTGGTCAGGGATGATGGGAATTGTAGTCCCAAAACATCTGGAGGGCCAAGTTTGCCTGCTTAGGCTAATGCAGCTCTTGGAGAGCCATTGACATGCATAATTCAGAGAAACTCAACAGCCGCCACCCTTTCAAGATGGCAGATTTGCAACTCAATACCTTTATCATTATCATTTATCCCTTTAGTAGGGACCCAGGTGGCGCTGTGGGTTAAACCACTGAGCCTAGGGCTTGCTGATCAGAAGGTCGGCGGTTCAAATCCCTGTGACGGGGTGAGCTCCTGTTGCTCGGTCCCAGCTCCTGCCCACCTAGCAGTTCGAAAGAACATCAAAGTGCAAGTAGATAAATAGGTATCGCTCCGGCGGGAAGGTAAACGGCGTTTCCGTGCGCTGCTCTGGTTCGCCAGAAGCAGCTTTGTCATGCTGGCCACATGACCTGGAAGCTGTCTGCGGACAAACGCCGGCTCCCTCGGCCTATAGAGCGAGATGAGCGCCGCAAACCCAGAGTCGGACACGACTGGATGTGATGGTCAGGGGCCCCTTTACCTTTACCCTTTTACCTTTATCATATGATTAAAGTTTCACTCTCCAAAACAATCAGCAGTTATTCATTACCCCATTAAGGAGCTCAGAGTCCTTTAGAAAACAACACTGGAAAAACCCCAATGTTAGCAACCCTTCAGCAATGCACATTTAGCCATTTTCCATTTCAAAACTTTGTTACTGCACATGTTGTTGTTGTTTAGTCATTTAGTCGTGTCCAACTCTTCGTGACCCCATGGACCATAGCACGCCAGGCACTCCTGTCTTGCACTGCCTCCCGCAGTTTGGTCAAACTCATGTTCGTAGCTTTGAGAAGCTACGAAGCTACTGCACATACATTTTCCATTTCTGTGTGAACTAAATCTATTATAAACGGGGTGGGTGGGTGTTTGGCTTTTCCAAAGCATACAGTCATGCCCAACGATGGCAAAACAACTTTCTGTGAAATGTGCCCTATTGTGTCTGTATACGTGTGTGGGTTTTTTGGGGGGTGGGTGGGAGAAAGACAGAACAGCTTCCTCCCCGCTCAGCATCCTGTGCGCTGAGTAACCCTCACTGCCAGCCTTCCACTGTCTCCCTCCCCACCCTTCTGGGCTCAGCTGGAAGAACAGAAGGCTTCTCTCTTGGGGAAGAAGCAGGAAGTGGAACAGGAGAAAGCCACGATCCGGGACGAGCTCGTGCGGCTGGAGCAGGAGAAGCTGGACCTGGACACAGAGCGCCACGGATTGGGCCACTCCCTGCAGGCTGCGGAGCAGAGCCGGGCAACGCTGGAACAGGAGGTGCTGGTGCTGCAGAAGGAGAGAGGGCAGCTCCAGGAGCAGCTGGGACAGGTGAGGGATGGAGGGCCCTTTGTCCTGTTTTGAGAAAAAGTTGCTCCCTTTCCCTTATGGGGTACCCAAGAGCCTGTATACAGTCCTTAAGTGGGCTCCCTATCGGTAGGAGAAAATAACAGAGGCCAACCAGAGGATATTGAGAAGCAAAGCGGCTAGTAAGCCTGATCTATATTCAAGGAACTGTTGCCACAGGGTCCCCACTCACCACACGCAGGAGGGAGGAGGAACCCTGAGCAATGGTGCGCAAGCCCTTATATAGACTGTGAGCTGAGAGGGTTAATAGCTCAACAGTCGCCCTGCATCATGGGGCCTGTGACGTTTCACACACCCAGAAATGCTAAGTGCAGTGTACTGTTGTATTTTCTGTGTAATATGAAACGCTGTATATTTCCTGTTCTGTCCTGTTGCTGCTCTCAGCCGAGATGGACCTAACAAGCCCTGGCTGAGGAGCTCTTAATAAATCTGTGTTTTTACCGAGCTTGGAATCGCTCCGATTTATTACAGACGCAAGGAGTTGATAACGCTGTTCACCGCTATACACCTTGCTATTTGAACTGAGAAGGAGAAAGCTTTTAAGAGACTTTAAAAGCAGAAAGGTGCAGTGGAAGCGCGCAGGGCATTTTGTGACGCGGCTGGAATGCCAGTGGGCATACAGGATTTTCACCTTATGCCCCAGCTGCTGCGCTGATAACGTTACCCAACATAGACTTTTGAAATTGCCCACCCTGTAGCCCAAGACCACCCCCCAAAACATACATACATACATACATCACAGATGGAGGCAGTCTACAGCAGAAATCCTTTCTGCCAGGATACCTGATAATGGTCACTGATTGCATTACCTGGGCAGTCTGGCCATTCTGTTGTGATGGTTAATACTTTAGTTCCTGTATCCAAGTCACAGGCTCAGCCTATCCATACACAACTACGCCCTCAAGATAGGATTTGTAAGCAAAAAGACAATGGGAAGGCTTTCCCCATTTGCCTCCCTTACTACAGAGGAATATTTGAGGTCACTGGGAGAGTCAAAATGGCTTCAGGATTGCTCTCCCATACTATTTCAGACACGTGGTTCATATATTTAGATATGTGTGCATTTATGAATATTCATTCAATATTTGAGACCTTAAAATTATTATAACAGTCCTCTTAAGGCCAGTTTCCTTCCATTTCCAGGATCTCCTCCTCCTGCTCTGTGTCTGCAATTCACTTTTCTAAAACTCAAAGCAGATTGCCCTGCAAGACAGGACACAGCTACTTTGTGCAAGCTAGTTGATCATTGTGATGTCTGAGTTGCTGGTCACTCCTCACAAGACCTCCACTATTTTGATGATGGTGATGATTTATTAGACTTATATTCCGCCCATCACAAGATCTGAGGGCGGCTCACAAGAATGTAACGTTCAGCTGCAAGAGAGCTCACAACTGAGATCTTGGGAGCAGACCTTTGCAGAAGCTGTGTTGCTCAGGTCTTCATAACACAGGGCTTGCAAAGCAAATGTTTTCTCATATTCGCACCCAAATCTGGGATCTGTTGAGCTGGCAGTGACTGGGAAGGGAATGGTTTTTGTTGCAGGACTGAGGTTGGCATCATAAACACCAGGCTCTTGCTTTAGCCCTGCTGGGCAGAGGGGCTGGGGGAGCAGAGAGGGACCATGAAAGCCAAGGGGGCATCTAAGTGGTGTCTAAGCTGCCTCTCTCCCTCCTTCCTCTCCTCCCTCTCTTTCTCTCCCTCTCAGCTTTCCCGCCACAGGAGTGCAACCGGTGAGGAGCTGGGGCAGGTGCGCAGGGAGCTAGAACGCCACAGCGACGCATCTCTCCGGGCAGCCAGGGAGAAGGAGTCGCTGATGAAGGAAAAAGCCAGCTTGGTGGTGCAGTTGGCAGCCTCGGAGCGAGAGAATCGGGGCCTGGCAGAGGAGATCTCTGGCCTCAGGTGTGTGTGTGTGTGACCCCACTTTAGCACCTATTATTATTTATTTTGATTTATTTCTTCCATCTGCCTCCCACCATTCCTCCAAGCAGCTCAAACACAGTTCACTGTCCCATTTCCTCTTTGCAACAGCCCCGTGAGGCTGAGAGATGCAGCTCAAGGTCGCCCAGTGAGCTCCGTGGAAAGGTGGAGATTTAAAACCTAGCCCTCCTGCGTCCTAACCTGGGGCATTGTTAAGGGGCTGGCAGGGAGGGGCAGTGTGTCGTCCGTCTGGTTCTTCTGCCCACCTGAACCTCGAGGTTGCTGAAAGATGGTAACCAAGTCACACAGTGTTTGCAAACAGGCTGGGGCAAGGGAGGCTGCAGGGAGGCAGAGCCTTGCTCCCCCAGCAGAGGGGTAGCTTCTGCTCAGCTGCTTCCCTTTTCTCAGCTTTGCACCCCCACCTCCATGCGCCTCTCCACACAGGCCTCCCCACCGACCCAGCCGGGATTTCTGGCCTAAGCCCCAAAAGAGGAGGCAGAAGGAGCCTGCCAGGCAGAGTAGATGCAAGGTGGCTGATGGGCAAAGGCCAAAACAACAAAAGATGGGGGGGAATGATAATGTCCGTCCCCCCCCCCCACTTCTGCCCAGGTCTGAAAAAGACGCCTTGGAGACGACCCTCTTTGAGATCCAGCAGCACCTCGCCCAGCTGGAGACCCGGAAGGAGCAGCTGGAAGCCGAGAGGCAGGGCTTGCTCCATGCCAAGGAAGCCTTGCAAGGTATCCTGGGAGGAAGGTCTTCCCTTGGGTCCTCTTGTGCCACCCCGTCTCTTTCCCTTCAATGACTGGGTGTGGGAGTGTAAGATGGAGGTTATTATTATCCGACTTCACTGGCAGATGTACAGTGGTACCTCTACTTACAAATAACTCTACTTACGAATGTTTCTACTTACGAATGGAGCTCCATCCGCCATCTTGGATGAGGTTTAGATAGGATTTTTTCTACTTACGAAATTTTAGATAGGGTTGCTACGATTTACAAAATTTTTCTCCCAATGCATTCCTATGGGATTCAACTTACAAATTTTTCTACTTACGAATGTGCGTTCAGAACGCATTAAATTCGTAAGTAGAGGTACCACTGTACCTACTTTTAAGCTATGTGCCTGCCCCCTTTGAATGCACCTGGGACCCTCCTTGCTTTCCCTTTCTTTAGAAGGGGGGCGGGACACGGGAATTTCTCGCGACAGAGGCTGGGCTCTCGGCTGCTAAGCCGCCACCCTCTCAAGCCTAGCCACGCCCCCTTGCACACGGTGGTGCCCGCTGGGCTGTCGTTGCCCCCAATCAAGCCCCTCTTCTGATAATCGCCCCTCCTCGCTCCACCCCCCTTTGCTGTCTTGACCTCTGTTTGTCTGTCCTGCCCCAGCGGAGCTGTCCGCTGTCCGCAAGGAGATGGAGGCCGAGGTGAGCCGGCTGGAGAGGGACAAGGACCTGGCAGCCCAGAAGCTAATTCAGACGGAGCAGGAGACCCAGGCCGCCTTGAGGAGTGCGCAGGCGAATCACGAGGAGGACGTGGACTGTCTCCAGAGGGAGAAAGTACGTACCGCCCCCCCCCCCCGGCCAGGTGCAGAGTGCTGGGTCCAGGACCAATCTGGTCCCCGGGTAACACGCTGCCCTCGGGGGGGGGGGAATAGGGCTGCAGAGAGGAGTGAGGAGCCTGGATTGCAGAAGGCCCCAGATGTTTGTGGGGCTTGCACAAATGGATACAAAGGTGCCTTGCCAGATCCCCAACATGCAGGGCATTCGCTGTCCCTAAGCTGTTAAGCATGCACAGCTGCTCAGTCGTTGGCAGGTGACCCGGGTGATATAACCTGGCAATATACCACGATGTTGAAAACCCAAATTATTGCCCAGCCCTGCTGCAGGAATCAGTCCTGGGACAAGCGCGCACTCACCTGGTATGAGAGCTTTCGGTTGATTGACAAGGAGTGATTATTTTTCGGTTGATTGACAAGGAGTGATTATTTTATTTTGGCTGTGGAGGAGGCCTTGCTATGGGTGCTGGCAGCCCCGATGTCCACATGGGGAGGGTCCACTCCTAAATACTTTCTTCACCCTGTCCGCCTGGCAGGAAGCGTTGCGCCTGGAGCTGGAAGCAGAGCGCGAGGAGATGCTGCAGCGGCTGAGCCAAGAGCGCGAGGAGATCCTGGCCCACCACGAGGCGGAGAAGGAGGAGCTGAGCGAGGAGATCACCAGCCTCCAGCAGGAGCGGGACGAGGGACTCCTTCTGGCCGAGAATGAGAAGCAGCAGGTGAAAGTCTGGGGGACGGGGCAGGGAGGAAGGAAGGAGGTGCAAGCGGTGGTGTAGCGTGGGGGCCCACGGGGGAGGTTGTCCCGGGTGCAAAATTTCAACACCCAGTGCTGCTGTGTTGAAGATGTATGCTTCCACCACTGGGCTCCGTTGAAAACGGCTCCTCAGTACGAAACAGTAAGCGACCTCACCAGGGAATGGAACAATTCTTCTTTTAGGCAGTTGAACACGCATGCACAGTCGCATCTGTTTACCCCACCACCCCTCTCTGCATGGCCCCGGGCCTTGGCAACCCATGCTATGCCACTAGGCCCCAGCCCACTGCCAGCTCTGCAAGACCCCCCCCCCCCCCGTAAATTCTCTAAAGCGGGATACCCAATCTTGCCAAAGAGGAACCTCGCCTGGTGCCTCTCCTCACTGGCCATAGCCCAAGGCTTTGGGGTGGGGAAAGAGAGACGGCCCACCTAGCTCCAGAGACCACTGAGGCTGTTCTGTCAATGTGAAGTTGTGGCGCTGAGCCTCCCTCTGTGCGCAGGAGGGCTACAAGAGAGGAGATGTGGCTCCCCAGTGGGTGCTCCCTGCTGCTCCGGAGGCCACTACTGACTCCCTTGCCCCCTCGCCCCCAGGCGCTGTCTCTCAAGGAGTCGGAGAAGGCCATTCTCCTGGAGAAACTTTCAGGGGTGCAGCAGAGCCTGGCCAGCGTCAGCCTGGAGGCGGAGAGGCACAAGCGAGACGCCCAGAGTCTGCAGGAGCAAGAGCGGGTAGGCGGTGGCAGGGTCGCGGGGGGGGGGGGCTGTCTGATGGAGAACAAATGTGTGTGGAAGCAGGTGGGTAATAATAATAATAATAATAATAATTTATTTTTTATACCCCACCCATCTGGCTGGGCTTCTCCAGCCACTCTAGGCGGCTTCCAACAGAACATTAAAATACAATAATCTATTAAACATTAAAAGCTTCCCTAAACAGGGCTGCCTTCACATGTCTTCTATTTGTAGCACAAAGGGCCAGCTCCTGCAACCTGGCTCAGCTTATGTGAATGGGGCAGACTTGAATTGTACTTTCAGTTTTTTCTGAGCTCCTCGTCCGTCCCCCCCCCCCATACACAACTTTTTTTTCTGGAGCAAGGAGCTCTGCAGTGCTTGAAAGCCCCCCTGTGCTGCTAGAATCTTTATTCTGCCTCTCCCTTTTCGACAGCGGAAGTGGAAGCGGATGTTTCCAACTTGCTTTTGACACTGAGGGCTAGAAACTTGCTCCATCTTTTCCTTTGTTGTTTCAAGCATGATCTGAGTTTCTCAGGAGGTCGCACCCTTTGCGTGGTGTTTCAGTCTGTGTTGCATACAAGCAGGGCTTTTTTTTTTTAAAAAAAAGCCGGAACTTAGTTGGGTCCCATTGCCATTATAAGAGAACAAGGGAGGTGTTAGTGGTGAGTTCCGGCACCTCCTTTTCTAGATAGAAAAATAGCACTGGACCCTGGCTGGTAGGATATGGAGCGTTATGCAAGGATAAGAAAAAGCAGAAGCCAAACTCCTTGGCTCTGGAGGGCTTCGTTCAGGCCTCTTCCACCATGGCCTTTTCTGTATTTTCTCCCTCTGGAATATTCTTCCCTATCTCCGTTATCCAGACAAAATGGTGCCTGGCTGCTGAGGGGTGGGGGTGGGGTGCTTCTTCTAAGCCAGAGGGCTCAATTTCTTCGCCTTGTTGCAGAGCACCATCAACGCCTTGAACTCAGAGCTGCGGGGCCTGCGTGCCCAGTTTGAGGAGGCCATTATGGGCCACGAACGGGAGGTGAAGGCCCTCCACGAACAGGCCAGGGATCTGATGAAGCAGCGAGAGTCGGCCCTCCGCGAGGTGAGGGGGCAATGGGAGGGAGGGAGGCCTTCATTGAGATTCAGTGACAATGACACCACCACCTGAGCTGCTCTGGTAGTCTGGGGAAGACCAAATTACCTACCGTGTTTCCCCCTTTTTAAGACACCGTCTTATTACTTTTTTTTCTCAAAAAACCACAGGGTGGCTTATTTTTGGTGGCATGTCTTACTGGTATTTTTATTACGAGTCTGAGGGAAGGGAGGTGTGCAGCCCTCTCTCCCCGGCCCTGGGATGTTCCCGAAGGGCTGCTCTCTCTCTCCTCCAAGGTGGGGACTCACTTAATAGCAATCTGCTACACTGGAGCTTCTTAAATCTAAACCAGTATAATGGAATCTATCTGTGTGATACAGTCCTAGCAGTAGCCTATACGTAAAGCAAGCAAGGATCTCTACCAGCCAGCTGCCCAAGACTTAAGTTCCAACAGTCTGATGTTCCAACAATGTAGCACTTTGTAGTCACTGATAGCAAAGAAGCTACCTGCTGAGAACAAAGAAGCCAGCTAAGCAGCAATTAAGATTGCTGACTTGGTAAATGGTAGCAATTGAGAAGCAATTGAGCCAGCGAGGTGAGGAAGCACGTGTTGTTAGGACCGGCAGTTTAACTTTTGTGTAGAGCAGCGTTTAGCAGCTCCGTTTAGCAGCTCGCAAACAGCGAAGGAAAAAGTCCTTAATAAATAAAAAAAAGTCCCCAAGGCAAGGACTGCGATCCAAACTACTTACAAATCCTTAAAGGGGCAGCTCCACAGACAACCAAGCAGCATAAGGTAGAAAGAAAACTGCAGCAGGCTTTTTAAAAGGCTGCCTTATGCCTTCGGTAAAAGCAAGGAGACAACAATCAGACACGGGAGATTCCCGTTAAGAGGAAATCAACGTGCATTGAATGGAAAGGTGGGGGGAAGCGAGAGGTGGGCTGTGTGTGTGTGTGTGTGTGTGTGAGAGAGAGAGAGAGAGAGAGAGAGACGCAGGGGGGGGGAGAGAGACAGACGCGCGCACGGAGGTCTCTCCCTAAAAGGGAAAACAGCCTTTGCATTCTTCAATCGCCCCTCTTTTCTTCCTCGTGCCTTCATCTCCTCCCCACCCCACTTTTCTCCCCTTCACCAAGTAGAGCTTACACAGCTTGGCTAAAAAAATATTTTTGGATCCTTTTATTTAAAAAAATGCTCTCAGAAACGGGAAAGGGAAATCACGAGGCTTTGGCAGCCAGCAGCTACGGCTGTTCGGTGCATTTTTACAAGCTTTTAAAGGAAATACGTGTCTGTGGAACGACAGCAAAATGGGGAGAGATTTTTAGGGGGGGGGGAGTTGGCTGGCGGGAGGGGGGTTATTGCTAGTGGGTGAAGGGTCTATCAGTATGTCTTATTTTCGGGGTATGGCTTGTATCACGCAATTGCTTAGAAATCCTGCTATGGCTTATATTATGCCTACGTCTTAAAAAGGGGGAAAGACGGTATTTCCACTTAAGGTAAGGGCAATGGACATTGCTAAGCCTGGCAGGACAGCCTACTCTATGGCATTAACTCCTTCATGCATTAATTAGACTTAAGCATGCTGGTTATGTGAGGCTGGTTATCCCACCATTCTTCTGCAGGAGGTCTGTTACCCCTTCAGTGGAGCAGCTGCTTTGCACTGCACGCAGAAGGCCCCGGGTTCAAGCCCCTGCCTGAACCCAGGAGAGCACCTGCCGCTGCCCGTCACAGCAGAGGTGGACAGGCTGAGGGCCTAACTCTGCACAAGGCAGATCCCCGCACTCCTGCCCTCCCGCTCCAGGCAGCCTCAGAATTCCCAGCAGGAGCCCAACTCTGGCTCTTTGCTCCATCCTCTTCCTGCCCAGGTGGAGGAGCTGAAGATGCAGGTGCAGATGCTGGAGGACGCGAGGGACCAGACCCGCCGGGAGTTGCTGGAGGCCCACCGCAAGTCGCGGGAGGCCCACGAGGCCCTGGAGGCTCAGCGCAAGGAGGCCGTGGACCTGCGGAGGTGCCTGAGCGATGAGGCCAAGGAGAAGGAGGCCCTGCAGAGGTCCAATGGGGAGCTACGAGTCGCTGTGAAGAGGGCCGAGAGCGAGCGCGTCAGGTGGGGAGAGAGGGCTCGGTTGCCTTCCGCTCCAGGGACTTAACGGTCAGGGGTCCCTTTACTGTTTAATGAAAAGCAGGATATTCTGGGATCCAATCAGAAACTAGGACGGCTTCTGTAAATGTGGGACTGTCCCTGGAAAATAGGGACACTTGGAGGGTCAGAAATTGCCACACTTATCCAAGTTAGTTAGGCCACCTGTACAGTTAAACTCCACCTCTTGAATATTTGCATACCTCGCGAAAGAGAAGCCATTGAGAAGGAAAAAGGCGATTCTCAGTGCTGCAAAAGAAGACAGAAAGAAAGAAATGGTCCTGATATTGAGTAATCGCCCCAACAGGGAAAAGTAATCAATCAACCATGTGACAGATCTATTATGTACACAACACATCTTGTTATAAGTACATCTTATAATATATTGCAGGGTGATAAAACTATGATATATAAAAGACAGAGCTGTAGCAGTGTAGTTATAGCACGCATATAATTGATCTGTCACAAGGGTTATTTTAATTTATTTTCCCCCCTGTTTGGGTGATTCTTCAAAATCAGAACCAGGGCCTGCTCTCCAAGATGCAGGAGACCAGCCAGAAGAATAAGGGGATAAGTATAAAAGGGCCATAAAACACAAAGTGAAAACCATATTGGTGCCAAGCACAGAAAGTTAAGGAACCCCTTGGGGGTTCCAGCAAGGGAGTCTGGGAAGAGATCTACGATGGTGTGGTAACTAAGAGTGCCAGATCTAGGGGCAGATGTGTTAAAGACCGGCAAGGCTGAACCTGGAGGGGACCAGGGTTTGCCTGCCTAAATCCCTCCTCTGCCACAGATTCAATCTCTTCCTCCACCCCACATGGTGTCTCACAGCCTCAGTTATTTGTCTCTAAAGAGGGGCATAATGGCAAAGTCAGTTCCGCAGAGTAAACGGAGGAAGCATGTGGTAGCTTCGCAGCTTGGCTCCATCTTGGTGGTTGGTTCCTAGGCCTCTCACCCCGAGGGCCAGAAGGACCACGTTGCTGGGGTCCAAACACCCCTCCTCTCTGCTTTGCCTCCAGTTTGAAGCGGGCCAACGAGGAGAAGGAGCAGAAAGTCGCCATCTTGGAGGAGGCCCGGGCAGCTGTGGGCAAGGAGGCTGCCGACCTCCGCAGCAGCCTCCAGGACGTGGAGCGTTCGCGGCTGGAGGCCCGCCGGGAACTGCAGGAGCTGCGGCGGCAGGTAAGGCCTGGCACGGGAGAGGGGAGGGGCTGCCAGGGAAGTGGGAGCCACGACTCAGCCTCCCTTTCCACTGGGTGGGAAGAGACAGTCAGTTGATGCAAAGGCGAGACTAGGTATTCTGTTGACTACTGCTCTGGCCAATTTATGTCTTGCCAAATGCAAGGCGGCTCTTTTAAAATGAGATTCAGAGGTAATGCAAACACAAGTGAGTGAGAAGATTAAATATTTTATTCTGAACAGCAAGCATTATATACAGTACCAAGTAAGGACTTCAATGTGCCACTTGGAAGCCCTCAAGAAGCGGAGAAGTGACTCCCCCAGGTAGCCTTAGTTTGCACGGCCCTGCGATCGATCAGTCCGTTGCACGAGCTTCTCAGAACTCAGCCCAACACCATCTGATTTATAGGTAGCTAACCTGTGTGGTTACCTGACTGCCTATGTCAGGCTTCCCCAAACTGCGGACCTCCAGATGTTTTGGCCTACAACTCCCATGATCCCTAGCTAACAGGACCAGAGGTCGGGGAAGATGGGAATTGTAGTCCAAAACATCTGGAGGGCCGAAGTTTGGGGATGCCTGGCCTATGTGCTACTAGCTATGTACAGATTATTATTTAGCTACCTCTTCCAATGCCTCACGCTCTTCAAACAATGTCCAACATCAAAAGAATGGACAATATCACTTCCTTCCAACAGATTATAAAGGTAAAGGGACCCCAACAGTTAAGTCCAGTCGCGAACGACTCTGGCGTTGTGGCGCTCAACTCGCTTTACTGGCTGATGGAGCCGACGTTTGTCCGCAGATAGTTTTTCCAGGTCATGTGGCCAGCATGAGTAAGCCGCTTCTGGCGAAACCAAAGCAGCACACGGAAAGAACATTTACCTTCCCGCCGGAGCATTTATCTACTTGCACTTTGACATGCTTTCGAATTGCTAGGTTGGCAGGAGCTGGGACCAAACAATGGGAGCTCACCCTGTTGCGACGAGTTGTGAATGGCGGCAGCCCACTTCTGCTGCAGCGCCACATCCTTCCTCCCTCTCAAGTTTCCTTCTGCCCCTCTGAAAAGACAAGGGCCCGCCCACCTCCGGGTCCACCCCCTTTGCTCTCTCTCACCTTGCAAGAACCAGGATCCCTCCCTTTGCCGCCCTTTGCACAGGTCAAGATGCTTGACAGCGAAAACACCAAGAAGAGTCAGGAGGTGGCTGAGCTCCAGGCCCGGGTGGCTCTGGATGAGCAGCGGGACGAGGAGAGCAGGAGGGAGTCTTTCAGCCTCAAGCAGAAGATCGTGGAGAGCGAAGCCACCCGGGAGTCGACCCGGAAGGAGGTGAGGGCCTGGCCTGCAAGCCTTTTGCAGCTGGGCATTGTCCTGGGCAGTCAGGAAATCCCCTCAAGCTCTCCTGGGGTGGGTGCTGCTTCCCGGGACCTTGATATATGGTGAATTCCCACGGCAGAGTGTGATTGACCTGAGCCCAGCCTGGAGATGTGGCTTCAGGGTGCCCTTGGCTGAAAGCTCCGTTTCTGATCTGCCATGTGCAATTTCGTTTCGTTTTTATATTTGTATCCTGCCTTTCTGTATTACTAGACACTAGGCGGATTTCGAGCCGAAGAAAGAACAGAATAGCACAGATCACACACCTAATAGCTATCTGATCTAACACAAAAGTCACACTAAAAATATAACTTTAAAATAAGCAACTCGTATGAAATAAAGCAATATCACGTAGAATAGCATAGTAAACAGTAAAATTAAATATCAGCAAGTAATAATTAAGCAGTTTGCACTTTTACAGTAAAGAACTACTAAACTATAAACAGTAAAAGATAACGACATAAAAGACCACAAAACAGACCCAACCATGTAAAAGGATCAAATTGAGAAACAAGGACACACAACTTATAAAATTATTGGCTCGTTCTGTCAGCCCCACCACTGATTAAGGGGGGGGGGTGGACTGCATCCCTCCCCCTTAGTTGCTTGTGCACTTATTTAGGAGTAACCCAAGCAGAGCTTACTTCTGAGTAGACCTGCACAAGACCAAAAGTTTTATTCTGACGTTCCTCCAGTAAAAAATTGAAGCCAGTACAGTTCAGTTGGCAGCACTTCTTTGCCTCTTGACTCTGCCCACTTCTTGTATGTGGCCCGCAACAGACTTATTTTATTTTATTTATTAAATTTATATACTGTGCCCCTCATCCAAAGATCTCAAGGCAGTTCACAGAGTAAAAGACAAGATAAAACACCAGTGAATAATTAAACCAAGACAACGAAACAATAACCCTCCCTTCCCACAGACATATTTAAAAGGCTGTAGGATATTAATCAGCCAAAGGCCTGGCTTCTCCAGGCGCCTAAAGATACGCAAAGAAGGCGCTGGGAGAGCCTCTCTAGGGAGAGCATTCCACAAACGGGGAGCCACTGCAGAAAAGGCCCCTCTTCGCGTTGCCACCTTCCGGACCTCACCTGGAGGAGGCACATGAAGAAGGGCCTCTGATGGTAAACACAGAGTTTGGGGTGGTTTATATGCTTGCCCAGCCTGTGCCTCTTCTTCCCTCCTCGCCAGCTCCTCAACCTGCAGAGGAGGATCGTGGACTTGGAGGGCGAGTTCCGCCTGCGGGAGAGAGGCCTTCTGGGGAGCCTGGAGGAGGCCCGCGGCAACGAGAAGAAGCTGGTAGACAACGGCCGCAACCTGGAGATCAAGCTGGAGAAGGCGCAGGCCGAGGGGGCCGAGCTCAGCTTGCGGCTGAGCGCCTCCGAAGGACGGGTCCACGGCTTGGAAGCGGAGCTCGCCCGCGTGGAGGGCCTGAAGCGCGACGTGGAGTTCAAGCTGGGCCGCCTCCACTCAGCCCTCCGGCGCACGATGGGCATCGGCCATGGGGGCCGCGCCCCCAGCCCTGCCTTCAGGGCCCGTGGCGGCTCCCCCAAGAGACTCTTCTCCCCCCCGAAGGGTAAGTGCCACCCTCTGAGCCGGGAGAGAGCCACAGTCCTCTGCTCACTGGCCTTTTGCTGAGACCTTGGCGCTTTTCGACACTGGCAGCCACTTCCTTTGTGCTTTCTCTCTCTAGGGGACGTCCCCACAGATGGGCCAGGCAGCCCCACGCCACAGGCAGGCAGCTTGGCCTCCCGTCCCCTCTCCCCAGAGCTCACTGGCTCCCCCAGCCGGAGCGAGCAGCTGGTAGCCGACATCGACCCAGAGGTGGTGCGCTCCGCGCTCCGGGACTTCCTGCAAGAACTGAGGGAGACGCAGCGAGAGCGGGTATGGCTGGTGCAGGGGCGGGCGGATCTCTGCTTTCCCACAAAGTTCTGAGCCTTTGTGGGCCAAGGCCACTTCCACGCTCAGATCCTGACAGCCAATCGCCTTGTTGTTCTTCCTCCCTTCCTCTCCCCCCTTTCCATCCGTCCTCCTCGGGGTCCAGGACGAAGCCCGTTCCCAGCTGGGCACCGTGAACGGCCAGCTGGCAGAGATGGAGGCCGAGCGGGACGTCGCTGTGACTCGTGTGCAGCAGCTGCAGAAGCAGGTGGCCGAATGCGATGAAGGTGGGTTGGAGGGGGTCGGAGGTCACAGTCTGCTCTGCTGTGTCACCATTAGGTAAAGGTAAAGGGACCCCTGACCATTAGGTCCAGTCGTGACCGACTCTGGGGTTGCGCGCTCATCTCGCATTATTGGCCGAGGGAGCCGGCGTACAGCTTCCAGGTCATGTGGCCAGCATGACAAAGCCGCTTCTGGCAAACCAGAGCTGCACATGGAAACGCCATTTACCTTCCCGCTGTAGCGGTTCCTATTTATCTACTTGCACTTTGACGTGCTTTCGAACCAGCAGGAGCTGGGACCAAGCAACGGGATCTCACCCCGTCACAGGGATTCGAACCGCCGACCTTCTGATCAGCAAGCCCTAGGCTCAGTGGTTTAACCCACAGCGCCACCTGGTTCCCTTGTGTCACCATTAGGGCTGGGCAATACCTGGTTTCCAATATCGCAATAGATCACGAGCTGAACATTGTGATATGCAGATATATCGCAATGCCTGAAATAAGGATGGAGCTGTGTAGAGGAATTGGCTGGCTTCATGGTTTTTCCCACCTTGTGATTTTTGCACAGCACACACAAACGCCGTGGTTCATGATATATTGCCAGGTCAGAAGCTATGAAACCGATATCACAATACAGATTTCAAATAGTTTTTGGACGATATATTGATATATCACCCAGCGCTAGTCACCACCAGCCTCGTTTCTGTGGTGGTCTTTTCAAAGGTTCCCTTGAAGAACACCCCCTCCTGAGTTTTGTAAGAAGAGCGGGGGGGGGGGATGTTAAGAAAACATCAGCTAAGCCGTTAAACTGCATTTCCCACCGGGGAAGTGAAGTGTGGGATGCCCCCCTGCACTAAAATAAATGGCAGGCCTTAAGGACGTAGCAGCCTGTGGCAGGATGGAGCCCATGTGTGTGGGGGGGGGGGTGGTGGCAAAGGAGAGGTCTCTTTCTACTCATCAGCCTTAAGGGACTGAGGTGGGTGACGCCATTTCCTGCTGAGAGATTGGGTTGGGGGGCATTTGCTGACTCCCCAGAGTCACTGTGAGATCCACACCGTGGTGTGTGTCCTTGCTTTCCGCCGAGATGGAGGTTTCTTGGGGAAATTTCAAGGGGAGATTTCACCCTGCACTGCCCTCCCTTTGCCCTGACTCTGCCTGCTGAGTGCTCTGCCCTCTTTCCTCCTCTGCAGGGAGGCGCAGTGCAGACGGGAAGCTGAGCGGCGCCCAGACGGCCCTGATGCAGCAGGAGGAGACCCTGCGCCGGAACGAGAGGGAGCGCAAGGCCCTAGCGGACAGGCAGGCCGCATTGGAGAGGAGCCTGCAGGCGGCCGACAGCGAGCGCAGGGCGACCCAGGTGAGGCCATGCTAGGCAGGGAAGCAGGACCGCAGGGCGAGGAAGGTGTCCAGCAGGAGGTCAGTGTGTGAGGAAGGAGCTCTACCTCTACTGCCAGCCCTCCTCACTCCTGGAAGGCCTCAGTTTTGGCCCTGGCATCAAAACCTGGGGGGGAGGGGGAACAGAAAGTGGGCTTGAAGCTCCCTCCCCAGTCACCAGGTCCATCACTGGATGGGCTGGGAGGGGTCATTTCACCCACACAAGGCCTGCCCATCAGCCAATCTGTGTGGATCACGCCTCTTGTGGGGTAGGAGAGCCGCGGGGGGGGGGGGGAGAAATCCACATTTGGCAACCAATGTGCCCCTTTGGTTTCAGATAATATCTGGGTAGATGAGTCTTAAAAAGCCCGGGTTGCAAATTTTCACAGCCGTCTAGCAGCTATGGTGGTTCATTGACCGGAAGTAATGTATTTAGCATTAACTCTGAAAGTGTATACTCAGTTCTGAACAAACTTAAGCCTCCTGGCGTATATTTTGCTCTGATCACGGAGCAAAGTTGGGCGGCTGCCAAGGGGCCTGGCAGAGGCCAAGGAACATGCTGAGCTGATGGGGCAGAGGGGAGGGGGCCGTGAAGCTGGAGCAGCAGGTCGAGCTCAGGTCTGGGCCACCAGTCGGGCTCTCCCTGAGCTTGGCACTGTTTCCCGTAGAGAAAGAGGCTGCTGTTCTTGGGTTTCTTGGGTTGAGAGTTGGAAGAAGGGGTCCCCATGCCGGGGGGGGGGCTGAGAGGGTGGGGAGGGAGGGAAGGAGAGGAGCAGGAGGCATGGGGGGCACTAAAGTGTGTGACCAATCCCTAACAAAATGCTAGAAAATGTTTGCTTAAATGTTGGCTCAGAAGAGAGAGATTTTCTTTCTTGGCAAATGTTGCTGAGCTGCTCAAATTCTTGCGAAATGTTCCCCCGCGATACTTGAACTGCTCTGAAAAGTGTTGATACAACAAGAAGGTTTTGGGGTTTGTTTTTAAAGTGCCACTGAGCGTGTGCAGAGTGCTTTTCCGTGCCTGGGGCTGGTCCAGGCTTCTCTATGGAAAGGGCGGCACTTGTGTGGGTGAGGTAACTTGGCTGGAGGAGAGCAGTGAGATCTCTTGAGCGCTGGTGGGGAGAATTAATCGCCAAAATGGCCAGATGAGAAGAAAAGGGTTGTTTTCAAGACTGCCCCCCCCCGGCTTGGTGTGGTTAACACTGGAGGTTTTATAATCATGTAGTTGTGCGTGTGAAGGGGGGGGGAGTCCTATCCCAGGTCATTTCCTCCCCGGACAAATGTGAGGTGACCAAATTCTCGGGGGAAAGGAGGCAACTTTAGGGGGAAAGAGTTTTCCCTCAGGACTGAGGGAATTGCCGGAAGCTATTGTGTCTCGGGCACCTCCTTGAAACCACTGACCTCCCCCCTCCACACTAAGCCATAAAAAGAGCAATAATTTATGCAGAGGAAAAGTTAAAGGAAGCATATCCTTCCCAATGGGAAAAAGGAGGCAAATTCTAAGGCAGGCATCCCCAAACTTCAGCCCTCCAGATGTTTTGGCCTACAATTCCCATCATCCCTGACCACTGGTCCTGTTAGCTAGGGATCATGGGAGTTGTAGGCCAAAACATCTGGAGGGCCGCAGTTTGGGGATGCCTGTTCTAAGGCAATTAATGCAGATGAAGCCCAGAACCCCAAATTATCATTGGGATTCCTCTGGAGTCCTTCTGCCAGAGAGACCCCCAGAAGCCATTGGCTGAGAGGAGCAAGAAGACCCTGGCAAGGTGCAGTTCGTGGACGCCTCTGTGCCCCCCAAAACACTGTTGGGCCCGCTGTCCAGTTCTGCCTCTCAGCAGGTTCTCATTCCCTCCAGACTCTCTGTTCCCTCAGTCTTCAACCCGGCCAGTTTCCTCAGAAAAGCCCTAAGGCAACTGGCAATGGCTCCTCTCTTCTTCCCCCAGGAGAAGATCGGCAAGATGAAGGCCAGCGAGGCCAAGCAGGAGCTGGAGAAGCGTCGCCTCAAAGACATCCTGGATGCCTCCGAGAGCCGCAGCACCAAGTTGGAGCTCCTGAGGCGGTCGCTGGAGGGCGAGCTGCAAAGGTCCAAGCTGGTGCTGAGCGACCGCGAGGCGGAGATCCAGGGGCTGCACGACAGAATCGACGTCCTGCAGAGACAGGTGACCTCCCCCCCTCAAGCCATCTTGATCAGCCTTGCCTGCAGTGACTGCCAGCGGCTGCTCTTTGCAGCCTCTGAGAGGACGGTGGCTGGGTGGGAAGGTAAGGGGTTCAGCTTTCCTTGAGGTGCTTCTGGGGATGAAGCTAGGACCTCCATGGTCAGAGCCTGGAAGGCTTCTTGCGAACATAGGAGGTGGCAGCCGGCTCTGCTTGGCCGCAGTTTGTGGACAGGACATGCAACCGGCGAGTGGGGAAGAGGATTTATTTGGCTGCCACCTCTCAAGAGCCATTGGGACACCGCTTCTATACCATCCAACATTTTTCCAATGAAAATAGGGACGTCCTATTCAATAAAGCCATGAACGGCCTCGGCCCAGTATACCTGAAGGAGTGTCTCCACCCCCATCGTTCAGCCCGGACATTGAGGTCCAGCGCTGAGGGCCTTCTGGCAATTCCATCCCTGCGAGAAGCAAGGTTACAGGGAACCAGGCAGAGGGCCTTCTTGGTGGTGGCACCCACCCTGTGGAATGCCCTCCCAGATGTCAAGGAAATAAGCAACTATCTGACTTTTAGAAGACATCTGAAGGCAGGCCTGTTTAGGGAAGTTCGTAATGTTTGATGTTTTATCACGTTTTTAATATTCTGTTGGGAGCTGCCCAGAGTGGCTGGGGAAGCCCAGCGAGATGGGCAGGGTATAAATAGCTTCTTCTTCTTCTTCTTCTTCTTCTTCTTCTTCTTCTTCTTCTTCTTCTTCTTCTTCTTCTTCTTCTTCTTCTTCTTCTTCTTCTTCTTCTTCTTCTTCTTCTTCTTCTTCTTCTTCCCCACCTATCTGACTATGTTGCCCCAGCCCCTCTGGGCGGCTTCCAATAGATATAAAAACATAATAAAACATTAAACTTTAAAAAAAACACTTCCCTATGCAGGACTGCCTTCAGATGTCTTCTAAAGGTTGTATAGTTACTTCTCTCCTTGGCTCGGGTCTCTCTCTGTGTGTGTGTGTGTGTTGCATAACTCCTTTTCCTCCTACATTTCTCCAATGAAAATAGGGACGTCGTAAGGGAAAACGGGACATTCCGGGATCAAATCAGAAAGCGGGATGGCTTCTGTAAATCCGGGACTGTTCCTGGAAAATAGAGACACTTAGAGGGTCTGAGCTGTTTGGCAGTGGAATTTGCTACCAAGGAGTGTGGTGAAGTCTCCCTTCTTTGGAGGTCTTTAAGCAGAGGCTTGACAGCCACATGTCAAGAATGCTTTGATGGTGTTTCCTGCTTGGCAGGGGGTTGGACTGGATGGCCCTTGTGGTCTCTTCCAACTCTATGATTCTATCCCCCCCCCCCCCGCAGCCTAATCTGTGTCCTCTCCCACCCCTCAGGTGTCTGAGGCCGAGCAGAAAGCCAGCGCCTTGCAGTTGTCCTTAGACCGCCTCAATCTCTCTCTGGCGAAGGCTACGGAGGCCGAGAGCTCCCTGAAGGAGAAGGTGCAGGGGCTCAGCGCCTCCCTCTCCGAGAGCCAAAGCAGCGCCAGCTCAGCCCAGGAGAAAGTGCTGCAGCTGCAGAAGGCCCTGACGGCCAGTGAGCACGACCGGAGGGTCTTGCAGGTAAGCAGGCTGATCAGTAGAGTGCCAGGCAGGCCCTTGGGTTGGCTCCACTGGTACTGTAAGTCCCCCACCCCAAGAAGGGCAGGCGAGGCAGCATAATGGGGGAAGGGGGGCGGCTTCACAGAAAGAACCCACGTCCACGTTGTTGCCTGTTTCAGGAGCGGCTGGATGCGGCCCGCCAGGCCGTCTCGGAAGCCAAGAAGCAGAACGGGATCCTCTCCGAGCAGCTCCAGGCGATGAAGGGGCAGCAGGGGGAGCTGGAGCTGCAGAAGGAAGAGCTGGAGGGGCTGGTCAAGCAGCAGGAAGAAGTGAGTCCCTGGCCCTCCCCTCCCCTCCCCTGGACAGAGCATGGGATGGGGGGGTTGGAGGAGAGGCCCACAGCGGAACACTGAGGGGGAAGCGGCAGCAGGTCGCCCCCTCCAGCAAAAATACTCTGGTTCTGCTCCAGGGAAAATGGAATTCTGCAACCTGCTGCACAAATTCCGCCAGGCATGCATAATACAACGCAGAACGGTTTTATTGCCTGGGAAGTAGCTGCAGGACTTCCTCCTGAGGTCCCAGCAGGGTCTGGCAGACTCGAGCCTGAGATGTTTTCGTTGGTGTTTTTTTTTATGGAAATTTTGGTGCTGGGAGGTGGGATCCTGTGCCCAGAGCCGGGCCTCCCCCTGCCCCCTGAGCCTCCTACCTGTTGCCCCAGAGGCACCGTGTGGTTTGAACCAGGCAGGTGGGCAGGGATGGAGGGAGCCGAATGGTCCCGCCAGGCCCACCTGCAGAGCTCCGCATTGCCTTTCTCTCCTCACTTCCATTGCAGCTGCTGTGGCAGAGCCAGGAAAGTGAGGCCATCGGCCTGCGGAGCCTGCAGAAGGTGCAGGGGGACAGGCGCCTCTTCCAGGAGCGTGTCAGCAGCCTGCAGCGTGCCTTGGCGCAGCTGGAGAACGAGAAGCGGGAGGCAGAGCGCTCGTCCCTGCGCTTGGAGAAGGACAGGAATGCCCTCAGGAAGACCCTCGACAAGGTGAGCCCCTCGGGGTCTGAGCAGAAGGGAGGGCAGGGGCAGGTGGTGGTCTCTAGGAGCTTGCCTTCCTTCTGAAAGAACGGGGGAAAGGGTTCAGCAAAATTTAGATTGGGACAGAGCAGGAGCGGGGTGAGGGAGAATTGTATTAATCTTTATTGACTGATAAAAAATGGTCTGAACTCGGAATGTATTAAGGAGCTGGCTGAATTCTCTGGAGACACCGATTCCAAGGAAAGGGGGGGGTAGATTTAATTTTGTGGGTGGGAACGATAAGGGGGTAAAAGAGTTTACTAGTTAAGTCTGAACATTTTTGGGTAAAAGGTAGAGAATATTGGGTAAAAAAAAAGCAATGTGAAGTGTGAAGGGTTAACAGTTAAAAAGAAGTTCTAATTTAGAAGAAAGAATGTGTGTTTAGAATTGGAAACTGCAATAATTAGTGAATTATTGAGAACTCAAGAAGGGGGAATGAGGAAGTCCGATAGGTTTAGATTCGAATTTGAAAAGTATGATTATATCTCTTTTTTTTATTTTTCTCTTTTTATTTTTGTTTTTATATGTGAAGAACATTGAAGAACAAGATTTGATGATATTGTTTTATATTACTTGTATTTACTTTTTTTTCTTTTCTTTATGTAAAATCCAATAACAATTATTTAAAAATAAAAATAAAAAATGAAAGAACAGCTTGAGCATGCGCAGAGTGCGTTTCCGTGAAGAAACACATCTGGCAAGAGACAGCGGGGGGTAGGGGGCGGGCCCTCGGCTTCCTGACACCTCTGCTTTGACACCCCCACTCCCAGGTGGAGCGGGAGAAGCTGAAGACCCACGAGGACTCTGTGCGCCTCTCTGCCGAAAAGGACCGCCTGGACAGGTCCCTCACCGGTGTGGAGCAGGAGCTGACGGAGGCTCAGCAGCAGATTCGTCTCCTTGAGGTAACGATTCCCCCCCCCCCCCATGAAGGTTTTCCTCCCTTCTGCAGCTGACTCAAATGTGCCAGTCTGCCTGGGGGCCTGTGCAGGGGAGACCACCATACCAAGAACTAAGACACTCTGTTGGCAGTTCTCTCCCTTTAAAAGAAGTCGTTCTCAAGATGGTAAATTTTGCACCCAGTCCCTCTGTCTGCAGTTGCTTTGTTGGAGGGCCATCACATCTCCTTTCTCCATCTGCTTCAGCGGTCCTAGGCGCACCTACTCAGGAGTAGGCCCCCTCCCCAAGTGGCCTCTGTGGGGTTTCTGCCTTGGGGAATCTGACCCGGCTGCGATTACCCAGTCAAGCTTTGCTCCCCGCTTTTAGGCGATGCTTGAATTTCCCCCGCTCAAATTTCCTCCATTCCGATTGGTGTGCTCAACTGTTTTCTCTCCTTTGATTGGGCTGCCTTCCCCCTGGAGAAGCTCGGCACCATCCGGAGGACCCTAGTGCGGAGTCCCGGTGCCCTTCCCAGGGCGCTCTGGAAAGCCAGGCCCAGGTGCCTCCCGGGGAGCAGCCCTGCCTGCTCCAACCCCCCCATGTCCCAAGGCTGGACCTCAGCCATAGAATCCCAGAATCCTGGAATTGGAAAGGGACCCTGAGGATCATCTAGTGCAACCCCCTGTAATGCAAGAATACACAGCTGTCCCTTGCGGGGATCGAACCTGCAACCTTGGTGTTATCAGCATCACGCTCTAACCAACTGAGCTATCCAGCTGTCTTGGCTAGGAGGAGACAAGGAGCGCTCCTCTCTTCTGCCTCCTGCCCTGTCTCTCTCCACAAGGAGTTTGCCTGCCAGTCTCCTCCTGCTGGTTCTGCCTTTGGCCCTGCTAAGGAAATGCAAGCGTTGCCAAACCCCACAAGGAGCTCAAAGATTCAGCATAGCCTTTTTGCCTCATTTCTCTGGTTCAACCATGGAGGGGCAAAAAGGAGCTCTGCAGAACACTGACCACCTGCCCCTGGGTGGGCCTTTGCCTAGGCTTGCAGGAGATCAGTAGGCACTGCACATGCTTTCAAAAGGCTGATCTCCAGTCTTAAGGACTAGGAACTTAGGTAGCTGTCAGTTGAAAGCAGAGGTGGTTGCAACTATTGAATTCTGGGAGATTTGCTGGGGAGGCGGCTGGGTGTCCCAGCAACCATGAGGCTCAAGGCGGCGCTGGTCCCGCTGGCGAGGTTTTCCTTCACCCTCTTCTTGCCCAGGCACAGGTGGCAGAGTTGGAGCAGGTCCAGACCAGGGCGGACTCCTCAACCCGACATCGGCAGGACCTACAGCTGGAGGCTGAGCGGCTGCGCAGCTCTCAGCTCCAGGCAGAACATACCTTGGATGCCCGGGAGCGGGCCCACCGGCAGCGGGTCAAAAGCCTTGAGGAGCAGGTGCGTCTGTGGCAGTCCTGGGGGTGGGGATGCTATGACCACGGGAGGACCCAAATGACCCCTGCTGCCTGCCTCTCCCACAGATCTCCACCCTGAAGGAGCAGCTGCACCAGGAGGTACGGAAGGGCCAAGCCAAGTTCACCCCAGCATCCATCTTCTCGGCACCCTGAACAGCTCCTTGGTCTCCAGACTCCACTGGCGGGGGGGGGGGGGAGGTAGAGGCCTGTGTCCCCCCTCCTTACTACTAAACAAGCTAACCATCATTTGGCCAGCCTGCTTCTGGGATTTGCAAACCTCTCCGTTGATTTGTGTAAAAGACAAATGACAGGGTTTCTTTCTCTCTTTTTTGGCCATTTGTTTAGATCTGACTGATTCAAATTAATAGGCTGAAGTTCATTCATTCCAGTGGGTCTACTCTGAATAGGACTAATGTTGGCCACAAGCCACTGTTTTTATTTTAATTGACGCCTCTTCGGGCTGCATCTGAAACTCCTCCCTTCGGCTCAGCGTTGCAAAGAGATGCATTTTGACGCAGAGTTTGTTTTCAAATAGCGCTATTCTCCCCACCCCACCCCAGTGGGCGGCTGGGGGACTTGTGAGGGTGCAGGAAGAGGGGCCTGAGCGGAGACACATGTCAATCCGTCTAGGCTGACGTTTCCTCCCTTTCTTAAATGTGACCAAGGTGGTGGTTGTATTGTTGTTGTTTTTTACCAAAATGCACACACTAATTGTGTATGTATATATTTCTCTTTCTTTGGTTCTTTGTGTATCCATTAATCAACGAACGTAGAAAGTTATATTTTTATATTTCTGGTGGTGTTTGTTATTATGGATAAATGTGAACAAGAATTAAAAAAAAAACCTCCTCTTCTCACACCTGGTTGGTTCTTGGAGGAAAGAAATTGTAATACTTTGGGGTTTGTTTTATTTATTTAAACGTTTTGTAGAAAAGTAGGGAGGGGGAATCATACAAAAAGTGGGCTTACAGCTATGGGGAAAGTAAAAACAGCTGCACCCTGACCTTTGGTTGCGCTTCATGGGGGGGGGGTTAATGGAAATGGGGGTCACAATATCCCCTTGGTCCTCCTGGTGGTTTTTAATATCCCACCGGCCCTGCAGTACCCGTGAATCACAGGTTAAGCTGCTTTCCCTCTAGCACCGTTGTTTTTTTAATAAAAAAAAAGTAATGAAAATTAAACACACTAGACTATGAATGTGCACAAGGTGGGACTCTGCCCTTGCTCCCCCCCCCGGCCACCGCCTCAAATAGCACCAATGACTTCCTGTGAGGCCAAGCAGGAGGAGGAAAACGCCAGACAAAACAGGCAGTCTTGCGGCTGAGTTGCTCTCCCTCTTCCGGGGGTCGGCTCCTGCGGCGGCGTCCATGGTGCAGAAAGGCCTCCCCTCTCGTCCAGCGCCAGCTCAGCAGCCTCCACAGCTTCTGACACAGGAGGTGGCCACGCTCTGGCAGAGGCCGCTGTTCGCCATGACACCACACTTGGAGAACTTGTCCCTGCAAAGGTCGGCTGCAGGGGAAGGGGGAGCAAACAGAGGTCTCCTCAAGCCCCTCAAGGAGGCTCTCTTGGGCCTAGAGGTTTCGCTCAGGGACCTAATAAGCAGGCAGAGATCCATCCTATCGGGGCTAGGTGCCCTCTTTGGAAAGCTGCTCCCCACCCACGCCCCTCGCAGCCCACGTCTGCCCCCAGGGCTGCTTCATCTGCTGGGCTTTCCGAGGCAGCGCACGGGGGGGGGGGGGAGGTGGCACATCCAGGCCCACTTACCTCTGAGCAGCTCTTCATGGGCACAGATTGTGCGGACGCAGATCTCCTTATTGATCACGTAAACGCGGCGGAGACTAGGGAAAGATGGTGCGAGGGGTGAAGAGAACGTCGCAGCCCTGCAGTTGGGCCTCCCCTCCCTCCCCTCCATGGTCGTTTCTGCACTAGAACCTTTTCCACCGTTTCGCTCTGCCCAAAATATTAGTGAGCAATTCCACCCTTTGCCACCCTCCAGGGTTCAAGGTCCTCCTGTGCAACTTGACTTGTGCACGAAGCCCATTAAAAGAGGACAGCGCTGGCTGTTAAGTGGCAAAGTTGATTTATGGTATTCAAAAATTAAAAAGCACCGGCCTGCTAAGCATTGGCACAGAGTTTCTCAATGCTCTGCCTTGGCAGGCATTTGGAGTGGGGCTCAGTATCTCGTAGCACAGAACAGAGCACACTGAGGCCCAGATGCCCTAGAAATCACCCTCTAATACAGGTTTTATAATTTTTGACCTGGTGTGTTTGTGTGTGCTATGAAAGAATCACAATGTGGGAAAAACTGCGAAGCCAGCCAATGCCTCTGCGTAGCTCCATCCTTATTTCAGACATCGTGATATATATTGGCATATCGCGATGCTTAGCTGGTGATAACAGGTAAAGGACCCCTGGATGGTTAAGTCCAGTCAAAGGCGACTATGGGGCTTTCATCTCACTTTCAGGCTGAGGAAGCCGGTGTTTGTCCACAGACAGCTTTCTGGGTCATGTGGCCAGCATGACTCAACTGCCTCTGGCGCAACGGGACACTGATGGAAGCCAGAACGCACATAAATGCCATTTACCTTTCCGCCGCAGTGGTACCTATTTATCTACTTGCGCTGGCCTGCTTTTGAACTGCTAGGTTGGCAGGAGCTGGGACAGAGCAACGAGAGCTCACTCAAGTCGCGGGGATTTGAACTGCCAACCTTTCGATCGGCAAGCCCAAGAGGCTCAGTGGTTTAGACCACAGCGCCACCCATGTCCCTAGCTGGTGATATATCACGATGTTGGAAACCAGATATCGCCCAGTTCTGCTCAAATCTCTGCAGAGAAGGCAACCAACTGTGGCCCATCCAGATGTTTTTTGGGGGCCCATCCACTCCTGCGAGCCTTGAAAGAGCAACAGAGGCATTTTCCACGCCTGGTGGAAGCACAAGTTAACACTCTCTTTAGATCTGTCCCCATCCATCCTCTGTGGGTCCTCGGGTGAAAGACTCTCCCCCAAGCCAGATAGTGACCTCCCTCCAGCAGCTGCTCACCTGTAAAAGCAGATTTCGTTCAGGCACTGTTTGCAAGGCTTGTGGACCGAGTAGAGTCTGGTGCAAGGGTACTGCTCCTCCTGGCAGTCTGGGAATGGAGAAGAAGGGGATGGGGAGAGTTATGACAAGTGCAGTGACCCCTGAGCTTGATGCCAGAGTCTACAGGCCAATGCATATACTGACAAGCTGGAACGTGTCCAGAAGAGGGCAACCAAAATGGTCAAAGGCCTGGAAACGATGCCTTATGAGGAACGGCTTAGGGAGCTGGGTATGTTTAGCCTGGAGAAGAGAAGGTTAAGGGGTGATATGATAGCCATGTTCAAATATATGAAAGGATGTCATATGGAGGAGGGAGAAAGATTGTTTTCTGCTGCTCCAGAGAAGCGGACACGGAGCAATGGATTCAAACTACAAGAAAGAAGATTCCACCTAAACATTAGAAAGAACTTCCTGACATTAAGAGCTGTTCGACAGTGGAATTTCTGCCAAGAAGTGTGGTGGAGTCTCCTTCTTTGGAGGTCTTTAAGCAGAGGCTTGACAGGCATATGTCAAGAATGCTTTGATGGTCTTTCCTACTTGGCAGGGGGTTGGACTGGATGGCCCTTGTGGTCTCTTCCAACTCTATGATTCTATGGGGTACATTTCCTTAGGCTTCTCTCGCAAGGGCTGCATGCAAAACCATACCCTCCAAGTGTCCTGGTTTTCCAGGGACAGTCCCAGAATTACGAAAGGCCTCCTGTTTTCTGATTTGATCCTGGAATGTCCCCATTTCCCCTGCCGGTGCTGAGCCCCTTGTGGTCCCTTCCAACTCTATGATTCTATAAGCATCAAGTCACGGCACTGGGGTCAACGCTGAGCTCAGCGCTGCAATCGGCTGCCTTCATTTGCTAGCACTAAGAGGCAAGCGACTTGAGCAATGGTCACAAGCGTTTCTATTTAGAATCATTCCTATACTGCCTTTCATTCAAAAGAATTTCCAGGCTGGTTTATAAGAACAAAAACACGAGGCTCATCTTCCTCCCTGTGCTCGGCAGCAGCTGCAGTACAGGCTGGGAAAATAGGGACATTCTGGGATCACGTCAGAAGCTGGGATGCCTTTTGCAATTCCAGGACTGTCCCTGGAAAATTGGGAGGGTATGATCATAACCCCCTCCCTGTTAAGAAAGCACAGTATTGGGGTTACGAATAAGAATGGGAACATGAATGTCTCAGCTGGGAAGCCGATTTAAATTCCAACAAGCAACCCCAAATTTCGCAGCATGCTTACTTACCGAGGGGGCCTGGTTCAGTGGGCTCTGTCTCGGGAACACCTAGAACAGGGTAGGTAGGGGAAAAGAGAATTAGGGTTACAGATCCAACTTCAGGGCTCCTGATAGTCTTCATTGCAAGCACGGGTGCAAACAGGGATGGGCTTCTGGCCTTTCCCTTATTTACATCGGAATCTGAAAGCCACAGCACAGCCAGCCAGGGATTTCTCAATAGTTAAAATCTATAACCGAAGCAGGTCAGTTTGGACCTTCCAGAAGAGGAGGAGCCTGACATTTTTTGCACAGCTTCTAGCAACAGGGGCCAAGTGCCCCCCCCCCCGGCTGGAATAACCATTAGGCAAAATAAGCCCGTGCTTACGGCATCAAGGGAAAGTGGGGGCGGGGACCGGGACCACAGAAATTTTCCATGACCGGATTTTTAACATCAATGGTCACCCATTGCTCAGCTGAGCCTTCGTTTTCTCAGCTGAAGTATATATTCAACTTCAGAAGAACTATGCAACAAGGCGGGATGGATGCCTGTTCTCTACTAATTGTAGAAGCAGATGTGTTATGTAAGATTGGTTTTGAGCAGGCACCCCCAAACTCGGCCCTCCAGCTGTTTTGGGACTACAACTCCCATCATCCCTAGCTAAGAGGAGCAGTGGTCAGGGATGATGGGAATTGTAGTCCCAAAACAGCTGGAGGGCTGAGTTTGGGGGGTGCCTGGTTTTGAGGATCTGATCAAAGTAGGATAAAAAAAATCAAATGTAAATAAAGTGGGAGTATGCAAAAATAAACATTTTATTTTATGGTTTATATTTTGAATTGGATATATATGGGGGCACCAAGACCTCTTAAGTGCTTAGGGCCTCTGAAGGTCTTCATCTGGCCCTGACTCCTTCTGGAGCTTCTCCTTCTGGAGGTTGTGGTGCAATGCCCCTTGCACAACACCTCCCTACCTCCCTAAGGTGGGCTTACCTTGGGTTGGCGCAGGGATGACTTCCTGCTGGTTCTGCTGTTGGGACTGGTACTGATACTGCTCCTCCGGGGTCTGCGGAGCAATGTCTGCTGTGGAAAGTGAGGAGGGAGAGCAGGGAGGTTCAGCTTCAGCCAGCCTGGCTCTCCCATTTCCACCCCAAAGTCTAAGGCTCAGAACGCACTTTTGGGGGGGGGGATCGGGGTGGAAATAAGTTATTCCCTTCCCCCAAACTCCCCCAGAGCAGAGGGAAAAGTTGACTTACCATTACCAGCATAATCATAATAATCTTGACTGTCTAAAAAAAAGAAGGAAGGAAAAGATGCAGAGTTTAATTCCACTGAGGCTGTCTTTGAGAGGAGGATGAGGAGCGGGGGGCAGGGGGCAGGGGAGATAGCATTTCCCCACATCGTGGCTGGGTGATCCTGGGGGTTGCAACCTTTGGCTGCTCCCCAGAGGGAGAGAGTTCAAAGGTATGCACAGCATACCTGCCATGTTGCTGTCAGAGAAATAAGGGACCGGGCCGGAAATAGCAGACCGGAAGTCGCACTGCAGCCATTTTGGAACTGGGCAGAGCAGCATCAAAAGTCGCTTCTGAGCATGCTCCGCCCAGTTCCAAAATGGCCGCCGCGCCAGAATAACCCGGGGGAAAACAAAAAATCCGTTTTTTCAGCTAGGATCAGCTGGAAAAACGGGGATTTCCCAGGGAAAACGGGAGACTTGGCAGCTATGATTGCACAGCTGAGTGTCACGTTCTAGTGACCTTGATTTGAACGGCAGGAGACAGGGAGAGGGGAGCTTCTGCCAGCCTGCAATGCACTCACCTATTTCGTAAGGCACGTAAGGTGTGTCATGGTAGGCCGGGTCCTCGATGTCGTACTGCCCTTGAGCCAGGAGTGCTGCTGGTTAGAAAGAGACCGGGGCTCAGCTGGGTCTCCCCATCACCACCAGACCATAGGGGCAGCAGTTGCATATTGCGAGAATCCAGAAGAAAGCAACTGCCTGCCCTGAGCGCTCTGCAGCAAGAGCCAAGCTTGGCTCCCCAAAGGGCCAAATGGAAAAGGCACACCAGTGCAGCCCACCTTCTGTATGCGAAGATTCTCCACCCCTGAGCCACATTCATTCCCCGAAATGCTTGTCTTGCTGGACGGATGGACACACACACACACACACTACACCAAGCTCTTGATGATCATTTTTTTAATACAAGGTGTGACCGAAAAGTTCGGTGAATTGTCACAGAAATCAAACCATCGAAGATGACCCTCAGTCTGGCAGACCGTTGACGAGCAGAACGGCGGCAAATGTCAACAGAGTTCGTGAGTTATTGACGTGGGATCGGCGCTCGTCCGTCCGAATGATGGCGGAATACAGTGCTACCTCTACTTACGAATAACTCTACTTACGAATTTTTCTACTTACGAATGGAGCTCCGTCCCCCATCTTGGATGCAGTTTAGATAGGATTTTTTCTACTTACGAATTTTTAGATAGGGCTGCTTCGACTTACGAATTTTCTCTCTCAATGCATTCCTATGGGATTCGACTTACACATTTTTTCGACTTACAAATGTGTGTTCGGAACGCATCAAATTCGTAAGTAGAGGTACCACTGTAATTGCGTATTCCATGTGAAATCGTTACCGAGTTGTCCCACCCTCCGTATTCTCCCGATCTAGCCCCACCGGATTTCTTTCTTTTTCCAGAAGTGAAATCTGCACTGAAAGGCCACAGATCTCCCAACATTTCACAAGTCCGAGCTGCTGCGGCAAGGGAACTGAAAACGGTATTAAAAGAGGACGTCTCCAGAAGTTTGCAACAGTTCTACGAACGTTGTCAATGGTGCATTGTTATCAGAGGGGGCCTACTTTGAAGGCCTGTAAGGCATGTATGTTTGAATATTTCTCGCTGTACGATTTCACAGTCACACCTTGTATTTTCCAGGGCAGCAGGTTAAGAGAGGTTCTAGAGGCAGAGCCCTGGATCAGATTGCTTCCATTACTTCGCTCAACTGTTTTGAAATGTGCTGTTGCCGGGGTGGGGGTGGGTCCACTCACCTGGCAGGCACAGGAGGAAGAGATTCAGTGTCCTCCTCATTCTCAGTCTGGGGCAGTCGTGCTGGGCTGGGGAAGAAGCACCTGTAGGGTCAGGAAAAGGAAAAGGCTGAGTAGCACAGCTTGGACTAAAGTGCAGCCGTTTCATTTGACATTTGAGTTGACTGCTCCTCCTTACCACATCTATCCTTATGGAAAGTGTGCCCATATTTATGCTTTTAATGCCATTCTGTGCTGCAATATGTTTCAGACAGCTCCCCTTTTGCATTTATTTTATCGGCATGCCAAGCAATCCTAGAATCATAGAGTTGGAAGAGACCACAAGGGCCATCCAGTCCAACCCCCTGCCAAGCAGGAAACACCATCAAAGCATTCTTGACATATGCCTGTCAAGCCTCCGCTTAAAGACCTCCAAAGAAGGAGACTCCACCACACTCCTTGGTAGCAAATTCCACTGCCGAACAGCTCTTACTGTCAGGAAGTTCTTCCTAACGTTTAGGTGGAATCTTCTTTCTCACGTGGCAACTGTGCAGAAAAACACACGAGGAGATTTGGGTTGCCTCCTATCTGAAAGAGAGATGGAGATTCCTTTCCACTCCCAAGAAACCCCCTGGATCCTGCCAGGCATGGCCTCTGTGCGCCTAGCAGTGTCTGCAATGCATACACCTCGTCCCACCTCCTGCCTCCAGCATCTGCTGGGATTGGAAAGCAGAAGACCCCCCCCCATGCCCCTCCCTCAAAACAAGCTCTCAAGCAGTTCTGCGGACTTTGCAAATGCCCTGTTGATCTTGTGCCCTTCTGCAGAACCAATAAAGCTGTCCCCAAATGACGCTGGAGACCCAGGAAACCTTTGGGAGGGATTTGGGCACAAAGTAAGTCAAATGTGTGGGCTCAGCTGCCTAGTTGTGTTGTTGTTGGTTTCCATTGGGGATTTCCATTGCAATTTCCATCAGCAGCATAATAGCCAGACGTGGTTTGTGGTACCGTGGCGGGGAGAGGAAAACTGGAAAGGGGGCACCTGCCAAATGTTCTGTTGACTGAACATTGTACATTTAACAAGCAACACAAAACCAAGAGCTCTCGCCAAAAGCTGGGGCAGGCAAGCGGTTTTCCGCCTGAGGGCTGCAGCATTCCTTAGCGTGTTGTGGGGAGTCAGGGGGAAGACACATGTTAACTCTGGAAGAAGCCAAAGGTGGGTTCTCCTCCTCCTCCTCTGAGGGTTAGATGGCTCATTCCAGAAGTCTAAGCTGACTGCTTGCACAAAGCTTTCAGAACGAAGCCAAGAGCTGCATAAAACCCACAGGATGGCTGCCCCTGGTTGCCACCCGCCCCTCCTTTTCGTTTTTAACTGCTAAGAACCCTCTGCAAAGTCTTCGTCAAAGGATGATTGCTCACGGCTGTCACCCTGAGGGACATGGCGAATTCATTCAGATAAACTATACTTGCGCAGAAAGATAACTCAGGTCTTGCAGACCAACATTCCTCAGATGAAAATAGGGAAGAAGAGTTTGGATTGGATTTGATATCCCGCTTTATCACTACCCGAAGGAGTCTCAAAGCGGCTAACATTCTCCTTTCCCCTCCTCCCCCACAACAAACACTCTGTGAGGTGAGTGGGGCTGAGAGACTTCAGAGAAGCGTGACTAGCCCAAGGTCACCCAGCAGCTGCATGTGGAGGAGCGGGGATGCGAACCCGGTCCCCCAGATTACGAGTCTACCGCTCTTAACCACTACACCACACTGACATTTCTCACTCCCCCACAACTGACCTTCCTCGAATCTCACCCCTTCAATGTTTTCCCTTCCCTGCGGAGCGTTTCCTATCAGAAGATGGGCAAGTCCCGGTTTCATTTTATTCCTTGGTAGATTTACAAAAGGAAAGACACGCACCAATAAATAAATGTTTAGAAAGGGGCAAGATTAGACGCAGACACACAAAACATTTTTTAAAAAAAAACAAGAAATCAGGACTCCTTGCACTCTGCTTCGCTCCCCACTTTCTTCCTGCCCAGGGCGGCACTGCCCTCTGCCTGCCCCTCAGAGCCGGCTGCAACCTCTCCTCCTCCTTACCAACTCTCCAGCAGCCACTATGAGCTGCCCAAGGAAGGAGGCTGGCAACGGGATGCTCTCCCCCAGTCACAAGCTGTCTAGGGACAAGTGCCGGCTCATCCTCCTTCCAAAGCTCAGCACCGGCAAGGGAAATGGGGACATTCCGGGATCAAATCAGAAACCAGGAGGCCTTTCGTAATTCTGGGACTGTCCCTGGAAAACCAGGACACTTGGAGGGTATGGTTTTGCATGCAGCCCTTGCGAGAGAAGCCTAAGGAAATGTACCCCATAGAATCATAGAGTTGGAAGAGACCACAAGGGCCATGCAGTCCAACCCCCTGCCGAGCAGGAAACACCTTCAAAGCATTCTTGACATATGCCTGTCAAGCCTCTGCTTAAAGACCTCCAAAGAAGGAGACTCCACCACACTCCTTGGTAGCAAATTCCACTGCTGAACAGCTCTTACTGTCAGGAAGTTCTTCCTAATATTTAGGTGGAATCTTCTTTCTTGTAGTTTGAATCCATTGCTCCATGACCGCTTCTCTGGAGCAGCAGAAAACAACCTTTCTCCCTCCTCTATATGACATCCTTTTATATATTTGAACATGGCTATCATATCACCCCTTAACCTTCTCTTCTCCAGGCTAAACATGCCCAGCTCCCTAAGCCGTTCCTCATAAGGCATCGTTTCCATGCCTTTGACCATTTTGGTTGCCCTCCTCTGGACACGTTCCAGCTTGTCAGTATCCTTCTTGAACTGTGGTGCCCAGAACTGGACACAGCATTCCAGGTGAGGTCTGACCAGAGCGGAATACAGTGGTACTATTACTTCCCTTGATCTAGATGCTATACTCCCATAGGAGGCTGAAATCTATAGTTCTGTCTCAAAGACCCTCAGCATCTGAATACTTGTCCGTCAGGAGACCAAAAGAACAGGATCTCCATCCTTGTTTTGTCAGTGTTGTTCCCACCATAATTTTGTAGGCTGTGGGTAGGGAGCCTAACTATGGACTCCATGTAACGCTTTTTATGTCTGTAGAAGGCGGTGCAAGGCGTCAAGCCTGGAGGTCACAAAAGACCAAAAACACCAATTAAGAGGGGAGGTGCTGTCAGGAAATGTTCTGATGAAAGAAGCCCAACCTGACCACCTTCCAGCAATGCATCCTGCGGTGCCCTTTTAATTTTTAATTGCTTTGATTTCTCCATGCATCGTTGCCCAACACTGCAGGAGCGGGAAGGGGAAGGGGAAAAGAAACAGGCGCAAAGCTCCTCGCCAGATACTGGAAAAGATGCCCAGGTCGCTCTGAACAAAGAGGCCTGGCCTGGAACTCGCCTTGTAGTTGAGGAAAGTTTCCTGGAATGCTCTCCCCCCCCCCCGGCCTCTGCAGAAGTCATTTAAAACACTTCCATGCTGGGATTCTGAATCCATCTCCAACAGCAGCAATCTTCCCTGCCCCCTCTCTCGCCATGCCTGTTTGCACAGTTCAGGAGAGAGGGAGAAAGAGTTGGCTGGACACCCCCAGCGCAGCCTGCTTGCTGCCAGATTAAAACATTATTGCTCCCCTTGTCGTAGGAATTAGGCGAACTGTAAAAGCGTTTTCTTCTTGGTGAGCTACCTTCTCAGGTTGATGAGCACCATCTGCCCCTTGCTTCTTTCTACAGCACAGGCAGAAGCCACTTTCTTGACCATTGGTCTCGTCTGCTCAATCCCCCCAGAGCCTGTCTTTGCACGCAGGGGAAGACCCTAACTCACCCGAGGGTTTGAGACCCATCGGCTACCCTCACCTGGTTTAGCTGGGTGGTTGGTGCTGTTCCCAGCGTGTGGCCGCTGTCGGTTTCTGGAAGCCACATGTGAGAGCTCGGGGTAGGGGGCCAAAGGTGGACAAACTACCCCAGGAGCCAGTGTGGTGTAGTGGTTAAGAGCGGTAGACTCGTAATCTGGGGAACGGGGTTTGCTTCCCTGCTCCTCCACATGCAGCTGCTGGGTGACCTTGGGCTAGTCACACTTCTGTGAAGTCTCTCAGCCCCACTCACCTCACAGAGTGTTTGTTGTGGGGGAGGAAGGGAAAGGAGATTGTTAGCCGCTTTGAGACTCCTTCGGGTAATGATAAAGCGGGATATCAAATCCAAACTACTCTTCTTCTTCTTCTTCTTCTGGAGCACAATGTGTCCCCCAACCCTAACATCCACCAAACCCCGAGAAGATAATTAAGCACACAGGAACTATAGGGCCTTCCTCTCAGCAATTGGTTTAAATAGATATATTAAATTTGGCTTGTAGGTCGGGTTGGATCCAATTACATGGTGGGGGGGAACCCTTTGTGCATGGGCAGAGATGTGATGCAAGTTCACCAGGGGCATTCCAGCAAGATGTGGCGGTTGAGCCCTCCCTCCTCCACATCAAAGAACCTCCCCCACCATCCCTCTCTAGCCAGGAAAGGCTATTCCCTTCCCCGACCCTGCTCCCACTCTCCCTCCCTCCCTCCTGGAAGGCCCCCACTGCACTGATGCTTTTGGCAGAAGATGCTGAAATGGGGGTGGGGTGGGGAGAGAGAAAAGGCCCTCCTCAATGCCCAAGATGTGGGAGGGTAACACTTCTAGGGAAACCAGATGTGTTTTTTTGCAAGGCACATCTGGGAACAATCAGTCAGCTCCTGCAAAGGAAAGAATGCCTCAGGAGCCTCCTGAAACCCCACCTTCTAGGAAAAGCCCCCTCCTCCAAAGGCCAGGAGAGGGAGCAGAGAACAAAAGGGAACCCCCCCTCCACCAACCAGATATCACAGGGGATTTTTGACCTACAAAATCGGTCCACAATGTCTTGCCCCCCCCAAAAAAAACCTTACTTACAAAGGCTTTCATAGTGACTTTCCAAGGAATGGAATCCCACTCCTCTCTGGCCTCAGCCAAAATTCCAGACATCAGCAAATGGAAAGTGGGGGGCGGGGGCTCAACATCTGCCCCGCCAACTCGCTCACTGAGCTGTTGCATTTACAATGAATAGAACACACATATTGTCCTTAAGCTCACTACCTTTTCTTCATCCTTCAAAAGTTCCCCATTCCATTGGAAAGTTCCTTAAAACGATGCCAACATGCAATTTGGTAGTATTTAGACAAGCGTTAACCAAGGACCCCCTCAAAGCCGCCTTCGCTCTGGATTAAAAGCTGCAGTTAAAACAAGAAAAATAAACCTGCCTTTCTGAAAAACACGAATGATTCCCACCCGCCCCCTTTCTCCTTCACTGCCATTTGCTTTAGTTTTTTGGGGGGGTCATGATCCTGACTGAAGGCGAAATGGTCCCTTTACATTTTGCCCACGACTCTTGCCTACTGGCGAAATTCTAGAGCTCTGCAGAGGAACAGCCAAAAATGGCACAAAACCTCTGTGCATGCACAGAGACACAGAGGAGTGACTTACTGGTCTGAAAGGTCTCTTCTCTTCTCAGTCCCCCTGCTATCCTCCCAGAGCCTGGATCTCTTTTGCCCACTTTCAAGAGAGGGGGAAAGAAATCTGTCTTGCAATGCAGCCTCTCCCCTGGGTCCTAATGCTACCCTTGCTTTAAAGGCAGCGGGTTTCCACATATTTCAACCCCATCCCACTTAATTAAAACCAGAGAGGAGAAACAGGGAAGAACAACAGGTGAGGTCTCTGCAGACTGGATGCATGCAAATGTCCCAATCTTCAGAAGGGGGTGGGGGGTGGGGGGAGAGGACCCAGGGAACTACAAATCAGACAGGCTGACTTTGATACCAGCACAGGTCTTTACAACAGATAATTAAACAATTGGTCCGTGAAGGCTTAGAAAAGTATACTGTGGTCACTAGAGCAAGCATGGGCTTCTAAAGAACAAGTTATGCCAGAACAACCTTACTTCTGTTTTTGATAAGAGTTGCAAGCTTTGGTGGATCAGGGGAAAGCTGTGAATGTAAAACATCTTGATTTCATTATGGCTTTCCACAAAGCCTTCTTGAGAAGTTGGTAAAAGGTAGGGCAGACAATGTCAATGTAGGGTGGAAGTGAGAGCTGGACCATAAAGAAGGCTGATTGCCGAAGAATTGATGCTTTTGAATTATGGTGCTGGAGGAGACTCTTGAGAGTCCCATGGACTGCAAGAAGATCAGACCTATCCATTCTGAAGGAAATCAGCCCTGAGTGCTCACTGGAAGGACAGATCCTGAAGCTGAGGCTCCAATACTTTGGCCACCTCATGAGAAGAGAAGACTCCCTGGAAAAGACCCTGATGTTGGGAAAGATGGAGGGCACTAGGAGAAGGGGACGACAGAGGATGAGATGGTTGGACAGTTGGAAGCTACGAACATGAGTTTGACCAAACTGCGGGAGGCAGTGCAAGACAGGAGTGCCTGGCGTGCTATGGTCCATGGGGTCACGAAGAGTCGGACACGACTAAACGACTAAACAATAACAGGGTGGATTTGGAGCTGATTGACAGAACCCAAAGATCACTGATCCTGGGGGGGGGGGAGTGCCAAGTGGGGTGCCGCAGGGTTCTGTCCTAGGCCTGGTGCTGTTCAGCATCTTTGCTTGGCCGAAAGAACTGGAGGGATGCTCACCCAGTTTGCAGATGACGCCAAACAGGGTGGGGCAGCGAAAACCTCAGAAGACAGAATCGGGATTCGATAGGACCTTAACAGATTGGAGAACGGGACCAAAGCTAACTAAAATGAATCTCAATAGGCACAAATACGAGGTTCTACACTTAGGTAGGAATAATCCGAATTGTCTAAACAAAGGCCTCCACTCAGGCATCCCCAAACTGCAGCCCTCCAGATGTTTTGGCCTGCAACTCCCATGATCCCTAGCTAACAGGACCAGTGGCCGGGGAAGATGGGAATTGAAGTCCAAAACATCTGGAGGGCCGAAGTTTGGGGATGCCTGCCTCCACTCTTCTATAAAAAGTTCATCATTTTGGTCTTTTAATTTTGTTGTCAACTTTGCCATTTCCACGCAGTCCTTTTAAAACCCATTATTCCTTCACTGGAACCTTCTCTTCTTTCCATTTCTGTGCATACAATATTCTAGCTGCTGTTGTCACATGTATAAATTGTTTGGTCATCTTCTTCAGAATGTCTGTCCTTGTTATCCCTATAAGAAAAGCTTCAGGTCTTTTGGGAATAGCCCACTTGAACAGCTTCTTCATTTCATTATAAATCATTTCCCCAAAGCCTTTAGCCTTTTACATGCCCACCACATCTGAAAGAACGACCCTTCTGACCCCAATTTAAGAAGGATGTTGACAAGCTGGAATGTGTGCAGAGGAGGGCAGCTAGGATGATCAAGTGTCTGGAAACTAAGCCTTATGAGGAGCGCTTGAAGGAGCCGGGTATGTTTAGCCTGGAAAAGAGGAGACCGAAAGGAGATATGATAGTAATCTTCAAATATCTTAAGGGCTGTCACTTGGAGGAGAGAGCATGCTTGTTTTCTCCTGCTCTGGAGGGTAGGACTCGAACCAATGGCTTCAAGTTGCAAGAAAGGAGATTCCAACTAAACATTTGAAAAAACTTTTTGACAGTAAGAGCTGCTCAGCACTGGGACAGACTCCCACAAGAGGTGATGGATTCTCATTCCTTGGAGGCTTTTAAACAAAGGTTGAATGGCCATCTGCCATGGATGCTTTTGCTGAGATTCCTTCATTACTGGGGGTTGGGCTAGATGGCCTTTTTGGTACTTTCAAACTCTAAGATTCTATGATTCCATCATTTTCAAATAGTTTTCATTTAAAGCACAACAGCCAGCAAATTTCATCTCTCTCCCCCCCCCCCAATAGCTTCTCCCAAGAAACCACATCAATATATAAGTCTTTTGTGTAGTCATTATTGAGCTGTGATTCCTGCATTGTAGGTAAGGTTGCCACCCACCCTGTAGAATACAGGATTGTCCCTTATTTCAATGTAAAGTGATTTGTCCTGTATTTTCCCTATTTCCGCCCTGCTGCTGCAGCTGCTGCTGCTCCCCCTGCCTCTGACCTCTTTCCTTTCCTTTTTTCTCCTCATTCCCTCTTCTCATCTCGTCCCAAGGTGGAGCAAACCAGGGCAAGGCTTTTTTTTTCTCTCTCTCTTTTTTTTTAATATACTTTTTATTAGATTTTAACAAGAAATACAAGAAAAAAGAAAAAGGCACAAAAAAGAAAAATACATAGAAAAAAAACGGCAAAAAAACAAAAAACAAAAAAAACAAAAACAGATTCAGACTTCCTCATTTCCCCCTCTTGAGTTCTTATTGTTAAAAATAGTTCTCGCATTTTCCCATTCTAACTTCACATTCTTATTTCTAAATTTCAACTTTTTCATCTTTTTCATTGCTATTATCCATTCTCCTTGTACTTTAACCTCTTTTCTCTTAACATCCTCTCTCCAAAATTATTATTATCTAATCCCTAGTCTCTTTCCCTTACCCAAAAATATATAAGATTCACATCCTAATTTATTACCCATTTACTTCCACCCACACAACAAAGTTCCCACCCCCCCTTCCCTGGAATCGAAGTCTCCAGATGAATCAGCCAGGTTCCTCATACAATCCTTAATACATTCCGAGATCAGACCATATTATTTCAGACAATACCAAATAATCCAGAACCTCTCAACCCACCCCTAGTCTGTCCCATACCAACTTTTGCCGAACTCTTGCCCCCCCCTTCTGTAATCCCATCACTTTGTATCTTTGCACCTTTTCATCCTCTTTCTGCCCCCCAACTGTTTGTGTCCTCCCCTCTCTCACCGGGGCGCTGATTTTCCCAACCTCTTTTTTGGGGTGCTTTTTTGCTTTAACCCTCTCCTGTTTCACTTCTCTCACCAGTGAAACAGTGTTTTCTCCTACTTTCCCTCCCTGTTCCACCCCTCCCACCAGTAGAACAGTGTTCTTTTCAGGAAATAAATCCATTGGTTCAGCATATTGTCCTTCAGTATTATCTTTCTCCTCTTCTATGTTTTTACATACGTCACATAGGGCAAGGCTTTGAGGTTGTCCTTTCCAGTCCCCTGCAGTTTTGATGTGGGTTAAGGTGGCCATGATCCACCTGGGAGCACCAGGCCCTGTACCTTCCGAGGCTCTAGCAACAAGCCGTTCTGTGTCAGCGTAGCCCAGAAGCCTCAGCTCTGAACATGATCTGCATTATATTTGAGAGAGGAGGAGGGCAGGGGAGAAGCAGCTCCTCACAAGCCTTGCCCTTCCAACCACCCTTTCCCCCTCTCCTTCAGAAATTTAACATGTGGAACAAAGCTCATCCCCTCATCAGAATATGCCCCCGCCTCCTGCATGCATTGTTGCACAGGACTGCATATGTGTGAAAAAGGTCGTGTATTCCAGCTCTGGATAGCAAAGCAGAGATTTACAAAATTATGTGCGTGTGACAAATGTCAGAGGGGCCACCCGGTTAGGCTGCAATAGACTGCAATGGATTGCTCTGAAGTCTTTTCAGAACCAGGTGGAAAAAGAACACCACCCCAACACCGCTATCCTGTCCTATATTTTCCCAGAACACAGGTCGCAACTCTAATTGCAGGGGGTTGGATCAGAAGACCACTTTGCCATTCTGTAAGTTGTTGTTGTTGTTGTTTAATCGTTTAGTCGTGTCCGACTCTTCGTGACCCCATGGACCATAGCACGCCAGGCACTCCTGTCTTCCACAGCCTTCCGCAGTTTGGTCAAACTCATGTTTGTAAGAGAATTAGACAAATTTCTGGGGAAGAGGGCAGTCAACAGTTACAAGCCGCGATGGCTCTGCTCTGCCTCCACAGTCGGGAGGCTACCCGTTGCTGGAAAGACTCAGGAAGGCGAGTTGGGAGAATTGCAGCCTTCTCGGGTGCTCAACGCGCGTCCACCCATTTACACGTGAACGTAGAGCCCGTGGCGCACCCACCAGGCGACCGTCAGGACACGCTCCGCGACCCTCCCTGGGACCCCCTCGACACACACCCAAGCCGGCCACGCCAACCTTTGAGCAGGGGCAGGAAGCGCGCATGCACGAGCCCCTTAACCCGGGAGCAAGGGGAGGTCTCCTCCATGGCCGCAGTCAGGGGAAATTCAGCTCTTAAGCTTTCTTGTGTCTACGATCTCCTCCTCCCGCCACCCTCAACATGGCGGCCACACTAGTCCCACTACGGCCGACGTCTAAAACCCCACTCTCGCGTCAGGCGCTCCAAATGCCGCGGGACCGCCTCCACTCGCGCGCACCTACGTACTTATGTACCCACGGCCACTCCCAACAAGGCGCCTTCCCTGTCGCCTCTCTCAATATGTCCGCAGAACGGAAGCGGGCCTTACGGTCCCTCCCCTTCCGGAAGCAGCTGTCAGGGTGTCCGCTCAGAGGGCGCAAGATGGCAGCGGCCTCTGTGACCGTGGCGGTGGCGGCGGCGTTGACGGCTGAGCGGGCGGCGGGCGCGTCCTTGTCCTTTCGGCGAGGCCCGGCGGGGGCGCTGCGGTTGCTGCAGGCGAGCGAGACGGGAGTGGCCCGGCGGGGCGGGGAGGGGAGGGGCTCCGCAGCGGTTGGCCTCGGGAGGCGGCTAGTCCTCAGTGAGGAAGAGAAGGAAGGTACCGGCCAGTCCGGTCCATAGCTGCCAAGTTTTCCCTTTTCTCGCGAGGAAGCCTATTCAGCATAAGGGAAAATCCCTTTAAAAAAGGGATAACTTGGCAGCTATGGTCCGGTCCTCCGCCGTCCTGGCTCCGAGGAACGTGGCTGCCTGGGCGGCTGGGTCATACCCAGGAGGCTTTTGCCCAGGAGGCTTTTTCATCCCGGCCGCCCCGCTCCCCATCTTCATTCCTGACCGCTGTAGCCGGAGGGGCGGATGGGGACTCTGTTTGCAGCGGCGAGGGGCTGGAGCGGGCAGAGGCTGATGCCTGGGCATCTCTGCCCAGGGCTGCCAAAGTGAATAAAATTCGGAGGGGGCATTGAATGGCAATGTTCATCGACTTGGGGGGAGGGAGCGAAGGGACTTTGGCCCCTAGGAGTTGGCTCCTATATCTCCACTCTCGAATGGGGGGGAAGCACCCACCATCAAATGCTACGGGAAGCCGCAGCGGCAGGAAGGAGGGAGCAGCAGCCATAGCCTGCCAGGCAATGGAGGAGGGCAAGGGGCCCCTACCAACTGTGTCTGTATTGCTTCAGGCAAGGTACCCTCAGTCCAAGTCCCCACCCCCACCCCACCCGCAGTGCAAAAGAGACATAATGCCGATGGTAGTAAAACTTGGTCGGCCCCAAACGCACACTTGTCTCAGAGATGGAACTGTCTGCCCTGCTGTGCATGCCTCTTGCTCAGGGCTCGGGTCTCCTTTCCTTCTTCCTTGGTGTACAGGTTTGCCGCAGAGCACACGCAGCTGCCGCCGCCGCTGCACCTGACACACAGACAGCCACCCGCATTAAGAAGTTTGCAATATATCGGTGGAACCCAGACAACCCCGGGGAGAAACCTCGCATGCAGACATATGAAGTTGATCTGAACAAGTGAGTAGTGAAGGGGCTGGACAAGACCCCTCTGCCCTCCGCCAAGGGATGTTGTCCACCCTTGGGTGCTGCTGTGCATCATGTTCTACAATTTATAGCATTACATAAATGCATAATCCCAAATATCTCCTTTTGCCTTCAAATAAAATTGCGGGAGGCAGTGGAAGACAGGAGTGCCGGGCATGCTATGGTCCATGGGGTCATGAAGAGTCGGACACGACTAAACAACAACAAAATTGCATCTAAATCATGAGAATGAAACAGAAACACAGAACAAGTCCATGGTTAGCCTGTAGTCAACCCCAAAGACCCTCTCCAGTCACTTAGCAGGAAATTCTTCCTGAGGAAATGGACTTGTCAAAATGGCAAATATCTCTGTATGAAAGAAAAAGGTCCTTTACAATGGATTCTGGAGTCAAGGTAGCCACCATTTCAGGTTAGGTCAGGAAGGGCAATTATCAGGTATTGTCAGGCATCTCAGTTGACAGACTTGTGATGTATCTGTGATGTTTTGGGGTGGTCTTTCTGTAAAAGGGGGGTGAATACTTTCTGAGGTTTTAAAAGCTGTTACACACCTTTGCTTGGGGCTTCTCACCTCAATGGCAGCAAGCAAAGGGTGTTTGTATCAGTTGTTGAGGCACAAAGATGAAGGTGCCTCCAGTTTGGTAACCCAAGACAGAGGCATTCACAGCGTGGGAAATTTGTAGCAGGCACCTTCAGCAGGGCCGCAAGTTAAGTCAGGCCAACTTAGCAGGCAGAAATGTAGCTTGCCTCCCTGGGTTTCCCTTTAGAGCAGCTGCCTGCTTTTTCAAAACATGTGAATTACTGCTGCTAGCAGTGACCTGGCATCATATTTGGTGGCTTGGACAGGTTGTGACTTTGTTGTGGTAATGCGGTGACATATTTCCTCTGCTTTAACCCATTTCCTTTGCTTTAAGAACATCTGTGGGGTGTGTGTGTGGACCATCTAAGGAAGGAGAGCAGTGGGCTTAGAGATGAGCAGATAACTTGGTGTTTCTCTTTCTAGATGTGGACCGATGGTTCTTGACGCCTTGATCAAGATTAAGAATGAAATGGACTCCACGCTGACCTTCCGCAGGTCCTGCAGAGAAGGTAAACTTTTGCCCTGTTTGCTGTCTTCTGAGGAGCCCAGGTGGGCTCAGGTGAGCGATGGTCAAGGCAAGGCCCGCCTCCTACTTGTTCACATCACAGTCTTTCTGCTGTCAGAGCTTTTGAACAACTTGGTTTAGGTTGGCCTAAATGGGAGAGAGTCACCTCTCTCCATCACCTGCTAAAACCTTGTGAGGAGGCCAAATTCTGAAATCAACACATGGCAGCTTTTGCAAGTTTTGAGATTGAGATGGTTAAAGCCCGTCTAACCAGAGTTAGGAATCAGAATTGCTAGATCAATGGGTGAATCCAGCTAAGTTTTACTCAGCATAGGCCCATTGCAATTAATGGACCGAAGCTGATAATGAGGATTAATTTTCATGGGGCTACTCTGAGTAGGACTAACTCCTATCAGCTTCAGCATCCTCTGGCCCCATGGGTATGACCAAGGCTGATGATGGTAGCTGTAGTCTAAAACAGCGGTTTTCAATTCAAAAGCCATAGGCCTTTGAAAATGTTGATAGCTCTATGGTAATTATTGTATGTGAATTCTGCTGTGGACCCCCCTGGGGTGCGTGGACCACCAATTGGGAACCTCCGTTCTAAAACATATGGAAGGCATCAGTTTGAGGAAACTATGCTGGGGCAGACCCATGACTTCCCAGGAAAAAAAGCTTTGGATATAACCCCAAAGCTCGTTGGGACAAGAGTTCTCTGTTGTTTATAATTAGATCTGTAATTGGCATACATAACATGGCTTATAAATAGCTCTGTTTAATAACATACTCTCTCCACTTTGGCCTGTGGTAAAACAAGAAGCAAACAAATGCTGAAAGAGTTTGCACTGTCTCTTCAAATTGCCACAAGATTAACTGCTTTTTCAAGAGGCTTTGTGGAAAGAGAAGCAATGCTTCCTTTTGAAAAATTAAAACAGCTTTGATGTGAGGATCTTAGATGTAGGAAGGTGGAGATTTTTAGTAAGACCAGGGGAAGGGCCTTAGTTAAGTGGCAGAGCATCAGGTTTGCATGCATAAGGTCCCAGGATCAGTCCCCAGCAACTCTCAGTCAGTCTGAGAGAGACCCCTGCCTGAAATTTGGAGAGCCGTTGTGCCGATAATGAACCCATGGCCTGACTTGCTGTGAGGCAGCTTTCTGTATTCCTATGGTGGGAGGCAGTGAGCCGCCGGCCCTGTTGTGACTTGTCCTCTCCTTGTCCTAGGCATCTGTGGCTCCTGCGCAATGAACATTGGTGGAGGGAACACTTTGGCCTGTACCACAAGGATTGACACTGACCTTGGCAAGGTCGCCAAAATATACCCTCTCCCACACATGTATGTGGTGAAGGATCTTGTACCAGTAAGTTCACACCTTCTTTGTAGCCCAGTTGGCAGAAGGTAATGTTATTTCTCTGGAAGCAGGAGAACTAAGGAAAGAAAGCAGAATGTATTGGGGTGCCAAGTTTTTTCTCTCTGAGATGGCCCCCTGCCCTTGTACGGGGGTGAGGGGCTCTGAGATGTAGGGGGCTGTCTGACTGGGCCCAGCCTTTGCCCCTTCTTGAGTCCGTTGCACTCAACAAATGCTTTTTCCCATTCCAGGACTTGAGCAACTTCTATGCCCAGTACAAAGCCATCCAGCCGTATTTGAAAAAGAAGGACGAGTCCAAGCAAGGCAAAGAGCAATACCTCCAATCCATAGAAGATCGGGAGAAGCTGGTCATTACTCCTCTTTTCTTTTCATTCTGCTTCATTGGCATTTTGGCCTGTCTTAACTTCTTCCCACAGGGAGGCAGCCTCTAGTATTGGCAGCTGCAGTCTCACCTCCCCAGGTCACCCATATTTCCTGTCTTGAGACCCCCATCACCGAGAGGCCTGCCTGGCTTACTCCACTTCAGGGTTCTGCTCCTCCACTGTCAGAGGAAACCCTCTCTTGTCCCTGCTGCTACCCAAGAGGTCTGCTTAAGAAGTGCCTCCAGGAACTGAACCCAGGACATTGTGCACCAAGCCCCTCCCACTAGTTTTTATGGGCACCTAAGAAGAACCCTGAAGCAGGATCAGGTCCATCTTGCCCAATATCCTCTCTTCATAGCGTTGTCCAGTCAGGCTCCTGCGGGGCATCTTCGAGCAGGACACACCACTCTCTGGCCCTTGTGGTCCCCAGCAATTGGCACACAAAGGCTTCTTACCTCATGGAGGTATTGCACAACTGTAGCCATCAAAAGTCTTGTCCTCCTTGGTGAATTTGTCTAAATCCCCCTTTCAAGCCACGAACCTGCCCCATCCCACCTCAGCCTCTCTTTCTGCCCAGGAAGTCGTGCATCCTTCATTTTCCTGGGTGGCAGCAGCAGCAGCTCCTGCTCTGGACTTTGAGGCTGGGGTAGCCTCTAGGACAGGGGTTCCCAAACTAAGGCCCGGGGGCCAGATGCGGCCCAATCACCTTCTATATCCGGCCCGCTGACGGTCCAGGAATCAGCATGTTTTTGCATGAGTAGAATGTGTCCTTTTATTTAAAATGCATCTCTGGGTTATTTGTGGGGCATAGGAATTCATTCATTTTTTTTTACCAAAATATAATCCGGCCCCCCACAAGGTCTAAGGGACAGTGGACCGGCCCCCTGCTGAAAAAGTTTGCTGACTCCTGCTCTAGGAGATGAAAATGGCCACCTTTTCTCAAGGAGTCCTGCCTGGTCCCTTGGAGGCTGAGCTGAGTTGCCAGGGGCAATCGGGCAGGGTCTGCACATCGAGCCTGGCTAAAAGACTGGGGCAGTTCTTAGCGCAGGGGTGGATCCCCCCTCTCCCGCTTCATGCCCCCAAGTGGCCTCCTTCAGCAGATCACTGGCCTTCCTCCCCTTGAAGGGTCCTACAGGAGCCTTCGGGGCAAACCGAGGGTGGCTCATCTTCAAAGGTCCCTCAGCCTGGAGCCAGGTGGGAGGAGGGCAATTCTATTTTGGCAGAGCCTGGAGCCAGGCAGAGGCCCTCCATGCCATTCATCCTCTCCCTTTCCTGGAGGGACATGTAGTGAAACAGGAGCTGCAGTTGCTGCACACAAGCTATGACACACACACACCCTGCACAATTCTTGTTTTACAGATTTGCCATTTGATGTGGTGACTGTGGTACCCCCTCTTGGGTGGTTTCAGAAGACCTCTAAGTGACATTTCAGTGGCCATGTCAGTGGCTGCTCCTTGCCACTACAGTTTGGGATGGAGCTTTCCATGTTCCAAGGCAGTGCACCCCTGAAAGCCACTTGCTAGGGACAAACTGCAATTGGGGCATTACCCACCAAGTGCCCTTCCCCTGCTTTTGTTCAGGCTGCACTTCATTTGCTAAATAGTCTTTTGACTCTGTGGCTCCTCTTTTGCTTCCTGCCAGGATGGGCTATACGAATGCATCCTCTGTGCCTGCTGCAGCACCAGCTGCCCCAGCTACTGGTGGAACGGAGACAAGTACCTGGGCCCCGCTGTGCTCATGCAGGTAAAAAGACCAGAAGTGCCCACTGGCTGCCAGGGAACAGCCAGGTGGGGAAGCCCAGAACTCAATCCATGTTGCCAGTGGGGCAGGGAGACTCCTGTCAATCACCAGTGGGGTATGAGGGGAGAGGAGGACCAGGTGTGGGGAGATGCTCAGCGGTTCTCAGGTTGAAGGAGGGAGTGGCTGTGATGGACAGGAGCCAGGGGATGAGTTTCTGGTGGGCCAGCAAATGGGTGCAGAAGACCCTGGAAAGAGAAGAGGGAGGCAGCTGAACGGGGCAAAAGGTGTCATGGTGAAAAACAGAGGGAGGGGGAAGGAGGGTCGGGTGTTAGGGAGACCCCTGGGCATGTAAGCCCCTCTTCTGTGCAAGGATTCACACCCAGCACCTTCTTTTTCTGTCTTCCAGGCTTATCGTTGGATGATTGACTCCCGGGATGATTACACAGAGGAGCGCCTAGCTCAGCTGCAGGACCCCTTTTCCCTATACCGTTGCCACACCATCATGAACTGCACAAAGACCTGCCCCAAGGTGAGGGTTCTCCGCACTCCCCCAGCACAGTCCACACTAGGGGAATGGAGGGGAGGGAAGAAGCTGGCAGTTGTTTCTCTCCCCCTTCCCCCAGGGGCTTGGCAAGAAATGCTATTGGGACACTTTGAGAAGGACATTGGGATGCTTCCAGCTCCCTGTGAGTCCAGCAGGTACCGACTCTGTGCGGCTCTGCTGTGTTTTCTTGGGGGCGGGCAGCCTCTGGAAATGGGTGACTCAGTCCATGTGGGTCAGGGGCAGATGGTGGCCAGGATGGGGCCCTCTGGGTGTTGCTGCCCTCCCAGCAGCCCTATCATGCCACCCGGCAGGGTTGGTGGTCATGGACTTCTGCAGGTGGGAATCATATTCCAGCAGTACTTTGAGGGCTCTTTTCTCTCCCCACCTGCCAGTTATTGTGCAAAGGGATGAAGGGAGCTCCCCTACCTGCTGCCACATTTCCTTTTGCCTCTTGGATGAGCAGATGTTGTCTTCTTGTGTCGGACTTGGCAATGGGGTTGCACTACCGGTAGCAGTTGAAGGAAGGATGCCACTTTCTCAACATTTCCTGTTATTGTTTCAGGGGCTGAACCCTGGAAAAGCGATTGCTGAGATCAAGAAGATGATGGCCACCTACAAGGAAAAGGCAGCCACCGCCTGACATCCCTCCAAGGGCTTTGCTTCACAGCTCCACTTACCCTGTCCCTTGCCGGAAGTTAGCTAACTTATATTTGCGGTGTCAGGCCCTGCCCAGTTTGTGTGGGTTTTCTCCATGGGCATTCATATACGATGAAAGCTTGCAAGGACTAATAAAATCATTAGCAAATCTCTCTTTCTCTCTCAGTTCATCTTCCTCCCCACCCTGTTTGCATCCTTAGACTGGCCCCCTCTCTCTGTCTCCTGCTTGCAGACTGGCTGGGACTGAAGGGTTTTTTGGGGTGTGTGTGTGTGTTGGGTTTGTACAGAATGGTCCCAAAGGGGACAGGAAGGTTGGGCGAGAGTGAGCATAGCTTGTGGGGCTATGCTCCCACAAGGGCTGCTTCCAACCTTCTGTAGGCTCTGCGATGAGAAGCAGTGTTTCATATGGCAGCCTCTTCCCCCACAGCTTGGAGCCCCAAATCCATCCTTGCTCTAAAGCTTCCATATTGTTTCCTTTGGGGTTCCTGTTCTTCCTCTATGTTGCCGTCGGCCAAATTGCAAGCTGTTCAAGAGAATCTACCCTAAAGCACACACTGCTTGAGGCCTCTGTGGAAAAGACCTTCACCTTGATGTTTGCGACTCTTGCTGAGCAGCTGGTCCAAAGGACCCCATGGGCTTCTGTTCAGCTCTCAAGGTGGCCACTTCCAGAGGCCAGAGCCTATGTGCCACATGGTGTCACATGGCCTCCTCCTTTCTAGGCGAGCCAGCTGATGTAAAGGCAGGCCTGGCTTTTCAAAGGCTGTGTGTGGACTTAGCTGGCCGGTGGGGCTGACTTGTCTTCTCTGCTCAGGCTGAGCTTTTGGGGGAAGATTTTTGCTTGTCCCACCCAGGTGAAAAAGGATGGCTGTCCTCTACCTTCTGTTCACCTGCCTCCACTGGATCGGACAGCAAGGGGGGGGCCTGGCCCTAAGAGGAGGCGAGCCCCCCACTATCATGCTCTCTTCTGGTCTTCCAGAGGGACTTCTGTGTGTGGTTTTTCTTGGCTCCCACCCACCTCTTCAGGGATTTCCAGGGGCCTGAACGGAGCAGTTTGTGCTGGGCCTGGTGCCCAGGCAGCTGGTCCTGATCCAAGCTGCTCTTTTATTCATTTATTTTTTGGAATTAGTTTTGTGATATCAAAAATAAAATAAAATAAATGAGCAAGGAAAGGCACATATAGTATCCACTTTCAATTCATAGCCATTTTCACAGACCGTTTTTCACAGACATTATTGTCCTAGACATTGGAGGGGTGGTGGAAGAGAGGGTTCGGGAGGATTATTGATCTTTTCATTCTGTTGCATGGTGTTTTTGCATCAGCATCCTGTGGGTCGGTCCTTTATTTATATAGTAATTTGTTTTTATTGGCCCTGTCCGAAGCTTGGTTCACTGTGTGTCCCCCCCCCGAAAGTCACAAAGTTTAGTTTAATTCAACATTTATCAGTGATGTTATCATAAGGCATCAATGTACGTTTAAAAGGAATTTCCACCAGGGTTACACATTCTCTCCAGGTGGGGGGAGGACTGCAATAAAACAGAGGCCTAAGGCAGCCTGAGGTGCAAGGTGGGTGGTGGCAAGACTCTGCCAGGATGGAACTGCTGTCAAAAGGGGGTGCATGCCAAGAGGGGCCAATTGTTTGCAATGTTTCAGGTGGGTGGGTGGAAAGGGAGGGAAACCCCCACCATATCCCCCACTAATGTTAACTAAATTTAATCTCTGTTGTGAGGGAGAGACGAGCTTGCTGTGACTTCAGGGTACCACAAATTAGGTGAAGCATCTTTCCGATGCCTGTAGTTCATTATTGCTGCTTTATCAAGCTTTGAGGCGAAACACCAATACTTCCAGAAAATCAATTTAAAATCAAAGAATGGGAGGGCAGAGCAAATATGTAAACAGCAAGCACCTACTACAAAGTAGTGTGGAGCAGCCATGGGATTTTCCTGTGCTCATGGCCACATTTCAACAAGAACATTGGTTAATGTCGCCCCTTCTGGAAAAAGAGAGGCCACGTTTGGCACATATTGCAGGCAGGAGCGAGGAATCTCAGGCAGCAGTCTGAACATATAAAAAATAGTAGGTTCACTGTGTTGTTGACGGCACTTGAATCAAGATGGGTTACCCTGACCCAACAACCTGCCCCCCTACAAACAAGCCACACTGCCCTTTTTATTTATAACACTTTTTACTCTCTGCCATGGCTTGGCGCCTCTGGACCTGGAATAAACTGCAGCTTAAATTACCCTCTCTTTCAATAAATATGTGTGTTGGGGGGTGGAATTTATTTTAAAACGATGCAAAGAATGTGGAATACGGGACTGCTGCTCTTGGGCCCTCCTGGTCCCCGATACCGGGGGAGGGAGGCGCCACTTGAGCCCCTGAGGGGAGGAACTACGACTCCCGGCAGCCTTTGCGCTAGGCCCCGCCCCTCCAGCTGGCCGGCCCCGGTCCATCAGCTGCAGCTGCAGCGCGCTCGCGAGCAGCGCGCGGGAAGGAGGCGGCTGCCGCTGCGGCGCTGCTCCACTTCCACTTCCTCCTCGTGGAGGGGGGCCATGAGCTCAGGTGAGCCTCCCGGCGAGGCAGGGAAGGGGGGGGGTCTCGCCCTTTTCCTGGGATTGAGGGGGGCTCCCAGGGCGGCCGGGCCGGGGCGCCGCGGAAGGGAGCAGGTACGGGGCGCTCCTTGCAAGGTCGGCCCAGGAAGGGACAGCTGCTGCTGCTGTTGAGGGGGTCGGTGGGCTCAGCGGAGAGGGGCGCCTGAGCCGAGAAGGGGGGGCACACGGTGAGGCAGTCAGGCGTACTCCCCAACCCCGGACCAGCCTGGGTTGCCCCACGTTTCCCGTAACTGCTGACTTCCCTTTTTCTTTCATCTTCTTTCGCCTCAGTGAGCGATTTTTTTTTAAAAGGGGGAAGGGGAGAAAGGGAAAGTTTCTGAAGTTACGCAAAGTGGGGCTTCCAGGCTGGGAACACCAGTACCGTCACCGGAGCCAAGGACTGAACCGCGGGGGGGGGGAGGTTATAAAGGATGAAGGTTTAAAATATAATCCACAGTTTTTCTATTGGGAGGGGGAGGTTTACATATGGGAGCACAAAGAGCTGCTGGATCAGGCCCAAGGCTCCCCCTCTAGTCTGGTGTTGTTGTTGTTATTATATGCATTTTGTGTTTTATGCCCCACGTTGGGTAAAAGATTCCTGCATTGCAGGGGGTTGTACTAGACGGCGCATGTGATCTCTGAACGAAAGGTGGTATATAAATTTAATAAATAATAATTCAGTAATTGTGTTCCCGCTGTGGCCATTCAGACGCCCCAGTGGCGATTGGCAGGGCCTGAGCATCATCTCCCCACCACCACAAACTTCCCAGCACCTGGAAAGACTGCTGCTTCTGATTCTGGAGGTGAATGCAGCTATCCTGACTATTGTGATTGTTATCCTTCTCTGAGTTGCTTCATCTGAGCACCAGAGTGGTCTGTCCTCTTTTTGATCCTTTTGTTACAGCCTGTAATACACAGACTGGCAGCAACTGCTCCCTGTCCTTCTCTCCCCCCCCCTTCCACCCCATATACCGGCTCCAAATCAGTCTTCTCTAATGGGGAGGCTCCAGTTGCCATTCTGAAGGTGGATGTGGACACCACACAGAGTCCTGCTGAGGCAATGGCAAGTTGGAGTTTGGGGCTTTGGCCCCTCCATTTCCCACCTGGAAGGGCCTCTGGGGCAGTCTCTGCAGGAGAAACATGAGAGAGACTGATTTGTGGAAGATTCTGGGCCATCTTATGCCTTGAGCGGGGTGGAAAGTGGGTCTTGTGACTGGGATTGTGTAAGGCTGCATAGCAGAGAACGTCACAGGGACCATCTTGGCTTGAGGGAGAAAGGGGAAAGAAAGTTGCTTGTGTTGGGCCCAGCTGTGTGTTACAAACTCTGCCCTGGAAAAGAAAATGTGTTGAGGAAATCCTAATTCTGCACCAGTGTTAGAAACTCAGATATGCAAGCTAGGCGTGAAATGGGCCCTTAAACAAAGGTTGCAGTTGGCAAAACAGGGTGTCTACTTGCCATTTTTGACCAAGACGGCTCTAAAGTCTTGTTTTTCAAATGATGGGATGACTGTGAATGCTTCTCAATTAAAAGTCTGGCTAGTTCAGATGACATCCTTAAGCTAGGTTAAGAACTTTGAGGTTTGAAAGAAGAAAAGTCACTTGATCCAGGGACAGCCCACATATCTATTGGCCTGTCCTGACCTCTTTTTCTTAATGGTGACTGCTTCTGCTCAGGCTGCACAGAAAAAGCATTTTGGTTCCAGAAATTCATTCCAAATAAAATATAACTGATATAATTCTACAGTGTATGAAAACAGTCCAGATCCAATGGTGGAGATATCAGGTGCCATCCTGGCTCCCTGGCATCTTCACTTGGCTGCAAGTGGTCAATAGCCAGGTGCAAAATGCGCCTGGCTAATTTCAAACACTGCCTCACTAAGAACTTTCTGTCCCTCTAAAAAAAAGTATGCATGTAGCAAATTGAGGCAAGATGCCCTTGAATCCCTGCCCCCAACTGCTGGGGACCCCATAAAGGCCCTTCACACCAGCACTCAGCAGGACCAGGGGGGCAGGGAAGCACTGAGAGCCCACTGAATGTGGCTTCCTGCCAAAAGCAGCCGGCCCTTTTTAAAAAGCATGTTTCTAGCCAGATCTGCATGACGGAGGCTGCAGAACGTGGCAAGGTTTGGTCAGGCAGTTTTAGAACATCATTTGGGAGGTTTTTTTTAAAAGATATAAATCGTCCTATCTAGAAAAATGACGGAGGATGGTTTTCCCACTGAGGGGTAGTGCCAGGTGAGGAGGAGCCTGGTGGTCGTTATCCTTCTTCAGGTCCGATCTAGCAGTTGAACTAAGTCCATTTCTGTTAGGCATCTCAGAGCTTGCCTGAAGCTGGGGATGAGCCACGTGGGAAAGAAGGGATTTAGAGGAAGAGGTGGTGGCAGTTGTATATCCTGGGGCTGCAAGCAGACAAGGGGCATTTTGAGGATGGGACTGACCTGTGGGTGGTTGATGTGCGGGACCAGAGCACACACAGTCACAGAAAAATCTGCTGTTTTTTAAATGGTTTATGAGCCTCTTGTGAAACTGATACCAGTCTCCCCATCTGTTGGAATACTTGTTTACTTTGTGAAGAGGAGTTGGCAGAAGGGAAGACTTATAAGACTTTTTATCTGCTTATGCTGATTCCTAACTTTGAATCATTTACAAGAATAAAAAAAACCTGACATGTTCATAGTTTTTTGGCTAGAAATCATGGGAAAACTGAAAAACCGGGTAAGCTATTTACTGCTCAGTGGCTTTTCCTCCAGCTTCTTCATCATCATCATCATCATCATTTTTTTTTTGGATGCTATGCTCAAGGTGGCTTATAACATAAAAAGATTTACATAATCACAAACATAAAAGATGTAGTCATAAACAACAAATAAAACAGACCAAAAAGTACACAACCAAATTGAACAGTTTCTACATTAAATCTCAAGAACTAAAAATTAATATCAACAACAGCAACAAAACTCCGCTGAATAATAGTTTGAAGGATTCAAGAGAGGGGAGGAACTGGAGGGAGAGATGTCCTCTGACCATGTTTCAGGGGAGAATATTGATTTTTAAAAAATGATTTCCACCCAAATCTATAATGTGGACATTCCTGAGAATGTGAATCTGCAGCGAGACTTTGCCAATACGTTGGTTGCTTCCAGCTAAAAAATAACAAATGTTAACAAAAAGTATAAAGACTGGAGCCAAACGTCTGGATAATAATGGTTTGTTTATTTAGGAATCTCCTAAAACATAACAACAACCAAAAGTAATTAAAAACCCAGTACAAAAGACAACCAAATGTAGGTTTTGAAACAATAGCAAAAAAAAGAGAGCACCTACACCAGAGACATTTTCACCCAGCTGGAAAAGCTTGTTGAACCAACAACATCTTCAATTGTTTCCTGAAAGTACAAATAGTGAACGCCTGTTGCAGCTCAGCAGGGATTCATAATGTTTTAATAAGATTAATTGGCTGGTAAACAGACACGTGTGTGCGGAGAATCTTCCTGGCTCCGCTCGCCTTTGCAATTCTGCCCCCTGCCCCTACAGCTGGTTGCCTCCTCTTGCTGCAGAGCAGTGTTTCCCAAACTTTGGGTTGCCAGCTGTTTTGGGGCCACAGTTCCCATAATCCCTGACTGTTGGTCCTGTTAGCTAGGGGACGATGGGAGTTGTAGTCCCAAAACACATTTGGGGAAACACAGCTCAGGAGGGGTTTTTTTAGTGCTGAAGAAGAAAAAGGCTGTGACAACCATGGGCCACTTCAGTCCCCTGTTGTGTTCCCACACACCACCAAACTCTGGAGGTGCTCCTGCTTACCTCCATCAGAAGAGGCCATTTCTGAAAGGTCCAAGTGCCCCTGCCAAAGACTCTCCTCCAGACCCCTCCTCCTACCTGCTCTTTCCTCTCTCTCTCTCTCTCTCTCTCTCTCTCTCTCTCTCTCTCTCTCTCTCTCTCTCTCTCTCTCTCTCTCCCTGGTACACATCACTGCCCTGCACCCATCACTGGCTGCCCATTTTGCTCATTGGGAAAACCGGTTTGGTCACTTGGAGCATTTCTGGGTCTGGCTGGAGGCATCTTGCCCGGTCACAGCGTGGCTTTTGGACTGAGCTTCCTGCAACGTGGGTGCGTCAGGTGTGCAAGCTTCCTCGGCAGGGCCAAGCCAGCCAGCCGGCTGTCGACAGCAAATGGCACAGCTGTGTGAAGTGGATAAGCTGTGGAGCAACTTGGTGCTCCCCTGGCCTGGTGCCAGCCTGCTGCTTCCTGCAACTGTGTTTGGGAAAGGGGTGGGGCTGGTGGCGGATAGGTAGCGCAGCCTCGGGTGCAGCTCGGCCACGTCTTCCCTTGGAATAACAGGACAGGACCCCAGGAGAAACAAGTAAGCAGGGATTTGGGGTGGGAAGCAGGTCAGAACCCAGAGAAGGTAAGAGCCTCGAACTGCTTCCCTGTATCCCAGCGGCCTTTTTGCAAGAGGATGAGAGCTGGTGAAAGGCGGAGGTGCTGCTGGGTTCAAGACCGGCTGGAAGGCCAGGCAGCTTCACTCAAGCTCTTCCGCCTTTGTCCCAAGACCCCACCTTCTGAAAGAAGGAGTAATAGTCAATGAATGAATTGGAGAAAATGTGGACTAGCATTGGCTTTGCTGAGAGTTCTCTGAGTAACAGGGTTGACACTTAGGGTGTCTTTGCATGGGCAGAGTATGTGTGATTGGCTGCAAGGGTTTTGCAGGACCTCGGCTGCTCTCCAAGCTAATTGAAATGGGGCTTGCAAGAGCATTGCTCTTCTCCCTCTTCATTCAGATCCACTCATTCTCCTTCATAACTCATTCATTTCACAGCTCTCCCGAGACCTTGGTTCCTTTACCAGGGAGAGGGAGCAGGGGCAGCTTTCAATAAACAAAACAAGCAAGCAAAAATTACATACCGCTTAACAGAATGAAAGACCCCAGAGCAGTCCCGGCTGGGATTTCAACCTACCCTTTGGTCCATAGCCACAGCAGGATGAAGCACCTTTCTGCCTGTGTCCTGCGTTTCGGAACATAATTTTGCACTGATCTCATTCTCTTTCTGATTGCAGACACCAGGAGGCTGCTGGGAGGCCGGCGACTCGGCTACTGCACCCTCAACCAGAGCCCTCCTAATACCTGCATGGTAAGTACAGGGTGGGGGTGGGGGGGTGCCGAAAAAAAAGAGAAAATCAAGGACAGAGCTCATTTGCCTCTGCTGCGTCATTCTTAAAGGTCCTTAAACCCTGATCAACAACAAAGTTTCCTGGAAAGCCACATGGATAAGTGAGGGGAGGAGATGGGGAGGGGAGGAAAGCCGTATAACTGGCCCTTCCCTAAAGGAGGTTTCGTTGCCATGGGAACCGCTTTGCTCTTTTGCCATCAGGCTAGCAACCTGGACAGTCAATTCACATCCCTTCAGATGGCCAGATTTGGCCTGAGGGCCTCCAGTTGCAGTAGAATTCTTTGTGAGCTGCTATCACTGCAATTTAACCAAAATGCCATTTAATTGGGCGAGAGAAGTCATTCCCCATCTCAGGAGGAGGATGCTGGGGTCTCTCTCAAATGCACCTTTCTAAATTGCAAGGGTTCCCCCCCCCCCGGCCGTGTGTGTTTGTGGAGGTCATAATTGGCATGGGCCTAAAATGCCTGTTTTTGTTCCACCCCCAGGAAGTCACAGGCTACCAAAGCAAAACATGGAAGATCATCCTCTGCCACTTTTTCTCTCTGCTGACCGTGGGAATCCCACTGATAGTTTTCCACTGGAAGCCACACCTCAAAGTCCAGGCCAAATGCAGCCGCTGCCCCCTTCATCAAGCTGACTGGGTCGTCATCCGTGTGAGTGGAATTGGTGGGTGGCGAGGGGAGAAGGCTTGGGAGAGAAGGGGCGGTGCGATGGAGCTGGTGTGCAGGCACACTTTTGCCATTTGTACCCCAAATGTCACATATTCAGAAATGATAAAGGGTCCTGGTTATAAGGGAATTAAATATATGAATCCCTGTGGACTGAAGTGTGTGGGTGAATAACAAAAAGAATTGGCTGGGTGCCTAGATTCAAAATGTGGGGCTAGCACACAGAAAGCCCCAGCAGAGTTTAAAATCGTCACAACTTGTGCAGCAGTACAGTGTCAGGAATATAGGTTGTTGGACCCTTTTATCCCATTCATGCTGCTCCCCTTTTTCTACCCCTTTTTCAACGAATAGACCACACAGTTTAAGTTTAAAATGTATTACTTACAGATTCAAAGGTCTGATGTGTATGTTGTTCCATGCAGCTTCAAGGAGAACACCAGCAAAATACTCTTGAGTAGAAAATATAGAATATGGTTCCAAACATGTGCTCTAAGCTTGGGAGCAAGCTTACACATGTCCTCCTTTGTTGGTTTCATGGTGCAGAAAGAGAGAGAAAGGAAGTAGAAAGCTTCATTTCTGAGGGCTCGTGATCTAGTTGAATCTAGGAACACAACTATTGTCTTAACCCCTTCATGTACTAACTAGCCCTATACTTGCTAGCTATGCTTGACTGCAATTTCCCACACTGGTGGCATGCTGCAGGTTGAGCCGTTTGTTCCATGGCGAGATGGTAACCTCCTTTTTGAGGGCCACATTTGAAAACAAACCCTGAAGCCTCAAGGCAGTTCAGTCAGGCTTGTCCAAGTCTTGACCCCTCTCCATGCGGAATGTGGCCCTTGAGGGGATCAACAATTCTGAGCTTCCTTTGTTTGAGGGAGTTGTACCTTGCCTTTCAATAAAAAACCCCAAATTTAAAAAGCACAATAAAGCAGATTTAATCCATGCAATTCAAAAATATTCAAAAAGGTACTAAAACCCGTAGAAAAAACAATTATAAGCAATTCTTCCCTGCCTGTCTGGATATTGAAGAATTTTTTTGTGGGCTGTGAGCTGTGTTTGGTTTGGTGAGTTGCAGATTGATGCACTCCAACATAGGGTTGGACTAAATGACCCTTGAGGTCCCTTCCAACTCTGCCATTCTATGATTTCAGGTGTCTGGGAGGTTTAAAGCTGCAGGAAAGAACTGGCTGGCTGTTTGATCAAGATTAGGGCCAACACTGTTCTCCTTTCCTGTTCTCCTTTCTTTGATTCTGTGAGCCAAACTCTTTCCCCACAGTTGAGCCAAGTGCCCTCTGTGCTTCTCTTCCAGGACCAGTTTGGCCAGTATTTCACAGCTTGTGTCCGAACAGAGCAGATGAGAGAAGGCAGGTGAGTGAGGCGTTGGGGGCCACTCTCGCCTGGTCTTGAATTTGCAGAAGACATGAATGAATCAGAAAGGGGCTGGGGGACATGCAAACTCTTTGTGGGTCGGTGTGCCCCACAATAAGTGTCCAACCTCTGGGCCTTTGGCCTTGCAAATGCAGACCTGAAACGTATAAATGGCATTGCAGCAGTTCCAACTTCCAGTGGGTTCACCCCACCCTGTAAAAGTGGTACCTCTACTTACGAATGTTTCTACTTACGAATGGAGCTCCGTCCGCCATCTTGGATGCGGGTTAGATAGGGTTGCTTCGACTTACGAATTTTTTCTCCCAATGCATTCCTATGGGATTCGACTTACAATTTTTTTCGACTTACGAATGTGCGTTCGGAACGCATTAAATTCGTAAGTAGAGGTACCACTGTAGTCTCATCGCCAAATGGCACCTTTAACCTAGGTTATGGTTGCCACAGTGGAACGTCTAGTTCTCGCCCCTCCTCCAGGATATTATCATCATCATTTCTATTTCTATTTTAAAGAACTAATCTCAAAGTGATTTAAAACAATCAAGGATAAAACAAATTCACGCGTCAAGGAAAATATTTCAGATCCTTGATTAAGTGACGTTTTGCTTTCCCCAGTCGGCAACCTGGCACCCAGAGATCTCCACATGGTGGCAGTTGGACCCATGCCAGTTGCCTGGAGCCTGGCTAATTTCTAACACTGCCTCCCCGTTGAAGCCCGCCCTCAATGCCAGATCCAGGTTGAATGGGGAAGTCATTCAGCCCATACTGAGAGAGGCACACTCTCTTTTGTTACGACTTTGCATGCTTCAGCATGACTGGGACTTGCTCAGGAGAAAATGCATTTGGAGGCTAAACCCTCCTCTTCAAAGAGGATGAGAGTCAAACTGATGGCTAAGTGCTGTGCTGTTTCCTTCGCCCCTTTCCCTCCCTCTTCCTGCAAAGCCTCGAGTACGGAAGAGATGGTGGAGGAGACAGCATCGCTGTGGGTATGTTTGAGGACGAAGATGAAAGTCGAGATACGATTGGGCTCCATCAGAAGGAGGAGGTCAGTTCAGCCCCTTGCATCCCATGAATCCAGAACCTCTCTGTCTGCCTGACCCAGCTGCGTAGGTCACTGGAATACCCCCAAGTCAGGGGCAGAGCGACGGGGGTGTGGTAGGGGCGGTGCACCCCGGGTGCCACCCTAGAAAGGGGTGACAAATCCTGGGCAGCACTCACCGTGGGGCCTGCAGCACACCTGATCCACACATCTCTCCTGTAGGGCAGCTGAGGGGGAGGAGCCCCGCACGCCGTTGGCCCCGCCCCCACTGCCCTGGGCACCCAATCGGTTTGCTCCGCTGCTGCCCCAAGTATCCTCCCAAATTTTCCTGGAACCCTCACCCCCACCTGTGCTGCCTCACAGGCATGGATGTGAGCCAGAGAACTCAGATGGGCTTCCAGGTGCCTCTAGGTTCTAATTTTAAATATGCCCTTATCTCAGCTTGAACCCTGCAAGGTTGTCTATTCTGAGAGCGGCATTGGGAAACTAGAGAGACTTGCCCAAGGCTGCCCCCTGAGATGCCAAAGCTCTCTCAAGGCAACCCCAGTGTTAGAAACTGGGATAGAAAAGCTAGGAGCCAAATGGCTCCTGGGACCTGGGTTGTGGGTGCCAAATCAGAATGTATAAGTCACCTTTTTAAAATATATGTAATTTTTTTGCTGCCGGGTGAATCAGGGAGTCTCAACAGCTGATTCATCCGTCAGCGTGGCAGCAAAAAAGACGTGTCAGACCAGCTAACTGCAGCCAGGCAGGTGGAGATGCTTGGCGCCAAGGGTTGTGCCTGGACATCTTCATCCAGTCGCAAAAGGCTGGTTGCCAGTCGCAAAATGCAACAGGTACCTGGCTAAAACGCTGGCAACCCCTGCCTCTTGACCTGTTTTCTCCTCTGTGCCACTGTATGTGCCCCCTTTGCCCCACCCACTCACCCCCTTTGCATCCATCTCTCTCTTCCGGGTTCCATTTAGGAAAAGGGGAACAATGACATCCCACTCGTACATTGCTAAGCAGACCAGCAGAGCATAAAATGAAGTTTTTAAAAGTAGTAGTAAAACATTTTTAAAAAATCTTTTCAGAAGAACGTCCTTCGCTACTACCAATTTGAAGGTTTGCGCTATGTCTGGATTGAGAAGTGGGGTACCTTCTGCAAGGCCAGGTAAGCCTCTGCCTTCGGGGTGCACCAGTCTGGGAGTGCACTCACTCTCTTGCTGCCAGCAGCTGAAATTGTATAGTTTGCATGGGTCTGTGCAAATATCCCTCGCCCCCAAATTTGATTCCTGCAATTTGTATGTAGCAGGTTTCTCTAGCTTTTCATTTTGCCTCTAGCACGTTCTGTCCCATGACTGGTTGTTTGCCATTGGTTGCCAGAATGCTCTGGAATGTATCCAGCTAAGTAGTACTTCGATTAGACCCATTGGAATTATAGAACCTAAATTAGTTGTGTCCGTTAACTTCAGTGAGTCTGATTTGAGTGAGCCAAGCATTGAATGCAACCCTCTGTAATGTCACAGCAACTTAACCAATGGAACCTCAGGGCTCCGAAATAAGGAAATGCCTGTTTTTAACTGGCAGATACAGGCTGTCTCTTTGTCTCTCTGTGTATTTTGCAGTGTGTTGGATGAAAGCTGGACTTTCTCAGATATCCACCTCTCCCTCTGTGGACTAAGCGCTGAAGAACAAGCTGTCAGGTGAGCGTGAGCAGCACTGATGCCTATCAAAAGGTCATAAAGTTGCCCCATGGCTGCCACCTGTCTTTCGTTTGCCAAACTTCTCTGATTTTTGCTCTGCAGAAATCTGGATTTTACTCTTAATTTTGCACAACTGAGGATCCTGTGAAAACAGCAGATTCTGCCAAAAGGTTCAGAGGCTGTTGGTTCAAATGCCCGCATTCTCTTTTTGCTCCCCACACCAGCAATGAAATGAAAGGGATGGTTAGAGGGATCAATTAATAAAGGCAGATTTATCTTGGCTTGAGTAACACTAATTATTTCTTTGAAATCGCTCCTTAAATCTATGAAATAAGCAATTCACACTTAATGCTCTAATTCAAACACAGGGGCTTTATTTTGTTTTATAGATGTATATTCCACCATGTGTGTGTTGTTGACTCTTATAAAAATGGCTTACAAAATGTCCAAGACTGATGCAAGCTGTAGTCACAATAAAACAACAACTAACTGAACATTTGTCGGCACACGCAATGAAACTCGGCAGAAAAAAGGCTTTCTAAATTCAGAGTGTTCAAAAGGGGTGCTGTGGTGCATTTGAGGGGCTGTTGCCCAAAACTGTTGGATTAAATCTCGCTTTGGGTTTTCCAGCCTTCATAAGATGCGATGCAATGTGTGCATGTTCTCCGTGAGCGCCAACTTTCTCCCTTCGGCTTCTACCCCCCCTTTCCAGTGCTCAAGGCTGCCATCTCTGCTTAGCTGCGTGGTGACTGTCCCACAACTGTGGAACTCGCTTCCGCCGGAGGGACTCTGCAACCCAACCCAAGCCTCTACCTCCTTCAGAAGGGCTGCAAAATCTATTTGATTTGGTTCTCTGTGGCAAGGCCTGAGCTAGGAAGGGGTGTAGATTAGTTTCTTTTGTTTTACTCTTCCATGTGTTTTTTTTTATTATTAAAAATCAGCGCTTTATATCTCTTTGATGTTGATGTTTTCTTGGAGCCTCTCAGCTCCCCCAGCCAGGTAGGGTTGGCTAGAAATGCAAACAGATGCAACCCTCAGCCCAGTCACAGAACATCTGGTGATATTTTGGATCCTGTGCCAAACTGACCTGTGCATTCTCTTCTCTCTTCACCCTCTGCTTGGACAGGAGAAAGATTTATGGGCGGAACCTGATCGATGTACCTGTAAATTCTTACTTCAGGCTGCTGAGAGATGAGGTTTGCCTTTATGGAAAGTCAATTTCACCCTGGTTTGCTGGACATGGGGAGGGGAAGACCTTTTCCTTCCCTGGGAAAATGGGTCCCTAGACTAGACAGGCTGGCAGTGCTCATTTGAATATACTTTTCTGGCCGGGGGTGGGTGTGTCATTTGATAGAGAACGGCCTCCCCTGCCCTTCAGTGGGGCAGAAGCTTAGGTTTTGAGGAAGCTGAGCTCCAGTGTGGTCCACAAAATGCTTTTAGCTGGGGACCATCTGGAGAGGGTTTCCCCCCTGTGCTGACAGCCACCAGCTCACAGACCGCCCCCCACAAGCTTCCTGCAAGTGGCCTTGCATCTTCTGATAAACGTTTTATTAACTCTGCCCTCCCCTTCTGCTGTCCTCCCCACTCCAGGTCTTGAACCCGTTTTACATCTTCCAGATTTTCAGCATTGTCTTGTGGAGCTTTGATGAGTACTATTATTATGCTGCCTGCATCTTCCTCATTTCTGCGGTCTCCATCGGTCTCTCGCTCTACGAGACGAGGAAGGTGGGCTTAGCCTCAGTTGCGCAAAGGCGGGGGGCTTGAGTTGGGTTGCCATACTTTAAATCTGGACACAAAGAGTTGTTGAGCTTCTTTTTGGACAAAGTTGTTGGCAAAATTGACGTTTTTGAGCTGTTTTTAAGGAAAACCGTTCCCGTACGTCCAGTTTTTCCCAGACGTCTTGCCGATTTCCACCCAGACACTGTCTGGGAGATTCTAGATGTATGACAACCCTGTGCTTGAGCCTGGACAGGCAGCCTCAACCCTCAAGCACAGCCCCCTGCAGGGAGGGGGAAGGGGCTGCCAGGCACCGTTGAATGCAGTCTCACCCACCAGTGCCTCTCAGGTGCGGCGTTCCAGTGCTGGGCAGCAGCCGTGCTCCCTTGGCTACAAAGTCCCTTGGCATTACAATAGGCCTGGCACCTCTTGGGCATGTGGGCAGAGCAGGGGACTCCCATTGAGCTCCAGAGTGAGGTCTGGCGGCTGGTACTAGTCCTGCCCTTCCTGACGCTTGGTCACGCTTGGTCCCTGCAGCAAAGCATCACCCTGCAGAAGATGGTGAAGATGGCCGTCAACCTGCAAATCCGCAGAGCCTCCGGAGGTAAGTGAGCAGCCGTCGACAGCTCCCCCCGTCCTTGAGGCTGCTCCCCCTTGGCCCTTGGGAAGGGAATTCTTCCATGTTCAGCTCGCTCTCCTTGGCCTTGACCACCCACTTCCTTTGCTCGCCTCGGCCTGTAAACAAGTTTTGCCATTCGCTCTGCTTTCCTTGGGTTGCCTCTGTTTTATATTTGGTTGAGTTCCTCTCTGTTTCGTTTCATTCCTCGGCAACGTTTTAATCTGACGTTTGCTCTTGTGTCGAGTTTGGGCTTTCCCATCTCTTGGGATGCCTTCCGGTGGTTTCCGCGCTGCGAGAAGTGAGGTTACAGGGAACCAGGCAGAGGGCCTTCTCAGGAGTGGCGCCCACCCTGTGGAACGCCCTTCCATCAAATGTCAAGGAAATAAACAACTATCTGACTGTTAGAAGACATCTGAAGGCAGCCCGGTTTAGAGAAGTTTTTAATGTTTGATGTTTTATCACATTATTATTATTATTATGCCAATGGCAAAAAAGCAGGAGAGGACCTGACCTTTCTAGAAATTAGCTCTAGTTGTAGCCTCCCCCCCCCTTTCTTGTTCTTTTTAAAACTTCTGAGAACTCCTGCCTTATTCCTTCCCGGAGAGGTGTGACCCGTTTTCTCTTTTGGTGGCTGGTGGTGTTGAACAGAGATGGTGACAGTGAGCTCCATGGACCTGGTGCCCGGCGACTGCATTGTTGTGCCCCTGGATGGAATTCAGGTCCCGTGCGATGCCGCCTTGCTGACAGGCGAGTGCCTGGTGAACGAGAGCATGTTGACCGGTGAGGACAGAGCAGGGTTCTGGCTGGGGGATGAGCTGCTTTAGGGCCTGCCACGGGGCTTGGCTGGGTGTTGACCGTTCATCCTCAGCGGGCCTCTTTCCCTCCAGGTGAGAGCATCCCAGTGATGAAGACCTCTTTGCCCGAAGGCCCCCAAGCGACCAGCACTGTCTATTCCCCTGAGGAACACAAGCGCCACACGCTGTTCTGCGGAACGCAGGTCATCCAGGCAAGACCCTACGTGGGCCCAGAGGTTCTGGCAGTGGTCACTCGCACAGGTCAGCTTAATGAAGCGCAGAGTTGATTTGATTTAAATCACTAGTCAGTAAGACTTGATTTAAATATTTTTTTTTACAGAAAGACTCATTCTTGCTGGTATAATCTTAATACAATCATACCTTGTGTTGTGTTAGGTCAGGCATCCCCAAACTGCGGCCCTCCAGATGTTTTGGCCTACAACTCCCATGATCCCTAGCTAAGAGGACCAGTGGTCAGGGATGGTGGGAATTGTAGTCCAAAACATCTGGAGGGCCGAAGTTTGGGGATGCCTGCGTTAGGTTCATGTTGTGTCTTTTCGGCTTGCGAACGCGGCAAACCTGGATGTGTATACTTCTGGGTTTTGGCACACACGCAGAAGTGTTCTACGCGCTTCACACATGCACAGAAGCGCTCTATCATACTCCGCGCTTGCGCAGAAGCGCCACTCTGGTTGCAGAATTTCAGGGTGCGAATGGCACCCCGGAACAGATTGTGTCCGCAACTAGAGGTACCACTGTATTTACAACCAGATGAAGGTTTCATTTTTGGAATAATAAACAATTTTCAGAGTAGTTTTTACAGTTCTATCAAAAATTACTGATTTGGTTATACTATTAGAAGTACATAGACAGATAATTATGAAATTATTGTGAGGTTTAATAAGTTAACATTTGGACAACTTTTCTGCTGTACTTTATTGGAAGGAGAAAAACAATAATTTCCTTAATAACAATTTAAGCAATTTATTTAACTAAAACAATAACATTATACCATATGTATCCGTGTTTGTTAACTGATGTGGTTAAACAATTTTTTTTAAAACACACCCCCTTAGACTTAAACTTAAAACTTAAAACATATGCTTATTTCCTGATGAATAGCCTTTGGACTGTAATGTAACTTAAATAGAAAACTATCTTTAGAAAGATTTTTCCTCCAAAAGCATTTTATTTTTAAAATCCGATCTACCGGTAAATAAAAAAATCCTATCTAAAAAAAAACCAAAACTGATTTAAATTAAAAAATCTGATTTTTTATCTTTTTTAAAAAAAAATCTGTTGTTTTTTTAAATAAAAACAAACAAACATTGATTTTTATCCACCCTGATGAAGTGGGATGTCCCCCCCCCCCTTTTTGTCCCTTAGCTGAAGGTGTTGAGCTTCTTTTGGAGAGCAATCTGCTCAGCAACCCCCTGTGTTCCTGGAGTGTCCTTATTCTCCTGTGGCTGAGATGGCATTTTCTGAAACTGCAGCCTCATGGTCAATAATAATAATAATAATAATAATAATAATAATAATAATAATATATTTATGCCCTGCCCATCTGGCATACCCTCCAACTCCCGGATTGAAAAATCCGGGATCAATGGTGGCGTGACACTGGAAGTCGCTTCTACGCGGTGGCGGCACGGCACCGGAAGTCACTTCTACACATGTCCAGACATGCGTAGAAGCGACTTCTGGTGCCGGGCTGCCCGTGTCTGCATGTCTGGGCACCACAAATCGCTTCTGTGCATGTCCAGACATGCACAGACAGCCGGGAGCCAGGACATGGCCACCGGCAGGAGCTTTACGGGATATTTACGGGATATAATCAATTCGGGATAACAGCTGGAAACGGTAACAAAATACGGGGGTTTCCCGCGAAAAACGGGAGACTTGGCAGCTATGCTATCTGGCTGGGTTTCCACTCAAAATATTAAAATACAATGGTCTGTTAAACATTAAAAGCTTCCCTAAACAGGGCTGCCTTCAGATGTCTTCTAAAAGTCTGGCAGGTGTGTCTATGCCCCCTGCACACTCCCAAGGGAAGAAGGCCCCCAGGGCAAAGCGATTTTGAGCCTGCAGTGAGGGCTCCCTGCCCATGGGTTGGCTCTGCTGCCTGCCAGAGACCTGGAGCTGTAGATGCTAGTTTGATCCCTCGAAGTTTGCTGCTGCTGCTGCACTTTGGACTTTTCCCTCGGCGTGTTTTTGGGTTCTGCCTGCCTCACCCCCTTCCCCCCTCTCTCTCGCCAGGCTTTTACACAGCCAAAGGAGACCTCATCAGCTCCATCCTTCACCCCAAGCCACTCAGCTTTCGGTTTTATAAAGACGCATGGAAGTTTGTTGGTTTCCTCACGGTCCTGGGTAAGTTTGTGAAGATGTCAGCCCGCTGTTTGGCAGCCATGAAAAAAGCAAACTTCATGCCCCAGGGATCGTGTGGGGGAAAAAAACGAGGGGAAAAAACCTGCTAGTGTCATAATGCCGCAAATCTATGGTGTGGTTGCCTTAGGAGTCCGGTCTGCAGTTCTGGTAACCCCGCACCTAACAAAGGAGACTGTAACAGTAAGAGCTGTTCAACAGTGGAATTTGCTGCCAAGGAGTGTGGTGGAGTCTCCTCCTTTGGATGTCTTTAAGCAGAGGCTTGACAGGCATATGTCAAGAATGCTTTGATGGTGTTTCCTGCTTGGCAGGGGGTTGGACTGGATGGCCCTTGTGGTCTCTTCCAACTCTATGATTCTACTGTTGGAAAAGGTTCCGAAAAGGGCATGAGGAAAGGTTGCGATGTTTGGGGACGTTTTAGTTTAGGGAAAAGGTGAGTAAGAGGTGCTGTGATAGGAAATTTATAAAATTATGCATAGCATAGTATTGGGAAATGATACATAATGAATTGGGGGGGAAATGTTCAAAAGTACTTTCTCCCAAAAAAAAAAAAAACTCCAACAAAAAAAACAAACCCAGAGTCCTTTCTGTTGGGGATAATCCAGACTGAAATTCCCAGGTGTCAGAAAAGGTTATTTATGTATGCCCATGTTTTGTTAGCCCCCAAATGGAAAATGAGCGAGGTCCCAACCTAAGTAGAATGGCACCTTAAGTCGACGGAATATGCGCAGCTTGCAGACTTAACATATAGAATAAAGAGAACGAGAAGAACATACGTTTAGAGAAGACTGGAAAGCGTTTATTGAATATATGGGGAATAACTGTGGTACAGCTGAAAACGCGGGCAGCGTTAAGATAAATTCAACGGTGTAAATAAGTTTTGATGGATGTAATGATGGAATACTGAATGGTATGGTTTTTGTAAAATATGTAGGGATTTATGATATGCAAAATGAATCATGGAAAGAGAAGAAGGGAGGTCATTGATATCTTAAAGATGTAAAAATGAGTACTTCAAATTGTACAAACAGAAAACCTAATAAAAACTATATAAATAAATAAATAAAATTATGCACAGCATGCAGAAATGTGGATAGGAAAAAAGATTTCCTTCCTTTCTCCTAATGCTAGAATTCAGGGTTACTGTGGGATTATTCCCCATTGTGGGTTTGTGACAGTCAAATCTCCTTTCTCTCTCCTTCGTCCTCCAGCTGCTATTGGTACTGGCTACAGCATCTACATCTTATACCGAAACCAGGTCAGTGAAGTTTCATGGGGGGGGGGTTCTGAGCCCCCCGTCCTGCACTCCTATTCCCCAAATAGGAGGTGCTTCTCACAACTTAAGAGAGTTGCACCTGATAGTTGTGCCAGAGCAAGCCACCACCACACGGAGGCCTAATGGACCTCCACACCCCTTTGCACTTCGTACCCGTCTTTCTGGTCGGCCTTCCAGGAAAGGCGCCCTTTGGGTGTTTTGCTTTGCTTGTTTTAGCTGCACTTTTGCTCTGCACCTTAGCCCAGCAAGGGGTTTAAGGCAGCTCCCAGGAACTCAGGAAAACCCCACCAAAGCATTGGGGGGGGGAACTTCGGGGAATGCCAGCCGAGCACAAACAAGCAAGTCGTTGGCTCGTTTTGACTCATGTCAGCAGCAAGGCAGTGAAAATTAAAAATTCCAGGGCACCACAGGTGAAGGAGCCTGGCATAATGAAACTTTGAAAACCTGGGGAGAGAAAGAGCAGGAAGGAAGGAAATGAAGAAATGGCACATCAGGGAGATCTCTCCTGGCAAGAGGAAGTGACATCACTTGGGGGGGCACAAAGGCTCTGGCAGGGCCTCCAATGACGAGGGTCTCTGCTTCGGGGTGGGCGACTCAAGTGGGAAGAGGCAGAACCCCATTTCTAGAGCGTTAATAGGGCTGCCAGTATCGCGCCCAACACTCTGAATTGCAGGTGGTTGAGAATGAGACTCCCCATGGGAAGAATGCTTGGGTATGGGGTGGTTCCTGCCAAGGTGTCCCCAGGAGTCCTTCCATCTTGTCTGGCCAATAACACACACATACACACTTCAGGAAGAGGAGAATAGTCTCCTTGGATGTCTCAGAACCAGGCAGCACCCTTTAGTGGAGCGGTGTCAGGCCTCATCCGTGCAGCTGGCGTAGCATTTCGGATATTGCAGGGAACGCTTCAGGTGTGGAGAACCCGGCTGCTGGTGAACCATGGGGGCGTGGGGCCTTCTTGAGGATAGGCTGTGGCTGGAGATGGCATTGCCTGCAGAAGGTCCCCGGTTCAATTCCCAGCAGCATCTCCAAGTAGGGCTTCCTCTGCCTGGAGGGCAGCTGCTGCCAGCCAGTGTAGGAGGTATTGAGCTAGGTGGCCAAGGGGCTGACCCAGGGCAAGGCAGCCCTCTCGTGATTCCCTGCATCCTTCGCTCCAACAGGAAACGCTCCGGCAGATCATTCTGCGTGCCCTGGATGTCGTGACGGTGATTGTGCCCCCGGCCTTGCCGGCTGCGATGACGGTGGGCACCATTTATGCCCAGAACAGGCTGAAGCAGCAAGGGATCTTCTGCATCAGCCCCCCACGGATCAACCTCTGTGGGAAGGTGCGCCTGGTCTGCTTTGATAAGGTGAGGGTCCTAGGGCAGTGTGGGATTGGGAGGGAATGGGCTGCTAACCTCACCTGCCTGTTGCCTTGCCCATGCTCTGACTTAGCCTGTGCCTCCCCTAGACAGGGACCCTCACGGAGGACGGCCTGGACATTTGGGGCGTGGTTCCCCTGGAGAATGGCTCTTTCTTGCCCCTCGTCCATGAGCTGCGCAGCTTGGACAGCGGCCCGCTGCTCTGCTGCTTGGCCACTTGCCACACCCTCTCTTGGCTTGGGGAGCAGCTAATTGGAGACCCTGTTGACCTCAAGCTGCTGGAATCCACTGGATGGGTGAGAGAGAAGCAGAGAGGCAGAGAAAGAGGCGGGGAGGGGAACCGATCTGAGCTCTGCTCTGCTGAGGAAACGGCACTGAGTTTCTGACTACACCGAGCCACGTTTGCAAGAGCAAAGGAGTGGCTGGATCTTGTCACCCCGGCTGAGGAAAAGAGGAAAGGGAGGCCTCAGCTCAGCTGGAGGAGACAGAAGGGAGGCCGCCCCCAGCGCTGGGATACGCAGCCATCGTGGTGAATGACGATGATGATTCTAGGCCCGTTTCCAATCTGGCATCTTTCATGGTTGCTGTTTTAAAGGAAACTTGGGTTGCAGAGGTGGAGGAAGACCTCTCTGTCCATTCAGACCTTGGGGAACTAGAGCTGATGTCAGGAGTTGGGACCTTCTTAGTCTCCTCCCACCTCCCTTCATTGAAATTTAGGGAGTCATCTCCCTGGGGGGCAGTGGCCCTGTTATAATGGCAGTGGTGATAACAAGGGTCTAGATGGGCCCAATGGTCAAGGTGGGCACCCCTGACTGGGCGCAATGGAGGTGGAGCCTCTGCCTCCTGTAATGCCTGTCTTCCTTCCAGACCCAGGAGGAAACTGAAAGGGACGAAGCAGAGGCAGAAGCGACCCAGCTTTTTGGGACCAGAGCCCTGGCGGTGATGAGGCCTCCACCACTGGGGGAGCAGCTTCATGGCAAGGTGAGGCCGTGGGGCATCTCCCTGCAAGTAGCTGCAGAGTGTTGTGGAACAGCTCACATCACCCCCTTGCAGTGCTTGAGGGTGTTTGGTCCCGTGGGAGAACAGGACCTGGGCCCCTTTCCCTCATCAGCCCTCCTTTCCCAATGCATGCTGGGATGGCAACGCTAAAACGTGAGCTTGCAGGGTGGAAGACTCTGGCTTCTCCTCCTCCTTGCCAAGAGACCATTCCTGGGCCATTCTGCCATTCTGTGTCCGACTCAGGAACACCCGGCGCCCGTGGCTATTCTCCGCCGCTTCCCGTTTTCCTCAGCCCTGCAGCGAATGAGTGTTCTGGTGAAGCCCACCGGTGGGGGGCATTTGCAGGCGTACATGAAGGGGTCTCCAGAGATGGTGGCCAGCCTCTGCGATAAGGAATCGGGTCAGTCTACGCAGCCTTCTGGTATTGGCTAACTTCCCTCCCACCAGATCACCCCAGGTGTAACTACCAACCTGCTCTCTACTAACCCACATACTTGGTTTCTCTTCTTCCTGGGTGCCATGCCACTTCTTTTTTTGCTGGAGCCATTGGGGGTCCAGGGAGGGGTGTGTTGGGCCCAGGAACACCCAGGAACGTCTCCTGAGTAGCTGAGCAGTTATGGGGTGCTTGGCATCGCTTTGATGATGGAGGAAGGAGGAGAGGATCCTCCAAGGGGTGGGGAAAGGAACCCTCAGCAGCCATCTTCGGCATGTGGGGCTGTTGGGAGAGGTCTTCCTTCTTGCCTTTTGCAGTGATGCATTCCTAAACCGACCCTCCCCCCCCCTCTCTTGGCATTGCAGTCCCTGCGGATTTCACCCAGACTTTGCGCCATTTCACCAGCGACGGGTTCCGGGTCCTTGGGCTGGCTTTCAAGCCCCTTGCTGCCATTGGGACATTCGAAGAGGCCCAGGACATGATAAGGTGCCCGGGGACCTGGCAGCGGCTTCCTCCCTCTCTGACCTGGGCTCCCTTGCTCTGCCCAGAGGCCCACTGATAACGGGGGTTTCTCCTTGGGCCGGCAGGGATGATGTGGAGAGCGGGATGGTCTTCCTGGGGTTGCTGGTGATGAAGAACGTTCTTAAGCCCGAGACTGCTCCAGTGATCCACTTACTGCACAATGCAGACATCCGAACCGTGATGGTCACAGGTATCAGACGGGGAAGAGGGTGCGTTTCTTTCTGCATTTTGTGTTTGTTGCCATCTAGGTGTGGTAAAGCCCACCACCTCTGTTCCTCTCCCTCTCTTCTTCTCCCCCACCAGGAGACAACATGCTGACTGCTGTGAATGTGGCCAGGAGCTGCCGGATGGTGAATGCCAAGGAGCGGGTTCTCTTCGTCCACGCCGCCCCTCCTCGCGGCCGGGATGAGCCGGCTGCCCTCAGATTCGTCCCTTCCGAGCATCACCTGGAGCAGCCCGATGCAAGTGCTTCCCAACCCAAACTTCCTCTGTGGGCAGCCTGGCACAGCAAGTGCCCTCATGGCTTCCAGGGAGGTGGCACGCCCAGGCCGCTTCTAGGATTGGGGAGGAGTAGAGGTGGGAATGCCACCTTTAAAGGCTCCTGTGGTCACCCTGGGCCAGCTCTGAGCCTGTCCGTGAAAAGAGCTAAGCTTGACCGGCTACGGGGCACCTGATGCCAGTTTTCCTTAGAGAGCTCTCGCTCCACTTTGCTCCCTTCCTGCTCGCTGGCCTGCTGTGCACCTTACAGTCAGTGGGGTTGCAGTGCCCACCTCCTCCCTATCTGTGCCAGCTGCAACCTTTCCGTCACATTCCTGCGTGGCCTTGAGACCAGCCCAGGCACTGGGGCAAGGCCTTTTCAGTGATGGCACCGACCTGGTGGAATGCTCTGTCCCAGGGCCCTGCAGGACTTGACCTCTTTCCGCAGGGCCTGCAAGACAGAGTTATTCCGCCTGGCCTTCAATTTAGCCTGATCCTTCATTCTTTTTTCCTTTCCCTTTTTCTATGAAAAACCCCTTCTGGGTCTCCACATTTAAATTCTGCCCTGGTCTCCTTGTTGGCCTTAGCAGGACTAACTTGGCCAGTTAGCCCTGGCGATGCTATACTTATGTTGTACTTTATGCTGTTTTAAAGATATTTTTAAAAGAAGTTTTTAATCAATGTTTTATATTTGTTGTTAGTCGCCCTGAGCCCGGTTTCTAAACTGGGAAGGGCGGGGTGTATATAAAATCATTATTATTGTTGTTGTTGTAGGGGCATTGGGAAGAGGCCTGAATGTCGACTGCTGGGTTTTTGCAGGGTTCGTACCAACGGGAGAGCTACTTCCTGGAGCAGCAGCACCCGTACCACTTGGCCGTTAATGGGCAATCCTTCGCGGTGCTTTGCGATCACTTTCCGGACCTCCTGCCGAAGGTAAGGCTGGATGCAGGAGCCCTGCAGGGTGAGAGGCAGAGCTGCCTGCTGCTGCTGCCCAGCTGTCCACCCCCCCCAACCTAACCCCACCCTCTGGCAAAGGGCTTTCTCTGTTCACAGTCCACAGATGCACTGAACAGGTGCAAGTCTGTATGAGAAAGGCTGCATAGAGCACCTGCTTTGCATGCAGAAGGTTTCAGGTTCAATCTCCAACAAGCATCTCCATGTAGGACTGGGGGCAGTGGGGTGCAGTGAAATTTTTGTAGGGGAACAGCTTGCGAGGGCAATTGGGGTGTGGGTGGGGGTGATACCCCGCAGGCTAGCATCAGCCTCCCTCACTAAGCCAGGCAGAAGCTTTCCAGGCTTTTGGAAGGAGTCGCCAGGCCTCTGACAGGATGCTGGAGCCCTGCTGTCTCCTTCCCAAAGTTGGGCAGGCTTTGGGGAGGTGGAAGGAAGGCTCTTGGACCCTGTCAAAGCATTGCTGCTCCCTCCCTAAGCCAGGCAGAAGCTTCCCAGGCTTCGGGAAGGAGGCACCAGGCTTTAATACTCTAATTTATTGGGAACATTAAGGGGGCTAGCTTAGTCTCCCTAGTCCAATGACCACACACCACTGGCTGGGAGGGACCCCTGCCTAAAACCCTGGAGGGAGCCACTGCCAGTAAGTGTAGGCAGTATTCAGCCAGATGGACCCAGTGGTCCGATGTGGTATAAGGCAGCTTTCTTTGTTCCTGTGTAAGTCCTCAGAAGATCTGACTAACGGCATCAGAATGGAAGTTGCTGGCTTGTTTCCCCCCCTGACATGTCCTCCTAGAGTCCGGTGATGTCTTTTGAGGGAGGGAGGGAGGAGCTGGTGCTTGTCCTGCAGAAGCCCTCGGGGACAATCTCCAGTGGAAAAGGGTCCGGTAGCAGGAGGAGGCGAAGACCCCTCTTCTGCCCCTATGCACCCACCAAGAGCCACGACAGCGGGACATAGCTGCCAAGTCTCCCGTATTCCCCGTAGAAATCCCCTATTTCTGTTTATTCTGGTGCGGCGGCCATTTTGGAACTGGGCGGAGCATGCTCAGAAGCGACTTTTGATGCTGCTCTGCCCAGTTCCAAAATGGCTGCAGTGCGACTTCTGGCGCGGCGGCCGTTTTGGAACTGGGCAAAGCAGCATCAAAAGTCACTTCTGAGCATGCTCCTCCCAGTTCCAAAATGGCGGCAGCGCTACTTCCGGTCTGCTACTTCCGCCCGGTCCCTTATTTGTCCGACAGCAACTTGGCAGGTATGCAGCGGAGGCCGGTTCAAAAGTCCTGTCCCTGCTTTGCACCTCTTCAAATCTGGCACGTCTCTTCAAATCTGGCACGATTGCTTGCTATTATTGATGATTATTCGTCAGTAAGGTGATTGATTGGCTTCTTGTGCTACCTCTTAGAGCTGATGAATGTTCGCAGGGACGTTAAAGGGTGCTACATTCACCAGACTCTTATGAGGCACCATGTGCAATGCTGCTGCAACGGGTAACATGGCTCCCCAAAGTCAGGTTACTCCCCCCCCCCCCCGTGTGTGTGTGCAATAAAAGAAATAGGGCAGATCTGGGTGAGGGAAAAACTTGGGAGTGGCAGGGGGAGCAGATGCCCCAGAGCTTTCCTTTGGCTGGGGAGGAGGAGAGAGGCATTAAACAAAATTGGCCAGAAATCCACTCGTGTCAATTAAAGACAGCCGATTCTTTGCACCACAAGTGCCCCCTAGCCTGGGAAACAAGGAAGGTGCCTTATTCCAAGTCTATCCAGCCTGCAGCTCCCATCAGCCTCTGCCAGCCCATCCCAGTTGCCAAGGATGATGGGACCTGTAGTCAGCAACTTGTGGAGGGTTTCAGGTTCCCCAACCCTGGTTCAGCATCTCCCAGTAGGGAGGGGCATTTCCCAGTCTGACCTGCAGGTGTTGCCAAGGAACTTTTGCACACAAAGCCCAGGAGCCGCAGGCCTCTGCTGCTCTTGGATGAGGTCCTGCCATCCCACTAAGTGATCCCCCCTCCTTGTGTGAGCTGCCTTGGATGTCTTGCGGATTCTCAGGGCAGTGGAAGCTCTGAAACAGATTCTCTCTCTGCCTTCTGCAGATACTGGTCCGGGCGACCATTTTTGCACGGATGTCGCCCGACCAGAAAACTCTCCTGGTCCAGAACCTGCGAGACCTGAAGTAAGTCTGTGGCGTTCATAGGGGGGGAACGCTCTACTGCCCACCCCCCACCCCCACTGCCGGGATATTGTGGGGGGAGTCGCAAAGGTGTGTGATGGGCGAGGGATTTGTTCCTGAACTGCAGGAAGGGATGGCGCTCTCACTTCCGTGCGCGAGAGCAATGGAAAGAACCTTGAAATGGGGAAGAACCTTGAATTGTGGCTGCCATTTGCTCCAGACATTTCGGCTCTCCTCTTTGATAAGGTTGGAGAGAAGGGGGTGGGTTTGGTGGGGGGTAGGGGGTGTTGGGCAGAATTGACACCAGGGGCTTCCAGCGTGTTGGCCACTGGTGGAAGCGGGGAAATGAGGCACCGACTCACCTCTTCACGTGTCGGTTCACAGCTACTGCGTGGGGATGTGTGGGGATGGTGCCAACGACTGTGGAGCTCTGAAGGCAGCTGATGTGGGCATCTCGCTCTCCGAAGCGGAAGCCTCCGTGGCGTCACCATTCACTTCCAAGATAGCCAACATCGAGTGTGTCCCCATTGCCATCCGGTAGGTCTGGGGAGAATCGACCTTTCTGGGAGGCTGAGCTTGCCGTAGTTGATTCTCTTTCCCACCATCGTCTCAAAAAATGTAGCTCCTCCTCTTTAATTGTAACTAGAAATCTTTTTGGGGGTTCCTCTAAAAAAGCAAGAGAGGTGGCTTCGGAAAAATCAGTTATTTCCCTTAAAAAAAAAAGGTTGTGAACTTAGTGGCATGGACTTCACACATGCTAGCCACTATGGTAAATTTTGATGAAAATACATTGGAAGAACAGCAGTTGGTAGAAAGGGAGGAGTTTGTCCCTTAAGTTTCACTGGGTGTTCCCCCACCCTGACACATTCCCTGATGTTAATTTTTCCTGGCCATCTTGGCCCTTTAGGGAAGGGAGATGTTCTCTGGTCACCTCCTTTGCGGTCTTCAAATACATGGCACTCTACAGCCTCGTGCAGTTTGTCTCTGTGCTCCTGCTCTACACGGTAAGGATTGCGTGAAAAAGAAAAGCTTCTGCCTTGAGTTCCCTTCCTGCTCTCGTGTTTCCATGCTCGCTGCTGTCAGGACCTTGAGGGCCCAAGACATGGATGCTGGTGATTCTATTGAAGTTCCGCTATTGTGCATTTGCAAGTTTGAGGGGGCTCCAGAGCACTTTCTGGTTGTATTTTTCAGCCACCACTGAGAGATGTTTGCGCACTTATAGACCCATATGCCAAAGAGAGCACGGTGGATTTCAAGGCAGATGGGATCCTGTCTTTGATAGGTCCCTCTGGATTCGGAATACTAAATACTCTCATATAATTACAGGTTGATTATTTCTTCAATATCTTCTCCCATTTGTAGCAGAGAGGCCTGTCCTCCTCTCCAACTGCTTCTAATCTTTTACATAAACCTGTGCATGCTATTGGGCCACTACAGCATCCCGTGGCAAGGAGTCCCACAGGTTAGGATGTGCGTAGCAATTGCAACGCAAGAGCTCTGACCCATCCAGCCCGTTTTCCTGTCTCCAGGAGAGGCTCGTACTGTCATAGCAGCCAAGTCTCCCGTATTCCCCGGGAAACCCCCGTTTTTCTAGCTGTTCTCAGCTGAAAAAACAGATTTTTTTGTTTCCCCCCGGTTTATTCTGGCGTGGCGGCCATTTTGGAACTGGGCGGAGCATGCTCAGAAGCGACTTTTGATGCAGCTCTGCCCAGTTCCAAAATGGTTGCAGTGCGACTTCTGGCGCGGCGGCCATTTTGGAACTGGGCAAAGCCGCATCAAAAGTCGCTTCTGAGCATGCTCCGCCCAGTTCCAAAATGATGGCAGCGCTACTTCCGGTCTGCTACTTCCGGTCTGGTCCCTTATTTCTCCCACAGGAACTTGGTAGGTATGCGTACTGTGTCGCTGTAATCTCAAATGGGAGGGGTGCGTAGGCGGCAGAATTAAAGGTAGACTGCTTCTGAACCATGGAGGCTCTGGTTGTCTTTCCACCCCAACCCAGATCAACACCAATCTGAGCGACCTGCAGTTTTTGTTCTTTGACCTGATCATCACCACCACGGTGGCTGCTCTGATGGGCAGGACGGCGCCAGCGAAGGATCTGGGCTCCAAGCGCCCGCTAGGAGCCCTCATCAACATCATTGTCCTAAGCAGCCTCGCCCTCCAGACCAGCCTCTTTATCGCCATCCAGGTCACCAGCTACTACATCACTGTCTCTCAGCTGTGGTGAGCAATGGGCGCAGGGGGTCAAACCAGCATGATGGGCAGTTGAGGAGCCGGTGTCAGCCATGGCAAGCTCTCAGGCTGGCATTTTCCAATTTGATTTGGCTGCCCTGCCAGTTCCAACCTGCTGGTCAAAGAGCACCCCTTTTCTCCGGCCGTCAGGGCCCAGGGATGGGTGGTTGAGTCACCATCCTCTGCCCCTCCTACCTCTGCCCCAGGTACGTCCCCTTGAACAGTACGGTGGCAGCCCCTCAGAACCTCCCGAATTACGAAAACACCGTTGTCTTCTGCATTTCCGGATTCCAGTACCTCATCCTGGCAGTGGCCATGTCCAAGGGGCAGCCCTTCCGCAAGCCCCTCTACACGAACGGTGAGTCTGCCCCCTCCCCAAGAGCTTCCTTGACACCGTCCTCCATCTTCACTGCTAAGCCTTAGGGAGAAGTGAATCTCAGTCCGTCCCTTGCCCCTCTCTTCCTCTTCCTGTTTGGGCTTCTCCCTCTTCCCCAAACAGCTATTGACTTTTGCGAGCTTCCCTGTGCCTTGAGGCTTTTAGAACAGACCTTTCCAAACTGTGCATCGTTTTTAGTGTGTAGGTGTGTCACACGAATGCTCCCCACGCTGCTCCCCAGGGTTGGGAAGGCTTAATCTCCAGTTGGCTAGCAAAACGGAATTACTGTCTGAAATGTCTGAAAAGTGGGTCACCTACCTTGAAAAGTTTGGAAAGCTTTGCCTTAAGAATCATAGAATTATAGAGTTGAGAGGGACCATGAGAAACATCTAGTCCAACCCCCTGCAATGCAGGGTTTTTTTGCCCAACATGGGACTTGAACCCATAACCCTGGGATGTAAGAGTCTCGTGCTCTACCAACTGAGCTGTCCAGTTAGACTTGCGGTGTATGTGTCTGTCTGTCTGTCTGTCTCTCTGTGCCTCTCAGCATGTTGTAAGTGCTCATCCTTTTCCTTGCCTCACAATACTTTCTCCTTGTTCCCCTCTGCCCCACAGTGGTGTTCTTGATAGCCTTAATCATCCTTTTCGGCCTCATGATCTGGTTAACCCTTTACCCGCTGGGCTTCATGAGATACCTCTTGAAACTGAAGGCCATTGACGACCTGAACTTCAAGCTCGCTCTGCTGGGGATGGCTGCTCTCCACTTCTTCACAGCCTTCATGCTGGAGGTATTGGGTGGGCAGGGAGGAGAGAGTTACAAGTCATGGCCAAGAGGGAGGCAGGGGACATGGTGTCTGAGAAAAGGATGGGGGCGGGGAGGAACAGGGAGAAGGGAGCTTCCTCCTCTTCCTCCTCCCCTTCCCTAAACACTTGAGTAACAACAACAACAACAAATTATTATTTATACCCTGCCCATCTGGCTGGGCTTCCCCAGCCACTCTGAGTGGCTTCCAACAAAATATTAAAATACAATAGTCCATCAAACATTAAAAGTTTCCCTAAACAGGGCTGCCTTCAGATGTCTTCTAAACGTCAGATAGTTGTTTATTTCCTTGACACCTGATGGGAGGGCGATCCACAGGGCGGGCGCCACTACCGAGAAGGCCCTCTGCCTGGTTCCCTGCAACTTGGCTTCTCGCAGTGAGGGAACTGCCAGAGTGAGTTTAACCACTGGCAGTCAGGGAAAGTAAGTCAGAGGAGCCATGTCTTTCTGGAAGCAATGATCAATAGGATGCTGTTGTTGTTAATTTATTCAATTGATATACTGCCCTTTATCAGGGTTAACATGAAAAAGACACATTACAGAACATCAGTGATAGAAACGTAAAAAACAAACAAACAAAACCCATAATGACAGACAGCCTAATAGTAAAATCATAATAACAGTCCACTTCCCCATGCTTTCACAGACCATAGATTATTTAATAACCATAGGCCTGGGTGAAGAGGAATGTTTTTGCCTGGCACCTGAAGACTTGTAGTGATGGCGCCAGGCGGGCTTCTCTGGGGAGAGCATTCCACAGTCAGGGAGCCACCACAGAAGAGGCCCGTTCTCTTGTTGCCACCCTCCGAACCTCTCTGGGATGGGCGAGAAGCGTCTCAGATGACAAGCGATGGCTCCTGACGAAAGTTGGCTTTCTAAAAAGGGTTAGGCAAATCTGAGGGTGAGGGTGTGTGAAAGGAAGGGCCCACCCACAGCTAATAACCACGACACTTGAGTGGAACCTGCACATTTAGGGGCAGTCTACCCCTGTGTGCCAGGTTGGGAGCAGGCCACAGAGAGGGAGCTGCTGCCTTCCAGCCTCGCTTGTGGACTCGCCAGAGAAGCCTCTGTTGTGGGAGCTGCTGTTGGCTGCAGTGGTCTTGGCAGGGTGGCCAGCTCCTCAATGTCACTCACTCTCTCTCTCTTCCGCCCTCTCCAGACCTGCCTGGACCATGGGCTTCTCAATGGCCTCCGGAACCTGTGTGGGAAAAAGTCGTCGAAGAAGCTCTTCAAAAGGCTGGAGAAGGAGCTGAGCCAGCAGCAGCCCTTGTGGCCTCCGCTCCACGAACCCATCTTTGCCACCGCTGCTGCCACCCAAATCACCCCTGTCATGAGGTGACGCTGGGCGCAGACACACATGCCTGTGTGGACATGAAAGAGGGCGGTGCCTCTTCGGCGCCTTCCCTTGGTACGGGACCATTTTATTTATTTCCACTGGTCGCTACACTGTCCTTCATTCCGCCGCTGCCCACTTGGCAAAAGACCCCGGAAACGACACTCCTCCTCCATTAAAAGTCCTCGTGTTACCTGCTCCTCCACTATGCCAAGGTGGAGGTGCCCCTTCATAGCAAGAGACGTCATGCAGGCTAGTTGTCTCCTCCAGGGGAGAAGCCCCGCCACCCATTGCCAGCCGTCAGCTCTGAAATCTGAGACCTGCCTGGGAGTGGAAAGAGTTGTACCTCACCCGAGTAGAAAGCTTGCAGGCGGCCAGATTTGGGTTGGTCCGTCTCCTGGTGCGAGATGGGGGCAGGCTATGCCACATTGCCATGAGGGAACCCAACGTGTTTCCTCCCAGCCATTCTGGGCTTTGTTTTTGAGCCTGGTTGGCAACTGGATTCCGGCCGAGCTTCCTTAGAGGGTTTGCAGCTCTGGAAGAATTCCAAAGAGTTTGCAACCCCTAGGAGGAGGCCTTGACTGGTACAATTTTTGTGGGGGCGCGAACCAGGCAACCCCATGCAGGTGACCCCAGCCCAGCCCTCCTGCATCAGCCAGGTGGGCCGACAGCTCAGCATGGCTCTGCATTGCTCCGGTGGAAGTAGGGTCACTCCAGCGGCGTTGCTGGTGAGGGCTGGGTTACCCTCCCTCCCTGCCCACCTGGTGCACAAACACACACTGCCCCGGGTGCCGGAAACCCAACGCTACGCCATTGGTCCCTCTTGAAGCACTGAGACCCCCACTAGTGCCCCGGAGCGCCTTCCTGTGGGTGGGGTGGGTGGGGGTGTGTTAGGAGCCAGGCAGCTCTTTTCCTCTTTGATTGGCCCAGATGTGCTGGCCCCATTTCCTCTGTTGAAAAGAGAGCAATGGTGCCGCCTGTACTCGCCCACCGTGTCCCTCCTCCGTGCCAGAATTACTGGAAATTGTAGCAATCTGCACCAGCCTCGAAATGAGAAAGCTCACCTGGGCTGTGTGTTTGTATGTGTGTGTGGTTTGCAATAGGGCTATCCTTATCCCACTCCGCAAGAAAAATTTAAAAAGTTTATGTGAAAGGATGGATGCGCTGAGTGTGAGAGAACCCAGTTCCGTATGGTTATGAACGAGTCTCACAATAAACAGATGATATTTTCCGGGCAATTCTGTTCTTCCTTCTAACAGATACATATCCTGCTTTGTGATTAGTTCACAGACTTTCAGAGGGAAGCTGATAACTTAAAAGCCACCCTTAGGGGAAAAAAAGCATAGTAGTGCAGATGCACCCATAATGCTTGAAAGCAGCGGCACAGTGGGGAAGAATGCTAAATTTGGCTATAAAACGACGAAAAGAAAACCCAGCTCCAGAGTCAAAGAACTGAGGAAGGAAAGAGTTGCTCTGTTGGGCTCAGCCGGGTCTCTGCCTCCCTGGGAATCACATCGGGCTGGTACACCCACAAAGCAAAGTGAAAAAGTTTGCTTCATCGAAGCACCTGAGAGGGGCGGCAGCTGGAGGATGAGAAGCTGCTACCCCACCCACCTGCCCTTTGGCTCTCATCCTGGCTCTCTTGTGCCTTCCTGGAGGGTTTCCCATTTTGAAAATCACATGGTGTTATGATTGTTTCCCCCTTGCCTCAAAGGAACAAGAGGATAGGAGGAGGGGGTGAAGTTGTAACAGTACGGTACGGTATTCAAAACGGAGCCCTGGAAAGAAGGGGACGTGGCAGAATTGCTTGCCGCGTGGAAGTGGCCGAGGGACAGAGGCACTGGGGGGGGGGGCAGGTTTGGCTCAGATTCTGTGGTGGCGTCTCAGGCAGCTGCGAATCAAGGACTGGCATGTACCACAAAGGGTTGCTGAGCAGCGGTGAGCTGAGGCAAGGACCTCACCCCATGCCCCCACAACCAGGAGCGGCCCATTTTGCTGCCAAAGGCAAAGGACAAAATGTTGCATTCCCCCTTCTGCACAAAATCGTGACTAAACAGGGTCCTTTATCACACCCTGAGGGCAGCAAGGGAGCTTAGGGGCTGCAGGGCAGGCCAAGTGACACACATTTTGAGTCACTTTCCGCCTCTCGGAATTTGCTGCCTCGGGGAAGGGCTGGTCCTGCCCAAAACAAGGATGGGGTAAAAAAAAAAAAGAGAAGAAAGTGTGTGAATGCAACAGGCGCCACCTTCCTTCATATTTCCCTGGCTTGCCTCGTTTTAAGTACCAGCCACCCGCTCCTGTCCACTTAAAAAGAATGTGAAGCACCCTAATGCAACAGACAGAATTGTAAAAGAAAACAGAGTCCCAGAAAAAAGGTTATAAACACTTGGAAGTGATTTCACAGGTTTTCCATAATTTCACGTTCTCCTAAACCAGGCATCCCCAAACTGCGGCCCTCCAGATGTTTTGGCCTACAACTCCCATGATCCCTAGCTAACAGGACCAGTGGTTGGGGAAGATGGGAATTGTAGTCCAAAACATCTGGAGGGCCGAAGTTTGGGGATGCCTGTCCTAAACCCTAACCCTACAGAAGTCAACGAGGCTAACTCCATAAACGTGCTTAGGATCATACTCTCAGCTACAGTCACACAGTGCTTTGTGTAAAACCAGATACCATAGTGCAGGCACGGGCAGGCTTCAGATTTGATTTTTTTTTTAAAACAAAACTAGGGCTCCAAGATCTAACCAGAACCAGGTGCAAAAGTCATACAGTTAGAACAATAAAAAAAATTCCTTCAGTAGCACCTTAAAGACCAACTAAGTTTTTATTTTGGTATGAGCTTGTGCATGCACACGAAAGCTCATACCAAAATAAAAACTTAGTTGGTCTTTAAGGTGCTACTGAAGGAATTTTTTTTATTTTACTTCGATCCAGACCAACACGCCTACCTACCTGTAGTTAGAACAATGCAACTGAGCACATTTTGAAATAATTAGTTTTTAGTATACTAGAACTGAACTTCACTGTTTTCTTAATTTCAGAAGCCGTATTTTGGTGCAAAAACTATTGTCTCTATTGTTGTTTAGTCGTTTAGTCGTGTCCGACTCTTCGTGACCCCATGGACCAGAGCACGCCAGGCACTCCTGTCTTGCACTGCCTCCCGCAGTTTGGTCAAACTCATGTTGGTAGCTTCGAGAACACTGTCCAACCATCTTGTCCTCTGACATCCCCTTCTCCTAGTGCCCTCAATCTTTCCCAACATCAGGGTCTTTTCCAAGGATGGAAAAGAATTGTCTCTATTACTGGGAGACAATTGTCTCTCTTACCTTGCCCATCTGCCAATCAGCCAGAGCTCTACCAGATGATCTCATCCTTCTGCCCATCTTTGCCCATAGTGCATAGCACTCCAGTACTATTCAAAAATACTGGGTAGTTGTGCATCAGAGAATGTTTAATTCACAATGCTATATAGCATCCCTTACCAATGTAGGGCCCTCCAGATGTTCTGCACTACAAACTTCCATCAGCCCCAGCCAGCCAGAAGTTGTGTCTGCTGGAAACTAAGGTTTCAGCAAGCCTATACAAGCATAGTATAGTTGATATTTGTTATTAAAAGTTTTTTTATCAACCTTATTGCATTTAAGAGTTCTGGAATTAAAGCTGCCTACAATCATAACCATAAATCAGTTGCAGCCTAAAACATCTGGCAGACCTCAGGCTGGTAAAGGCTGCTGTAAAGACAAGAGCTTCTCTTGCTACATCCCATTTGATCAGCATGTTCTCATCTAGACAGTGCTTTAAAGGCACAGATAACCCCTGTATGTTATCCTCCCTCTGGCACCTCGGTGTACTTGATTTCTTAAATTTGATCCGTTCAATTCTAATACATTTATTTTGTAGTGCTTTGTATGATCGTGTTTTTCAGTCAGAAGACTAGGACAGTAGAGGAGCAGAGAATGAGGTGAGAGATGGGAAAAAAAGGGCAAGCGCTTTCAGACTCCACTCTTCTGCCACTAATACTGCATGCATGTTTAAGTGCTGGATATTAGCAATATCACTCATGTACAAATGTGTCTTTCGCAGATCGGGTGCCATGCTTAGCACCATTACTTTATTACTTTATTGGCAAGTCAAGTGAATTTGTAAAGTGCTATCAAAAAGGGGTGATAACGGATCTGTTATCTGTTCAAATTTTCTTTAGATACCTTTTTTTAAAAAAAAAATAGTGGATATATGCCGGGCCATGAAATCAACTGTACAAGTGAACAGTACCAAACCAGGGCCCTTACATACATGTACATGTATGTACACAGGGTGTCCAACTTTTGAACAGCAAACCTTCCTTATCCCCCCACATATCCCAAGTTTCCCCTGCTGCATCATCAAGTTGTGTTTTCCAAACAGGCTCCAGCACCAACAGAATTACTTGTGGTATCCTTTTGGTGCACCAATCGAAATGTCTCACAGGAGTGTTGTATCCCCCCCCCCCGCTATTTTTGAAGGGGGTGGGTGGGTAAATAGGCAAGCATGTGTTATGAGGAAGGAACAACCTAGGCCCCACAGTTACCGGGTAAAAGGGAAATATGTTGGGTTTCAGGTTTGGAATACAAACTGACACACACAAAAATGGGGGTAAAGCAATATGCGTTCCAAAGCAGAGGTAGCTAACCTGTGGCTCTGCAACTGTGGGTCAGCTACAGCTCCCATCGTTCCTGGCCATGGGATGTCCTGGCTGGAGCCTGATGGGAGCTGGAGTCTAACAACACCTGGAGACCACTGGTTAGCCACTCCCTGATCTGAAATACAGCCTGGGGTTGATTCAGTCAAATACAGCCCCCACTCCCCCACTGAATTAGGGCACCACCATGCCTTCAAGCCAAACTGAACTGCTTTGCTGGAAGGGACTCCTCAGCCAGAATGTCCTAGGCAAACAAACCACAGGCTTTTCTTGTCCAATGAGCGCTGGCTGAGAAGTCCATTGCAGAACAGTTTCCCCTAAACACAGTGATGTCAATGACCATTTGCAAAGATGTCCTTGGCTGAATCCACCTCAGGGCACTGCCCTGCTCCCCTCTCCATAATAAAGCCAGTGAAACTGAAAAATATATATACTTTAGGAATAATAAATATTGAAATATCCTTTGTCTCTCCCCCCCCCCCAGATTTAACTTAAAACGTATTTAAATAAATGAAATGCTTAAAAGAAAGTGCCAGTAGTCATGTGTTCGATAAAGCCAAGCAGGTTCCGACCCCTACACTGGCATTCATGTTCGGGTTTTGACGGGGATGGTCTGCTTGCAATCCGTGGTGCTGCCATGTGCTTCGGGCAACCCAACGGAATACTCAGTTGTGGCTATGAGCAGCATGTCCAAAGTGGTCTCGGTGCATTTGGCAATGAAACGGATGAAGGGCCTGACGTCGCCTTCGTTGGCCACTTCCAAGACGTGGTAGTACTCTGCCCGCTGTTCCTTGCGGATGGTGATGGGCGGGTAGCCCGCCTGCATGAGGATGAGGTTCATCAAGAGGCGTGAAGTCCTGCCGTTGCCGTCCACGAAGGGGTGGATGTAGACCAGCTTGTAATGGGCCAAGGCGGCAAATTCAACCGGGTGCAGGCTCATGGCGTCTTCGGAGTTGATCCACTGTACAAACTCGAGCACTTGCTTTTCGACATCGCAAGGGTGCGGAGGGATGTGGTGCCCTACGAAGACCTGGGTAGTCCGAAACCTCCCAGCCTCTACTGGGTCCACGTAGCCAAGCACTCGCCTGTGAATCTCCAAGATGTCCGTGAGGGTCACGGACCCAATTCTGGACACCAGCGTGGTGTTGACGTACTTCATGGCTGCATGCATGCCGATGACCTCGTTCTGCTCCACCAGGCTCTTGCCGGGAACAGCGTACCGCGTCTCAATGATGTGCCGTATTTCAGAAAGCGTCAAGGTGTTCCCTTCGATGGCCACCGTGTGGTAGATGTGGTGGTAGTAAGACTCTTCCATCACCCTGCGGAGAGCGGAGCTGCCTTTCGGGATGGACATGACCTTTTGGACTTTGCTGTCAATGATGCTGAAGTACCTCTGGTCAATCTCTTCAACGAGGGGCAACGTCCGGTCACGACTGATCAGAGCCTTCTCATTACGGGGAGAGATGGTCAAGGCTTTGGAATACAAGTAGTCAGCCTGAATTATGTCCTTCTCTTCTTCAGAGAAGAGGCCAAACTCGGTCAAGGCATCAACGTAATCGGGGTCCATCTTGAGAGCGTGCAAGAAAAGCTTGTGGGCTTTCTCCCGTTTACCTTGCCTCTTCATCTCCAGGGCCTGGTTCAGGGCTGCTCTGGCTTCTAATCTGACCTCTGAAATGAAGCAACCAGGGTTAGCATTGCAGAAAGGTGTGCTATGGAGCAGAGGTGGGGAACCCATGGCTCTTGCAGTGGCTGTTTGCCTCCAGCTCCTATCGGTGCCAGCCAGAATGGCCAACAGTTATGGATGATGAGAGCTGTGATAAAGGAATTCCAGCCTGCTACATTACCCTCCTGTCTACCTGGTTATTCAAAGACTCAGCTCTTTTTGTATGGAAGTATGGATGCTGGAACTGCTTTTTTTATACAATGTCTGATTCTTGGATTAATGCAAGAGCCCTCTCTCTGTCTTAGCAGCTGATGTGCTCTTTTTAACTCACTCCAACCTCCTTAACCTCTGTGGGGCGAAGATTTACAGTGGTCCCTCGACTTACGAATTTAATCCATTCCGAATGCACATTCGTAGGTCGAAAAGTTTGTAAGTCGAAAAAAGCGGTTTCCCATAGGAATGCATTGGAAACGGGAAAATTCGTAAGTCGAGTAAACCACATCTAAAATTTGTAAGTCGAAAAAACCCCATCTAAACCGCAACGGTTTTCCTTTCGGATGTCGAAAAAAATGTAAGCGTACCAATTTTTTCCATTCGTAACAAGAAATTTCGTAAGTCGAGTAACCACTGTATTTTGAAGTTGCACTATACTATTAACGCATGAGCTACTGCTTTTCAAATATCAAATGCTGGGATAGAAATATACCAAATGTACCACAGAATATTACAAATAAACCACCTTGCTTGTGGGATTTGCAATGGCTGTCTATTTGCTTCCAGGCCAAGTTCAAGGTGCTGTTTTAAGTCCCTATATAGCTCTTATCCCTTACACACCCTCACACAGTAGATCACTGTGAGAGTGTTTCTTCTGCAAGTTCCTAAGAACTCAGAAGCCCACTCCACAGGACCTTTAGTGTGGTGGCCCCTGATCTGTGGAACAGCATTCCTGTTGAGATATAACAGGCACCCACTATCTGCTCTTTCCAGAAAGAGTTGAAGGGCATTTTTGTTCCAGCTGGATAAAGGGGTCTTTACCATGCATGTCCATTTGTTACCTTAAGTCTTGTTTTAAATGCATTGTTTTTAACTGTTCTTAATTTTTTTTATATATAAATCACCTTGAGATACAGTGGAACCTCAGTTTTCGAACATAATCCATTCCAGAAGACCGACTTTTGAAATAGGGCAACTCAAAATAGAAGCCACGCAGCATGTTCAGTTTCCAAAAAACCAGTTCGAAAACCAGAGCAGTTACTTCCGGGTTTTCAGTGTTCGAAAGCCAAAATGCTCGACTATGGAGGCATTTGACATCTGAGGTTCCACTGTAGCAATTTAGGAGGTGATTAATAAAATAATTGCCATAATAATAATATGAAGTAAGGTAAAAGAAAAGGTAAAGGACCCCTGGATGGTTAGGTCCAGTCAAAGGTGACTGGGGTTGCGGCGCTCATTTCGCTTTCGGGCAGAAGGAGTCGCCATTTGTTCACAGACAGCTTCCTGGGTCATGTGGCCAGCAGGACTAAACCGCTTTTGGCACAAAGGGACACCGTGATGGAAACCAGAGCGCACGGAAACGCCGTTTACCTTCCCGCCGCAGTGGTACCTATTTATCTACTTGTGCTGGTATGCTTTCGAACTGCTAGGTTGGCAGGAGTCGGGACAGAGCAACAGGAGCTCACCCTGTTATGTGGACTTGAACTGCTATCAACACAGAGATTTATTGGAGCCTAGACACTCCCCTTCCCACTCCCATACCTTGGGAGGCTTTGGGCTTCAACACCAGCAGCTGCAATCCACCCGATGTCACGCTGAGGCCTGTCGTCTGCCCTGTGTACGTGGTGATCCCTGTGTAGCCCAATCCCAGCTTGCTCTTCAGCAAGGACAAGCTCTTGTAAAAGACATGGCACTGTTCTTCCACAGACGCCAACGGGAGCAGCAACATGAGGAGTGCAGCCAGCAGGACCACCAGCACCGCCACCCAGCGGACACGGAGCCACAGGGACACCCATTTCAGCTCCGGCTCTGCCACTGCCACCACAGCTGCCATCGATACAAGGTTCATCTGGCCTCAGGGAAGGGCAAGAGGCACATTCCTTCTCCTGCAGGCCTCACCTAGGAATGGAAATGGGTAAGTTTACAAAGGAGGATCATCCAGGCGGCCCTCTTGCTGCCCTCTTTCTCTCTGAACTGACCCAAATACCATCCTTCAGCATGACTCTATTCATACCCCAAGATCATCCCCCCAGAGGTCCTTCCCTGAGTTTTCCCTCAGAGAGAGGGTCAGAGGAAATAAAAAAGGAAGAGGACCTTTTTGGTCATGGGTCCTGTGGAACTCTCTCCAAAATGAAGCCTGCCTGGCACCAACACGGATCAGGTTAAAACATTTCTCCTCTCCCTGATATTTGACTGAATATGATCCTATTGTGCCATAGCTTCATTAGCGTTATTTTGAGTGATTGCTTGTTTTTCTCTCTGTTTTCTGTGGAGTATGTGGTTGTTGCCATTTGTTTTTTTTATAAAAAAAACCCATTTCTATATGTTTTTAAACTTGATTGTAAGTCACTTAGACACCAGCTAGGTTGATTCCTTCCAACTCTACAATTCTATGATTCTACAACCTGCTAGGCAAATTACAAAATTACAAATTAAAGGCAATCGCCACCTGTGTTGTCCAGCCATTCGAATCCCCCTTTTTCCATTTTCCTAGGCTGTAGTGTCCGATGTTCATGGCACTTTTAGAGTAGGCCTACCCATGTACAATAATGAGGTGGCAGAATGGATTGTACCACACCTGGGGTACTGTCTCCAGTTCTGGGTGCCACAATATAATAAAATAATAATAATAATAATAATAATAATAATAATAATAATAATTTTATTTATACCCCGCCCTCCCTGGCCAGGGCCGGGCTCAGAATGGCTAACACCAAATATGAATTACAATAAAATGTAATAGAAAAACAAACAAACAAACAGTTAATTAAAATCCAGCCTCATTTTAGTAGTAGCCCATAAATCAAGACCATAAAGGGAGGAAACATCAGATATTCAACCGAGCCAACTATCCATGCTGGTCCTACATGGGCCAGCAAAAAAGCCAAGGGAAAATTTATATACCACACCCCATATCAGGGGTCAGAGTATATAAGAAGTATATTGACAAACTGGAACATGCGCAGAGGAGGGTGACCAAGATGGTCAAGGGTCTGGAATCCAAGCCTTATGAGGAACAGTTGAAGGCCTTGGGTATGTTTAGTCTGGAGAGATGAGACTGAGAGGAGATATGATAGCCATCTTCAGGTATCTAAAGATCTGTCACATGGAAGACGGGGCAAGCTTCTTTTCTGCTGCTCCGGAGGGTAGAACCCAAAACAATGGATTCAAGTTGGACTAGATGACCCCTTGGGCTCCTTCTCAGTTACAAACATCTAAGAATATACAGAACTTTATGATGATAAGAACTGTTCGACAGGGAAATAGACTCCCACGAGACATGGTGGACACTCCTCTTTTTGGGGGAGATTGTTAAGCAGAGTGTGGATGCTTTCGATGAGATTCCTGTATTGCAGGGGTTTGGACTAGATGACTATGATCATCTGGCACACAGCTCTTTAGACAGGGGACCATTTTAAAATGAACCAGCCGAAGTGGTCCAGTCCAGTCTACCACTTCAGGGCTTTCATACCTAAAACCTGCAAAGCAGGTCTCGGCCTCTAGAGGCCGTCCAATGCCAGCTGTCCCTTCTTGTGACAGGTCAGCCTTAACTCAGCTTGGGGAGCAAACCCACAGAAGTTGTAGTAGAGTTTACTTGCCCACCTGAACAGCATCTGAACCTGCTCACCTGAATGCCATTCTGCTTCTCTGCAGGCAGGAAGTCTGAAGGTTCAGTATGCAACCCAGCCCAGCGGCAAATTTATAAAGTGTTCAGTTCAAAAAAACACCAAACACATTTACTATGCATCCAACCAACCGTGAACATCAAGCTAGGGCAGAGCCACCAAGAATAACCCGCGATCTCCCACTACCAAATCACAGAACTGTAGAGTTGGGAGGGATCCCAAAGGTCATCTAGCCCAACCTTCTCCAATGCAGGAACCGCAGCTGAAGTACCCATGAGAGATGGCCTGATCTCTTTCTTCTCTTCACGTCCAACCTTCCCCCTTTCCGCCAACTTCACCCACCTACTTACCCACCACTAGAGACACCCCCCCAAATACTGTTCCCTCTTCTGACCTTCTCAACCGAGACCCAGCCTGGCACCTCACCCCTCATTCCTTCTCCCAGTTCTGCTCCCTTCCTAGCTTTCCCTCCAACATGCCCCACTTTGTTGTTGTTTAGTCGTTTAGTCGTGTCCGACTCTTCGTGACCCCACTTTACCTTCTCCCAAACGAATGGGGGACCCCCCCACCAGCGAAGCCCGAAGCCCCCTCCCTCCTGTCTCCTCTGTGCCCCTCTCTCTACCCCTCAAACGAGACACGGCTACCGATTCGCCCCACACAACACCCTCTTCCTTTTCCTGACCCCCAACCCTGCCCCACTTTCTCCCTCCCTCCCCGACACACAAATAGGGGCAGCTCCACTGTTCACCCCCATTTTTTAATTAAAAATAACTATTTTAACCCCCTTCCCACATTTCGACCCCTTCCCCCTAAAACCCCAAATACTCCCCCCCAAAAGCCCCCTCTCCCCCAAAGCCTCCCCTTCCCGCCTCCTACCTCCCTCCTGTTGCCCCGGCGCATCGTTTCCTCTCCCTCCAATCCAACCTCCAGTTCCTCTACTTTGTCTCCGCCCATTGGCGGAGGTCTCCGCCCGTCTCTTACCCTCCTCCCTCCTCTCTTATTGGCCCCTGCGCACGCCCCTCTCCCTCTGTCCCGCCTCCGCAGACAAGGCCTTCAGCTCATCTGCTCTTCTTCCATTGGCTATCCTGCCCCGCCAATCTGTTTGTAAGTCCCCGCCAACGTTCCCTCCGCTGGAGAGGGCGGGCAAGGAGGGATGAGAAGCTCGGTGTTCGTGGACGGCTGCGATTGGTCCAAGTCTCCGTCCGTCCAGAAAGCCGGGTTTGGCCAATGGAGAGGTTTCGAGGGCGGGGACGGAAAGCGCCCGGGGAAGATGGCGGCCTGGTTGCCGGGGCAACGGGCGTGAGGCTTACGCGAATTTTAGGTGTGCGCGAGTGCGACGTCAGGCCCGGGCCGGTTAATGGATCTCGCGTTTGCAAAAGCAGACGGCAGCAAAAGCCTTTAATTTTTGTCCGTTCGATTTTAGTGGTTCCCTTTTCAAATACGAAAGCATTTTATATAGAGAAAAAACATGCTGTACAGTAGTACATGAGTTGAAGTTCCGTGCTCTGAAGCTGCAAACATATGCCCCCCCTTTAATGCTTTTTATTGTTAACAAAAAGTGCAAACATGGTAAAAAGAAAGGAAACCTAGGGGGTGGGGTGGGAAGTAACTACAAAGCATTACACCCTGGAAAGACAAACGTGCGAAGTTGCAGCACAGTTCCAAAAGAATAATAATGTATTAACTAATACAAAATCCAATTTACAATTTTGTTTTTTTTAAAACACAGTATTTTTCACTTGTGAATTTCTTCCATATTAAGAATATATATACTCTTAAATGAGCTAGGTACTTATGGCGCTGAATGACCACGTGCATGAGATAATACCATATAGAATCAGAATTGTACTGTTGGAAGGGACACCAAGGGCCATCTAGGCCAACCCCCTGCCATGCAGGAATCTCAGCCAAAGTATCCATGACAGATTTTTTTTTAAGGGAATGCTTTTCATTGTTAGCAGGCACTAGACTAGGAAATGTTATACTGTACATAATAAAACCCCCTTTTTAATTTTAAACTCTTTAAGATAAACACAAGGCTCCAAGCAGATTAAAAATACAAATTCTAGAGGGGTAGTTGGGGCAGATGGGGCTTGCTTACCTGAGAAAGTAGCCCATTTAGGAGAAGGAAACTCCTAAACCAAGGGACGCGGGTGGCGCTGTGGTCTAAACCACAGAGCCTAGGGCTTGCTGATCAGAAGGTCGGCGGTTCGAATCCCTGAGCTCCCGTTGCTCGGTCCCTGCTCCTGCCAACCTAGCAGTTTGAAAGCACGTCAAAGTGCAAGTAGATAAATAGGTATCGCTCTGGCGGGATGGTAAACGGCATTTCTGTGCACTGCTCTGGTTTGCCAGAAGTGGCTTCATCATGCTGCCCACATGACCTGGAAGCTGTAGGCCGGCTCCCTCGGCCAATAACGCGAGATGAGCATCGCAACCCCAGAGTCGTCTGCGACTGGACCTAATGGTCAGGGGTCCCTTTACCTTTACCTAAGCTCCTAAACCACTGCTGTCTTGCAGGATATCTATAGGAGAAGAAAAAGCTAAGGCGTAAACCCTACAGATACGGAGTGGAGTCCCTAAGGCAGTTGGATGGCGCCTTGCACGCCTCCTTCCAGCGACTCCTGCAGCCAAACTGGTGCCAAATGTATTGCTCTGCTTTCCTTTGGACCACTATCAGCAAGGCCATGAGCAGGGTGTTATTGCCTGGGCAGCCCGGGACCCCCATACACACTGCTTAGGCTTGTGCCCCAGGGGAGGTCACTTCAGTTTGACTTACGGTAATCCCTGGAGAGGTGCATTGTCCCTTGAGACAAACAGATGGCAACAACAGTTTGGGACAGGGCATAGCTTAGTGGCAGAGCATCTGCCTTGAATGCAGAAGGTCCCACGTTCAATCCCCAGTAGCGTCTCTAGGTAGGACTGGGAGAGACTCTCTGAAATCATAGAGAGCTGCTGCCAGTCACTGTGGACATTACGGAGCTAGATGATAAATGGTCTGTCATTGTAAAAAGGCAGGTTCCTTTGCTCTCATTGTGCTAGTCAGTTGCAGCAGAAGCAACAGTATGGTGGGACCTTAGAGTCCAAGGGTGCACCCAGAGAGGTGTTGGGACTTTTTAAAAGTGCCCATTCATGTCATTGGCATCAAAATAACCCATCTCCTACCCCCACCTCTGTGCTTTTCATTCATAGTTTCTGGGGGGGAATCTGATTCTTTTAAAAAAATACCAATGGGCCATTATATGATGGTCTTAATTTTCCAGACTGCAGCACACCTCATTTGATGCGTAGAATGTTAATCCATAGCTGCCAAATTCTCCCTTTTTTTCAGGGAAATTCCCTTATGCTGAATAGGCTTCCTCGCGAGAAAATGGAAAACCTGGCAGCTATGTTAATCTGTGGGGTTGGGGCGGGGGAGTTGTCAACCGTGAGGTCCGAGGAATTGAAATGCCAGAAATTACAAGGGGCCATCATTAGGTTATGAACGTTGGCCATTTACAAAAAGGAAAAGTTATGGATAATGCAGACTTCTGGTAAGCCAATTAGCACATGTAGTGTGATTTAAAAGCCCATTGTCCTGCTTCAATCCACACATGATAGCACTGAACCGTTGGAGGAACTGTAATTCATTGGTTTCATAGTGCAATCTCTGTTGCAGCATGGTCATATCCAAGGAGAGTTACAGTGTAGTCTGGGAAATTAAAAGTGTTGTCCTGTTCCACCATTTTTGGGTACTGCCGTTTCTGATGTGATGTCAGACATGTATCCATTTAATTTTTTTGCACAACAGGTATCATGTTTGTCCTGCGTAGAATGCAGAAGGGCATTGCTGGCAGATGTTGGCACCTTATAACATTGGAGGGTGAGTAGGTGAATACAACGTCCTGATATTGTAGATTACCGTGTTAGGTCCATTATTGATGTTGCCGTAGCAGACACGGAGGCAGAGTTGGCACCTGGGTGTGCTGCAGAGACGGGTCCCTGGCTACCTATCTCTTTTATGTGACCTATTCAATTAACCACAGCAATTCAGTAAGCTGGTGCCATGAGCTAAGGTGAGGCAGAGGTCTGACGGTGCAATCCTGTACATGTCTACTCCAAAGTAAGAACATCAGGAGAGTCCTGCTGGATCAGACCAAAGGCCCATCTAGTCTAGGAGCCTGTTCTCACAGTGGCCAGCTACATTCCCATGGGAAGTCTGGAAGCAGGACCTGAGTACAACTGCACTTGTTGAGTCCCAGAGACTGATATGGAAAAACATACTACCTCTTGAGCCATCATGGCCACTAGACTTTGAAGAACATTAATCAAATAAGTCCCATTGAGTTTAAGTAGGATTGCACTTCTGAGTAAAGTTGTATAGCACAGAACTGGGAACTTCTAATCCCAAAGAGCAAGCATGGAGATTCTGGAAATCATCATCATCATCATCATCATCATCAACAAAATGATATGCTTAAAAGAACAAACAAAATTCAAATAAAATAAAATAATAATAAAAAATAGATTTTTCTCTTTCTCCTGCCAATAGAGGGCAGCAAGTGCTTTTATTTCATGTTGAATTAGTTCATAAAAATCTATTCTTGACTTTGTCAGTTATGCATTCTGACATTGTAGTAATAATGAAAAATGAACTCTGAGAGAGAGGTGCTTTCTGTACACGATCAGAGCTGGAAGGGACCTTCCAAGTCAGCTGTTCTGGGTAATCTCAGGGACAATTAAATCTAATTTGAATTTATTGACGGATGTACCGTGTTTCCCCTTTTTTAAGACGTAGTCATTATATAAGCCATAGCAGGATTTCTAAGCAATTGCGCGATACAAGCCATACCCCGAAAATAAGACATACTGATAGACCCTTCACCCACTAGCAATAACCCCCCTCCTGCCAGCCAACTCCCCCCTTAAAAATCTCTCCCCATTTTGCTGTCGCTCCACAGACACGTATTTCCTTTAAAAGCTTGTAAAAATGCACCGAACAGCCGTAGCTGCTGGCTGCCGAAGCCTTGTGATTTCCCTTCCCCGTTTCTGAGAGCATTTTTTTAAATAAAAAGATCCAAAAATAATTTTTTTAGCCAAGCTGTGTAAGCTCTACTTGGTGAAGGGGAGAAAAGTGGGGTGGGGAGGAGATGAAGGCACGAGGAAGAAAAGAGGGGCGATTGAAGAATGCAAAGGCTGTTTTCCCTTTTAGGGAGAGACCTCCGTGCGCGCGTCTGTCTCTCTCCCCCCCCCTGCGTCTCTCTCTCTCTCTCTCTCTCTCTCTCTCTCTCTCTCTCTCTCTCTCTCTCTCTCACACACACACACACACACACACACACACACAGCCCACCTCTCGCTTCCCCCCACCTTTCCCTAAATTCCCTTCCATTCAATGCACGTTGATTTCCTCTTAACGGGAATCTCCCGTGTCTGATTGTTGTCTCATTGCTTTTACCGGGCATAAAGCAGCCTTTTAAAAATCCTGCTGCAGTTTTCTTTCTACCTTATGCTGCTTGGTTGTCTGTGGAGCTGCCCCTTTAAGGATTTGTAAGTAGTCTGGATCGCAGTCCTTGCCTTGGGGACTTTTATTTATTTATTAAGGACTTTTTCCTTCGCTGTTTGCGAGCTGCTAAAAGGAGCTGCTAAACGCTGCTTTACACAAAAGTTAAACTGCCGGTCCTAACAACACGTGCTTCCTCACCTCGCTGGCTCAATTGCTTCTCAATTGCTACCATTTACCAAGTCAGCAATCTTAATTGCTGCTTAGCTGGCTTCTTTGTGCTCAGCAGGTAGCTTCTTTGCTATCAGTGATAGCACTGCAAAGTGCTATGTTGTTGGAACTTCAGACAGTCTTGCAGTCTTGGGCAGCTGGCTGGTAGAGATCCTTACTTGCTTTAGGTATAGGCTACTGCTAGGACTGTATCACACAGATAGATTCCATTATACTGGTTTAGATTTAAGAAGCTCCAGTGTAGCAGATTGCTATTAAGTGAGTCCCCACCTTGGAGGAGAGAGAGAGCAGCCCTTCGCGAACATCCCAGGGCCGGGGAGAGAGGGCTGCACCAGGGACGCACACACCTCCCTTCCCTCAGACTCGTAATAAAAATACCGGTACCAGTAAGACATCCCACCAAAAATAAGCCACCCTGTGGTTTTTTGAGAAAAAAAAGTAATAAGACGGTGTCTTAAAAAGGGGGAAACACGGTATTTATTGCGACAAATCCCTCCTTCCGAATTAGTCATGATGCATAGTCATGATAGTTAAAAAAAATAGAGCCAGAATGTACAGGCGCAGTCTATCTCTGAGTATCAGATGCTGGGGAGGCTCAGTTACCATTATTATTATTATTATTATTATTATTATCTGTTTCATGTATTTCCTCCATCTTTAGCACATGACTGCTTTCAGGGCAGCTCAGTTTAAAAACAAAAATAAAATACAGGCAAACATATAGCCACATAAAACCAAGAAAACAGTAGCAGCAAGTAAACAGTACACATGGAAAGCATCTTGGGGCCTTAGTGGACCACAGGCTTAACATGAGTCAACCGTGTGATGCAGCAGATGCATCAGCAGAAGTCTAGTGTCCAGATCAAGGAAGGTCATAGTACCACTCTATTCTGTCTTGGTCAGAGCACACCTGGAATACTGTGTTCAGTTTTGGGCACCACAATTTAAGAAAGATATTGACAAGCTGGAACGTGTGCAGAGGAGGGCGACCAAGATGATCATTGTGTCTGGAATCCCAGCCTTAGGAGGAACTGGTGAGAGAGTTGTGTATGTTTAGCATGGAAAAGAGGAGACTGAGAGGAAATAGGAGAACCATCTTCAAATATCTTAAGGGCTGTCTCATGGAAGATGGAGCAAGCTTGTTTTCTCCTGCTCTGGAGGGTAGGACTTGAACTAATGGCTTCAAGTTACGAGAAAGGAGATTCCGACTAAACATCAGGAATAACTTTCTGACAGTAAGAGCTGTTTGGCCATGGAACTGACTCCCTTGGGAGGTTGTGGATCTTCCTTGGGGTCGTTTGCAACTCTACAATTCTAGGATTCTAAGTTATGTTGGGGTTTCTAATGCCCTTTAAGAATAAATGTGTTGAGCTTTGTGTGTGTATGTGTGTGTGCACATGCATGTGTATGTAAGCACGTGTGCATGTAAACATGGGTGTGTGTATGCCAAACTGAGTTGTTGCCCCAGGTAGAAGAAAGCCTAGTTTCACCCCTGCCTCCTGAATTCATAGTCTGAAAGCTTACATACCCTGAAGGTCCATTGCCCTCTACAGGTAACATGCCTGGACATGGTTGGAGCAAGTTGCTATAAGAGCTTTCCATGGATGCTTACTGCTTGCTACCAAGGTCAGAGCAGGGCCACGACTGCCAGCAGTCAGTGTAAAGCTGCCTTCCATCCCCTGGTGCCCAGTGATCAAGGATGATAGGAGTTGGGAGTCGACCAGCTTGGGGAAGTTTGGTGTAAACGATGCAGGGCTGGCTGGGTCTAACACAGATTTCTACATTCCTAGATGGAGCACAGTTTCGTAAGAGGTAACCGAGAGTTAGTTTGGATGTCAGTTGCACATGCAAGCCCAGGAGACACGGTGGATGTGCGCTTTCTGAAAGTGTCTGGTGTGAATGTTTAATTGTTTGTGAAAATACAGAAGCGAGACTCCCTCTCTGCCTTGGCACACAAACCCTCCCTGAAGATTGCTCCCTTGGCCCTTTGACTGCCAAGCTGCCCAATATCAGAGCCATCCCAGATAACAGCTTGGGAGGCCGGCTCCTGCCAGCCTCTGATTTAATGTTTGTCGGGTGCTGGAAATTTTCCTGAGCCAATTGATCATTGCACTCTTCATTGACCCATCCATCCATCAGGGCGAGCAGCTCACTTCCTGAGCACTGGTCCCTTGTCACCCAAGAATTATAGATCTGCTTGGCTGAGGCGTGTAGAAAATAATTGTTTTGGGTGCTTCTGAGGCCTGAGAAATTCAAAAGCTGAAATGGGATTCTCTCGCCTGCCTCTCACTTGCTTGATTTGCATCACGGTACTGACTTGTCAGATGAAAAGACAACAACGTGTTTTTGAATGTCAGTGTGGCCAAATGTATATCTTTGGAGCCCTCTTCTCCCCTTAGATATCCCTGGAGAACTAATCGATTCAAGATGAGACCCACTGTGAAATGGGATCAGTTGAAGCAGAATGTGAGAAGCCCAAGTGGCTCTGAAGCCACAGGAGGCCCCCACCTTGCTGCCACCTTGCCTGGCAGATGCCCCCTGGGGGTTCCATAATGGAAGAAAACAAAGCAATGAATACATTTTCCTCTTTTGTATAGATCGCGTTAGATGCTCAGATCTGGAGAAGAGCAAAAGCAGCTTGCGGCATGATCCACCCTGAAACGTGAGGGCCTTGTTCTCATTCATTTCAATGATTCTCCATCCTTTTCAATGTTTGACTTAGACCCAGGGTGGCTAACCTTTTGCAAGAAAACTCTTCTCCCAGTCTGGAGCTTTGATGGGGAGGTTGGGGCTTGGGGACCCACTCCAAATGGTTCTGCAAGAATGATCTGGGTCACGGCTTGAGGGTTTGCCACCCATGGCTTAACTGTTGGTGGCATTTGAGATCTTCATTGCTGCTTCCCTGGGCTGCTTGCTGAACTTCTGTTATTCTTTCCCAGCTTCTAAAACCGTTGTTGGAAGATGCCACCAGTTTCCATCAGAGGTGTCCATTTCTATATCTATGTTTTGGTCTCGGTCTTTGTCTATGATTATCTCTCTTTTTAAAGCATTAACAGCACTTCAGACATCCTGAAAAGGATTCAGTTAAATGCTAAACCATACGTTTATGGCAGGGACTATAAAAACAGAGATATTGAAGTCTAAAAGCAAACCATTTCTTCTTGTGCCTTCTTCAGCTTCTCTTAATGTTTGCGTGCTTGGCTTAAAAATAGACATAAAATCTAGCATCCAATTAATTTGGGGCTTCTTGTTAGCCAACTAAGGCATTGTTAAATTGCTTAACCAGTTAAGCAGCCCTCCTGTTGGGAGTTTTCCACAGGCCATATAAGAAAAGCTATGCTGAATCTTCTCAGGCACAAAGAGTTTCAGCACCTTGGATAGTAACCATGGCCAATGGAAGACGGAAGCCTTTCAGGAAGAACCGAAGTGACTCAAATTCCTTTGCCATGGTGAGGATTGCATTTTTTAAAGTAACCTTTCTTCTAAAAACTTGCACGCTATCACTTCTGGGATCCTGCTACAATGAAAGCCTGAAAACAGCACAATTTATGGAAGGAGCAGGCAATCCCTTGCCAGAGTTGTGTAGGACTTTATGTCTCGTAAAATTTGATGCGTTGCCATAAATTACTTTTGGGCTGCAGGTGCTGTTAGATATAAAGCAAAGGTAATTGTTCTGCTGGCCCCTCCCAACCCAGCTGGTGGCTTTGTGATAGCAAATGTGGCTTCTGGAAAGCACAGGTCTGTGGCTTTTTCCTATTCTGCCTGTAAAACACACAGACACATTTCCCTACCCACGTGGTGGCAGCCATATATGAATGAGAGAAATGCAACAGCCTCTCAACTACACCCCTGCCTTCCCCCTTAATGTATAACTTTAAAAGTATTCACTTCAAAAGATACCAGTTTTTAAAGTAAAACACCAAGAATGCTTCATTTTAATCCTCTTGTGCCTCTTAGGAAAACTGGAATCTGCCGTACTGTGATCCATCTAACTCAGTAAAAAAACAACAGGGGGGCATGATTTATCTACCAACGCACACAGCCTGCCTTTCACTAGCGACCATCAGGAAGGAGGGTGTCTAAGTAAATTAAAGACCCTCCCGGTAACTAGCACAGAACAAAGGGAACTTATACCCCAGCCAACAGTCTGGGCACTGGACTTAGAAATTGGACTTCCCTACCAAGAACTTGGGGACTCGGGTGGTGCTGTGGGTTAAACCACAGAGCCTACGGCTTGCTGATCAGAAGGTCGGCGGCTCGAATCCCCGCAATGGGGTGAGCTCCCGTTGCTCGGTCCCAGCTCCTGCCAACCTAGCAGTTCAAAAGGACGTCAAAGCGCAAGTAGATAAATAGGTACCGCTTCAAGCGGGAAGGTAAACGGCGTTTCCATGTGCTGCTCTGGTTTGCCAGAAGCGGCTTTGTCATGCTGGCCACATGACCTGGAAGCTGTACGCCGGCTCCCTCGGCCAATAATGCAAGATGAGCGCTGTAACCCCAGAATCGGTCACGACTGGACCTAATGGTCAGGGGTCCCTTTACCTTTACCAATAACTTAACACTGCTTTAAAAGAACAAAACTTTTATTTGGGGGAAAAACCCACACAATGAGGGCCTATTTTTATGTCGTGAACTGCCCTGAGATCTGCAGATGAGGGCGGTATGCAAATTTAATTAATAAATAATTGGTTGGCATCCGTCTGTCTCAGAAGACAATGGAGGAGTGGCATTTCTTCTCTTTGTGCTCCTCCCAGCCGTCATTTCTCCTTTGGTCACTGCTATGGATACACGACTTGGCTGCCTGTCTCCAGGCACTGTGATTGCAGCCAAAATGAGTGCAGTGGTGGGTTTTTTGGGGGGGTGGTGTTGGTGGGGAACCCAAGGTTTGTAGAAGTACAAAAATAGAATAAAAAAGAAACATCCCCACAGTAAATTCCCCAAAACATCTCACAGAAGACTGAGCATGCTCAGTTAATGGAATGTTGTCTCTCAACTAGTAGGGGGACGAGAGTAGCCTAATGGATGCCTGGAGCCCTAAACAGAAGAACTCTTATTGGGGGGGGGGAGATGGCATGCTGCAACATTTTGTTGCAGTACCGATGGTCCCTTAAACCTCACTGTCCATACCTGATTTATTGCCATGTGGGAAACGGTGTGGCTGTTGATTTGGAGAGCTGGGAGCTGATTGCCTTTTGGTATTTATGACTTCCAAGCGCTGGACATTTAATCAGCAAACATTTGTTGTTCCTCCACCTCCTTCTCCTCTCAGGCACTGAAAGGAGAGCAGTATAGAATTTTGAAAGCCTTGACTTAAAAAAACCCCAACTCTCTCACCACCACCACCCCTGAAAAAAACCCCAGTTTTAAAATGTGCCTATACTATAATATGGGTGGTGAGCCAGGTGTCAAAAGAAGACCACCCGTTATATGCATAGTATAGTCTCCATGTCACATTTACATACATTTTTGTAACCCAGTTAGTCTGCCAATTGGCCTGGTGCTAGAAGCCAGAGTCCTTGGGGATCCTGCCATCTTCCATTCTGTGGATGTGACCAAGTCAGTGTAGATGTCACTGAGACAAAACATGCTGGGAATGTGGGCTTGGGAGAGCACATCTTTCTTTGAATTTCTGTTCTGCCGTGTGATGCCCCCAATTCTCCGGATGAAGCTTAGGTGGAAGGTGTTGAGGGGTCACCCGTGGCAGGTGTAAGTCACCCACGACTCGATTCCATGAAGCAGCATGCTCAATGCGCAGTTGACGAGTCTCTGTAGAGCTTCCTCGGAAGTGTGCCGACAAGGCTCCGTCATCTGCAAACAGCATCTCTCGGATAAGGGTCCTCTGCACTGTTGTCTTGGCATGGGGACGTGCCAGGTTGAACAGACCTCCATCGCTGCTTGAAGGGATGCGTACACACCACCTTCAGATGTCTGAAGATAGCTATCACAACACCACTCAGTCTTCTCTTTCTCCAGACCAGGGGTTCCCAACAAAATTTTCTCGAGGACCCCTCATCGAGCCGCTATTGTGACAAGGACCCCCATTAATTGACTTACTTGCTTGAACATCAAATGCATTATCTTCCTCTTCATCTGTAGGCCTTTGTCGTTTTAACAAACCACTTTTTAACCAACGGTCCATTTTTAACTACGCGAACTGTAGCTTCCGCGAAAAACAATGCTTTGTTTACAAACACTACTGTTTTCCAAAGAGGCAGCGCGCGCCAGGGAGGAGGGAGAGGAATGGAGAAGACAGGGTACCTGTGCAGTAGCGCACAAATGAAGCCGACGCGCGCAAAGCATCTTGGGGAGGTGAACGTTTAGAATGCGCGCGCTGCCTCTTTACAGTAGTGTTTGTAAAGCGCCACCTAACGGCATACAGCAGAACTACTGCCTCTATCTAATTCTAGTTTTGCGCTAGACTCTGCTCATGCAGGAAGCGGCCGAAACAAAAAATCTGTTATCATACGAAATAAATTTAATATATTTTTTATTCTAATAGCATCTTGCGGACCCCTCTGGCATAGCTCGCGGACCCCTGGGGGTCCCCGGACCACCTGTTGGGAACCACTGCTCCAGAGTAAACATCCCCAACTCATTTAACCATCAGAGCAAACAAACTGGGTCATGCAAAATGAATGTGTGAATAGGGCATGGCTGAATTGGTAGGCACGAGAGGTGGGGAGCAGAAAGACCACCAGGGCACCTAGAACCATCGAATCAGAAGGGAGCCCAAGGATCACCTAGTCCAACCCCCTGCAATACAGGAATCACAGCTAATGGGTTAATGTAAAATACCGAGAAATCTTCCTGGTGAATGCTATTTTCCCTCTCCCTCCTTTGCACACCTTGTATCTGGAAAGCTGAAATGAAATGAAGCAACAGGCTTCTGCCAAGACATTATCCAATCACTCCTTCCTGAGTATCCTCAAGGCATGGAATTGATTTGGTTCTTGCAGTTCTGATCAAATAAAGCAGGAGATCAAATTAGCCTGCAGATGAATTATGAAGCAGCAGGCTGAGAAGCCCCCAGATCTCAAGGAAAACAAGATACCCTCAGCAGAGAAGGTGAATATCAGAAGTGACAGTTCTCTTCAGATGGTAGATTTTCTGCCCTGCCTATGGATGCTGTTGCATACTTACCGCAGAAACCTTTGTAGAGATGACTGCTGTTTATGGAGATCTGTAGCCATGGGCGATGCCTGCAGTCTTTTGAAGATCTACAGGGGGTCACTGCTATAGATATATGAGGATCTCAGGCAGATGTATTGATAAACATTTCTAGAGGGTACTGAGCACAATTTCACAGCGTCCCAGGTCAGGGTGTTTGTAGCCCGCGCCCGTGACTGTCTCAAGTGTGACAGCTGTTGTGTGGAGACTCTAGTTGCAGCCAGAGGAAACCTGAACCCAGGCCTCAACTTTGTGCAAGCAGTTTTTAAAGTTGCTGACCAACCCTGGAGCCTTTGAAATTCTTTTGTTACATTGATACCCTGCCTTTCCTTCAAGGAGCTCATTTTCAGAGAGCTGTAAAGTCGGAAGGGATCCCAAGGGTCATCTCATCCCCCCTCCTTCTGCCCCCCCTCCTTGCCACACTCTCTTCCTGCAGAGTATTAAGTCAGTGCCAGATGAGAATATGAGTTTTCAGAGTGGTGGCTGCTAAAATATGTTTTCTGGGGGCCAGGGGAATCTCTTGGGTGCCATAGAGGCTAGTGGCACAGGGCGCCAGGGCACCAAGTTCTAGAGGGTGCCAGGGAAGAGGCGGGGGCTGGACATCAGCCGCCCTCACCTGCCTCCGCCATGCCGTGCCGAAGCAGCGCGGCGCCTGGATCCTCCAACTGCCATGGCCACCACGGCACAAAGCGGCCAGCTGAGCCGGGAGGCGCTGCGTCCAGCCTCCACCTCTTCCCCGCCGGAGGAGCTGCCCTCCAGCCTCCTCCAGCCCCGCAAAGCTGGGCGCGGCGCCAGCAGCACCGTCCTCCCTAAAAAAGGTTGGCAACTCTGGGAAACGGGGGGTGGGGGTGGCGGGTTCCGGAGGGATCTTTGCACCACGGCGCTGGATATGCTTAAGACGGCCCTGAGCGCCAGCACTGTATCAGGAGATGGAGAATGAAGAATGCAATTTAGCCTTGCAGGCAGGACTCAGGGGAGGCAGGGAGGGCTGAGATCTCCCCAGATTCTGTTTTATGCTGCTCCGCAGACTGGTGAAGCCCAGCGGAGGAAGGAGTTGTGCCACTGGCCTGATCCAGCAGGTTCTTCATATGTTCTTATGAATTGAATTAAGATGGGGCGGGAGGAGAGACAGGGAGAGAGAGAGAGAGGCGCCCCTCAGGGTGTCCCAGGCAGAGGACATTTTGGAACCCCGAGTACCTTGAAGTTCTTACTAGGACTGCAACCTGGTTAAATAAATTTTCATCGCTTTGGGGCCATGATCTCTTGCACTTGATCCAGAAGCTGCAGTGAGTACAGAATGCTGCGGCCTGATTGCTGACAAGAGTGAGACCACTTCAGCATATAACACCTGTGCTCAGAGATCTGCACTGGTTACCGATTTGCTGCTGGGACAAGTCCAAGATGTTACTGTTTGTATGTAATAAGGTTGCCAGACATAGCCGACCATCTGAAACTGTGTCCAGGCAGAAATTGCAGAAATGTCCTTAAACGTAGCTGATAAACAGATAAACTTTTGGGAAAAGTAAAAAACAAGGGACCCAGGTGGCGCTGTGGGTTAAACCACAGAGCCTAGGGCTTGCTGATCAGAAGGTCGGCGGTTCGAATCCCCGCAACGGGGTGAGCTCCCGTTGCTCGGTCCCAGCTCCTGCCCACCTAGCAGTTCGAAAGCACGTCAAAGTGCAAGTAGATAAATAGGTACTGCTCCAGCGGGAAGGTAAACGGCGTTTCCGTGCGCTGCTCTGGTTCGCCAGAAGCAGCTTTGTCATGCTGGCCACATGACCCGGAAGCTGTCTGCGGACAAACGGCGGCTCCCCTGGCCTATAGAGCGAGATGAGCGCCGCAACCCCAGAGTTGGACACGACTGGACCTGATGGTCAGGGGCCCCTTTACCTTTACCTTTAAAAAACAACAACCCACAACTCAACATCTTTTGTGTCCGGATTTTCACCTTTTGAAATATGGTAATATAAGGCCCTTAACAACTTGGCACCAGTTTACCTGTGACCTCACCCCATAAATGCCCACTCGGTCACTTCAGTCTGTGGAACTGGCACTCTTACAGCTGCCACATAATCCCACCTTTGTAAGAAATCAGTCTTCTAGTCTGACAGCATCCACACTTTGGAACTCCCTGCCTGTTGCCATCAGACAGGCACATTCACTGTACTACTCTTTTTGGCCCCTGCTAAAAACATTCTTTTTTTACACAAGCCTGTTCAGATACGTGGAATGTTGATATGTGTTTTAATCTGTTTGGGGCTTCTCGTGGATCCTAATTCTTTTCTGTGTTTCAAATAGTTTTCTAAAACTGCATTTATTGATTGTTTTATTCTCTTTCTAGACTGCTTTGAGGGTTTTTTGTTTTGTTTTTTTCAAGTGGCTTATAATTAAGGTTAGGCATGGCAATTTAGTCTTGCCGTGCATTTGTGTTTTCAATTATCTTACGTGGAAACAGCCTTGAGATGGTAATAATAAAATAAAAGTAATAATAAGAGCCGTGTTGGGTTGGACAGAGGCTCCATCTCGATCCGCATCCGCATGGGCCAATCAGAAGCTCACAAGCAGGGCCCTCTCCTGCTGTTGCCCCTAGCAACTGGTACCCAGAGGGATGTTGTCATTGTCTCCAAAAGCTGGCGTCTTTCATCCATTCCCTATTAGAGCCATCTGAGCCAGTGACCATCGTGTGGCAATGAGGAAACCTCTTCTTGTGGAAAATTGGGAAACTGAGTGGGAGGGGGCTCAGCACTGAATTTTGCATGTTTTCAAGAAAGGAGAGTCTGACTAAACATTAGGAAGAGGTTTCTGACTGTAAGAGCTGCTATTCAACAGTGGGATGGACTCCCTCAGAAGGCGGTGGACTCTCCTTCACTGAAGGTTTTGAAACAGTGATTGGATGGCTGTCTGGCAGAGTTTTTTTTAAAGCTATGATTGCAGGGGGTTAGACTAGATGACCCCTGTAGGTCTCTTCCAACTTTACAGTCCTTATGATTTTATGAAATATTTTTCCTGTAGACTGACACCACACACACACACACAAAAAGGTTCACCTGTGTGAGAAGGAATGAATAAATTGAGCAAATCCCACACATTTTTAAAATAAAAAAGGTCCTTGTTTCCATGGCAACTGAAGTGACGCTCTGTCACTTAAGTAGGCATCTGCGGGGGAGAGGAGAAGTATCTTAAGGAGAGCGGTGATCTCGCATTGGGTGCCATTTCCGAATTTTGCTTCTGCGCTCAAACCTCAAAGGTTGGGGCAGGTTGGCTTTTGTGAATTCTTCCTCCACCTACCTCCTGGATGCTAGTGAATCAGTTACCCTCTCTGTGCAAGGAATTTCTTTATTTTTCACATTCCTTTGGAAATGGTGGTTCTTATGCAAATTCACAGAGGTGGGATTTGCAAGGCAGGGCAGTATTGCTTGCCGATCATTTAAATACAGTATAGTATTGCTTAATGCAGGCACCCCCAAACTTCGGGCCTCCAGATGTTTTGGACTACAATTCCCATCATCCCTGACCACGGGTCCTGTTAGTTAGGGATCATGGGAGTTGTAGGCCAAAACATCTGGAGGGCCGCAGTTTGGGGATGCCTGGCTTAATGCTTAGATGCTCTTTTTTTAGGTCGCACACACATAGCAAATCAAGTTTCTAGTCCTCTAGCCGACCGCAAGCCATGAGATATGTGTGTCTCAGGTTGGAACCTCCATCAGCCAGTCTTCAGCCTCTTACTCCCTCCGCAAGCCAGACAGATTAGTAATAGAACTACAGAACTGTAGAGTTTGAAGGGATCCCAAGGGTCATCTAGTCCAACCCCCTGCAATGCAGGAATCACAACTAAACGTAGTCTGTTTCAATGGGATGCACTTGATCCATAGATTAGGCTGTATGGATTAAGGGCAGACACAAACACCCGGGCTGCAATTCCAGCCTGAGTACAGAACATGGTCAGCTGACTCCACAGGCCAATAGGAACACACTGGGCATTACAAAAACCCACACAACTAAGTCAGCTACTGAATCTGAGCAACCTTTTCACTAAAGCTAAATTCATAGCATACATCCAAAGTACTATGACACCATTTTAAGCAGCCATGCATTTCCCAAAATTATTATGGGAACTGTAGTTTGCTAAGGGTGCTGAGAGTTGTTAGGAAATCCCATCTTCTGATCTCACAGCTATAATTTTCCAGCGTGTTTTAACAGCCAATCTCTTTTCCAAGGGAACTATGGGGATCGTAGCCTGTGGGGGTGGGGGAGGCCTCTGTACATCTCTCAGCACCTTTAGCAAACTACATCTCCCAGAATTCAAGTGAGCTGCATGGCTGTGTGGGGATTTGAAACCTGGTCTCTCCCAGGTCCTAGTCCAAAATTGTAAGCATGATAGAAGACTACCGCTTAAAAATGTGCACCTTTGAGTCGATGCAAAGCCTTTAGTTGCCCACCTGGTGCTCTGCCATTTCCATGTGCAAATTCCCAGCAGCTTTGGGGGACTCCTTTCATGCCTTCCTAAGAGGGGCGTACCCAGGATAAAAATTAGGGGGGGCAAGGGGCGGGGGCAAGGGGCGGGAGGGGAGGGGCCACAGTGGGAATGTGGGCGGGGCTACGTTGCCTGCGCCTCCCCGGTCTTCCGAGGAGGCGGCCCCAGGCTCCCGCTCCCGGCGCAAAGCTCCAGAGGCGCGCGGGGAACGTGAGCCTGTGGCTGCCTCCTCCGCTTACGCTCCCCACTCCTGCTTAGCGCGCCTCCGCTTATGCTCCCCGCGCGCCTCTGGAGCTTTGCGCCGGGAGCGGGAGCCTGGGGCTGCCGCGCCTGCGCCCCTCAGCCTTTTGCTTCTGGGGGGGTCAATTGCCCCCTCCTGCCCCCCTGCCTACGCCCATGCATCCCAAGACCCCTGTGCAAGAATCTGGTTTCAGGAACCTTTGGAACGCCAGCCCAGCCGCATCCATCCATCCCAGCTCCTGCCAGCCTCATCTGTCACAATAATCAGATCCCCAAATTCATGCCCTGACTCCTGACGGCCACTGATGAGGAACTGCCAGGCAGAAACTCATTTTTATCCATTGATGAACAAGCCAGGGGAGTGTTCAGGGAAGCTGTGTTGCACTCGGCAAAGATGACGGACGGGCTGTATAGAAAAGAAGCAGCAACTGCCGATGCTGTTTATTTTGCTAAACGAGAAGGAAGTAACACTGCCTTTTAAGGGGATTATTATTCCCCCACCCGTCCACCCACCCATTCCCAACACGCATTAATTGCTTTGCTTTTTGTGTAGGAGAGCACTGGTTACCTTACTGTTGCATGTACCCTGATCTCCAAGTGGCAAGGGTGCCTGCGCTTTCGCTGGGCTGGGCTTCCTAGGGATGAAGGTCCGTGGAGAGACTTTGTTGTCTTGAGGAGAAATGGTTTTGTTTATGCAAATATACAAGCTGAGCAGAGGATGGGGAGGGTAATGGCATTAATACCCTGGTTCCCCGGCAGATCTCGCTTCCTCATTGGGGTTCCAGGGAAGCCTCAGGCCCACAGCTCTTGAGTCTAGCACACAGAAATACATGCCTCTGTCTCCGCAGCATCTAGAACAGGGGTCAGCAAACTTTTTCAGCAGGGGGCCGGTCCACTGTCCCTCAGACCTTCTGGGGGGCCGGACTATATTTTGGGAAAAAAATGAACGAATTCCTATGCCCCACAAATAACCCAGAGATACATCTTAAATAAAAGCACACATTCTACTCATGTAAAAACACCAGGCAGGCCCCACAAATAACCCAGAGATGCATTTTAAATAAAAGGACACATTCTACTCATGTAAAAGCATGCTGATTCTCGGGCCGGATTTAGAAGGCAATTGGGTTGGATCCGGCCCCTGGGCCTTAGTTTCCCTACCCATGATCCAGAATCAGCCAAAACTCTGTCTCTTACACAGCCCCCCTTTTCTCGGTTCTCCCTCCTATAGTGATGTGGCATCCAGCCAGGTGAGGTAGGGAAAGGCCCACCCATTTGTTTCTATAGCAACAAAGCAACCTCTTTGGATATAGTAAACGGCAGCACTGTACTTAACTGGCCAGTGAAAGCCATTACCTTAACAAAGGAACTGGCTTGACTGGTTCAGCAGCCTCTTCTAGATCCTAAGGAGCCCTGCAAGCGATCCAGGGTATCATTCAGACCGACCCCCCCACAAAAGCACATAACACTACGTTGAGTTTTCCCTCATTCTGAATCACTATGAAGCATCCTTGAGCAACGGAAGTTTACCTTGGCAGGGCAGGAAATAGATCGCGGCTATTTCCTTCCTGCTCTAAGCAGGATCTCATTTAACAGTCAATCTCTTTTCACAGGGAACTCTGGGAACTGTAGCGCTGTCAGGGGAACAAGGGGCCTACTAACAACCTTCAGCACTCTTCACAAATTGCAGCTCCCAGGATTCTCTGGACCCGGAGCTTTCTGGCTGGCTGGCACCTGGCTGATCCAGAAACGGAGTTTATCCAGGCTGCCGGATGGCATCTAACATTGCCAGGATAAATTTCTGGAGTTGTGCAGAGAGGTCAGTCTGTGCTGTGGTGGTACTTGACCTCACACAATGTGCTAACTGGGCTTCTTCCTCCCTTGGCCCCTGCAGCTCAGCTAGAACTAATTCATTCACTAGCAAAAATTGATTTTGCTTCACAGCCTTGGTCAGCAGCTGCCGAGGTTTGCTGAAGGAGCCAGCCAAGCGTTTGCTCGCTAACAATCAAATCCATGCTTTGCAGATTATTTGCCAGCCATAGATTTGTCGTTTCACATGTGAATGACCGCCGTGCTGCAGAGTCCATAAGTTTTGCTTCACCCCTGGAAACTCAAGAGAATGAGTGAGTTTTTCAGATATTGCAGTACATAAACCTGGTATCAGGGGAAAGGAGGGCTGAAGCCACCCCCTAGCAACACCCCTTTACCTTGGGTGACTTTATCGCTCCTGAAAAATTAAGTTCAAAGCAATCTCCCAATAAGCAGGCCACAGTGAGTTGGTAGATAAAGCACACCACAGGGCGTGTGTGTGAATCACCCTGACCTGCTTCTAGACGAAATGCAGTGGATCCTTCAAGAGGCTTATCCTCGCATGGAACTGTTATAAGAAAAAAACATGCTCTTTTTCCTTTATGGGGTTATAAGCAAAAATCTGCCCTTATTCCCTTATGGGGTACACAAGAGCCTTACTGGGTTCTCCATCGGTCGGAGAATATATAACAGAGGCCAACCAGAGAAGTTTGAGAAGCAAAGCCTTTATTTTTGCTGTTGCAACAGGGTCCTTCCCCTCATGCAGGAGAACAAGGAAGGAACCCAGAACAAAAGAGAACCTCCACTTTTATCAGTTTTCCCATCACCAAGAAACACCCCCAAAATACATCATTCCTACATCACAGCTATGTAATCAATACCTCACAAAAAGGAGGGTTCAAGGTAGAAATCTGAGCACTTTTGACACCTCCTAGTCCTCCTCTCACCCCTCCCAGGTGTGAAGTCCTAAACACAAAGAGAAATTAACATTTTCATAAGAGTTGACCACTGTCTTTTGTTCGGAGCAGTCTTCCATTGTGAATGAGATGGCTAGCAGTCTGGCGCCATTGATGGGGAAATGTCCAGTTGGCAGAGCCTCCGGCTGACAGGATTATGGCTCCCAAGTTGCTAGTCAGGTGGAAATGTGTGTGTGTGATTCAGCGGGGTGGGGGAAACTCCTACAACAAGATGGATATCACTTTAATTCTGGTCAGTTTGGGAGAGTCAAAATGGTTTTCAGGCCTGTTTTCCTGTACTGTTTGCGTGGTACATTTATGAACATTTATTATATATGTGTGACCTCAAAATTCTTATAACAAGTCCTTAAGTGGGTTCCCTCTCAGTAGGAGAAAATAACAGGGGCTAACCAAAGAATATTGAGAAGCAAAGCGGCTAGTAAGGCTGATCTTTATTCAACTGTTGCAACAGGGTCCTCACTCACCACATGCAGGAGGGAGGAGGAACCCTGAACAATGGTGCACAAGCCTTTATACATTATAGACTTTTGAAATTGCCCACCCTGTAGCTGAAGACCACCCTTCAAAACATCACACATACATCACAGAAGGAGGCGGGTCAACAGCAGAAATACATCACAGGAGGCAATCTACAGCAGAAATCCTGTTGGCCAGGATACGGTACGGTCACTGACTGCTTTACCTGGGCAGCCTGGCCATTATTTTGTGATGGTAAATACTTTAATTCCTGAATCCAGGTCACAGGCTCTCCCTATTCATACACAAATACGCCCTTAAGACAGGTAAGCAAAAGGCAATAGAGAGGCTTTCCCATTTCCTTCCTCCTTGCAGAGAAATATTTGAGGTCAATTTGGGAAATCAAAAGGGTTTGGGAGAGTCAAAATGGCTTTAAGATTGCTCTCCTGTACTATTTCAGACATGTGGTTTATATACTTATGTATGTGTTTGCCTTGTAAACTTATGAACATTTAATTTATATTTGGAGCCTTAAAATTCTTATAACAGAACCTTCTGAACTCTGGATTAATAACATTTTAGGAATCTCCCAGTACAGCTGATTCTATTGCTAGGAAGGACTCAGTGACCTTTGGTGGGGGTGTAGGAGTGTCTCTCCTCTGGCCTCCTGGGTCTCATTCTATAATTTGAGAGTTGATTGAGAAAGCACAGACCTCTAAGTAGGAGATTAGTGTGGCTCAGTGTAATTGAAACCAGGCAAACAGCTGTTGGCTGATAAGTCCATCTCTATCTGGTTTTACGATGTCTTTGCTCAGCATCCTTCCTGGGTAAGGGCACTGAGCAGAGAAAATGATACTTTTAATCCAGGCACCCAGGTGACGCTGTGGGGATGCCAGAAGCAAAAAGGGCACAGGGGCGGCTTAAATTATTTCGCTTGCATTCCAGCTCCAGCAGAGAACAAGTCCCACAGATTCCAGAGGGACCTTTGGTCTCCTGCAGCATAAAGGGTTAAAGAAAATTGTTGCACACAAATCTATCAGCAGCTATTAGAGAGCCATCAGTCTGGATGTTGTCCTGAGTCCCTTCCAGATCTTTGGGTCCTGTGCCCAAGGAGGGCTGGAATCTAAAGGAGGAGGTTGCTAGGTTACTTTGTTAGACAGTGAAACCTAGCAACCCATCTGGCCACTTATGTGTCCTCATCAGCATCCCCAAAGAATGAGCCAGGGTGCAAGAGTGATGGGACCCTGCAGGCTAAGGCGTGGGCCTTTCCCTCTACGCCCTCGCCTAGAACAAGAGCCAGAGGGGTATGTGTGAACTGAGCAGGGAGCAGGCTGGAAGCTGGAGACACAGAGTCTCCACTGCACTGTGCTGGATCCAAAGTTGTGGCAGCTAATGGAGAACCAAGATCTGTTGGGATGTTAAGGCTGTGAGCCCCTCCTAAAGGCACCACAGTCTCTGCCAACTTTCATTCCAAGGAAACGGAACCTAAGTAAACAACTGGAACCCCAGGAGGCTCTCATTGTCTCTACTGTCATCCAAATCTCCGAAGGCAGGAGACTCTGGCGAGTCCTGTGCTTTCCCAGGGTTCAGTTTCCTTGGAATGAAAGTCAGTAGAGGCTGTGGTTCTGTTTTGTTTTAAATTGCCTTGTTGACGTATGCCACCCTGGACTCCTTTGAGAGGAAGGGTAGGATATAAATTTTAATTATTATTTTTGTTGTCGATGGTGAATGTCTCCTTGAAAACAGACCCACCTTTGCTGTTGCATTCGACAAAAGCTGTGGTTCAGTGTTAAATAAGTGTAGGGCAAAAATAAAATAGAATAAATCCAAACTATAGAATTAAGGAAGCAGTTTTATACTGAGTCAGGTCATTGACCTGTCTAGCTCAGCACTCCAGTGACTAGAGGCAGCTATCCAGGATTTCAGGAGGGAACGTTCCCAGCCCCACCTGGAGAAGTCAAGGATTGCAAATCCCTTACAATTTTCTGGACTCGTGAACAATTCAGGAAGGTCCAAGTCCCCCCTTGTCCTCTTCCCGAGCTCCCTCTGCTGCTAAAAGCAGCCCGTAGCCCCCCCCCCAGCTGAAATGATGCTGGGGCTCTTCAATTCAGCTCTATTGATTTATAAAGCCTTTTCATTACTGAATTCTCCTTGGCGTTGGCAGTTGGTGGAGTCGTCGTACGTGAGCCTCATGCTTTATGGACTCCAGCAGACTTCAGGAAGGGTCTGGCTCAGCTGAAGAAGGCATTCTTAGATTGATGAAGACTCCCAGATAGTGAGAAATGCCTATGCAAGGTTTATTAAAAAGGAAACCTTAAACTCATTAGCAGGAAGGACCAGATATAAAGAAAGGAGATGAGGGCAGGGGGAAGGAACAGGGTGTGTGTGTGAGAGAGAGAAAGATCAGTGGAAAGAGGGAGAGGGAATACAGTTACTGCCATGAAAGTAATTTATGAAGCAATTTTAAATTCACAGGAAGGCAATTTGGGGTCTTGTATTGACTTCTCTCCGCCTCTCTCTCTCTCTCTCTCTCTCTCTCTCTCTCTCTCTCTCTCTCTCTCTCTCTCTCTCTCTCTCTCCCCCCCCCCCTTTCTCACTTTTGTTTTGCAAGTATGGCTTGGATGATTTCTGAGCAGGAAAATGAATAAATAAACACCACCGCAGACTGGAAAGAGAAACAGGTGCCTTGAGATCTTCCATGATTTAGGACGCCCTGCAGGGCTGCAATTCTAGATCACATTGCCAGCCGCTGCCGACACTAGAGTCAGGAGTTGTCAAGGTACGAGAAGGGGGCCCAGGGGTGGGCGAACCATTAAGTGAAATAAGCACGGGCTGAGGGCAGCAAGGGAAAGGGGCCACCACAGAAATTTCCCACGGCCGGATTTTTAACATCAATGGTCACAAATTGCTCAGCCATGTATTCATTTATTTTCTCAGTTGAAGTATATTAAAAAAATCCCAACAGAACACCTATGCAACAAGGCAGGCTGGGTGCCTTATCTCTGCTTAGAAGCAGTTGTGTTGCATAAGATTAGTTTTAAGGATCTGATCAAAGACTTTGCAATTGGAAAAAGCAGAAGTCGTCCTCCGCCGCCCCCCCCCCAATATAAAGAAAGTGGAAGTACAATGGTACTTTGGTTCTCAAACACCTTGGTATTCAAACACCTAGGTTCCCAAATGCCAAAAACCTGGAAGAAAGTGTTCTGGTTTTCGAACATTTTTCAGAAACCGAACATCCGATGCGGCTGGCAGCTATTGTTTCCAGGGCGCCTTGACCAATCAGAAGTGTGCCTTGGTTTTCAAACATTCTGGATGTCAAATGGACTTCTGGAACGGATTAAGTTTGGTGCTTTTCTTTTTTTGCTATTTATTTTGTGTTTTTGTTTTTGAGGCTTTTTCGGTTTGTTTTTGCTACTGATTGATTGATTGTGTGACTGCGGAAATGGATAAAAGCCCCCCCCCCCATCCAAACAATGTCTGTCAGCAGTGCAGGTAAGAAAAACAATTAATGTTAATTTTTACTATCTACTGTATAATACTTTCTTATTTATTTTACCTTACAGTGCATTGATTATTGCTTTCATTTTTATGGATCAATGGTCTCATTAGTAAAAGTAATGCTAAATTTCTGTTTTAGGGCTTGTTTTTAAAAGTCTGGAATGGATTAATCCGTTTTGCATTACTTTCTATGGGAAAGCGTGCCTTGGTTTTGGAACGCTTTGGTTTTGGAACGGTCTTCTGGAACGGATTAAGTTTGAGAACCAAGATACCACTGTATATAAAAATAAACATTATTTTCCATTTGTTTCAGTTCAAAAAATTTATTTTACGGTTTATTATTATTTCTATCTTGAATTAGATATATATGGGGGCACCAACATCTTTTAAGTGTTTAGGGCCTCTAAAGGTCTTAATCTGGACCTGAGGGGGCCATAGCTCAGTGGTAAGGGCATCTGCCTGAACACAGAAGGTCACAGGTTCAATCCTCAGTGGCATTTCCAGGTGTCAGTGCAGGTATTTCAGGAGCAAGTCAGTATTGACTCACAAGGTGTCCGCAAAGTTAACTCTTTATTCAAAGAAAGGAAACCGCTCAGGAGGCTAAGCCTAGCGATCCCAGCAACCCTTCCCAGTAGATCTCACTCTGATGAGGCCGTTGTGAGCCTCCCAGTGTGGATGGCTTTGAAAAAAGGATTAGAGAAGGCTATCGATCTAGCTATGAGGGTCAAGCTCTGTCTCCACAATCGGAGGCAGCAAAACTTCTGAATACCAGCTGCTGGAAAGCACAGGAAGAGAGAGAGAGCTCTTGCGTTCAAATCCTGCTTGCTGCTTGTGGGAATGTTCAGGGTGGCAGGAGAGGATATATTGTTTATTAATACCCTTCCTAAATTGCGCTAGCAAGTTCCTTTACTTAGCAGAGTTTACATTCCAGATTACAACCAGAAATCCGGTTGCAGCCTCTTACTATTATGCAATTCAATCTCCCTCAGATTGTATGTTCCTGGTAAGATCCCCTTTAGAATCCCTCCTAAAAGTATAAAGGCACCACAGTCTTATTCATATGCAATAAAAAGAAAGTTTACTCTCTATCAGGCAGAGCACAGTGTGATCCCTGAATGCAGGCTTTAGGCTTAATGTTACCAACTTATACTAACAGGTTTATCCCATAAGGGAGATGATCTGGGGGGGGGGGGCTGCTTGGCTGGCAGCCAGCAGTTCATTCCAACAGGTTTGCAGGACGAAAAGAAGATGGAAAAGAAAAAGAGTGCCAACATGCCTTGCCCCTTTACCAGGCCTGGAAAGGTCACGCCCACCCATTAGTCACATCCAAGGAAGGGTGCTCCAGGCCAGGAGGAACAGGAAGTTGGCTGGACCAAACATTCCCTTGCATGTCCACTCTAGCAAAACAAGGAATGTTGTACTTGACTGCTCTCAGTGGGTTACATCCCACACTGGTCTCCCACAGGCATCCGGGTGGCCACTGTGAGAACAGGATGCTGGACTCGATGGGCCATTGGCCTCATCCAGCAGGCTCTTCCCATGTTCTTTATATCCAAAAGACCAGTGACTTTTTCGGAATGAAATCATGCCGTTTCACAAAACCCCCGTGCTCCCCTGCCCCTCGTGAAAGAATATATGTCCTGTTTCTACCTTGGCCGCTAATAGTCTCTTTAACTCTTTTAGGAATAGGCCCTGCCTTTCTGCTGCCTCGTCAGGATTTTCTGCTTCTCGTGGCTTCTACTGTGAAAAAAAGAAAATCATTGATGCTGACTCAGCTCACTGCTTGCTGTCAGCTTAACTTCCAGGAGCCCAGCGCTGCAGCCTTTGAATACCAAACATTTCTGAGGCCAGATTTGTTCCAACAGCTCCCCTTTCATCCAAGTTTAATTTTTTTCCTTTTGCAAAACTACCTCCCGCTCAATGAATTTGGCTAACCCTCTTTTAAAGCCATCCAAGGCAGTGGCCCTCACTGCCTCCTGTGGGAGGGAGTTCCACCGTATAACCATGTGCTCTGTGAAAACGCCCTTCTTTTCTTTGTCCTGACTCTTCCCACATTCAGCTTCCTTGCATATCCACGACTCGAGTTCCAGTGTTATGAGAGAGGGAGAAAACCATTTCTCAACCCTACGCCATGCATAATTTCATAAACTACTACCATGAGTTAAAAAAAATTACGTTAAGGGGTAAAAATATATATTTAAAATGATAGTATGAGATAAATGCTAAGCATTTATCCTTTGCACCTTTAATAGTCTAGCTTTTTGGGTGGTGTAGAATTTCATGTCATGGGGAAAGAAATAACATTCCAATCAATCGTTTTCATTTCTGTCCTGCCTTTTTTTTTTTTAACCACAGAACTCACATGGTCCAGACTCTCCAAATATCCTTATTTTCCAGGGACAGTCCTGGATTTATAGAAGGCACCCCAGCTTCTGATTTGATCCCGGAAAGACCTGCTTTTCCTTAGGGCGTCCCCGAGAAATGTTGGAGGCTAATGCGACCCCCACCCCCCCAGCCAAGGAGTTAAGTAACTATGCAACCTTTAGAAAAGGTTTTCTTCTGTTTTTATGTACATATGTTGGAAGCAGAGTGGCTGGGGCAACCCAGTCAGATGCGCGGGGTATAAATAATAAAATTATGTTTATTTTTATCATTATGGAATAGGGTGTCCTATTTTCATCGGAGAAATGTTGGAGGGTATGATAGTCCTGCCTCTCCCATTTTTTCACCTTCACAACAATCATGCAACGTACCTCCGGCTACAAGACCCAGGGAGCTTTGTGACTGAGTGGGGATCTGAACCTTGATTGTCTTGCCCATTAAGCTTATACAGTGGAACCTCGGTTTATGAACACCTCGGTTTACGAATTTTCGGTTTACGAACGCCGCGGACCCATCCGAAACGGATTAATTCACTTTCCATTACTTTCAATGGGAACGTTCGCTTCAGTTTATGAACGCTTCAGTTTATGAACAGACTTCCGGAACCAATTACACCCATGCTTCGGGTTAAGTACGCTTCAGGTTGAGTACTCCGCGGACCTGTCTGGAACGGATTAATCCACTTTCCATTACTTTCAATGGGAAAGCTCGCTTCAGTTTATGAATGCTTCAGTTTATGAACAGACTTCTGGAACCAATTGTGTTCATAAACCGAGGTAGCACTGTATTTCAATGTGCCTGGTTTCTCTGTATCCCCCTTCCACCTTGCCCTGAGAGGCTGTCGATGTGGGCTCACAGCAATATGGACTTTGCCTGGTTTTTTTTGGGGGGGGGAACCTGATCCATGCAGAAAGTTGACCAGGAGCCACAAAGAGCTGACAACCCCCCCCACCCCCACCCATAGCTGCCAAGTCTCCCGTATTCCCTGGGAAACCCCCGTTTTTCCAGATGTCCCCAGCCGAAAAAACAGATTTTTTTTGTTTTCCCCCGTTTTATTCTGGCGTGGCGGCCATTTTGGAACTGGGCAGAGCATGCTCAGAAGCGACTTTTGATGCTGCTCTGCCCAGTTCCAAAATGGCGGCAGCGCTACTTCCGGTCTGCTACTTCCGGTCCGGTCCCTTATTTTTCAGAGAGGAACTTGGCACGTATGCCCCCACCCCGCCGTGCAGCTTTCCTGCTAAGGAGAAATCATCGCTCAAGCCCCTAATAATGATGATAATAGCAACCCTCTACAGGAGAGTGTAAATCCTATATAGCAAACCTCTGGAAAGAGAAAGGGAAAATAGGAGGGGGGGGCGGAACCTCGATGCGTCTGCAAACCAGGTAATTTGACATTCTGTTGTTAGCAGCCCTGTTGCAGTGTTAATAATCTTTGGGTGTAAAATTACTGCATTTTAAAATTTCATTACATCTTTATGTCACGGGACATAGAGCAGAAGAAAACTTAATTAAATTACCTAAAATTATTGCCTCAGCCACTTGCCAGAAGAGATGGGAAGGGGAATAGCGTGTGCGATTATAGGAGGCTTGGCTGTAACAGTGTTACACTGCAAGTTCTAAGATTGTGTGTGTTTTTATTGAAAATTTAAAGCCTGCCACAAAGGCCCTATTTACCTCCAGAAAGGGGCTCCACCCTGAAACGTGAGACCACCCACTTTTTATGGATCAAAACAGGCTGCAAAATAACTGCTAGGCCCCATCAACAGCCTAGGTCCAAAGAAGACAAAAGCCAAGCAACTATTTTTATTGTTTAGCAACTATTTTTATTGTTTAAAAAACCACGTATTTATTGATTTTACACAAAAAAGCCCTTTACAAATTTTAACAGAAACTGTAAGTTAATTTATACATTGACTACCTGTCCTCCCCTTCCATGGTTTACATATTTAGCCTTTAAAAATATTTTTAATAAAAGAATTACAATGATAAAAAAGAAAGAACAAAAATAATATACAAAATGTTATCTAGTACAGTATAGTGTTATCCACCCTTGAATGCTCCCTATTTTGCCTATCCTATTCTGCCTATCCTATTCTATACATCCATTTCAACCTATCTTACTAAAGAAAGTCCTGCTTGCTGTTTTAAGTCCCGAAAGAGTCAATAAAAAGTGTCCAGTCCTGAAATTCACTGCCAGGTGGAGGGCCGATGTTGCAGGTGTCGTGGGTGGGGGTTGCCTGCCCACCCACTCGAGAGTATGCTTTTGGAACATAGAATAAGGAACCGTGAAGCCAAATCTGGGTGGTGGACTTTTGATGGTACATCTTGAAGGAATTGCATCAACAAGGACACATGAATGCAGTGAGAGAATGGGGAGAACTGGTTTCTAGAATAGGCACATGTTACATTTGAACACTGTAGCCACAACACACGAGAAGATGTGAGTCCAGGAGTAAAATATATATATTTTAAGTAAGATGCAATTTTCTATTGTATCCCTTATGATCTTATAAGTTATGTTTGTTTGTTGCTTTGCTAAACAGTTTTCAGTAGGCATGTGCAGAGTGCAGTTGTTTTTGTAATGTATACCAAGTGAAATACTGTATGCAGGAGGGTGAAGATAGTCTTTTAGAAAGGAAGCGCTTGAAAGTCTTGAGGAGAATGTTACAAAACCCAAAAGTATTACAGACCCTTTTTCTGACCTGAGAAGTCGGGAGTCTGTCCCTTATTTATTCAGCAGAATAAACCTGAGTTCTGCCTCTAAGAAATCTGACCCTCTTTCCTTCAGGGGCCAGGAGTGAATTTGGAACATGTATCCCAGGGAAGAACAGCATAGATTTAGGCAACAGGTTGTAGGCTCCATTGCTCTTCCCCCAGCGCAGCAGCACTCTTCCTTTCCCAAGGGGATTTCCCCCTCTTCTTCACAGGAGACTCCTCCCTGCACACCCTCCAAATCTGCCTTCCCATAGGCAGCCTTGGATTCAACCCTTTGTTTCCAGCCCTGGCTGTGAAGTGCTGAAGGGACAGCAAGCCCAGATTTCCTATTGCCCCTTCCCACCTCCCCCAAACAAAAAGACTCTTTCAATGCTGGAGACTTTGGCAGGGACCTCTCTCTTATTTCGTCTTCTTAACATTGGCTCATGAGTTCCCATAGCTTGGATCTTGTCTCAGCCACTGGAGGTTTCAGGTGAGAAGTATTTGGAGAGAACTGATGAGGAAGTGGGGCAGGATGGTGAAAAGAGAAGGTTGTGAACACTCCCATCTCTGAGCAGCAGACGACTCCAGGGGTGCCTGTGCTTAGCCTGGGTTCAGTTTCCCTGGAATGAAGACTTTGGGATATTAGGCTTTGCCTGCACATAAATAAATGCCAGGATCAAGCGTTTCACGGCATTAACCCTCCAACTGATCTTGCTTCCCCCTTAGCTTCCCAGGGATGCCCCAGGCCAAAGTTCTGGGTCCAACTCAGAGCAAGACAATCTCCTGCCTCTCCAGATTCCCAACTCACCAGACGCAACCCCAGCCACCAGCCTCTATGTCTCCATTTTGGGATGATGGGCATCCCTCCAGGGAAGTGTGTGGAGTGTAGAGATTTCCCTTACTAGCTTACTTTTCACAAACACAAACACCTGTTTCTCTTTTTAACAAAAATATTATTTATTCATTTTTTACAAAATGATATTTTTACACATTTTAACAAAAACCATAAGATCCGTATTTACCCTTTTAAAAATATTTTTAATAAGAGAATTACAATTATAAAGAAATAAAGTGATACAAAGGGGGGAAGTGGGGGGGGAGAACAAAGAAAGAAGGAACAAAAATAATATACAAAACGCTATCTCGTAACCTTGAATGCTCCCTGTTTTGCCTATCCTATTCTATACATCCATTTCAACCTATCTTACTAAAGAAAGTCCTGCTTGATGTTTTAAGTCCCGAAAGAGTCAATAGAAAGTGTCCAGTCCTGAAATTCACTGCCAGGTGGAGGGTCGATGTTGCAGGTGTCGTCTTCAGGGCAGCTCCTTTCGCGGCTGATGACATTCTTGCAGGGGTCTTCTTTTCTCCGGACGTCTCCTCCCAGGCTCCAGCAGATAGGCCGCCGTTTCCCATCGCGGTTTTGTTCCATGCAGGAAAGAGAGAAAAGAGATTCTGTTAGAAAGGGTACTAAATCTCATGAATGTTAGACCCTCTTATTGCCCCCGCCCCTAACAATCCCCGCTCTTGGTGAATGAGCAAAGAAATGGAAGAAATTTGCTGCTGGGGAGGACTGGAGAGGACGGCAGAGAGTCCTGCAAGGAACCGGACCCTGGGCGTACACCAGCGACTGGGGGAGCTCCAAAAAGCCTGCCTGTCCTGGGGGCAGGAACCCCAACTAAGGGAAAACAACAAAGGAAAGATCGTCCCTTTGGGGGCGACACTTATGGGGCGAGACCAGATTGTGGACCAGTTAACATGACATAACAAGGATGGGGCTTTAAATTGGGTGGGTGCTGTTTGATTTGCAGGGTGGGTTTGTTTTAAAATCAATCAATAAAAAAAATCAACAATCAAAACAAAAAAGACAACAACAACAAAAGGTTTCCTACCGCTATGTACGGAGGGTCGTGAGGGCAGCACCACTCCTCTTGGTCAATCCTGATGGCCTTGATGTTCCTGGCGCTGATCCAGGCTGGATCCCACGGAGAGCAGAAGATGGTATCACAACTCTGATGCTCATGTTGCCTTGGCCTGGCGCTACTGCGGATGTTCTGTCAGGAGGAGAAAGGGGCTCCTTGAGAAATGTCACCTCCCAAGAGCCCACCAGATGTCCAAATAGCCCACCAGATGCCTCACTCACCTGGCATGCAGCTCAGGAAGTCCTGCGGGTAAGGTTCCCTGTGAATACAGCAGAGCAGCCTCCTCACAAGGCGCCGGACCCTGCCTTTCTGCCGATGTTTATAGGCCCGCTGCATGATGTTCAGGCAGCTCCTCCCTGTCCGCCTGAGCCCTTCTTCCTCGTGCTGCTGCATCTCTTCCAGCCCTGAGTGGCAAGGGAGAAAGGTTGAGCAAGGCGGAGATGCACAGGAAAAGAGCCATCCATCAAAAATATTAAGACAGCCGTCAGGTGGCCCCAGCAATCGGGCCAGGGGAGGTGCGCTGGTTGTAGGGGCGGATGCAGGAGTCCACAGGGTATCCACCCCAACCAGGACACAAGCAGTGGTGGTTCCCCTTGGGGAGGAGGAATCAACTTTTCACAAGGCAAAAACTTGCAATGCACTCCCACCGGAGCTCCTCCCAGGACCAGGGTGTGGGGCAGGGAAATATTTGTGTGTGAGATGCGAGCAATGAAGTCACATTCCAATCCTCTTTGCATGTTCATCTTGTGGCACCTCTGTCTGCACATACACCTGGGAACCTGCCTTCCCCTAAAGCTCTTTCTCAGCAGAAGCATCCCTCCCAGGCCTCCGTATGTCTCACTTACATGTGCCGTAGGATGCCATGTCTTGACTGTGGATGAAACCGGCATCCCGGAAAGCCAGATGACCTAGAGAGACAAGGCAAGAAAAGGGACGTCATCTCGGTGCAAAGCAAGCGGAGACAGAGGCAGCTTGGCAGGAGAACAGATATGCTCTGATGCATCTAGAGGCCTCCACCCTCTGGGGAGCACTCAGAGCAAGATCTGGGCGCAGATGGAGCCCTACCTAGCAGGTGGCCTGGGGACATGCCCATCCTCCCTGCCATTGTTACCAAAACGTTTCTGTCCATCCCTACCAGGGAAGGACGTTGCTTGACTTACCCAGAAGCAGAGCTGCTACCCTGGAGACTGCTGGCAGCCTGTTGGCAGATGGCTTCGTACATGCCAAGGCAGCACTCCGAAGGATGTTCTTGCTGAAGGTCTTGCTCTGTTGGCAAAGACAAAGGAGAGGTGGCATCAGAGAGGCTTGAGAGTGTTGCACAAGAGCCCGTCACCCCCAAAGACATCCCTGGGCAAAGCTGCCAACGAAGCAGAGGGACCTTACCAGATGCTTGGCGGCCTGGTGGAGAGCAAAGTGGAGGCTAAATTTGTTGGGATGCGCCCACCACTTGACTTGTGGGGCTAGATGGGAAAGAGCCCTCCTTGCGGCCTGCAACACAAGCAGAGAAGAGGGTTACAAATTGCCATTAAAAAATCCCAGAAGCTCCTGAGAACAATCCCTCCTACTGCGTGCGTGAGTCCACCTCCTTGGCCCTCACCTTGGCCACCTCGTCCTCGTCTTCGAGGTGAATGAGGACGACGACCAGTTCATTAATGGCTTCTTCTTTAGTTGCTGTTATGGGAAGCCTTTGGTCTCTCGCCCAGCCCCGAAGCAGCCCAAGATATTGGATGGCTGCTGCCCGGACGGAGGCTTCCTCCTGTAGGCAGAAAAGATCAGTGTTTGTGTTTCTCATCTGATCAGTTTCCTTTCTTCTGTCCACCGAGGTGTTTTGAGGCTGCTCAGCCTCCTATCCTCCTCCTGGGGGAGACTGGGGGCAGGGGTGACTCTCCCCCTGGGTTTTCCAGGCAGGCTTCCAAGAGAAGGTGCTCCAGAGGAAGGAACACCCTCCCGAAGCCAGAAGATCTCCGCTGCATGCCAGGCTAAACACCACCCTTCCTCTTCCAAAGCATTCCTCCTCCACCCTGGGTGATGTCCTGTGTTCCCTAATACTCACATGTGAAGCCATATCACAGTAGGTTGCCGCCAGCATCTTCATGTAGGCTTGGTCTACTAGCTCTAACATCTCTGGGAAGACATCAGCTTCTGCATCAGGGAAGAAATCCGGCAGCGACAGCCGCAGAAGCGAAGGGTCCTACACAAAAGAGAGAATCTTTTCAAAGGTCTGTTAGGCCCCACACTTTTTCGTTTCACAGGCCCTTCAGGATTCTGCCAGCAAAAGAGTGCTGGGCCATGATTAGAAATGGGATATGTACCCCCTCCCCCCCTCTGAGCATCACTTGCCACGTCAGAGTCCAGAATCAGGGATATCCCTCTGGCGCTGAGCTTCTGGACTTGCAGGTGGTCATGTGACAGCCAGGTGTGGAGGTGCTCCAAAGTATCCTGACAGGGGACCTGCAGACGGCAGCTGAGCAGCTAAAGAGGCCCAAAGAGAAAGAAAGTCTTCAGTGATGAGAGGTTGAGGCAGGTTCTCCTTTTATCCACCACCTGTAGTTCTGCACAGAGCAAAGCCACTGAAGGGAATGGACCAAAGTTTGTCATGTACATCAAATCCAATGGGTCTACTCTGAGGAGCACTAAAACAGGCAACTGTCCTTCGGCTCAAAGAAGCCTTGAGAAAAGCCACAGAATATGGAAGGTAAAGGCAGCTGCAAGGTTCAAATTGTAATGGAGGACACAAAGGGAGCCGAAGAACACAAAGCCCAACACTCGGCAGAAACCAAGCCAGGGCCTCCTTGCTGCACCCATTTCCTCCCGCGTCAGTCCCCCTCACCTCGATGTAGATAGCTGCCGCTACTTCTGGCATTCCGGCAAACTCCTGGTCCCCGAGAGCAGCGGTGATATTTTCCACCATGGGACGGATCCACCAGCGTCGCTTTCCGACAGCTCTGAAATGGAGAACCACGTGTGGGTAAGGAAGGGAAAGACACCGCAGGAAGCAAACAGGGGCACAGTTCGATCCCGTGCCTTCAGCTTTGTTTGCCAGACCATTGGGGAAGGTCACCGTGTTCTTCCTCTTACCTCACCATGGCAGACAACCCCTGGTTGAAATTCTCCCGGCAGAAAAGTTGGTCAATGATGGCCGCCTCCACTTGCTCTCCAGTGGTGCCGAGAAGGAGGTGCAGAACTTCCTTAGCCCCTCTGTAACAAAAGCAAGGCCAGTTTTACCATCAGGGTCATTGCCACCCACTCAAATTCCTTCCCCATCCTTCCTCCCTAGCAGTCGCCTGAAGGGGAGCCTCCCTTAGAAAACCAAGTTGGACTGGAAACCCCCCCGAGGTTGAAGGGAAAAGGACTCCATTGGCCCCTTTGCAACACGCTACTCACTCGAGGAATTCCTGGTCGTAGTGGAAGTTGACAACCATCCCCAGGAGAGCGATCAGCAGCTGTGGGAAGTTCTGGCGCACAGCTGCCTTGTATTCCTCCATCCTGAGGATGGCGTGCAACAGGCTGCTGAGATGTTGCTGGAAGAGAGAGAGGTGCAAGTCACTTTCCCTGCTTTTCTGCAGAATACAGAAACCCCTCGATATTCCCCTGGGAAGAAGGAAGCCAGAAAGCAGGTGGTTCGTCCTTACCACTTGGGTGGCAGATTCCGCCAAGGGGCTTTGGTAAAGCTGCTCGGCCATGAGATGGAGCAGTTGTTCTTGGTCGGCCGATGTCAAAACCTCCTTCCATACTCTCTCGCAGTCTCTGTGAATGCAAAAACAAGAGCAATGGTCAGATTCCAGTGTTGTGCTTGGTGCCATGCCCCAGAGAGAGGAAATGGCAGGAAGGGCTTTCTGAGCAAGCCCTGCAGCTTGCCAACCTTTCCCTTAGCCCAGTAGAACCTGGAGGGCTCCATACCTGAAGGGAAACTGGAGGAGGTATTCAACCACTTTGTTCAGATGCTGGTGTGTCAAGATGGAGAACGCAAAGATGGCCATGTTTCTGCCCTCCACTGTAGGCCCCTGGGTGATCTTATAGAAGGCCTCCAGCAGCACCTCCACCTGTCAGAGAAAAAGAGAAGGTTGCTGGGAGAGTACAAGGAAGCGGGGCTGCCTGCAGGCGGATCCCTCCATCCCTCATAGAAAGAGGGACCCTTGACCTGTGCCACCACAGCCATCTTCCTTCAAAGGTACCACTCAGGGTCCTTGGGAGTATTGGACCCAGGCAACTCCAGGGAACCAGTTCCCTTTCCATTGTGGGCCAAGAGAATAAGCTTGCCAGGCTGCTCCCAGAAGGAGGATTCCCCGTTCCTGAACCCATGTTTCTCAGGACCCTTGGCTGAGCTTCTTGTCCTGACATTGCCAGGCCCCTCCCAACAAACATGTGTCCTGGCCACTCAATGGCATGAGGTTGCCTCCCCTACATCAAGGTGGAGATTCTTCTTCTCTCCTACCTTTGCAGACACCTTACCTCCACTGCTTTGTCGCTAAACTGCTTGATGAACTCTTGCAGTAGGTGGGAGATGTCTAAGGGGTTGAATCTGCTCTCAAGAACCAGGTTGCTGGCCAGGAAGGACATGGCTTCCAAGAGTTGCTCCGCAGGGAGAAAGGCGCCAAAGACCTGAAGCAAGAGAGGAAGGTCAGAGGTGCCCAGAGGGCAGGGCTGGGGAGCAGAAAGCCCAGGTGCTTTCTCTGCGGAACCCAGAACATGTGGCTTGAGAGACTGCTATGCCTTGTGTGACAGCGACTTACCCTGGCAAGAGAGTAGCAGTCATTGACGAACAATTCAGGAACCGGTCCTCCGGTGGAATTGAGGAACTTCTGAGCTCTGGTGATGAGTGTTGGGTTCCTTGATGTTCGTGCCAGCGTCTCTGCAAAGGAAAGCCAAAGGGTTAGTTGGGGTCTTGCTCACCCCACCCCATTCTGGGATGCATTCTTTCAGTCTTACCTTCTTTGCGCCGCAGGATGGGCAGAAGATGGCAGAGGGCCTCTGCTGCCCGCTGCCTGCACTCCGGGTCTGGATCCAAGGCACACAGGCAGGAAATAGCCACCAGTTGGCCAAGGGAGGATGCAGGAAGCACTACCGATGGCTGAGAAGAAACCCAGAGAAGCAACTGATAAGAGAAGGGTGGGGCTAGAAGGGGCAGCCTGAAGGCCTTGACAGCCCTGCCTGGTTGCAATGCTTCCTTTCAGTAACTCACATATTCCTGGATCTTCTGCAAGAGGGCGGAAAGATCTCGGAGCGCCTCCCTTCGGACCATCTTCTTCCCGCTGTTCATCGTGGTGACGACATCCATAAGTCTGGCCTTCAGCTGGTCCTCGCTGAAGCCTTCAGGAGGAACATCAGCCGCATCCGGAGAACCTGTGGTTGGGATGCTGAGAGGAGAGAGGAGTAGCACTTGTGTAAAAAGGTTTTATTGCCTCCCCTCCTTCAAAGACCCCAAGCACCACCAGCATAGAATTGGACGGGGGCGGGGGGGGGGCTTTTGAAAGCAATTGATTATGGGGGAGGGGGTTTAGCATAGCATTACCTTGGAGGAAGATCCTCCCCATCTTCTAGGCTGATTTCCGATATTTGATCCTCATCGAAATCAATTCCCTGTCCATGAGAAAAGAGAAACAGGAATGTCTGAATGTGAGGAGTGGAACAGACCCACTCATGTTTTTGTGTTGATCAGGAAAGCGCAGATGAGGTAGGTTGGGAAACAAACTGAAAATCTCTGTCCTCCATTTCCTTAGAGACCTTATTCATCCATCCATTCATTTAGAGTAGGCACGTCCAACAGGTAGATCGTGATTTAGCGGTAGATCACGTGATGTTTGTGGTAGATCACTGGTAGATCACTGACTCCCCAAACAAGCTCAACAACTTTGTTGGCACCCCTAAAAAAAGTTCAATAATGTTGGCCTGCAACCCCCAAAACAGGGCTTTCCTTCCTAAAAAAAAGCTCAACAACACTTTGACCTGATCCTCCCAAAAGGCCACCCCGATTCAGAGCATTTGTACCCCTCTCTTAAGCCAAAAAGGCTCCAAGAGAGCCTTCCATGAATTCAAATGCAAGAAACTCCCTAATGGCAGACTTCTATTGTAATCTAACAGATTCAGCTAACAGATTGAGGTTGAATCCTGGCAAGACAGAAGTACTGTTCGTGGGGGACAGGAGGCGGGCAGGTGTGGAGGATTCCCTGGTTCTAAATGGGGTAACTGTGCCCCTGAAGGACCAGGTGTGCAGCCTGGGAGTTATTTTGGACTCACAGATGTCCATGGAGGCGCAGGTCAATTCTGTGTCCAGGGCAGCTGTCTATCAGCTCCATCTGGTACGCAGGCTGAGACCCTACCTGCCTGCAGACTGTCTAGCCAGAGTGGTGCATGCTCTAGTTATCTCCCGCTTGGACTACTGCAATGCGCGCTACGTGGGGCTACCTTTGAACGTGACTCGGAAACTACAACTAATCCAGAATGCGGCAGCTAGACTGGTGACTGGGAGCGGCCGCCAAGACCACATAACACCGGTCTTGAAAGATCTACATTGGCTCCCAGTACGTTTCCGAGCACAATTCAAAGTGTTGGTGCTGACCTTTAAAGCCCTAAATGGCCTCGGTCCAGTATATCTGAAGGAGCGTCTCCACCTCCATCATTCTGCCCAGACACTGAGGTCCAGCACCGAGGGCCACTGAGGTCCAGCACCGAGGGCAGGGAACTCGGCAGAGGGCCTTCTCAGTGGTGGCGCCTGCCCTGTGGAACGCCTTCCCAACAGATGTCAAAGAGGAAAACAACTACCAGACTTTTAGAAGACATCTGAAGGCAGCTCTGTTGAGGGAGGCTTTTAATGTTTAATAGATTACTGTGTTTTATTTTTCTGTTGGAAGCTGCCCAGAGTGGCTGGGGAGGCCCGGCCAGATGGGCAGGGTATAAATAAATTATTATTATTATTATTATTATTATTAATCAACAAACTGACCAACAGAAATACAACACACAAGGAAAGGGGGCAAGGAGGGCAGAATGTCTAGAATGCTGTTCTCATCTCTCCCACTGAGACAGCCTGATGAAATGGCTGCCGCCCGATGACAGTTGGGGGAGAGGAGGCCTGAGGGAGCTGGCCTGTCTCAGCAGAGCCCATGGCGCTGTTTCTCACCCGTCCTTCCTTCAGGAATAGAGCTCCGCCAGGCCTCCTGTCTCTCCCTCACCTGCATCTGGGAGCAGCCCTTTCCTGCGATGGACTCTGTGAGCAGGTGAGCAGCAGGGCTCCCTGCCTCAGCTCTGCAGGAAAACCAGATCCATCCATCACCCCCTTCCCCTCCACTGGGCCAGCCGCTCACGCTCTCTTGTCTCCTTCTGTTTCTCCCTTTCCCTCCAAACTATAGTACAAAGATAACATCCAGCATGTGGAAATAAATGAAGCTTCTCCCAGAATCCCATGTACATAAATCAGCAGGAATCCTCTGTTCAAAATAATCTTCAATCAACTGCAATGCATAGCTGCCAAGTTTTTTTTTTTCTTGCGAGGAAGCCTATTCAGCATAAGGGAATTTCCCTTAAAAAAAGGGAGAACTTGGCAGCTATGCTGCAATATAGGACACTGAATTTTCCTTTTTGGCATTCCTTCTCCCCTTCCAAGAACCTGGGCAAATCTCAACCCTTTCTTTGACTTTGGATAGCTCTTTGCCAAACTTGGTGAGACGGTCTGAGACCATTAATCTAGGTTCCAGAGTTAAGTCCCCTGGCCATGGCAACCTCCCCTTACCTCCAGGAGTCTTTGGGACGCCATCTTCTAATGTAGTGACTGAGCGAAGGTCACTACAGGCCACCTCTGCCAACCTCGAGATGCTGAGGATGCAGGAACCTCAGTTCAAACGGTCACAAGTTTCGCTGCTAGGCAACGGCAGTTGAGAACGTGGAATGCCCGGCCTCAGTGCCAGTGTTCTAGGAGAGTCCGTGTGGCCTAGTGGTTAGAACAATGTTAATGCCATGCAACTCAAGGCTGATATATCTGTTCTTTGAAATGTACAGTTTCATACATTTCCTCTTGTTTTTATCCTGCTTTGCAGACTCTTGTTGTCCCCTAAAGCAGCTGACATCGATTTCAAAGAAGGTGAGACAAGTCCTGTCCTCAGGTTTGGAAAGTCCAAAGACAAGACACCCAATGGAAGGGATGTGGAGGAAGAAGGCAGAGGAAGAGCCCCTTTCCCAAGGCCCAAAGAGAGGCCTGAGATGTCCCCAGGCAAGTCCTGTCCTGTCCTGCTGGGGCCAAGCTGCCCTTCCCCACCCCCAGCTCTTCTTGGACAGAGATGCAGCAACTGACCCTGTAGGCTTTCATGCCCAACTTCAAGGGGGCTGTGGGGCTCAAGCCCTTCTCAGATTCCCCTGGGGGGCTTATCTGGGCCCCACAGGCAGCAGCACCAGGCAGTGCCTGGCAAACACACAGGCTCACTTGAGGGGCTCAGTTGCAACCGTGTTATCCTACACTAGGTTCCAGCATGGGGTGGGTGGGTGTTTATGGAGAATAGGGAGCCTGGCTCCAAGGGCCCCTTGCCCTCACAAAGGGCCTCCCCCTGAGCCCTGAGGGAAGAGAGGTGAGTTTCAGCAAGACCCAAGGAAGCCTGGAAGACTCCAGGCTTCCTTGAGGCCTCCGGAGCAGACTGGCAAAACAGGGCTTATATACACTTCCGCCCACCCCCTGTCGACACCCACTGAGGGCAGGATTGGCTGCTTTGCACTAGGCAGCCAATCATAAGGCAGGCTTCAGAAGTCTGTCCTGCCTTGTGATGCGGACTCAGCTGAGAGCAGGAGACCCCAAGGAGCAGACAGAAGACCTGACACCCCCCCTTTCCTGGGAGCAAGCGACTGCAAGGCCTCTGCGTTGCCCCACAGACAAGGGCCAAGGTCTGAAGGCGGCTGGACTGGCCCAGTCAAGGGATTCCCTGATAGGAAATAGAAATAACAAGAAATTCTGCTTCTCTTCCTCATGGAGCTTTGCCTCCAACATCCTAACGGGGTTCGCATAACCTCTCACCCCCCTGAGAGCTCCAATATGGGAAGGTTCTGGTGCTTTAATGCCCAGGGAATGGCAGGTGGGGATGAGGATTTCTTAAATTTGTATGCCACCCTTCATGCTGGCCATTTCAGGGACAGAACCCTCGAGGGAAGAAGGCCTCCATTGTAGAGGTGGAAAGGAGCCCAGAGACCCCTTAGACCAGGGGTAGGCAACCTAAGGCTCATTGGCCGGATGCGGCCCAATCGCCTTCTCCTCCCTCAGAGGATCTGTGAATCAGTGTGTTTTTACATGCGTAGAATGTCCTTTTATTTAAAATGCATCTCTGGGTTATTTGTGGGACATAGGAACTCGTTCATTTTTCTCTCCAAAACATAGTCCGGCCCACTACATGGTCTGAGGGTCGGTGGACAGGCCCACGGCTGGAAGCGGTTGCTGACCCCTGCCTTAGACCCCTAGCGAGAGGCCGAGGGAGACGGAGCTTTGCAAGCAGAGGCTGCTGCTCCAGGAAAAGTCTGGCTGCTTCTCTGGGAGCCATTGGCAGCTGCTCCGCCCACCCTCGAGCAGCCTGCTGGCTGACGAGCTCTATTGGCTAGCCTGGAGCGTCAATCAGCCAGCTAGTGAGGGCGGGCTCATCTTGCGAGGTGCCTAGCCAGGTAGGCTGCACAAGACAAGCAGGTTAGGGTGAGGAAAAAACTTTTACATTTTATTTCTTATGCAGGGACTCTATGCCCCCGAAAGGGAACCGATCCGTCTTTGGAAGGCCAGGTGGCCACCCCAGCTGGGGCTTTGCTCCTGGTTGAGGCCCTTCTGGCTCCCAGGACTGTCTTGACGGTCAGGGAGCCTCTCTCAGCCGGCTCCGTCCAGCCAGGCCTTGGGCAGCCCCTGATTCCCAAGGAGGACCTCCGGGCTCCCTGGCCCTTCTGGCCTTCTTCTGGGCTGACATCGATTCTTCCTCTGGCCTAGACTCTCCAAGTGTCCCTCTTTCCCAGGGACTGTCCAGGATTTACAGAAGCCGCCTCGGTTCCGGATTTGACCCCAGAATGTCCCACCTTTTTTTAGAACGTCCCTATTTTCATCAGAGAAATGTTAGAGGGTATGGAATTATGTGACCCATAGCTGCCAAGTCTCCTGTATTCCCCGGGTAACCCCCCGTTTTCCCAGCTGTCCCCAGCCCGGTTTATTCTGGCGTGGCAGCCATTTTGGAACTGGGCAGAGCATGCTCAGAAGTGACTTTTTTTTTTTTTTGCTCAGCGCGACCTCTGGTGCAGCGGCCATTTTGGAACTGGGCACAGCAGCATCAAAAGTCACTTCTGAGCATGCTCCGCCCAGTTCCAAAATGGCGACAGCGCTACTTCCGGTATGCTACTTCCAGTCTGATCCCTTATGTCAGGGGTCCCCAGACTTACCGGCGTTTGGGCCGGTTCCCACCGCGCCGATCGCGCGGCGGGCCGGAGGGCGAGGGAGTGCGTGCCTGTGCGGGCCGGCGGGCGGGGGAGTGCGCGCCGGCGCGCTTCCAGGGTGGGAAAAGCGCCGCAAATCCTTTGTTCGCATGCGCGTGGGCCTCCCCCGACCCGGAAGTGCACCAGAAATGACTTCTTCCGGGTCGGGAGAGGCCCATATGCATGCGCACAAAGGATTTTCGGCACTTTTTCCCCAACCCGGAAGAGCGCTGCCGCGCTGCGCACCGTAAGAGCAGGCGGCGGGCGGCGGGGGTCGTCGCGGGCCGGATTGGCAGGCTTATTGGGCCGCATCCGGCCCCCGGGCCGTAGTCTGGGGACCCCTGCCTTATGTTGTGACCCCTGAGCCAAGGAGCAAAGTAACTATACAGTCTTTAGAAGTAATTTGATGGCAGCCCTGTATAGGGAAGTTGTTTAGTGTTTTATTATGTTTTTCTATATGTTCAAAGCAGCCCAGAGTGGCCCGGGGGAACCCAGTCAGATGGGCGGAGTATAAATAGTATAATAATAATAATAATAATAATAATAATAATAATAATAATAATAATAGGATGTCAATATTTCCAACAGAGAAATGTTGAATGTTGGAGGATATGTAATCAGCCGAGATGGAAATACACAAGGGGAATAACGTTTGTGTGTGAGGAGGAGGAGGAGAAAGAGGCATGAAGGAATATTTGGGCCCTTTCTTGGAGCACTGGCCCAACTTGTTGCTGTGCAAATGTGGAGCCCCAGATCTCTACTTTTGGAGAGAGGGTGGTATGGGGTTGGGGGCATATGACATGGAGCTGCTTGGCAGTGTGTGTTTTGAATGCAAGCTCACCTTCCCTTCAATTCCCATTACCCACCGTCACTTACTAGAGTCTTGGGGTTAGGGTTAAATCCACTATGGGTCCGAGAAAGATGAACAGAGGCAGGAACCAGTCAAAACAAGGCAGATCTTAATTTTATTGTTTCTCACCATACATGTTGCATGGAGGTGAGGACCCAGGACAAGTGTGTGTAACAACTCAAGACTTGAGAAATTTCCAATAATAATAATAATAATAATAATAATAATAATAATAATTTATTTTTTTATACCCTGCCCATCTGGCTGGGTTTCCCTTAGCCCAGAGGTTGGCAACCTTTTTGAGTCCATGGGTCCCTTGAGCAACCACAATCTTTCTGTGGCAGCCCTGTGAGGCTCAAGACCCCAGCTATGTCACCCCTTGCCAGCAGAGCTGGGAACCTCTCTTCTTTTTTCAGACACCTTCCTTTGTGGAGTGTTCCCTCTTCTCTTCTCTTCTGCTCTCCCCTCTTCTTCAGAGTCCTCTGGACATCCGCAGCTGCTGCCCCTTCCCTATAGAGAGGTTCCTCCTCACGCTGCCCCACAGGGGCCTTGGAAGCACCCCCTGGCCAGCTCCAGAGGAACCATTCGCCTGGGGAGCTTGTAGCCAGAACTGCTGCAACAAACAGCTGTGCAAGCCTTTGGGAGGCAGAGATGCAAGAAGGCATTGGGGGGGGGGGGGGAAGAGGGACAGAGGCCAGTGTTGCTCGCAGCACCCTTGACCATCATTCAAGGAACCAAAGGGTGCCACAGCACCCTTGTTGAAAACAACTGCCCACCCATCAAGCATCATACATACATCACAGAAAGAGGCAGTCTTGTCTCTTGTCATGATACCTGACAATGCTTGCTGGTTGCCCTTTCCTGGCCAGTTTGAGCCATTCCCATAGCTGTCAAGTTCTCCCTTTTTTAAAAGGGAAATTGCCTTATGCGGAATAGGCTTCCTCGCGAGAAAAGGGAAAACTTGCAAGCTATGGATTCCCTTGAAACGGCAAAAACCTCAGTTCTTGAATCGATTGTCGCAGATCTACCCCTATTTATGTGAGAGGTTTATAGCTTTTGAAGGATCAGTAAGTGAAAAGAACTATTGGGAAAGGTATTTCTTCAACTGCAGAGTAAATATCTGGGGTCATTAAGATGGTCCAGATGGCTTAGGGGTTGCTCTGTGAACTCAAAGAAAGTGTCTCTTTTTTCAGGGAATATTTTATCATTTTTGAATGGTGAAGGATTGGTTTCTCTCTAGGGTGTGTGTCTGCTATGTGTGCACCTGTGTAACACTCATGCCACCTTGTGTTGCCCAGCGCCTGCAAACCCCCTACTGTGACATCATAGAATGCTTGCAGTTTTTTAAAATAAACCCCACCAGCAACTGCTCATTGGGAGCAGAAGGGAGCAGCTTCTGTGAGTGAAGTGAAGGGCTGTTTCTCAGAGGAGGAAGCCCTGGGAGAGATCAGGGTTCAAATACCTCCTTACTCAGTTATGCAGCTCACTGGGCGACCTGGGGCCAGGTTGTGGGGATTTAATGAGAAGGCGAGAACTATGTATGGCAGCTTGGAGAAAAAGATGGGATATCAATTCAGATGTCCTCAGAAGGTGGTGGACTCTCCTTCTTTGGAGGTTTTTTATACAGTACACAGAGATTGGGTGGCCATTTGCAATGCATTCTTGAATTGGATTCCTGTTTTGCAGGAGATTGGACTAGATGCCCCTTGGGGTTCTTTCCAAATCAACAATTCTATAATTTTGTTTTATTGATTAGATTGGAAACCGCTTCGGGACTACTCTGTGATGCCAAGTTGGATATAAGCGCTGTAAATAAGAAAAGAGAGAGACACGGCGTCCTGTGATTGACCCCAGGCAGCTGGCAGAATGCACACCTTTCCAATGAGCCAGACTGTCTTACGTGAGGATATCCACCCCAGGGAAGAGCCACCTGCATGGAATCTTGAATGGATAAATCATCTAAAAGGAGGTGAGCAAATCTCCCCATGGGGAATCTGGTTGGTTTGGCCCCTTTTGCTTTTTTGGGCTCACCTGTAGCCTAGTAAAAGATCCCTCAGCATGTGGTGGTGGACAGGGGAGACATTAATCCTAAGCACCTCAGTTAAGAAGGCAACTGAAAGTGACATTGCTGAATTACTTTCCTGTTGTTACTTGATGGCGGGTCATAAATCATGCTGCTGAGTTTATAGAGACTTTATATATCCTATATAAAAAAGGGGGGGGAGAGAGAAATCCCAAACACTGACGACAGATTAATAATAGCCTGCTGGGGAGATAAAAATAGCAGAGGGTTTTCATGCCCACAGTTAGCATCAAAGTGGAACTTGGCTCCCTTTGGAAGATGCAGGAAGGTGCTCTCTGGTGCTCTGTGGCAGGAAGATGGGGATTTATCTTGGTGGATATAGTTGCAATACAGGGCATAGCTGTGGGTTTTCCTGTGGGGCATCCGGTTGGCCACTGTGAGAACAGGATGCAGGATTTTTTCCCCTTTTCCCCCTTTTTTATAATTTAAAATACTTTATTTAATATTAAACATATTAACTATAAAATCAACATAACTCAACATAAATCAATACAAATCAATGTAACACAAATGCAAACGCAAATCAAAATTATACAAATTATACAAAAAACCAAACTTATTAAGAAAGAGAAGGAAAAAGAAAAAAGGGGAAAAAGATAAAAAGAAAAGGGAAGAGAGAGGAAGAATGAAGAAAGAGAAAAGAAATACAATAAACTTCCCAGCATTTCCATATCGATTCCCTATTATAATGAGCACTACTATGCTTTCCCTTATAAACTTATCTTTTTATTCCTTATTTCATTTTCTTCTCCTATTCCTACAATTCCAGTAACCTTGTGTGAATTTAATCAAGGCAAATTACCCATCTAGAACTAATACCTTCGGCACAAAGATAATCCTCTACATATTCCCATTCTGGGCTGCCATTGCCAGGATCCAGTAGGATCCTGATGTTCTTCTGGCATTGTGGCTCCTATACCTGTCATAGCTGCAAACCTAAGATTTGTTGTCCAGGTTTCCTGCTGTCCAGACCTCAGAATGCCTCCATTGGCATGGACACTCCAAGGTGCACGAGGCTGGGCTGGATGCGCTTTGGTCAGATCCAGGATGGCTCTCCTTAAGAATGGAAGCGTTTCCCCATTATTTATTTTTTATATCGATTAATTGATCTCATACAATCTATACCAAATTTTTTTTAAATAAATAAATAAATCTCAAAGCGGTTTACTATGAACAATGAAACAATCACTAAAAGATTCACAACAATAATTTAAAACGTACAAAAAGTTCCGCAGTTCCCAACAGTAGACTTAAGTGAACTAAAAACTCACATCAACTTTCTGAGCACCTAGACGGGTTTGCCTAAACAACAATGTTTTTAGATGGCACCAAAAAGAATGCAGGGCGGTACCCACTTGGTATGGCTTATTCTGTGGTACTTGTTATACAGCGGTACCTCGGGTTAAGAACTTAATTGGTTCTGGAGGTCCGTTCTTAACCTGAAACTGTTCTTAACCTGGGGTACCACTTTAGCTAATGGGGCCTCCTGCTGCCACCGCACCACGATTTCTGTTCTCATCCTGAAGCAAAGTTCTTAACCCGAGGTACTATTTATGGGTTAGCGGAGTCTGTAACCTGAAGTGTCTGTAACCCAAGGTACCACTGTAGTTGGTTTAGTATGTTTAGCCTGGAAAGAGGAGACTGAGCGGAGATATGACAGCAATCTTCAAATATCTAAAGGGCTGTCACATGGAAGATGGAGTAAGCTTGTTTTCTCCCGCTCTGGAGGGTAGGATTCGAACCAATAAAATAACCTTCTGACAGCAAGAGCTATTTGACCAGGGGTTGGAAAAGTTTACCTCACCTGGGTTGGTTCACTCCCACGGAGATGGCTCCGTGAGCTGGATCGCATCTGTGTAGACACGATTTCCGGCATCTGCTTCTGTGCAGACGCGATTTCCAGCATCTGCGCATGTGCAGACGCGATTTGGCCTACAACTCCCATGATCCCTAGCTAGCAGGACCAGTGGTCAGGGATGATGGGAACTGTAGTCTCAAAACATTTGTAGGGCCGAGGTTGAGGAAGCCGGCTCCAAAGTCCTTGAGATGGCTGAGGTTACACGTTAAATAGATGCCTTTGTGAAGTACCCGTATATCTCTGGTGCCCAAGTTAAGAACTTAAGAGCCCTGCTAGATCAGGTAAAAGATCTATCCCAGCTTTCAAGAGATGCCAGCCAGCAGGACATGGAGACAATAGTTCCCTCTCTCCGCTCTTGGTGTTCTTGTCCCATCCTTCCTCTAAGGAGCACAGAGGAACAACAGCCCCATTTTAACTCCTAACCCTGTGAGGTGGGCTAAGCAGAGAGATTATTTTTATATTTTTATAATTTATTAGATTTATATACCACCCTTCATCAAAAGGTCTCAGGGCGGTTCACAAGATAAAAAATACAAGTTAAAAGCACAAATAAATTGTTAAAGCAAACACACACACACACCGGTCACATTTAAAAGGCTGTAGAATATTAATCAGCCCAAGACCTGGATGAATAGGAATGTTTTTGCCTAGTGCCTAAAGATATATAATGTTGGAAGCCACACAGAGTGGCTGGGGAAACCCAGTCAGATGGACGGGGTACAAAATTGTTGTTTTGTTTTGTTTTGTTTTGTTTTGTTTTGTTTTGTTTTGTTTTGGTCTGGTCTGGTCTGGTCTGGTCTGATCTGATCTGATCTGATCTGATCTGATCCTGGTTTGGTTTGGTTGTTATGGCACCAGATAAACCTCCCAGTGGAGAGCATTCCAGAAACGGTGAGCCACTTCAGAAAAGGCCCATTCTTATGTTTCCACCCTCTAGACCTCTTGAGGAAGCCCATAAAAAGGGCCTCAGATGATGATCGCAGGGTCCAGGTTGGTTCATATGGGGAGGGGCAGTCCTTGAGGTATTGCGGTCCTGAGCCATTTAAGGCGTTTTAGGTCAACACCAGCACTTTGAATTGGGCCAAGAAACTAAGTGGCACCCAGTGCAGTCAGGCTAGGATCAGTGTGATATGCTCAAAGTGTCTTGCCACAATGAGCAACCTGGCCGCTGAATTCTGCACCAGCTGAAGTTTCCGAACCATCTTCAGAGGCAGCCCTATGCGTAACACGTTGTAGTAATCGAGCCTAGAGGTTCGCAGAGCACAGACTTCAGCACCAAGTACAGCCCTATGTTCCCCATTGCAGACAGCCTTTGTCGTCTGCTATGAGCTTCCCTGGAGCAGCTCTTCTGCTTCTTGAGCCTAATGGTGGGTGAGGAAAGGCATATATTTGCATTCCATCAGCCTGGCATTTAGCAGGAGGCTGCCACTCCGATCAATTTATGATCTGCACCATGCTTGAACTTTAAAGCCAGCCAGGTGCTCATTCTTAACATTTTAATGCAGCAAGTTCACCTTATCTATCTCGATCTGGAAGTGCATTAAAATGTGGCGGGCAAGTGAATCTCCCCTCATGACATGGGGAAATAATTTATTCCAAAGCACCTCTTGGAGTTGGTTTTATTCCCCTTTACCTTTTAGGCTTGCTGGTGATGGATCAGCCAAGTCCTTAATACAGCTCATGGCCCTGCAGTTAAAATCCCAGAAATTAGAAACACTATTAAAAAAAAGGTAAAGGTACCCCTGACCATTAGGTCCAGTCGCGGACGACTCTGGGGTTGCACGCTCATCTCGCTCTATAGGCCGCAGACAGGTCATGTGGCCAGCATGACTAAGCCGCTTCTGGCAAACCACCTAAACATTAGGAAGAACTTCCTGACAGTAAGAGCTGTTCGACAGTGGAATTTGCTACCAAGGAGTGTGGTGGAGTCTCCTTCTTTGGAGGTCTTTAAGCAGAGGCTTGACAGCCATATGTCAAGAATGCTTTGATGGTGTTTCCTGCTTGGCAGGGGGTTGGACTGGATGGCCCTTGTGGTCTCTTCCAACTCTACGATTCTATGATTCTATGAACCAGAGCAGCGCACAGAAACACCGTTTACCTTCCCGCCGGAGTGGTACCTGTTTATCTACTTGCACTTTTACATGCTTTCGAACTGCTAGATTGGCAGGAGGTGGGACCGAGCAACAGGAGCTCACCCTGTCACGGGGATTCGAACCGCCAACCTTCCAATCGGCAAGCCCTAGGCTCTGTGGTTAAGTCCACAGCGCCACCCGCGTCCCTAGAAACACAATGGGCGGATATAAACTGCATTCTCTCTGGAGCCCAAGGCCCCAGGGGCTGACAGCAGCACCTGGGAAAGGCATATGCTGGGTGCCACCTGGACTTGCCCACTGTGATCCTTGAAACTGCAAAATACCCTTAGGCAGAGGAAGGAGTCGTGAAACTCAGCTCTAAACTTGGAAATCCACACCTTTGATTTCAGTGGTGCTTCCTTCCAAGGAAGGGCAGCTAGAGCTTCAAGCTTTACTCGAGGATCCTCCAGGGATTTCCCCATATGCAACTTTTGCCCTTGATGTTGGCATTTTGATCTCTTCTGGCTGTAGCAGTTCAGGGGTTTTGACCTGAGCTAAGAGCTCTGGGTTGGGCCAAAAGAGCAAGCTGGGGCAAAGCCTGTATGAATGCAAGGCAAGGCTTTCAGGATTCAGCAGCACTCTGGGCAGCTGCATGCAGGGCTCAGGCAGAGCACTAGTGTTGTTTCAGCAGCAACCAACCTGCAGCTCCTACCGTAAATCAGGTTTGTCTCTTGTAGCCCTTGTTTAGAGAGAGAGGGGTGAACCATATGGGAAAGGAGACTGCATTGCCTGGCTGGCATTTATTGCTGGGAGTTTCTGTCCCGAGGCGTAAGGGTATGAGCTCAGAGAGTTTTTTAATTTTTAAAAGATGGGTTTTTTTAATTGATTTTTTTTCTCCAAAGAATGCGCCTTAATAGACCAGACACACACAACAAAACTTGACTGTGCACTTAGTCCCCGTGCTGCATGTAAATGCACAGGAAGAAGGAAAATCCCAAACAATCACAGGGAACGTGTTGAAGTTTGCAGAGTTTGCTTACTTGGATTAGAATATGGCGTCTGAAGAGTCCTGGAAGTAGGTGAATACTGGCATTTCCAGTATTCTAGAACATAGAATAATGGTATAAGCAAGTTTGGCAAAGAGCTATCAAAGGTAAAAGAAAAGGTTGAGCTTTGGGCAACTTTTTGGAAGGGGAGAATAGGATAGGAACAGGACACCCAACAGCCATCATCCCCTCTCTGGCTTTGTCTAGCAGATTCAGAATTAAATGTCTCAACCCCAAGGACTCAGAAAAATCTATCAAAATATTTCTTCAATTCTACTTTTAGTTAAGTATTTTTATTTACCTACTTGATATGCGGGGATAAGCTCCCCCCCCCCCTGGCACGCCTTCCACCGCTTATGTATATACTGGTATAGGTCAACTTTTAACAGTTGGTAGTTTGTGGATCAGTTTATGACATTTATCTCGCCTTTCTTCCAAGAAGCTCAATACGACATGCATATTTCTCCTTCTCCCCATATTCTCCTCAAAACAACCTGTGAGGCTGGTTAGGCTGAGAGGGAGTGACTAGCCCAAAGTCACACAGTGAGTCTTAGGGCTGAGGGGAGATTGGAAAACTGCTCTCCCAGGTGAGAGTCCAGCACTCTAACCTCTAGGCCACACAGACTCTCCTAGAACCTTGGCACTGTGGCTGGGAATTCCATGTTCTCAAGGGCCGTTGCCTACAATGGAGCTTGTGACCGTTTAAACTGAGGTTCCTGCATCCTCAGCATCTCGAGGTTGGCAGAGGTGGCCTGTAGTGACCTTCGCTCAGTCACTACATTAGAAGATGGCGTCCCAAAGACTCCTGGAGGTAAGGGGAGGTTGCCATGGCCAGGGGACTTAACTTTGGAACCTAGATTAATGGTCTCAGACCGTCTCACCAAGTTTGGCAAAGAGCTATCCAAAGTCAACGAAATGGTTGAGCTTTGGCCAGGTTTTTGGAAGGGGAGAAGGAATGCCAAAAAGGAAAATTCAGTGTCCTATATTGCAATCGATTGAAGATTATTTTGAACAGAGGATTCCTTCTGATTTATGTACATGGGAATCTGGGAGAGGCTTCATTTATTTCCACATGCTGGATGTTATCTTTGTACTATAGTTTGGAGGGAAAGGGAAAAACAGAAGGAGACAAGAGAGCGTGAGCGGCTGGCCCAGTGGAGGGGAAGGGGGTGACAGATGGATCTGGTTTTCCTGCAGAGCTGAGGCAGGGAGCTCTGCTGCCCACCTGTCCACAGAGTTCATTGCAGGAAAGGGCTGCTCTCAGGTGCAGGTGAGGGAGAGACAGGAGGCCTGGCGGAGCTCTATTCCTGGAAGAAGGACGGGTGAGAAACAGCGCCATGGGCTCTGCTGAGACAGGCCAGCGCCCTCAGGCCTCCTCTCCCCCAACTGTCATCGGGCGGCAGCCATTTCATCAGGCTGTCTCAGTGGGAAAGATGAGAACAGCATTCTAGACATTGGGGCCTGAGCTTGTGAGTTGTCTTTTTCTCTGCCCTCCTTGCCCCCGTTCCTTGTGTGCTGTATTTCTGTTGGTCAGATTGTTTATTACAATAGAAGTCTGCCATTAGGGACTTTCTTGCATTTGAATTCATGGAAGGCTCTCTTGGAGCCTTTTTGGCTTAAGAGAGGGGTACAAATGCTCTAAATCAGGGGTGGCCTTTTGGGGGGTTCAGGTCAAAGTGTTGTTGAGCTTTTTGTTAGGAAGGAAAGCCCTGTTTTGGGGGTTGCAGGCCAACATTATTGAACTTTTTTTAGGGGAGCCAACAAAGTTGTTGAGCTTATTTGGGGGGAGTCAGTGATCTACCACAAACATCACGTGATCTAACGCTAAATCACGATCTACCTGTTGGACGTGCCTACTCTAAATGAATGGATGGATGAATAAGGTCTCTAAGGAAATGGAGGACAGAGATTTTCAGTTTGTTTCCCAACCTACCTCGTCTGCGCTTTCCTGATCAACACAAAAACATGAGTGGGTCTGATCCACTCCTCACATTCGGACGTTCCTGTTTCTCTTTTATCATGGACAGGGAATTGATTTCGACGAGGATCAAATATCGGAAATCAGCCTAGAAGATGGGGAGGATCTTCCTCCAAGGTAATGCTATGCTAAACCCCCTCCCCCATAATCATTTGCTTTCAAAAGCCCCCCCCTCCAATTCTATGCTGGTGGTGCTTGGGGTCTTTGAAGGAGGGGAGGCAATAAAGCCTTTTTACTCCTCTTTCCTCTCAGCATCCCAACCACAGGTTCTCCGGATGCGGCAGATGTTCTCCCTGAAGGCTTCAGCGAGGACCAGCTGAAGGCCAGACCTACGGATGTCGTCACCACGATGAAGAGCAGGAAGAAGATGGTCCAAAGGGAGGCACTCCGAGATCTTTCCACCCTCCTGCAGAAGATCCAGGAATATGTGAGTTTCTGAAGCAAAGCATTGCAACCATGCAGAGCTGTCAAGGCCTTCAGGCTGCCCCTTCTAGCCCCACCCTTCTCTTATCAGTTCCTTCTCTGGGTTTCTTCTCAGCCATCGGTAGCGCTTCCTGCATCCTCTCTTGGCCAACTGGTGGCTATTTCCTATCTGTGTGCCTTGGATCCAGACCCGGAGTGCAGGCAGCGGGCAGCTGCCATCTTCTGCCCATCCTGCGGCGTAAAGAAGGTTCTGCATCCCAGAATGGGGTGGGGTGAGCAAGACCCCAACTAACCCTTTGGCTTTCCTTTGCAGAGACGCTGGCACAAACATCAAGGAATCCAACACTCATCACCAGAGCTCAGAAGTTCCTCAATTCCACCGGAGGACCGGTTCCTGAATTGCTTGTCAATGACTGCTACTCTCTTGCCAGGGTAAGTCGCTGTCACACAAGGCACAGCGGTCTCTCAAGCCACATGTTCTGGGTTCCGCAGAGAAAGCACCTGGGCTTTCTGCTCCCCAGCCCTGCCCTCTGGGCACCTCTGACCTTCCTCTCTTGCTTCAGGTCTTTGGCGCCTTTCTCCCTGCGGAGCAACTCTTGGAAGCCATGTGTTTCCTGGCCAGCAACCTGGTTCTTGAGAGCAGATTCAACCACTTAGACATCTCCCACCTACTGCAAGAGTTCATCAAGCAGTTTAGCGACAAAGCAGTGGAGGTAAGGTGTCTGCAAAGGTAGGAGAGAAGAAGAATCTCCACCTTGATGTAGGGGAGGCAACCTCATGCCATTGAGTGGCCAGGACACCTGTTTGTTGGGAGGGGCCTGGCAATGTCAGGACAAGAAGCTCAGCCAAGGGTCCGGAAATCATGGGTTCAGGAATGGGGAATCCTCCTTCTGGGAGCAGCCTGGCAAGCTTCTTCTCTTGGCCCACAATGGAAAGGGAACTGGTTCCCTGGAGCTGCCTGGGACCCTCCGAAGGACCCTGAGTGGTACTTTGAAGGAAGATGGCTGTGGTGGCACAGGTCAAGGGTCCCTCTTTCTATGAGGGATGGAGGGATCCGCCTGCAGGCAGCCCCGCTTCCTTGTACTCTCCCAGCAACCTTCTCTTTTTCTCTGACAGGTGGAGGTGCTGCTGGAGGCCTTCTATAAGATCACCCAGGGGCCTACAGTGGAGGGCAGAAACATGGCCATCTTTGCGTTCTCCATCTTGACACACCAGCATCTGAACAAAGTGGTTGGATATCTCCTCCAGTTTCCCTTCAGGTATGGAGCCCTCCAGGTTCTACTGGGCTAAGGGAAAGGTTGGCAAGCTGCAGGGCTTGCTCAGAAAGCCCTGCCTGCCATTTCCTCTCTCTGGGGCATGGCAGCAAGCACAACACTGGAATCTGACCATTGCTCTTGTTTTTGCATTCACAGAGACTGCGAGAGAGTATGGAAGGAGGTTTTGACATCGGCCGACCAAGAACAACTGCTCCATCTCATGGCCGAGCAGCTTTACCAAAGCCCCTTGGCGGAATCTGCCACCCAAGTGGTAAGGACGAACCACCTGCTTTCTGGCTTCCTTCTTCCCAGGGGAATATCGAGGGGTTTCTGTATTCTGCAGAAAAGCAGGGAAAGTGACTTGCACCTCTCTCTCTTCCAGCAACATCTCACCAGCCTGTTGCACGCCATCCTCAGGATGGAGGAATACAAGGCAGCTGTGCGCCAGAACTTCCCACAGCTGCTGATCGCTCTCCTGTGGATGGTTGTCAACTTCCACTACGACCAGGAATTCCTTGGGTGAGGAGTGTGTTGCAAAGGGGCCAACGGAGTCCTTTCCCCTTCAACCTTTGGGGGTTTCCAGTCCAACCTGGTTTTCCAAGGGAGGCTCTCCTTTAGGCGGCTGCTAGGGAGCAAAAGGTCATTAATCAAGGACCGTTCTACACTTCCCACTCCAAATACAACATCTCCTAATCCCCATGTCACAGGATCGTTAGAATATATGGCTTATTCAGATAGAATTATCAGAATCATACGTAAGCACTAGCGCATTCTGTGGAATGTGCCTGGTTGTGATGATTTCCTCTTAATTGACCTTCGGGGGACCAAATCTATCAAGGAAATGTTGGTTCACACTGATATAACTCTTACTCAGTCCATCGGCAACTTTGGACCCACTGGCCATTACAAGTGTGGTAGATGTTCATCCTGTTAGGATCTCTTACTCACAAGGAGGACCCTGGAAGAGACTCCTGCCCGACTGGCATGTTCTCTCCCTCCTGGTCGATCGTTCGGCGAACTTCAAAAGCATCTTCAGCCCGAACAACAACTGATCCCAACTGACATCCGCACACTTACGGATCCGCAGAGTGTTTGCAATTGCGTAACAGAACTCAGTAGCACAGCATTTTGGCCAATCTCCCTTTATTTACATATAAACACTCAGAGCACTGCAACATGGCTCCCTCTCTCTCTAGCATCAGGCAGCAAAGAAAAAGAACAAAGGACAACAGTCCCACTTCAGGAAACACAGTAACACAAACATCCTGTTTCCGTCACTTCCCAGTGTAGAATGTAAACATGCACTGTCATGTGATAGACAACAATCCCATGAATGCAAACACGGGGAATGAATCTCTAACACATCCTGCCCATTTTCACTACAGATCAAAGAGATCTATGATGATAAGTCTAATTTTAGATTTTCCACACGTCAATTCAGTACATGTCAAACCAAAGATGTGGTTTACCTTATTCGATGTCCATGTAATTTATTATATATAGGTTCCACCACACGAGCAGTCGGGGTTCGCGTTGGCGAACATCGTTCCTGCATATGAAATGCCATTATGGAGGCACCTCTGGTTGAACATTTTATTTCCCATAAACATTTATTATTAGATTTATTATTTACCGTATTAAGGGTAAATCAAAATAAATCTGGGATTAGGCAAGATTTTGAACGGCGGCTACGTCAACAAGAAACTCGTTTTTTTTTCTGTTTAAATCAATTCATCCGGGGGGGTGGGGGTGGGGTGGGTTAAATTCTGAACTTGACTTTAATTGTTTCATTTACAAATTGCTGCCTGTATCATTTGTTGTATGTTTAAACCATTCAATACAATTCCTCTGTATATTTGTTTTTCATGGGTCTACTTTGTTTTTGTATGCTGTATATGTTCCTTTAAGCATATCGTTATTGGAAACGCCTGTGGCTTACTTCATATGTCCTGACCTATGCAATTGTTTTGCAAGTATCAGCAGTTACACTATCAAGTGAGCACTGATCCTTAGCATGTATCTTACTTACATATTCTGTTGAAAAATATCGGGTATGTACCTTTATTTATTCTGATTTGTATATTTTGCTTTATTTTACAATGTGTATGCAGGTAGCTCAGTTTTGTTATCATTTATCGGTTGTATGCCTTGCATCTTATTTCCAGCTGATGAAGACTATTATGAAACAGCAGTGTCATTCCGGAGACACTGTCCTTTTGAGGCTTTTGAGATGTCTTCTGTTGAAACTTTTGAAAAAACTATTGAGAGACTTTACTTTTGAAACTTTTGAGACTTCTTCTCTTGATACTTTTGAAAGACTTTGACGGTGCTCGTTACCACTCTGTTATATTGTATATAAGAACGTTGATTGGCTTACTCCTATAATTTGAATGATATCATTATTCTATTATATATTTTCGACTAACTATTTGCCTATGTGTTGTGTTTGCATTGTTGTGACCATCTCATGGCCGAGCAGCTTTACCAAAGCCACCCAAGTGGTAAGGACGAACCACCTGCTTTCTGGCTGCCTTCTTCCCAGGGTAATATCGAGAGGTTTCTGTATTCTGCAGAAAAGCAGGGAAAGTGACTTGCACCTCTCTCTCTTCCAGCAGCATCTCAGCAGCCTGTTGCACGCCATCCTCAGGATGGAGGAATACAAGGCATCTGTGCGCCAGAACTTCCCGCAGCTGCTGATCGCTCTCCTGGGGATGGTTGTCAACTTCTTCTATGAACAGGAATTCATTTTGGCTTTTAGGTTATGGAGGTGCAGGCCGCAGCTGCATGCTGTGACATTCAATCGTCCTTACAAGTTAAGACAGTATTGCCCAGATTTTCTGTGAATACTGTACACTTTATTTGCCAGTAAGTGCATTGGGGTGGGGGGCAGGACAGGAAGCAGCATTCATTTTACAGGCTTCCCAAAGACTTGTCCTGCAAGGAGAGTGGAACATAAAAGCACTCTTCAATTAATAACCACCATCAAATAAAGAGATTCCCACCATTATCTCGATGATTCTGGTTTGTAATGAAACACCTTTCAAAACGTATATTTCAACATTTTTTTTAAGCTCGTTAAATATCATTTCCCAAAAAGGCTTCACCTTATATATGTTTATTTAAAAACCCAGAAGCCTTCTTGATAGGTATTGCAGGTAGAGAAATACACAAGCAAGATAAAACATTGTTTTTATATGTAACAACTGCAGCAAAAATATTATTAGCCCAAAGATGGAAACAAGAAGAGATACCAACGAAAGAAGAGTGGCAGATGAAACTATTGGAATATTCAGAATTGGCTTAAATTGGTGGGGGAAATTCGGAGCCAGCAGGGCCAGACTTTTCTGAAAGACTGGAATAAATTTATGATATATTTGAAAGACAATTGTAAACAATTGACATTGCTAGTAGGGTTACAAGAAGTTTTGTAAGGTTAAATGATTATTAATTATTAGTAGCATAATATATAAACGATTGACAAAGGTTAAGATTTAATAATAATAATAAAATTACGAAAATGCAATAATAAAGATTAGGTGGGAAAACCAACAGATGGGGATGATGGTTATATAAAAATGATGTTATGTTGGGAAATATTTGTAAAGCCTAATAAAACTATTATAAAGAAGAAGAAGAAGAAGAAGAAGAAGAAGAAGAAGAGGAAAGAAACACCTTCAAAAACATACAGAAACACTGGGAAAGTAAGCTAGTGAGAGAAATCTCTACACACTTCCCTGGAGGGTTGTCCAGTCATCCCAAGATGGAGACATAGAGGCTAGTGGCTGGGGTTGCGTCTGGTGAGTTGGAAGGATGCTGGAATCTGGATAGGCAGGAGATTGTCTTGCTCTGAGCTGGACCCAGAACTTTGGCCTGGGGCATCCCTGGGAAGCTGAGGGGGAAGCAAGATCAGTTGGAGGCATGGGCGTACCCAGGATCAAAACTAGGGGGGGGGGCAAGGGGAGGGGCCAAGGCACGGAAGGGGAGGGGCCACAAAGTGGGCGGGGAAAGTGCAGTCAGAGGCGCCGGGCTGATGGGCAGAGGTGGAGCACAGCCCGACAGAGCGCACCGTGGCGTGACCTCCCTCCAGCTGGGAGATTAAGAGAGAGATTGAGAGAGAGAGAGAGAAAGAGAGATCTGGAACCGCGCAGACGCCCCTCCTTGCGACCCTGTTCTCAGCAACTGCCGACCCCTGCACGGTTTTGCATGCGGGCAGATGACGGAGCCAAGCTCCTCCCGCTGCCTCGCGATGGCCCAATTGAAAAGACCCTGGCCAAAGGCGGGTGCCTTTGTCACAGAGAGGAAAGCTGGGGAGGCGCCGGCAATAGTGCAGCCGCCGCTGCGCCAGGAAAGGGGGCAGCAAGGCAGGAGTTCGCCAGGGCAGGAAGGCCCCCCTGCCGCGCTCCCTGGTTCCCCGCCGTGCATGGCTTTGCCTGAGGGCGTGACGGGGAGCTGGAGGGAGAGCGCGGCGCGACGGGCGGGAACGGCGAACTCGCGCTCCGCTGGGCTGTGCCCCTCCCTAGAAGCAGGGCTGGTGGGCGGAGGCGGAGCCCAGCCCAGCCCAGCGGAGCGCGAGTTTGGCGTTCCCGCCCGCCGCGCCGTGCTCTCTGGTTCCCCGCCGCGCTTGGCCTTGCCTGAGGGCACGACGGGGAGCTGGAGGGAGGGTGCGGCGCGGCGCGGCGGGAATGGCGAACTCGCGCTCCGCCGGGCTGTGCTCAGCCTCTGCCCACCAGCCCTGCTTCTAGGGAGGGGCAGCCTGCGGCCCCCACTTGCCCCGCGGTGGGTACGCCCTTGTGGGGGGGGCAGCTGGCTTCTAGAGTAGGGCAGCTGCCCTAACTTGCCCCGTGGTGGGTACGCCCTTGGTTGGAGGGTTATTGCCATGAAACGCTTCATCCTAGCATCTATGTGCAAGCAAAGCCTAATATCCCAAAGACACCCCAGTCTTCATTCCAGGGAAACTGAGCCCACCCAGGCTAAGCGCAGGTAACCCTGGAGTCTCCTGTCATTCAGAGATGGGGATTAGTCTCTCTGGGCGTGCAGTTGTATGAAGTACAACTGAGTTAATGGCATGGCCAAAGTCAGATGGACAGAGGAGGGAAGTGCAAGGAGCTTCCATTTAACTTGTACCGTCACTGGCCTCTGTTGGGTGCTATCCCCACCATGGAGTCATATTAGGATACCTCTGAAGCCTAGAGGTTGTTATTTTTATATTGCATTTAAACCCCACCTTTTTCTCCAAGGAACTCAAAGTGGTGCATCGCTTCTTCCGACCACTGAGGCAGAGCAGAGCCATCCTGGTTGGCAACCACCAATATCCCTCTCCTCCATGACTTTGTCTAATCTTCTTTTAAAGCCCCCCCCCCAGGTTGATCACCATCACTGCCTCCTGTGGCGGTGAGTTCCGCAGTTTAACTATGCCGCGTGTGACAAAAAGAGTTCTAGGGTGACGCGATAAATGTTTTGTTACGATCCACCTGCAAGGATCTTTTGATGAGCGGTCCTGACAAGCACGGCTGTGGAACTTTGCCAAAGGTTTCGCAAGCAATGCAACCTGTTTTGTTATTGCTTTTTTTTTAAGCATTTGAATCGACTCTGCCGCTGAATAGAAGATGAATATGTAAAGCAAAACATCCCGTGTGCTGGCACGAAAGAGACAGTTTTGCTGATTTCACAAAGATTGGAGGTGGTGGTGGTGGTGGGAGGGGGGGAGGGAGACATGGGACTTTTGCAACTGCCGACCTATAAAAAGCAGCTCAGCCAGCAAAAGGAGCTGGGAATCAAGTCGATGCGTGCCTGAGATCCTGATGACATTGCCAAAACCCAGCTCCAGAGCTTGCATTTCTGCAGCTGAGCAGTCGAAAACAGATGCATAAAGTATCACATTATAGAACACACCCTATGCATATGGAATGAGGACTTTCAAAGAGCTGGAGAAAATATCTTATTTAAATAAAAGCACATCTCTTTGGTCTCACTGGCCTCCCCCAAGTCATATTTTTTTACAGGTCTGTCTTTTTTTAAAAAAAGCCAATGCACCCCAAGGAAGCTGCAAACACATGCAGCCATCACTCTTTGCAGCCTCCTTCAAATATTTCTTGCCTTGTGCTGGAAGCATAAAAACAGACTTGCAAGCAGTTTTCTCACCATTGAGGAAACTCGAAGGATTGCGTTCTGGTCAGGTGCTGATGTTCGTTCCTGTTTACAGACTTCCGCTTACTCTCTCCCCCCCCCCTACAGTTCCCAGAATTCATTAGGAAATTGGAGTGGAAGGGTAGGAGATCTGGGGCTCAGCGCCAAAGTTTAGGCACAGGGGTCAGCAAACTTTTTCAGCAGGGGGCCGGTCCACTGTCCCTCAGACCTTGTTGGGGGGCCGGACTATATTTTGGGAAAAAAATAATGAACGAATTCCTATCCCCCACAAATAACCCAGAGATGCATTTTAAATAAAAGCACACTTTCTACTCATGTAAAAACACCAGGCAGCACCACAAATAACCCAGAGATGCATTTTAAATAAAAGGACACATTCTACTCATGTAAAAACACCAAGCAGGCCCCACAAATAACCCAGAGATACATTTTAAATAAATAAAAGGACACATTCTACGCATGTGAAAACACGCTGATTCCCGGACCATCCGCAGGCCGGATTGAGAAAGCAATTGGGCCGGATCCAGCTCTTGGGCCTTAGTTTGCCTACCCATGGTTTAGGGCCTCAGGCTCCAGGAGCCACCCTGTAACAGCTCCCCTCCTGAGCGCTCTCCTCAGGTATGGGGAGGGAACGCTGCCTAAGAGCCTGTAATGCTGGGCACTGAGAGAAGACTTTCCTAAAATGGCTGGGACAAGGATTTGACTCCATGTAAGGAATGCTCAAGTCTAAAAACAACTCTCTCCCACCACTGGAAAACGTTGGTTTCTGTTAAAACCGAGGGCAGAATTTGTGGTTTTGGCAACAGCCAATTTTTACTGAAATTATTTCCAGGAACATCCCCAAAGTTAAAGTTCGGGAGGATAAAACTCACCACCCAAACAAGAACAACATGTCAGAATTTGGAAGCACATCAGTGGCAATCTTGCTGGCGCTCGGTATTTCGACACTTAAATAACGAGGTGACAAAAGGAGAGAATGGTGGTCAGTTTTGAGAGCAAATCCCAGTTAGTCTGTTACAGCAAACCTAAAGGGGAAATACTGTAATCTGTCAAGTTATAAAAGCAGCTTTAAAAACAACCCCCCCAAAAAACCCAAGAAGGAAGTATTTGGATGATGTAGCTGGTTCCACACCAAATAACTACTCCTGACCTCACTAAAAACACCCTCTGTGCATGGCATGCAAGGACCAGGGCATAAATGTTTCCAGGGACTCAACCTTTGATGTGTTTTCTGTCTGGTTCCATGGTTACCAAGACACTGACGTATAAATGAAGAATGCCACGCCATGGTTCCACACTGGCCTTGCCCACCTGTCCATGGAGCCAGCCAAGGGCGGACCCTTACGGTGGTGGCACCTAATTAAAGATGATAGCGAGTTGGGTCACAGGCATTTGGGTGGGCGGCCTCTGGAGAAAGCAAATTTGGCATTGGCTAGAAGTCTCCTTGGGGTGTTTCCCACCCAACTCAGTGCTAGATTACCTAACAGGCAGGCTAAGCATGTGCCCCAGCAAAGCGAACAAATGAGATACTGTTTCGTTTTTTATTTTTAATAAAGAATTGGATTATTATCATTTTTTTAAAGCATGGGGAAAACCAGATGAATTGTCAGCAGATGTGCAGGCCGCATTGCCAAAGAAGGCATGGTGCTTGGCATGCAGAAGGTGCCGCCTTCAATCCCTTGCATCTCCAGCTAGGGCTGGGAGAGACCCTTGCCAGAACCCCGGGAGAGAAGCTGCCAGTCAGTGCAGGCAATACTGAGGCTATGCTCTCACTTTCTCACTTGGTATAAGGCTGTTTCATACATTCGTAAGGTGGCCTGTGTTGTGCACTAATCTATCTATCTATCTATCTATCTATCTATCTATCTATCTATCTATCTATCTATCTATCTATCTATCTATCATCTATCTTTTTTGTATATTATTTTTTATTAGTTTTCCATTTAATAATATACAATCATATCCACTTTACTTCTCTGGCTCTTTAGAGCCCATCAACCTCCTTCCTTCCCACCTCATGGCTTTCAAAATCAACCTTTATATCATTGCATTTTATACGTTTTCCAATTCTAATTTCACTCATTACAAAAAAGACATTAAAATTTAGATTAAAATAAAAAAGGGAGAAAGTTTCTCATTACAGGTCTTCAGACAACCCTGCTAGTGATATTAATTGCTTACAGTAATCTTTCAAATATCATATAAATTTGGTACTCCAGTCCTTTTGGAATACTTGATCATCCTGGTTTTGGATTTTTCCTGTCAGCTTCGCCAGTTCCGCAAAGTCCATCATTTTCATCTGCCACTCTTCTTTCGTTGGTACTTCTTGTTGTCTGTCTATCTATCTATCTATCTATCTATCTATCTATCTATCTATCTATCTATCATGTTGATCTCCACCTTTGGTCAACAGGACAGGACTTGCTCGATGAATGCCAAGTTCCAGCTCTTCCATCTCAACCCTTCAACTCCATGAGTGAGCCAAGGGACTCTACTCCATGTCTGGATTCTTGGGACTAGAGTCAGAAGGGGTCATATGATTATCGAGTTGGAAGGGATCCTGAGGCTCATCTAGTCCACCCCCTCTGCAATGCAGGGATCTCAGCTACAGCATCCATGACAGATGGCCATCCAACCTCTGCTTAAAAACCTCCAAGGAAGGAGAGGCCACCGTCAGGTCCCTGGCTTAATCTTCACTTCCTCAGGCAGAGCAGCCAGCAAATTTGGCCTTGGTCTAAGGACAGGTGGCTTTGTGGCTAGTCCTCTTGGCAATACATTGTGGGGCAGAACGGCTGTCCACTGAGACGGTGTCCTTCCTCTTTTCCGCCCTCTGCTCACCAGCCTCCCTCCCTTTACAACACACTTGGCTAACCCCAGCCATGTTACCTGAGGTGATGAATCTGGTCCTGTCACCCTAATGCGATGTGACGGGAGCAGCAGGCCTTTAAATGTCAAAACTAATGCGACACAGCTTTTAAGATAACATGGATTCTTTGGGGGAGAATTGTCCCTTCTCAACAAAAGGGGAAGTCCTCCTTGCTCCTTCTCTATGAGGTTCGGTGTTTTTCTCTCTCCAAAATTTGGGAAAGGACAGCTTTTCCTCACAGGGGAATCGCTCCACACCCCTGATCATTTTGGTTGCTCTTTTCTGGATTTCCCCCCAACTCTGCAATACCCTTTTTTGAGGTGAGGGTTGTAGAGGGTTTGTTTGAAGAGGCAAATAGCACTATCCTCTTTTTCTAAAAACGTCTGGCTGCCTGGACCTTCAAATCAGCATTTATTGCAGAACGGACGACACATAATTTTTAAACCATCTGAGTTTTAATAGGCTGTAGCTCCGATTCATGTCTTGCACCAGGAACTTGTCACTTGCTATGAAGTGGCGCCGGGGCTGCTATGGCTTGCTTGAAAACCATAAGTGGACTCTTGCATTCTTTCAAAAGATATAGTAGCAACAACAACAACAACAACAACAACAACATTGAACTTTAGGAAGGGCTGTAGTCCAATCCCCCTCGAGGTTTGTTTGTTTATTTATTTATTCGTCCCATAAAATTTATGATTGCAAAACACTTCAAAAATAATTTTTAAAAAATGTAATTATCACTAAGAAATAAAGATGTATATTTGAAGCTGTATTGATAAGCTTAAAGTAACAAGGATTTCTCTGCAACGACATAGGAGAAGTGGCATTAGTGGTAGGTTCTAAGTCAGGGGTGCCCAAACTTTTTTCAAAGAGGGCCAGATTTGATGAAGTGAACATGCATGAGGGCCGACCAAAATTGTTTAGCTTTTGTGTTTTAGGATTGAAGTTGTTGAGCTTTTGGGGGGGATTGAAGTTTTTTGGGTTTCACCCCAGGACATATATTGCCATGGGGGCCGGATTAAATTGAGCAGTGGGCCAGATTAGGCCCCTGAAATGGACTTTGGACATGCCTGTTCTAAGTGAACAAGCTGAATTTTGCAATGAATGGTGTGTGGCCGTCCCATGAAAAAGTCTTACTTCTGGCTTTGCTAGGATTATTGTAGAAGGCTGTCAGAGAAAATGGAGGTGGGGGGCACCTGCAAGAGTTGTAAACCTGCCATCTCGGGACACCAATGGCTGAGATGACCCTTGGATCCCTTCCAACTTTACGACGCTGTGATTTGTGAGTCCTGAGGAGACGTAGGACTCAGCTACATTGGCAAAGAAAAAGCGCTTTGTATGCGTTGTATATGCAGTATAACTCTGTGACACCAGATGGCGCCGTGGAGTTCCGTTTTTGCCAACCCGGTTTCTCATGCAAAGTTTACAACCATAGCTGCCAAGTTATCCCTTTTTTAAAGGGATTTTCCCTTATGCTGAATAGGCTTCCTCGCGAGAAAAGGGAAAACTTGGCAGCTATGTTTACAACGCGTTTAACTGAAACACTTATTTGGTGTGTCTGGATCCAGCCCTAGTGGAGGATATGGGCTGGACAAGGACAGGCGGTCAGGGAGTTGGAGAAGATGATTTTTGACTCTGTGGCAGCAGGACAGCGTAGGGTTATCACTGGCAAAATATAGGACAGGGCGGGGCTGGGTGGTTGGTGACAATCTATTACAGCCTAACTTGGTGGCCCCTCTTGAATTCTCTCTCTCCCTCCCCCCCCTCTCTCTCACACACAGGTAAATCTGACTGTGTCTGGCTACCCAGAGTTTAAATACATGACTTTTCACACACCCTTTCAAACACAGGCATTTGGAGAAGATCCCAAACTTGGCAGAGAGAGAGGCAGAGAGAAAGAAAGAAAGTGAAAGAGAGAAGGAAAGAAAGAGAAAGAAAGAGAGAGAGAGACAGAAGATCTGAAATATGGGACAAAACTGTATCAATACAGAACATGGCATTTTACATTGAAATTCAGGGCAATCCTGAATTATACAGGACAGGTGGGAAGGGCAGTGTTGGGAGAAAGAGGATTCACGCTGGGAGAGAGTGGCGGCTGAGGAGTCAGATTCTGGGGAGGGCCAGCAGTGTAGCCCCCCCACAGCCCCCCTGGCCCCTCTATGGGCACTGCACCCATGTCACCCCCCAGCCACTGTTCCAGACTCGCCTCCAGTCCCAGTGTTGCCAGAGCCCCAGGGCCAGATCTAGATTTGATGAGGCCCTAAGCTACTGAAGGTAATGGGGCCCTTTATATGTCCAGCTGTCCTTTGTCAACAACAAATTGTCGCTGTTTTTTGTGTTGAATATATGCTTTATGGCAATTTATGTATCTAAAGCCTTTTGCACATAACAAAATATGTACCTATTTTATCAAAGTAATTTTGAACTAAAATACAATTAAGAAGAAGTATATTAATAGTGAAATAATTATTAAGCTCTAACTTAAAATGATGTTTTGTTCATAATAAACTAAATAATGCAAACACATTGGCATTTGGTAATAACAAAAGTTCCTTTAGAAACGCAATTTACAAAGACTCATAATCTAGTCTCTAGAAACTTGCTGTAGCATGAAATAATACAGTAATAGGTGTAAATATATGATGCAAACTACTAATAATTATACATAGCAGAATGTAGGCACCCTATATATAGAAATGAGCAAACCAGTAATATTTTACGGAGCAGGCTAGCAGGCAGGGCCCATTACTTACCCCAGGCATCCCCAAACCTGGCCCTCCAGATGTTTTGGGACTACAACTCCCATGATCCCTAGCTAACAGGACCAGTGGTCAGGGATGATGGGAGTTGTAGTCCCAAAACATCTGGAGGGCAGAGTTTGGGGATGCCTGACTTACACCATAGGAGCCTACACAATATTGCTGCATGTGGGTTTTATTTTATTTGTTTTTTATCTTATTTTTTTGGAAATGTACATCCAGGTGTTTTTTTTCCTTTAATTTTTTTGGGGGGCCCCAAGAGAGTGGGCCCCTAAGCTATAGCTTGTTCAGCTTATACGTAAATCCGGCACTGGATTGCGTCTTCTGGCTCAAGCTTGCACGAAGAGGAGAGGATAAAATGACCTCCTTGCAAAAGGAGGGCAAGGGGGACAGTGGAATGGTGCTTAAAACTCAAGGAAGAAGGAAGGATGTGAGTCATGGGCTTTGGAGATGGATATCACTTTACTTCTGCTTTTGATGCCTTCAGAGAAAGGGGGGAAAGCTTGTCCAAGCAAGAAATACTTTAAAGCATGGGCAGGCAAACTAAGGCCCGTGGGCCAGATCCAGCCTAATTGCCTTCTCAATCCGGCCCACGGACGGCCCGGGAATCAGCGTGTTTTTACATGAGTAGAATGTGTGCTTTTATTTAAAATGCATCTCTGGGTTATTTGTGGGGCATAGGAATTCGTTCATTTTTTCCCTTCAAAATATAGTCCGGCCCCCCACAAGGTCTGAGAGACAGCGCACCGGCCCCCTGCTGGAAAAGTTTGCTGACCCCTGTTTTAAAGGGTAGTGATGTCATGCGCCCCTGGGTTCAAAGTGGGAACTGTGTTCAGTGGAACTGGCCCTGTTATAGGTGCCACGTAACGCCCAGTCCACATTTGTAAACACTCAAACTTTTAGTTTGGAAGCACCTACCCTTTGGAACTCCCTGCTTCTTGACACCAGGCCTTTGGATGGCCCTTGTGGTCTCTTCCAACTCTATGATTCTATGATTCTATGCTGTAGTCTTTATGGCCTCTGCTGAAAAACTCCTTGTTTTAGGGACCCAGGTGGCGCTGTGGTTAAACCACTGAGCCTAGGGCTTGCTGATCAGAAGGTCGGCGGTTTGAATCCCTGTGACGGGGTGAGCTCCCGTTGCTTGGTCCCAGCTCCTGCCAACCTAGCAGTTCAAAAGCACGTCAAATGCAAGTAGATAAATAGGAACCGCTACAGTGGGAAGGTAAATGGCGTTTCCATGTGCTGCTCTGGTTTGCCAGAAGCGGCTTTGTCATGCTGGCCACATGACCGGGAAGCTGTACGCCGGCTCCCTCGGCCAATAATGCGAGATGAGCGTGCAACCCCAGAGTCGGTCACGACTAGACCTAATGGTCAGGGGTCCCTTTACCTTTACCTTTACCTGTATGTTTAGAAAGCTGACGCAAGTTTGAACCTGTTAATTCTCCTTATTGACAGTGCCTTTTTCTTCAGGGGGTACTTAAGAGTACACAGCGCCAGCCCCTCTTTTTGTTGTTAAAAAGTGTGGCGCTTACTGTAACAACTTCATGGTGAGTACTGGCACCTATTTTTCTAGAAAAAAAGAGCTCCACTTATTTATATATCTTTTTTGTAAGCCCCTCAGTATTATGTTGTTGTTTTACAGCGAAACAGTCTGTAAATTTATATGAAAGTTTACATTCTCCTGGGGCAGCTGTTCAGGGGAGGGCATGATGACAGACATAGCCCCCCCCCCAAATATCGAGACGGGGCTGAACATCCCCCCCCCCACAATCTTGAGGGGCCGGCGCTCGCTGGGCCTGCCCACGGCTGCCATGGAATTTATTGTACCCAGTGCTTTTTTTCTGGGGGTACACAGGAGTACGCATACCCTTCTAAACATTTTATAAATCTTTGTACTTTTGTCCATTTACTGTATTTATTTTCCCAGATTTGAACTATAAAATAGGGATTTTCTTGAGTCAAAATGGGAGTACCCCTAAACTTTTTTTTAATAGAAAAAAGCACTGATTGCTTCTGTCTTTCTGATGCACTCAAATTCTGCATGCAGAACAGCGGAATTCTGCAATTGGTGCCCATTATCATGAGGGCTGGGCTGAAAGTTCTCTTCAAGGAACTTCCACCTGAACTGAGGGCGAGAAGCGGACGAAAGCAGGCCTATTTTTCTCTCTCTTTCTTTCACTGCTTTTCCTTTTTCTTTCGCTGTTGCTCCAGTTTCAAGCAATAATGGCAGGCCTCCATTTTACCCCCCCCCCCCCCGCCCTCATGAATGAAGCTACATTGCCACCTAGCATTGTTCCGAGGGAAGTTGTGGGTAAAAACAAGCAGCGGCCAATTTGACAGTATGGTGGTACCTCGGTTTAAGTACACAATTGGTTCCAGAAGTCTGTACTTAACCTGAAGCGTAGTTAACCAGAGCGAACTTTCCCATTGAAAGTAATGGAAAGTGGATTAATCTGTTCCAGACGGGTCCGCGGGGTACTTAAACTGAAAGTAACTATTTTACTTTTAGAAGACAACTGAAGGCGGCCCTGTTTAGGGAAGTTTTTAATGTTTAATGCTGTACTGTATTAATATTCGGTTGGAAGCCGCCTAGAGTGGCTGGGGAAACCCAGCCAGATGGGCGGGGTATAAATAATAAATTATTATTATTATTATTATTATTATTATTATTATTATTATTATTAAAGTACTCCAACCGAAGCGTACTGTACTTAAACCGAGGTATGACTGTACTGCTTCTGCTGCCCCAGTAAGATCCAGACCTCATTTTTGCTGCCTGGAGAGCTGTTTTGGTTCAGAAAAACAACCGCCAGCATCATATCATTAAATACAGACGATAAAGAGTTTCTCACCCACATTAATCACACACCTTCTTGCTTCTAGGCCTGTTGACTGGGACAATCGCTGCCCCTCCCTTTGGTGCATTGGTAGTTAGGCATGCAAATAGATCTGAGGGGAAGATGGAAGCGGCTGCCAGCTTCTCGGGAAGGCACAGGTGGAAACCCCTCTTTACAGTCCCTAACTAAAGCCAGGGGGCAGAACTGCCTCTCTAGCGAAAGTTGGCAGGGACACAAAACATCCCAGGACTTGCTGTCAAAGCGATTATGGAAGAGGCAGGCAGAAAAACCACCTCGTGAGCATTTGGGGCATCATCGCCCCCGTAAACAATGCATTACCTATTTATCTCGATTAAATTTGCACCTCGGAAGACGCTCGAGGCAGTGTGCGTTGCGCAAATCAAATAACTTTTGCTTAGGGCTGCTTATTTTGCAAATCGGCTGATGGGAGGGGAGAGCAAAGCAATAACCCCAGCCATCCTTAACATCTCCCCCCCCCCAACCCCAGCTTCTTTGGCTTCATCCGGCGTTGCCCAGCCGCTTCCCAGAATGGGGGAGATCCCGGCAGCCTGGAGGACAATTTCCGCCAGGTGCCAGAGCAAACCAGAAAAGAGAAAGGGGTTGCGAAAGAGGCAAATGAGATCCAGCGGTGCGAGTGGGTGGGTGCCTGTTTCGAGGGAGGCCCGTGGCCTGGGTGCTGCCAGGATGTCTGGCTGTCCATCTGGGGAAAGGTCACAGCTCTCTCAGCGCAGAAGGCTGCTCTACAGCCTGTGCCTCTGAAGTCCAGTTGATGTGGAGCAGGACCAGGGAGAGGGCCACTGCTGTGCTCAGATCCAGCTTGTGGTCTTCCCAAGAAGAGATATCTGTTTGGCCACCATGAGAACAGGAAGCTGGGCTAGACGGGTCCTTCTCATGTCCTTATAATTCATGGGCGATCAGGCTACCAATGGTTATGATCCAAAATGGCTATGCTCTGCCTCCACAGGCAGCAATGCAGACCCCTCCCATTTACAGACCCCCTATTTACAGAATCCGTCCCACTTTGTTGGTTAGATCCTGGAATGTTCCACTTTTCCTTAGGATGCCCCTATTTTCATTGTAGGAATGCTGGCCATCCCTATTTTCATTGAAGGGTATGGCATTATGAGACCCCCGAGCCAAGGAAATACGGTAAGTAACTATGCAACCTTTAGAAGCCGTCTGAAGGCAGCCCTGTATAGGGAAGGTTTTTTCCTTTTTTTAATGTTTAATGTTTATATGTATGTTGGAAGCTACCCAGAGTGGCTGGGGCAACCCAGTCAGATGGGCAGGGTATAATTGTAAAATAATAACAACAATAACAGCAACAACTATGAAATAGGACATCCCTATTTCTATTGTTGACAAAGGACCGCATAGTTAAAGCTATGGTTTTCCCAGTAGTGATGTATGGAAGTGAGAGCTGGACCATAAAGAAGGCTGATCGCCGAAGAATGGATGCTTTTGAATTATGGTGCTGGAGGAGACTCTTGAGAGTCCCATGGACTGCAAGAAGATCAAACCTATCCATTCTGAAGGAAATCAGCCTTGAGTGCTCACAGGAAGGACAGATCCTGAAGCTGAGGCTCCAATACTTTGGCCACCTCATGAGAAGAGAAGACTCCCTGGAAAAGACCCTGATTTTGGGAAAGATGGAGGGCACAAGGAGAAGGGGACGACAGAGGATGAGATGGTTGGACAGTGTTCTCGAAGCTACGAACATGAGTTTGACCAAACTGCGGGAGGCAGTGGAAGACAGGAGTGCCTGGCTTGCTCTGGTACATGGGTCACAAAAGAGTCGGACACAACTAAACGACTAAACAACACCATTTTTATTGTGGAAATGTTGGAGGATATGAGTAATGCTTCTGAATACCAACTGTTGGAAGCTTCAGGAGGAGAGAGGTAGGGCTGTAACACACCTGGACATAGCTGGGATTTTGCAAAAACTCAACAACTTTTGTGTCCATTGAGGTATCTTGCTGGTCACGGTGAGGACAAGATGCCAGGCCAGGTGGACATTTGGCCTGATCCAGCAGACTCATCTTATGTTCTTATGTTCTAACTCTTGTACGGAGACCCCTTTTACCTGAATAGCCCCTCCTTCCCTCCAATGCTGTCCCCACCTGCAGAGCGCAGCCTGTTGAACCTTCATCAGATAAAACAGGCCAGGCTCTTTTCCAAAGACCTCAGTTCCTTTGATTTTTCTGAACTGTGCCCCGAGCAAGAATCCCGGTGTGCTAAAAAAAGAGAGCAAAGTCTGGCAATGGGTTCTTCCCACTACCAGCACTTATTAGTCTACTGCTCGCCAGCAGGATGTCAGCCAGCTTTCCTAGGTCAGTGGGTTACGCCCTCTCCTTCCAGCTGCTGATTTAAGGGAAGGAATCCCTGCCAAATTTCTCATCCTGATATTCTGGTGGGGCTTGTTTGTTTCCTTTCGTCTTGTTCTCTTCCTCTGCTCTTTAAAAGGGAGATGATATGCACACGTTGTGCCTTCATGACTTCAGTTTAGAGGATCTGCGTGTCCTGGGAGCAGCCACTTCTGAGGATGAAGAGGAGTCCCAAACGTTTTCTGACCATGTGCAAAGGGCATCGCCTCTACTGAAGGACTTTTTCTGTTACCAGCTCCTGGGAAAGAACTTGGAAATGTTCCTCCCTGCCTTGATGCAACGGTTTGGAGAGATTTGGTGCAGCTTCTCTTTCTCGTGGGGAAGAAAAGCGTGAGCTACGAGGCAGAAGCGGTGGAAAATTCAACTAATCCCAAAGGTATTTCCTCCTCCTGTTTTGCTTTCATCTAGCAAACTGTGTTTAGGGTCAGCTAAAACTTGAAGAACTTGAGGTGCTGGATCGAAAGAGAGCACTCTGGAAGTCCTTAGTTGTTCTGTCAGTTCGGCAAGACCAGTTTTGCTCAGATGGGAAGAAAGAGAATGGATGTTTGAAATGAGGCCGACTCGATCTTGAATTTTGATTCTCCCCCTGCCAATACACACACACACACACACACACAGAGAGAGAGAGAGAGAGAGAGAGAGAGAAGAGAGAATTTGGGTTTCAGAATTGAATTCTGGTATTTAAAAAGGGTTGTCTCCTGATTGGTTGTGCAAAAATGAAGTTAGCCCAGAATATTTGACTCAATGCCATTAGTTAGCTGATACCATCAAATGTGGTCTGCTGTGAAAAATTCACTGGAAGCCAGGTGTAGATGTTGAAATTAAAATGCGACCAGAAAAATATTTGGGACCCGGCTTTGCAGAGGAGAATCTGGGGGGGGGGGTTCCCTCTTGGTAGTATGCTGTTTTGCTAGTTGTCGCCCCCCCCTCCCTGCAACGTAGATGACGCTTCAGCATTCCTGCTCTGACATCTGTTCGCCTTGGATTCTGTTCTCCTTTTCTTCTGCCCCCGCTTCGTGCAGAGCTGAACTTCAAACGCCAAGCAAGCACATTTTCTCCTGTTCTGAAGTTCTCTGTGGTTGTGAAATAGTTTAATCGGCAATAAACCTCTGGAAGGGGTGTGTGCAGCATCGCAGAGACACAGTGACTTCACTGCGCTGTGTAATACAAAAACCATTTCCCTACTGAAAGCTGAGACAAGCAGGTGTTGCGAAGGCGTTTCCCACCAGGGTCCAGATTGCCTGGCTTCGGAGCTGCTTTCGCAACAGAGAATCACAGAACTGGGAGCACCACTAGGTCATGTAGGCCACCCCTCTGTCATTTTTTTTTTTAATTATTCATTTACCTTCTTTAACTTGTTGGACGAGAGCGAAGTGCCACGAGCTCCACCACTGCCCCAAAATCACTGGGAATCCTCTGCAGTCACCCATTGGCTTCTCCTGAGATGTCCAGAGGAAATCTTGACACACTTCTAAGTATACTTCCCCCACCTTAAGGACTAGAAACTTACCTTTAAATGAAGAAGCCTCAATGTCAGCTAACTTCAAGCCCTACTTCGGGGCTGCCATTGGTCACTTGAACAGCCATTATGGGACTAGATATGGATCTGGGGTGATCCAGCAGGTCTTTTCTGATGTTTGCATTTATTATTGAATGAATCTCGGCCCAGTATACCTGAAGATGCGTCTCCACCCCCATCGTTCTGCCCGGACACTGAGGTCCAGCGCTGAAGGCCTTCTGGTTGTTCCCTCCCTGCGAGAAGTGAGGTTACAGGGAACCAGGCAGAGGGCCTTCTCAGTAGTGGCACCTTCCCTGTGGAATGCCCTCCCACCAGATGTTAAGGAAATAAACAAATGGCTGACTTTTAGAAGACATCTGAAGGCATCCCTGTTTAGGGAAGTTTTTAATGTTTGATGTTTTATTCCAGGCATAGGCAAACTCGGCCCTCCAGATGTTTTGGGACTACAACTCCTATGATCCCTAGCTAACAGGACCAGTGGTCAGGGATGATGGGAACTGTAGTCCCAAAACATCTGGAGGGCCGAGTTTGCTTATGCCTGTTTTATTCTGTTTTTAATATTCTGTTGAGAGCTGCCCAGAGTGGCTGGGGAAACCCAGCCAGTTGGGCGGGGTATAAACAGACAAACAAACATACAAAATTTCCCAAGGCAGCTTTTAAATTTATTCCTCCCCCTCTGCCCAACCACTACTGTGTGATGGAGTGGGGAATTAGTGTGCCTAGCCATGCATGTGAGCGTGCGTACCTGTGTTTCACAGAACCATAGAATTGTAGAGTTAGAAGGGGCCCCAGGGCTCATCTAGTCTAACCCCCTGCAATGCAGAAATCACAAGGGCGTTTTTATTTCTTGTGTGTCCTGTGTGCGATTTATGGGTGTGACCATGCTCGTCTTTGTTTTGGTCACGCCCTCTGCTGAAACAGCCTCCCCCCCCCCCGACATTTGGCAGATGGGAAATGTATGTGGCCCTTGGGTCAGAAAAGTTCCCCCACCTCTCCGTGCAGAAAGATGCCCAGCTCTAGTTCCTGCATCTCTGGCTAAAAGTATGGAGTAGAGGGAGATGTCAAGAGGCTGGAAAGTCATTGCCATAAGAACATAGGGAGCGGTGTTATACTGAGACAAGGGGTCGCCCTTGCTCCGTATTTTCTGCTGTCTTGCCTCGTCTCTCCAGGGTTTCAGACATTCACTGCCCCAAATCCATCCTCGTGCATGACTCATGACATTGAAAAAGAAAAAGTTTCTATTCCTGGAGCATTCTAGCATCCTGTAGTCGTCATTTGTTGGAGAAAGCGGAAAGCATTGGCTTTGCATCAGGTGGGTTTCTCAAATGCTGGCACGAGAGCCAGCCTTGTCACAGAGAGAACGCAGGAAGCCTGCCTTCTATCAGGTCAGCCTGTTTCCTGCTCAGCCCAGGATTTACTCAGACTAGCAGCCAATCTCCAGAGCCTCAGGCTGCTGTATAGGGTGTGTGTGTGTGTGTGTGTGTGTGTGTGTGTGTGTGACTCTGCCAGATGCAATTTCTCATTCCCCCAGCCTTAAATTCAGCTCTCCACATCAGGTGGTGAATCGTCCCCCTGCCCCTTCTTCTTAAAGTCCTCAGGAAACCTCACCAACATTTAAGTGCGAATCCCTCCTAATATACATACTTTTGCAGACCTTTCAAGTCTCGCTATTTTCCAGGGGCAGCCCCAGATTTACAGAAGCCGTCCCGGTTTCTGATTTGATCCCGAAATGTCTCACCTTTCCATAAGGCAGCCCTATTTTCATTGGAGAAATGTTGGAGGGTATGGAGTTATGAGACCCCCTGAGCCAAGGAGATAAGTAACTATACAAGCTTTAGAAGACATCTGAACACAGCCCTGTAGAGGGAAGGTTTTTTTAAAAAAATGTTTAATGTTTTATTGTTGTTGTTTAGCTGTTTAGTCGTGTCCGACTCTTCGTGACCCCATGGACCATAGCACGCCAGGCACTCCTGTCTTCCACTGCCTCCTGCAGTTTGGTCAAACTCGTGTTTGTTGCTTCGAGAACACTGTCCAACCATCTCGTCCTCTGTCGTCCCCTTCTCCTAGTGCCCTTCATGGATCAATGCCTTGTCGTGTCGAAGGGGCTTGAATAACTCAGAGAAGCTATGAGCTATGCCATGCAGGGCCCACCCAAGATGGACAGGTCATAGTGGAGAGTTTTGGCTAAGCGTGATCCACCTGGAGAAGGAACTGGCAAGCCACTCTAGTATCCCTGCCAAGAAAACTCCATGGACAAAGACAACAAGCATATAATGTCTTATTATGTTTTTATATATGCCCCAGAGTGGTTGGGGCAACCCAGTCAGATGGGCAGGGTATAAATAATAAAATCTGAGCTCAGTTTGTTTCTGGTACAAAAAATAAATTGCTAGGCTCAGAGGTACCCTATCACTTCATTCTAATTATATGTGCTTTGCACCTTGCTTGGGCTGGTAGATCTTTTGGTTCTAGTAGCAAACATTCCACCCCTGCTGTGCTGGGCTTGTCCAACATTGGTTGTGTGTTCTTTTCTTTTATAAAATTTTTTATTTGGTTTTACAAATATTAATTTTAGCAATCCAAATTACATATCCATATTTAGAGATTTCTCCAAATCTCTAGACTTCCCACCTTCCCCTCCATGGGTCCTATTCTACACCCTCTTAACTGCATATTATTTTACAATCCATATATTGTACTTTTCCATATTGTCTATGACAGGCATGTCCAACAGGTAGATCGTGATCTACTGGTAGATCACTGGACATCTGCGGTAGATCACTGGTAGATCATTGGCTCCCCCCCCCCCCAAAGAAGCTGAACAACTGTGGCTCCACTAAAAAAAGCTCAAAATTTTACCTCCTCCCTGAAAAAACTCAATAACTTTGACCTGAACCCCCCTTCCTAAAAAAAAACTTTGACCTGAACCCCCCAAAAGGGGGTAGATCACTGCCAGTTTTTAACTCTGTGAGTAGATCGCTGTCTCTTGGGAGTTGGCCACCCCGGTCTATGACATTTGCTACATTACAAGTGTTATTAAAATCCGGCTAATGTTTTCATCTGTTTACAGTGAAATTATAAAATTTCCCCATACTTTATTGAAGTTTTTGTCTTCTTGGTTCCTGAGCCTTCCAGTCAGTTTTGCCATTTCAGCGTAGTCCATCAGCTTGATTTGTCATTCCTCTCTTGTCAGGACTCTTTCTTCTTTCCAACTCTGGGCTAATACCGGTAACATGCGTGCAGCTATTGTCGCATACAAGAAAAGTATTTCCTGTTCCTTTGGGATGTTGGTACCTACAGTTCCTAATACAGCGGTACCTTGAGAGCCAGTGTGGTGTAGTGGTTAAGAGCAGTAGACTCATAATCTGGGGAACCGGGTTCGCGTCGCTGCTTCTCCACATGCAGCTGCTGGGTGACCTTGGGCTAGTCACACTTCTTTGAAGTCTCTCAGCCCCACTCAACTCACAGAGTGTTTGTTGTGGGGGAGGAAGGGAAAGGAGAATGTTAGCCGCTTTGAGACTCCTTCAGGTAGTGATAAAGCGGGATATCAAATCCAAACTCTTCTTCTCTTCTTCTTCTTCTTGGTTCTCAAACTTAATCCATTCCGGTAGTCTGTTCCAAAACCAAAGTGTTCCAAAACCAAGGCGCGTTTTCCCATAGAAAGTAATGCAAAATGGATCCATCCGTTCCAGACTTTTAGAAACAACCCCTAAAACATCAATTTAACATGAATTTTACTATCTAACAAGACCATTGATCCATAAAATGAAAGCAATAATCAATGAACTGTACTATAAAATAAATAAAACAGTATTGTAGATGATGAAAATTAAAATTATTATTATTTTCTTACCTTGCCCGATGATAGTCATTGTTTGGATGGGGGGCTTTTATCCACTTCCGCAGTCACACAATCAATCAATCAATCAATCAGTAGCTGAACTGGGTTCCACACAGTCACAAAAAGAAATTACCGGTAACCAAAAAAGCCTCAAAAACAAAAACGCAAAATAAATAGCAAAAAAAAGCAAAAGCAAAAAGCACCAAACTTGATCCTTTCTGGAAGTCCATTTGACTTCTGAAAGGTTTGAAAACCAAGGCGCAGCTTCTGATTGGTGCAGGTGCCCCAGAAACAATAGCCGACAGCCGCATTGGACGTTCGGCTTCCGAAAAGCGTTCGGAAACCGGAACACTTACTTCTGGGTTTTCGGTGTTTGAGAACCAAGGCATTGGAGAACCAAGGCATTTGAGAACCAAGGTACCACTGTAATAATGCTTCTGGTTTGTTTGTTTTTTACAAAAGTTATGTAAAACATTTTTTTCAATTCATTATATATCATTTCCCAGAATGCTTTCATTGCCTTACACGTCCACCACATATGATAAAAGGTACCTTCTTTTTCTTTACATTTCCAGCAGGGTTTTGTACTTGTCTTCTACATTTTTGCTAACTTACTAGGAGTCAAATACCACTGGTACATCATTTTCATACAATTTTCTTTCAGCGTACAACATGCCGAGAATTTCAAATCAGTTTCCCATAACCTTTCCCAATCTGAAAGTTAAATAAAAGGTAAAGGGACCCCTGACCATTAGGTCCAGTCGTGACCGACTCTGGGGTTGCGGCGCTCATCTCGCATTATTGGCTGAGGGAGCCGGCGTATAGCTTCCAGGTTATGTGGCCAGCATGACAAAGCCGCTTCTGGAAAACCAGAGCAGCACATGGAAACGCCATTTACCTTCCCGCTGTAGCGGTTCCTATTTATCTACTTGCATTTTGACGTGCTTTCGAACTGCTTGGTTGGCAGGAGCTGGGACCAAGCAACGGGAGCTCACCCCGTCACAGGGATTCGAACCGCTGACCTTCTGATCAGCAAGCCCTAGGCTCAGTGGTTTAACCACAGCGCCACCTGGGTCCCTACCCAAATCCCTCGACCAGTGTAAACATTGGCTGTGTCTTCTGGTGTGGACAACTGGTTGTGGTGACCCAAAGAACCCTGCTTGCTGCCCGACGAGGCCAGAACTTGCCCCTGGCAGCAAAGATGTTGACCACAGCCTCTTTGGAGAAGTGAGGCGCCATTCCTGCAATGGCTGCTGCTGCTGACTTTGCACGACAGCTGTGGAAAGAAGGAAGACTTCACCACAATTTCTTAGAATAATAAAGCCACTTCCTCACTGAGATGCCAGTACCAGCAGAAGGTGCTTTTGACTGGAAGCTCTGCAGCCTATATCCAAAAGTCCCTCTCTGCTTTTCTCTCTCTCTCTTAAATAAAGGGACACCTTGATTTGTTGGCACCAGACAACACCCGTCCACTTCAGCAGTCCTCGTAAGAAATGCTGGTTTCATTCCAACGCAGTTGGCCAACTCTGAGCAGCTGTTGATATAGCCCAGGATCAGTTCCTCTGAAGGGTGGACCCAGGAGTCTGGCATTTCCTCACTGCAGGTAAGCTGATTTTCCATCTCACCTCCATCTATTCTAGGGTCTATGTGATGATGGGCTGGACTGATCCTGATCCTGGTGGCCTCACAGGAGCTAGAGATTGGGGTAGTGATGGGTTGGTATCCAAAAGGGAGAGAAAGAGACTCTCAGAGTCCCTTCTAATTCTGTGTGACAGACAGGCAATGCACTTTATTTAGTGGTGGCTATAGAACAGGGGTCCCCAACCTGTGGCCCACGGGCCAGAAGCTGCCCAGACGCCAGAAATCGCTTCTGCATAGGCACGGTTTTTGGCACCTGGGCATGCGCAGAAGCAATTTCCGGCACCGTGGACATGCGCTGACGCGATTTCTGGCGTCGCGCTGCACCGGCCTGGCCCACAGAGGATCTCCGCGGGAGTGATCCAGCCCATGCCTGGTAAGGCTTGCTATAGAGAATGGTAACATTGGGCATTTGCTGGTGTCCCAATATGCCCCCCCAATGCCTCAGCATTCTAACTTTGCATTCCCACATTGCCTGAAACACCAAAGAAATTTAGACAAGGCAGGAAAAGATTTTCCATTTCCATCCCCTGCCTCTCGGGGGTTCAAGGGATCTCACTGAGAACAGCACGGCCAAGAGCCCTTTGAATCTCAGGCCAAGGCTGCCAACTATCAGAAGAGAGGATAGCTTGGGGCAAGACATATGCCTTATATACGGGTTCAATCCTTTGGCATTTATGGCAGAAATCTTAGAAAGCAGCGCGAGGGAAGTCCATTTCCTGGAGATGTTGAAGAACTGTTTTGACCCGCAGAAGACGATGCTAGGGCACATGCACCGACGGTCCTAGCCCAGTGTGCAAGGCATCTTAGTAGACAATGCTATCACTTCTAGATCCATCCCTCTCATTACTGGTCCTTTTGGCATTGACTGATGGACTCACCTAAGGACTCTCTACTGTCAAATTTCATAGAATCATAGAATTGTTGAGTTGGAAGGGTCATCTAGAGAAGGAAACACAGCTTTAAAAATCCCTGACCTCTGTTTAAAAGCCTCCAAGGAAGAAGAGATTGCCACTTTCCAAAGGAGTCCATTCCACTGTTGGATAGTTCTTACCCTCAGAAAGTTATTCCCAATGTTTCATCAGAATCCCCTTTCTTGTCATTTGAATCTATCAGTTCAGGTCCTACCCTCTGCAGTAGCACAAAAACAAGCACATCTTCCATGTGACAGCCCTTTAGATATTTGAAAATATCTCTTTTTTATATTCCTGGTTGAAGTTTTTTCTCAGCACTTTGGCTGAGAAAAAGAGTGGTTTTCTTTTTCTCTTGCTGGGGGAATGGAGGGGATGGGAACATGTAACCCAATCCCTTCACTTAAGTCAGATGGCTTGTGGTCCGAAATCACCACAACTGCAGCTTACCCCTTTAAATCATGCTTTGCACTCCTAAATTAGCTCTTCATCTCTCCCACTCAACCGTTTCCCCTCACGGAAAGGTCTTTCAAATAGGTATCAAAAGCTTGTACTTCCATGAGCTTGAACTGCATGTTTGCCCATTTAGATATTTTGATTCAAAAGTAGTGTTGGGTAGGGACGGGTGAAAATGTCCATTTTGGTATCTCTCAATTTCTCCTTTCTCCCATATTAAATTTAGTTCATGTCAAAGGTCTGCACAAAAATGTGTACGGACATTCGTGTACATTTCTACTAATATTTTTTATGCAATTTGCTTAATATTGCAAGCATTTTTTTCTTAATATGATTCTTAAAAAAGAAATGAAAAAGAAGCTCAGATAAATGCTTCCATATTGTCTCAGTGCTTTTTTGGAGGCAGAGGGGGGCGTGTAATGAAAAACTGAAAATAAATGGAGACCCGAATGTTAGGAATTATGTTAATATAAGCCAATACGAAAGACGTGCATATGAAAAACAGAAAGTTGGTGGAAAGAAAGAGGTGTGTGGCAGTAAATTTAAATTTTGTACGCATTTTTGTTTGTTTGGGGAACTGCATTGCAAAATTTGGAGAAGTGTATGGCTGCCTTTTGGTTTGCGTGTTGGTTTGGGAAGCGTGAATTATGTCACTTTGTGTTAGGATGCAAATTTCTGAACAAATTTCTGCTCCATCCCTAGTCTCGCAAGGGAGGACTATTTCCTAAAACTCACTAAAGTTATGTACAAATTCACTTTCTTCGTTAAAAAAAGAAGAAGTTTTGTTTACTGTCCCTTAGTTTCTGGTCTGCTGCTGCTGCTGCTGCTGCCCCATTTTATCTTCACAAACACACACAACGTAACCGGCTGCGCGCAAATAATACTCTTCAATGTATATTTCACAATATCAAAGGTTTTCTCATACAAAATCAGCATGTAAAGATCGACAAAGTAAATGAAAATCCCAATAAACCAGTTCATTCATAAAGTCCCAAATTAGAGCCGTTTCTAATCCACATATGCCTCTGTGTATTCAAGACAAGGATTTCCGGAATAATCATCCTGTTTCGCCTACCTGGGGTTCATCAGTGGTACATCTTTCTACATAATATAAATGAATACAATATGGCATTTTAACATCTTTTTAACGTAACCAAGGTTTGGTGTTGGTTTGCCCCATTTTATCTGGCTTGTCTTTCTCTCATTGAGAAGTCTTTAAGTTCCTAGCCATTGAGAAGCCACTTGAATGGATGGTAAGTGGGGCCTTCCCAAGGCCTCCCCCCACTGTGGGTCGTCATCATATTGCTGACAACATACTCCAAAACTCTGGATAACCCCATTCAGTCGTTTCATGTAGATGTTGTTGTTGTTTACTTGTTTAGTCGTGTCCAACTCTTCGTGACCCCATGGACCATAGCACACCAGGCACTCCTGTCTTGCACTGCCTCCCGCAGTATTGGAGCCTCAGCTTCACAATCTGTCCTTCCAGTGAGCACTCAGGGCTGATTTCCTTAAGAATGGATAGGTTTTATCTTTTTGCAGTCCATGGGATCCCCTTCATGGATCAATGCCTTGTCGTGGCGAAGGGGCTTGAATAACTCAGAGAAGCTATGAGCTATGCCATGCAGGGCCACCCAAGATGGACAGGTCATAGTGGAGAGTTTTGACTGAACGTGATCCACCTGGAGAAGGAACTAGCAAGCCACTCCAGTATCCCTGCCAAGAAAACTCCATGGACAAAGACAACAAGCATGTAGATGTTAGGGTTAGGAATAATGACAGGGAATAAAATCAAACCCTGAAGTCTCCACGGGGTTGAAGAAGACTCCTCAAGCATCACCCTCTGGAAACAACCACCCAAGTAGGACCTGAACCGCTGCAAAGCGGTGGGGTACCACGCCACCCCTACAGTGATAGATTTGCGTATAAGCTAAACAAGCTATAGTTTAGAGCCCCACTTTCTTGGGGGCCCCATAAAGGTTTAAAGAAAAACAAACCTTGGTGTACATTTCCAAAATATAAGTAAAAAAACAAATTAAATAAAACCTACATACGGTACAGCAACAGTGTTTTGTGTTGTGTAGGCTCCTATGATGTAAGTAGTAGGTCCCACCTGCTAGCCTGCTCCCTAAAACGTCACTGGTTTGCTCATTTCTATATATAGGGTGCCTACGTTCTGCATGGACGGGTTGCATGGCAACATGAGCAAATGGCTTTAGATACCTATTAGGTCCATAAATTATCACGTAGCATATATTCAACACAAAAAACAGCGACAATTTGTTGTTGACAAAGGACAGCTGGACATATAAAAGGCCCCATTACCTTCAGTAGCTTAGGGCCTTGTCAAACCTAGATCCGGCTCTGGGGCTCTGGCAACACTGGGACTGGAGGCGAGTCTGGAACAGTTGCTGGGGGTGACATGGATGCAGTGCCCATAGAGGGGACCGGGGGTGGGGCTACACTGCTGGCCCTCCCCAGAATCTGACTCCTCAGCTGCCACTCTCTCCCAGCGTGAATCCTCTTTCTCCCAACGCTGCCCTTCCCACCTGTCCTGTATAATTCAGGATTGCCCTGAATTTCAATGTAAAATGTCATGTTCTGAATTGAACCAGTTTTGCCCCATATTTCAGGTCTTCTGTCTCTCTCTTTCACTTTCTTTCTTTCTCTCTGCCTCTCTCTCTGCCAAGTTAGGGATCTTCTCCAAATGCCTGTGTTTAAAAGGGCCCCATCAAATCTAAATCCGGCCCTGCACCCCTAACTCGGACAGCCACCCCAGAAGGATCCCATGGCTGTTGATATCGAAAGCCGCTGAGAGGTCAAGGAGAATTAACAAGGTCACATTTCTCCTCTGTCTTCCAACATGGCAGCCCCATGTAAACTGGATTACAGTAAGGCTACTAGGCTATGGCAAGGCCATCTCAGTCCAGGAATGGCCTTAGCTGGTGTACCAGCTGAAATATACACTCCATGCTGGAGGTGATAGTGCTGCATTGATGAGTAGCCCCAGGCTACAAATTTGCTCCTTCGAGGAGAGTGTGACTCAATATGGAACACAGGCTGTTTACCTAATTCCCATAGTTCTGGTTACAGGTAGGTAGCCGTGTTGGTCTGGATCGAAGTAAAATAAAAAAATTCCTTCAGTAGCACCTTAAAGACCAACTAAGTTTTTATTTTGGTATGAGCTTTCGTGTGCATGCACACTTCTTCAGATACAGTGAAATGGAAGTTTCCAGGCACTTATGTAGAGAAGGGGTGGGGAGGGGGGATCACTCAGAAGGGTGGTGGAAATGGGTGATTGACTGACTGATAGCTGTTGATGACCGGAAACGACTGCAAATGGTTTTGCATGAAAAAGCAAGGGTGGAGATGGCTGAAGATCGCTTATCATGTATAATGAGATAAGAACCCGATATCTCTGTTCAAACCATCCAACATACCATCTCAGGACTATTTAATTGCTCATCCTCTAACATTGTGTATGCCATCAAATGCCAACAGTGCCCTTCAGCTCTCTATATTGGACAAACAGGCCAAACCCTACGCCAAAGGATAAATGGACATAAATCTGACATCAGGAACCAGAAGACAGAAAAACCAGTAGGAGAACACTTCAATCTCCCAGGACATTCTATACAAGATCTCAAAGTAGCTGTCTTACTACAAAAGAATTTCAGAAATAGACTGGAAAGAGAAGTTGCTGAATTGCAACTTATCACCAAGCTCAAAACCATGGAGGGACCTGGTTTGAACAGAGATATCGGGTTCTTATCTCATTATACATGATAAGCGATCTTCAGCCATCTCCACCCTTGCTTTTTCATGCAAAACCATTTGCAGTCGTCTCCGGTCATCAACAGCTATCAGTCAGTCAATCACCCATTTCCACCACCCTTCTGAGTGATCCCCCCTCCCCATCCCTACCCCTCCCCACCCCTTCTCTACATAAGTGCCTGGAAACTTCCATTTCACTGTATCTGAAGAAGTGTGCATGCACACGAAAGCTCATACCAAAATAAAAACTTAGTTGGTCTTTAAGGTGCTACTGAAGGAATTTTTTTATTTTACCTAATTCCCAGACAGGCTAACCACCTGCCCACAACATCTCTTTCTTTTTATCAGGATTTATTCTGAAAGATTTCCTTTAAGGTCCCCCTCTAAAGACAGGGAAACTGAGGCGAGGTTTGGCGTGACTTACTGAAACCCCCCTGCTATTTCCTGGTGAAAGTCCAATTGCTTTAAGGCCAGGACTTTCTTCTTTTGTGCAATACAAAAGACTCCTCACGTTTCAGTGTAAAGGGATGGAAAGGTTAAGAAAGAAAGAATGTAGCAAAAAAAAAAAAAAGCTTACGGGGATTTTCTTTTGCAGAAGTGAAAACAATGTATTTGCAATGGTTAGACCAGGAAAGCAAAGCAAATGGAGGGGGGGGGGAATGAAGGAAGTGTCGAGATTTGTGGAAGGTTAGTTGCGACCGACAATTTCAATTCTCTCCTTGTTTGTGTTGTTAAAAGGACATCTGTTCATAGTTCCCTCTTGCAGATTTCTCCGGGAGAGTTTTCATCAGGGCTCTGGTATTGAGGAAACGAGAGTTTCCTCATTTAACATCAACATCTTGTGCTCGGATTTCAGCCCTGTGACTCTGGAGGATTTAGAAAACACACGGAGGAGGAAAGAGTTGGAAGCAGCCTGACTTTCAACCAGCTGTGCATTTTTAAAGGCTTTTGTGGGGGGGGGGGTCAAGGCTTACGCAAAAGAGTAAGCCCACTTTGTCAAGAGATCTGGAGACTGGTTTGAAAGAGGGATTGCCATTTGGGGTGTGAATACTCTTCCTGCTTTTGATACTCTGATAAACAGGTCTGCCTGACTTTTATAGTATATCTGAAGCCTGTGACACCACTTCGATGGAAGGAGGCCAGGGTGTGTGTGTGTGAAAGAAATGTATTTTCGCGTGCGCCCAGTCACCAAGTGGCACGAGATTCCAGGGTTTCCCTGTGCTTTTCCAGAGATTGGTGTCTTTGGAATGAAGGTCACTGGTTTGATTGATATTTTATTGCATTTCTATGCTGCTTTTCATTCAAATGAATCTCAAGGTGGCTTACAAACAAGAAACCACTCTGTTAGCCGCTCCACCTCATCTCTATAGTCCGTTTCACCCTCCTTATCAGAGATGAGTCCGATCACGGTTGTGTCATCTGCAAATTTGACAACCCTATTTCTAGGGTGGGCAGCGACACAATCACAAAGAGTATAAAGGAGCGGACTAAGCACACATCCTTGTGGTGTTCCTGTGTTAGTCCTAAGCATGTTAGACATATATTTTTTTTTAGTTTTTTAAAAAAATCTTTATTAATTCATATTAAAATCCATACAAGGAAAAAAGAAATATACATTTCGTTTGTACAATAATAAGTAAAACAACTTCCGAACTTTAACACATCGCTTTCCTTTAGATTTTCTCCATTACTTGCGTTACTTTCCCCTAAAAACAAACACTAAATTTAGATTCCCTCCTTATCAAATTTCCCAATAAGAACCCTTGTGGTCAGCTAGTCAAAACAGATCACCAGCTCTGTTTTAATATCATTTTTCTTAAAATATTCCTCTACATATTCCCATTTCTTTTTGGAACTTTGTTTCGATTTGTTCCTAATTGCCGCTGTCATTCTATCAAGGTTCATAAATTCAATTAATTTTAACTGCCACTCTTGAATTGTGGGTATCTCTTCTTTTTTCCATTTCTGACCGATCAGCAGTCTTGCTGCTGCACAGGAGTAAAGAAAAATATCTATCCTATCCTCTGGGAGGTTTCCAGGTACCAGACTCAATAGAAAATATTCTGGGTTCTTTTTAAAGGTGATCCTTAACATTTTTTTCAATTCCTCGTAAACTTTTCCCCAAAATTCCTTAATCTTAGCACATCCCCACCAACAATGCATATAATTTCCCCCTTTATTTTGACATTTCCAACAATTAGTTTCTTCATTTTTATATATTTTGGACATCCTTTCTGGTGTTAGATGCCACCTGTAAACCATTTTAAACATATTTTCTTTTATTCTAGCACAGGCCGTAAACTTCATTGTAACTCTCCATAGTTTATCCCATTGGGCTTTATAAATTGGCCTTCCTAGGTCCTGGGCCCATTTAACCATGACACATTTACTCTGGTTTCTCTTCAGATCGTATAAATTTTTCGCCTTTTAGCATGTTAGACATATAAGGGCCCAACCGGACCCTCTGGGAGCGATCTGAAAGAAAGTCCAGTATCCGCCCACAGAGTGATAGTGGGAGCCCCAGATTTCCCAATTTAGTTATCAGACGTCGCGGTAGAATGGTATTGAATGCCGAGCTGAAATCTACAAAAAGCAGTCTGGCATAGCTCCCCCGCTGCTCCAAATGTGCAAGAACAGCTTGGAGGGCAATTGCCACGGCATCCTCTGTTGATCTTTTCGTTTTGTAGGCAAATTGGAATGTGTCCAATCCCTCTGGTAGGCAGGCAATGACATAATTTCGTACCAGCCTTCTATCACTGTGCCATACAGAGCGTGCTCACGTACGGTTTATGTGTGTGGTACGGAAGCTGTACTTCCCAGGACAGAGCAGGGCTGTGTAGAATTATTAAAACAGCAGAGAGCATTATTGGCTGCCCACTCTCTACCTTAGAACAAATCTATACCACCAGGTGCCATAGAAAAGCACTAGACATATCAAGAGATCCAATGCACCCTGGTCACCATTTCTTTCAGCTCCTGCCATCGGGACAGAGATATAGAACTATGCAGGCAAGAACAAGCCGTCCCAGGAACAGTTTCTTCTCTAGAGCAATTTTGGCGTTAAATGGAAAGCCTGGACTTTGAAGTCATCTTATTTTACTTGTTATTTGTATTATATTTACTGTTTTTAATTAGGTTTTGTAATTTTGGATTATGCAGAATGAGTGGATGTAGCAACCGAGTAATTTCACTGTTCCCGCAAGGGGACAATGACAATAAAGATATCTATCTAGAAACAACATCAAAGTAGTTGCAATCTATAAAACCCTGTTAACCAAACAGCAGCAGAAAAATAAGCTGAATATCACAATGACAGCAAAAGTCACATCATCGAAACATAGAACCATAGAACTGTAGAGTTGGACTCATCTAGTTCAACCGCCTGCGATGCAGGAATCTCAGCTAAAGCAACCAATGCGGATGGCCATCCAACCTCTGCTTAAAAACCTCCCAAAAAGGAGTCTGCAACCTCCCAAGGGAGACTATTCTGCTGTTGAACAGCTTTTACTGTCAGAAAGTTCTTCCTGATGTTTAGTCGGAATCTCCTTTCTTGTAATTTGAAGCCATTGGTTTGAGTCCTACCCTCCAGAGCAGGAGAAAACAAGCTTGTTCTTCTATATTATTTTCAGAGTCTGATCCTTAACTCTCTCTGTAGCAACGTCAAACATCCTATGGGATGGCAGGCTTTCAGTTGGGAACACCTGGCTGGTCAGAATAACGGGCATGTTAGGAACACAGTATTCAGGAAGCCAATGACCAGCAGTTGCCGTGGGAGACTTAAGATTACGGAACAGAAGAACATCAGCCTTGAACTGGTTCTGGGAGCTGCCCTCACCCTGGCTCTGGGCATCATCAGCCATTGGGGGTGCCAGGCTAATGGGCAACCCCTACACACCACAGAAATCTGGGGATTGTTTTAAGAACACAGTGAGATGGAAACCAGAGTGGCACTCATGTTATCTGATGAAAGCCCCTTTGGAAAGTGATGCTGACTAGTCTATAAAGCAGAGGTCAGATCTACCCCATCTGTAAATTTAAAGGCTTTTTGGTGCAAGAGTGCACCGTTGGTCATCCGTGTGGAGCAAGAGGAGTGATCAGGGCTGGCTGGGTCTATTCTCTAAAGGTCAATATGTCCAAACCAGCTGTGGAAGACGGTTGCAGCTGTTTGTTAACTGGGGTCTGTTTGCTGCTCCAAGGAAATGCTTTTGGCTCCGTAACTGTCCCAGGATGGATCCAGGGTCTAGCTTCTCCACATGCCAAACCTTTTGCAGGCTAGGCGGGGGCGGGGGCGGGGGGGCGGGCGCAGAACACAAGATTTTTGGGATGAAGAACATCTGCAACCTTTTGTGTATCCTCCTCGTTTCAGCCACCTACTCAAAATGTGTGCTGCATTTGTACTGAGCAGGCAGTTAACAGAAAGATCATGGCAGAACAGGCCATTCTCTTCCAGTGCCAGACGGTAGAACCTAAAAATTCTGCATCGACGTGCCCCGAATCCTAATGCCAAGTTGACGCTAGAAATAGTTAATTCACAAGGACACCAACTCTTCATTAGTAGTTGTTGGGAGATTTTTGGGGGGTGGGGAGGGGTTTCCAGTGCTGAACCCAGTGCTGAACCTGCCGCACCTGCTCACCCTGTATTTAGATTGCAGGAAAAACTCTGGCCCTCCTAATCTTGCTGGAGCCCATCAGCCCCAGGCAGCGTGGCCAATGGTTAAGGATGAAGGGAGCTGTTAAGGCTTCTTCTTCTTCTTCTTCTTCTTCTTCTTCTTCTTCTTCTTCTTCTTCTTCTTCTTCTTCTTCTTCTTCTTCTTCTTCTTCTTCTTCTCCTCCTCCTCCTCCTCCTCCTCCTCCTTCTCCTCCTCCTCCTCCTCCTCCTCCTCCTCCACAGTGGGGACATAGGTTTCCAGGCGGGAGTTGATCACGGTGAGGGTTTGCCAAGCATGCCTTCCTCTTAGCACATTTCTCCCTTACGTCCTGAGTTCGAGTGTCTTCAAAGCCCATGACACCTTTGGCTGTTCTCCAACTGGAGCATTCGCAGGCCAGTGTTTCCCAGTTGTCGGTGTTTATCCTACATTTTTAAAGATTTGCCTTGGGAGAGTCTTTAAACCTCTTTTGTTGACCATTATGCTTTCCATTTTAAAGTTCAGAATAAGAGCAGTTGCTTTGGAAGACGACCATCAGTCATTCGCACAACATGACCAGTCCAACGAAGTTGATGTTGAAGAATCATTGCTTCAGCACTGGTGATCTTTGCTTCTTCCAGTACAAAGTATTACTTTTTTGGACACAGTGGTAAATCGGAATTGTAGAAACGAACTGGCTGTACAAACTACCGTCACTACCCAACAGTTCTCATTTAGCCTGGAGAAGAGGGCTTAGGCACCCTTACCTTTTGCCCTGCTCTTTCCAGTCACAGGTCCTTACTTTAAAGCTCCATGTTTGACTTTAAAGCTCCATGTCTGAGAGCCCCCACACCCCAGAGCTCCCCTTGCAAAAAGCTGCTCTTTAAAGCCGAAGTGCAACAAATGGCAATTCGGGGTTTTGGAGGATTGCCATTTGCTCCAATTCAGCTTTAGAGAGTGGGTTTTCGTTGGGAAAGAGTGAACAATGCAAGGACAGCATAAAGGACAAGTAAGTGTGGATAAGCCCCAAGAGGTGATGTGATAGCCATCTTCAAATACATGGTTCTACCCCTCCTCATGAAATCTCCACAACAACCCTCTGGAGTAGGTTAGGCTGAGAGGCCGTGACTGGACCATGGTCACCCAGTGAGCTTCATGGGCAAGGTGGAATTTGAACCCAGGTCTCTCCCAGGTCGAGGTCTGATGGTGTAACCACTACACCTCAATATATTGGCTCAGCCTGTCCTCTAGACACAGCATTCCCTGTCCCTTCCATTCCTCTGTTGTCCCATATTTGACGCACCTGTCAGCACCAAGCCATCTTTGCCTCCTCCCATGACCGCCCTCTGTCCCTGGAGAAGCAGCCTAACATAGACTTACGGAGGGAAGGCTTGGAGTTTAATTTGTGTGCATCGCGACCCACACTTCAGGTGGAAAACAGCCTTTCCTGATTGAAAATCTCCAGAGATAGGAGCAGTGGGGTGGGGGCAGGAGATTTTCTCTCCATCTGTGTGCAAAGCCCCCTCTGGCATTTATCAAGGGAAGCATGAAACGACGTTTTGTCACCCTCTATCTTTCCAGCTGGCAAGTCGGGGCTTGGAAGGTGCTTGGCGGATGCCGGCAGTTTACCAATGTGTTTCAGAGCTGCCTGGAGGAAACTACAGAATAATAGAGTTGGAAGGGACCCTGAGGGTCATCTAGCCCAACCCCCCTGCAACACAGGAATCTCAACTAAAGCACTCCTGACAGATGGCCACCCAACTTCTGCTTAAAGGCCTCCAAGGAAGAAGAGCGCCACCTTCTAAGGGAGCCCGTTCCCCTCTTGAACGGCTCTCGTTGCCAGGAAGTTCTTCCTAATCATAGAATCATAGAGTTGGAAGAGACCACAAGGGCCATCCAGTCCAACCGCCTGCCAAGCAGGAAACACCATCAAAGCATTCTTGACATATGCCTGTCAAGCCTCTGCTTAAAGACCTCCAAAGAAGGAGACTCCACCACACTCCTTGGTAGCAAATTCCACTGCCAAACAGCTCTTACTGTCAGGAAGTTCTTCCTAATGTTTAGGTGGAATCTTCTTTCTTGAAGTTTGAATCCATTGCTCCGTGTCTGCTTCTCTGGAGCAGCAGAAAACAATCTTTCTCCCTCCTCCATATGACATCCTTTCATATATTTGAACATGGCTATCATATCACCCCTTAACCTTCTCTTCTCCAGGCTAAACATACCCAGCACCCTAAGCCGTTCCTCATAAGGCATTGTTTCCAGGCCTTTGACCATTTTGGTTGCCCTCCTCTGGGCATGTTCCAGCTTGTCAGTATCCTTCTTGAACTGTGGTGCCCAGAACTGGACACAGTACTCCAGGTGAGGTCTGACCAGAGCAGAATACAGTGGTAATGTTTAGTCAAAATCTCCTTTCTTGCCGTTTAAATCCGTTGGTTCATGTCTGCCCCTCTGGAGCAGCAGAAAAAGCCTGAACTCTCCAGCAAGTGTTCTTCTGAGGTACAAGAACATAGTGGAATGAAAGATGTTCCTTTCCAAGGGCGTGCCTGGTATTGCTGAGTCAAAAGGACGTATGTAGAGAGCAAAAACACACACCTCCCTCTGTGAGCCAGGGGGCTTTTTCAAGAGGTCTCTCCTCTCCTCTGTTGTTGCCTTGAGGACTTTTTTGTAGACCCAACACAGAATGATGCAGAAACAGGATGAGGCGGACTTACAATTGAACACCTGCAAAACTGATCTGTCTGTACCGGGAGGCAGCAAACAGCAGCAGAACCACTTTCCAGCTTAGCCATGGGCGAGGCCACTTGGAAAAACCAGAGTGCTGATCTCTCCAGCTCTTGTGCAGCAGCCAAGAGATCGTGGGGTGTGGGGGTGGGGTGGGAGAATCCACCTTCCCATGCTTTACAACCCAAGGATTTCACGGCGTCCACTCGTCTCTCTGAACGAACGCAGAGTAGCAGGCGCCTCCCATAAAAATGTATGAGCTGGGTGGATGAGATCAGCATTGAAAGGTTTTAATTAACGGCCGGCTTGGATATTTATTGAGGAGGAAATTGCCACTCCCAGCCAGGCGCTTGCTACTGAGGGCTGCTAAATCGGGACGGGGAAACGGTTAGAAATCTCTTTCATCTGTTCATTGGATACCCAAAAGTTCTAGTGTTGTGAGAGAGGAAGGAAAACCTCTCTGTGCCCACTTTCTCCATGCCAGGCTTAATTTCATAAACTTCTTTCATGTCACCTTTTAACAAGACTTGGGGAACGACCAGCAACACTCCTGCAGGTGATTTCGGTGAGCGAGCTGGGATAGAAGGGTTCGGGGTATCCTTAGGGTACCCTGGACCTAAATTAATAAATTAATACAGTGGAACCTTGGTTCTCGAACGCCTTGGTACTCTAACATTTTGGCTCCCGAACACCGAAAACCTGGAAGTAAGTGTTCCGGTTTTCAAACGTTTTTCGGAAGCCGAATGTCCGGTGCTGTTGTTGGCTATTGTTGCCAGGGCGCCGGTGCCAATCAGAAGCTTCGCCTTGGTTTTTGAATGTTTTGGAAGTCGAACGGACTACAGGAATGGAACCAAGGTACCACTGTACAAGGAGCTCAAACCTGCCTCCGTAGTAGATGGGCAGCCAGTATAGAGAGTATTAAGAATGGTGTCCTGTGTTCTTGAGCAGATGCTCTCATCAGCAATCTGGCACCTATATTCTACACCAGCTGGAGCTTCCAAACCGGGCCCAAGGGCAGCCCAACATATAAAGCACTGCAGTAATCCAGCCTGAAGTTTAATAGCACATGGGCTTTAATATTTTGTTGGGAGCCACCTAGAGTGGTTGGGGCAACCCAGTCAGATGGGTGGCTAATAATAATAATAATAATAATAATAATAATAATAATAATAATAGGCTGCAGTGGTCAGGGTGTTGCCATGTCATTAAAGTGAAGTCTCATCTCGACCTCAGAACCCTGGATTTTGGTCCTGTTTTTCTTTTCTTCCCCCTCTGTTCCAGATATCTTTTGAGCAGAGCCAGCAAAGCTAAGTTCACAAAAGCCTCCCCCCACCCCGAAACTCTGCACACACCCTTATCTCCATTCTGGAAAGTAATGACTTTGAAAAACAAACAGAGAGAAGTCTATATTGTATCTTGAAAGATAAACAGACTCTGGGGCTTAGAGAGCTGCGACAGATTGCTGGTACCTAATGGGAAAGCGGGATGGAAAAAAAGAATGGGAGAAACATACCAGTCCGTGGTTGAGGTCATATAGAGGATCTGGGGCAGTGGGTCCTTGCCATTTTGGATAGAATGAGGAGTCCTCTGAATTCTGCGCTTCTCAAGTGGCGACTCATATATTCAAATGCTCCTTACAAGATTTATTCTTTAAAACATGAACACACACAAATCATCTCACTTCAGTCTATAAAGTAGCAAGTCAGGGAGAGGGACACATGAAACCTTTCTCCCTGCTGTGCTAGATTTCTCTCTCTCTCTCTTTTTAAAAGTATTTTTATTGAGTTTTGCATAGAGAGAAAAAAAGAAAAAAGAAAAAGAAAAAAGAAAAAGAGAGATACAAAAATTCAAAAAAGACAATGTATATCACCTCTTACTTCTTCAAACCTCTTCCCTTCCCCTTCTTACAATCCTTATTAATAATTAACTCCTACTATTTCCAAATCTTATCTAGACATCATAAAATTACGTCTTAAATCCCATTTCATAACCTTATCCTTAAATAATTCTTATTCATTGTATATAGAAGAGTGAAGGAAAGATAAAAAGAAAAAATCCAGAATAAAGATAAAAAGACATACAACATTATCATATTTTCCCATTTCTAATCCAACTATTTCGGACTTCCTCATTACCCCTTCTTGAGTTCCTTATCAATCACTAATTATTGCAGTTTTCAAATCTAAGATTACCTTCTTTTTTCCAATTTATAGCTTCTTTTTAACCATTTACCCATCATACTTCTCTTTACCTTTATTACCCAATATTATCTAGCCTTTTACCCAAAAATATTCATAATTAATTTTCCAATTCTTCTTCCCCCTTTTTCTTCCCACCCTGCTGTGCTAGATTTCTCCATGCAGGGAACATTAAATATGCGCCTTCTCCAGTTTCAACCTAAAGCTGTGCGGTCCAGAATTCTGTGGTCTGGTCTACCACTTTGTTTTGCATCAAGGGTAGATTGGCTCTGAATTTTAAGCCATTGTGGTGTTAAAAACATCACAGTCAACCAGAAGGCCTTGGATCAAGAGACCTGTGCTAGGCTTGATATGAAAACCCTCAAATTCAGTGAGCATTATTTTGCCTCAGAATTTGGTGATAGCAAATCTGGATTTGTCTTAAGCATCTCTTCGACTGCTCACCAAGCACACAGTTTTAGATTTCTGTCTAGGAAACAGGTTATATTTTTGGCAGTCTTCTCAGCCATCTGAATGCCAAACCCTTCCAAATATTGTTGTGAGTGGGTGGGGGTCAGTTTGGATGATGCCCCGAGTCCCTCCTGATTCTTCGGATCCTGTATCTTTGGGGGGTAGAAGGTATATCCTGAAGACACCACAGTCTCAGTAGACCTTCATCCCAAGGAAACTGAACCCCGGATAAATGCAGGAATCCTTGGGAGTCTCTTGCCACTCAGAGTTTGGGCTGACGTGCAACAATATCTTTCCGAATGAGAATGGAGTCTTTGATGGAGCCAGGGAGGGACAACTATAGCATTCCAGGTAGAAAATGAGCAGTAGGATGGCCTGATGGGAGGAAGTTAACAGGAATGGACGTCCCCAGCTGTCTATTTGGTGAACATCACACGAGGCCGTTGCAGTCATGTTGGCCTCCTGCTTCTACCACATCTTGTGCAATTTTGTTTTGTTGTTTTGTTGCTCGGGACATGACTGTGTCTTTCCCACTCCTGGGGAACATGTCATCTATTTGAACCTGGAGGAAAACGGCTGTACCGTAGGTTTTTCTCAAGGCGTTAGGGTGAAATGGAGAATAGAGTCAACAGGTGTTTGAAGTCCAAATGGACTGCAACTCATAAGGACATTAAGCATGGGCCATCTAGTCCAGCATCCTGTTCTCACAGTGGCCCACTAGATGCCCTTTATGGGCCATTGGCCTGATCCATCATCAGGATTCGATCTCAAGAGCATAACCAAATGCGGTTATTAGCCACCCATAGCCCTCTCCTTCTCCATTAATTCGTCCAGTCCTCTTTTAAAGCCATTCAAGTCGGTGGCTATCACTGCTTCCTTGTGGAAGCAACTTCCATAGTTTATGCACTGCATAAAAAAAGTACTTTCTTTTTCTCTGTCTTGAATCTCCCAACGTTCATTGGATGTTCACAAATTCTCTCTCGAGAGAGGAAGAAAACGGGTTTCTTTTCCTATCAGACCAGAAGCAGTGAAAGCAAGGCAGATCTTCATTTTTCTGTTGCAACAGAGTTCCCTCCCCTCCTAGCAAGGAGGCAAGAGAGACCCAGAACCAAGAAGAAACATCTCTTTTAAAGGGTTTACATTTTGGCATGGAGAAGGAGGACACCCCCTCTACAAACTGTCAGAAACTGCATCACACATAAGGTGGGGTTCCAAATTCATAGTTCCAGACACAGTTTACACAAAACATTAGCATTTGATAAGATAATCAGGATACCCGTCAGACATCGCTCAATGCGGAGCATCTGGGCAAACAATGACAATTAATACAAAGGAGGTTCATAGATATAGGAGAGGAATCCCTTCAGGAACGTCCCCTGATTGCCATCTGCCTCTGTTTTCTCGGGCAAGGGGGATTAAGGAGGCAGAGAGGAAATATTGAGAGTCTTGAGAAGAGCCAATATGGCTTTGGGATTCCTCTCCTGTACTGTTTTAGACATATGGTCTATAAACTTGTGTATGTGTGTTTACGGTTATCAACATTTATTCTATATTTGAATTCCTATAACGCTTTTGTACTTTTTGCCACTTCTCTCTTTTCGTCCATGTAAGGATTTCATCCCTTCTGGCTTTGGGCGTGGGGAATTCAGACTTCAGGCCTACTTCATCTTTCCAAGGATGAGATAGAATCATAAAATCATACCGTAGAATCATAGAGTTGGAAGAGACCACAAGGGCCATCCAGTCCAACCCCCTGCCGAGCAGGAAACACCATCAAAGTATTCTTGACATATGCCTGTCAAGCCTCTGCTTAAAGACCTCCAAAGAAGGAGACTCCACCACACTCCTTGGTAGCAAATTCCACTGCCCAACAGCTCTTACTGTCAGGAAGTTCTTCCTAATGTTTAGGGGGAATCTTCTTTCTTGTAGTTTGAATCCATTGCTCCGTGTCCACTTCTCTGGAGCAGCAGAAAACAACCTTTCTCCCTCCTCTATATGACATCCTTTTATATATTTGAACATGGCTATCATATCACCCCTTAACCTTCTGTTCTCCAGGCTAAACATACCCAGCTCCCTAAGCCGTTCCTCATAAGGCATTGTTTCCAGGCCTTTGACCTCCTCTGGACACGTTGCAGCTTGTCAGTATCCTTCTTAATGTAGCCAACAAAATGGGCCCTGGCTGATGCCATAATAAATGTCTTTAAGCTGCTTCCATATCTTGAAAGGTGGTTGCCTTTGGATAGATATTTGCCTTAAAAGACCATTCACTTTCTTCTGACTAATGGATTCTGCCCCACCCCCCAACCCCGTAATTGAGCTAAATTATAGGCCTGCAGTCAAATTCAGCATTTCCTGTTTCTTTGAAGCTCACCTATGAAAGTTGGCCTTCTTGACCTCCGCAGCCCATGTATATGAGAGACTATTAATGGAGAAGGCTAGCTTGCGGTGGCTCTGCTCTGTCTCCACAGTCGGAGGCAGGAATGCTTCTGAAAATACCAGTTGCTGGAAGCCACAGGAGGGGAGAGTGTCGCTCTTGGGCTCGGATCCTGCTTGCAAGTTTCTCATCTTGTTGGCTGCTGCGAGAACAGGATGTTGGGCTAGGTGGTTTTGATCGTTTTGGTGGCCCTTTCCTGAACTTTCTCCAGCACCCTTTCTGAGGTGAGGCAACCAGAGAACACAGTGTTCCCAACTAGGCAGCCACACCAGAAATCTGTATAATGTTATGGATTCTTCCACGAGGGCCAAAAGAAATACAAAGGCTCATTCAGTACGGAAGGTGATGTAACTGCTGGAGACGTGCTATCTCCATGCCTTAATGTCTAAGTACGAAGCGTTTGACGGCAGAAAGTCTGAAAGCAGCTGGCTGCGAGGAGGAGAGGGTGCTGGCTGCATCGAGTTCCGTCCAGGAAGGAACAGAGCCATCTCTGACTTTGGGAAAGGAACCACACCGTTGGCCGCTGGGCTTTATGAGCAGTGTCAGGAATTCAGGCCAGCCAGTGGGAGTGTAAGACCTCCAGAGAGATGTTCTTTCCACATCTGCTTGCGATTGCCGTTAATTACCGGTACATGCCCGGACTGCCTCGCAGCCAAACTCCAATGACAAAGTCTCTTTGCGTGCTTAATCTGGCTTGTTGCTTTCGAGTTCTGATGTTGGTACCTTTCTGCTTCCACCCCACCAGGGCCATAGCACTGTCCGCCAGTGCCTGGGGTGCGGGGTGGCTCACATGGAGTGGGTGGAGCATGGAGGTTGAAGAGCATCCTCTACACTCCCCAGCCCTCGCCACCAACGGGCAGGTGCTCACACACTGGATCTCTGTGGGGGGCACCTGGTTCATGCCCCCTTATGTGCACCCGGGGCAATGGGCCCCCTGGCACCCCCAACACTATGTCACTGCACGCCATCCCTCCCCACTCTGGAAAGTGGCCGGATTGCAGATGCAGAAGGGACAGGTTGAGACAGGCTTGTGCTTTAACTAGTTAAGGAAAAGGTCCTCCATCTAGCTTGGGAAGGATGGGGGGAACGCCAGCCCCACCATCAGAAAGGGACGTGATGGAAGAGCTGCAAATTGCCAGTTGTTTGATTTATTATTAGTGGATTTTTACTGCCAGGTGCCAAGGTAAGTTGGCCAGCCTTGGATATAAGGAAGTTTGACTTTGGGAGGGAGATGCCCGTGTGTTGATCCAGTTAGATTGCGGAACTAAGTAAAAGGTTAAGGTAAAGGACCCCTGGATGGTTAAGTCCAGTCAAAGGCAACTATGGGGTCTGGCGCTCATCTCTCTTTCATGCCAAGGAAGCAGGTGTTTGTCCACAGACAGCTTTCTGAGTCATGTGGCCAGCAGGACTAAACCGCCTCTGGCGCAGCAAAACACCATGACGAGTGCCAGAGCGCACGGAAACCCCGTTTACTTTCCTGCCACAGCGGTACCCATTTATCTGCTTGCACAGGCGTGCTTTCAAACTGCTAGATCGGCAGGAGCTGGGACAGAGCAATGGGAGCTCACCCCGTCATGGGGATTCGAACCGCCGACCTTGCGATTGGCAAGCCCAAGAGTCTCAGTGGTTTAGACCACAGCGCCACCCACTGAACTAAGTAGGACCAGGGGGGGCAGTGCCCAAATCTCCCTGCTCAGCCATGAAGTTCACTGGGTGACTTGGGCCAGCATTTCCCGGCTTGCAGGGGGTAGGACAAGATGGTCCTCAGGGCCCCTTCCAACCCCACAATTCTATGATTCTATGTGTGAATGTTAAAGGATAGCTTTAGTTCCCCTTCTTGTGTTGTTTAAGGACGTGTGAATTAGCTATGCATTAAAATGCAGCCCAACCCTACTACAAATCATGGGGGATTGCAAATCATGGGGTAGATTACAGAATAAGAAGTAGGGGTGGAGGAGAAAATCGGTCCATTTGTGCAATGGATGCTCTCTGCCTTACCATTCACAGGCAACCAAGTGTTTTGTCTTTTCCATTGGCACTGAAATGTCGGAGACAAGAAGGCCCCCTTTGGCACACAGACTGAAAATGCTGCTTCAATAGCCTGTTTTATGCTGCTCCACTGTAAAACAAGAAAACTTTCCCTTACGAAAACCTTGTTGGAGTTATTCCCTGGCCCTGTGACATGGGTATTCTCGCTGCCTGCTTGTTTCTCGCTGCTGCTAACATGGTGTCTGGCCCTGATGGTGGGCAGCAGCTGACTCAGGAAGTTGGAGGCTTCTAATTTGGGACGCACTGTCTGGTGGTTCAGCAAATATGCTGAGGCAGCCTTATGGGTGAGAGAAGAACTCTGGCAAACTGTGACAAGTCAGAGGAATGACAACCAGACAGCCAGCCTGCCTTGCCATGTAGGCACAGGGGGTGTAGTGGTTAAGAGCGGTAGACTCGTAATCTGGGGAACCGGGTTCACATCTCTGCTCCTCCACATGCAGCTGCTGGGTGACCTTGGGCTAGTCACACTTCTTTGAAGTCTCTCAGCCCCACTCACCTCACAGAGGGTTTGTTGTGGGGGAGGAAGGGAAAGGAGAATGTTAGCCGCTTTGAGACTCCTTCGGGATATCAAATCCAAACTCCTCCTCCTCCTCCTCCTCCTCCTCCTCCAGCTTTGCCCTGACATTGCCAGCAACTGCAAAATTGCAGGATGGGGGAGATGATGGGACCATAAACCATGGGAACCTCTTCTTTCTTCACAGCTTCCCTTCTGGACACTGTCTAATGCAGACATGTTTATACATTTCCATGGAAAAACTCCAAATAACTTCCAGTTATATTCACAACCACTGATAACAAGAGTGAGAGAGCTGGTTGTGTGTAGCTTGAATATTACAATCTGGTGGAAGGAAGTCCAGGAATGTAGGGCTTGGAATCTTCATTGGATATATGCAGTCTTATATCTTACAGTTTTATATGCAGTAAAACCAGTATATCTTCTCTGTAACTCTTCAGGCCCGGCTCTACGTAGACCCCCAGTGGGGCAGGGCACCATGGCGCCGGCCCGCCAGGAGGGCGCCGCGAGCTGCGCCCGCCCGCTGGCCGGCCGGTCCGCTGCGCAGCTGCGCGCGGCGCCCACCTGCCCACCGCGCTGGGAAACGGGGCGGAAGGGCGCCGGAGAGATCCGGCGCACCATGGCGACAGGGGCGCTTAAGACGGCGCTATAACTCTTACTTCCTTTCGCAAAATTATTTTGAGGCATGTATTTTTAGGACTCGCTCTATTTTGTACGGCTGCAAGTTGTTTTAATTGGTTTCTAATATTGTGTTTTAATTCTGTAACCCACCCTGGGATCTTAGGGTGGAGATCGGGCAATAAATAAATAGAAGCCCCCTAGTTCTGGCCTTTGAAAACATCAAGCAATTTCCTAATTACTGGTGTTCTGTTGCCACCATAAAGACACCATTATCTCTTGATAGCTTGGCCAAATATGAGACGTGCTTGGAACAGCAAAACCTTATTACTCGAGTAAAAGCTGGATACAGCAGCTTCTTGTGTTATTTGTTTCTAATACCTGTGTTTGAATACTTTGTATTTCAACATATAATTAAAACACTATTCCTAATGCAAACCTTAATGCTAATCCTATCCCCTAATCATCAGGACCCACAACAACCACCCTTCTCCTCCCCCCCCCCTAAAATCCTGCTCACTCTTTCCCTGCAACCTGCTCCAGCTGTCACACTCCACCCTTAGCCAATCAGCACACAACGCTCCTCTTACAAAGATCTCCCATGAAGCATTTTACTGTGTATCTCTTGTCCCATCTTGTCCTTTGCCTCGGGTAGCAAAATGTCTTGAGCCAGCCCTTGCTGCAACTCTCCCTCTCCTTTATCAGTTAGCCTCTCTTGTCTACAGCTGCAGTCTTTAAATCTGTTCAAGCATCATGTTCACCTATGCAGGCAACATACAGGTGATCAGGGCAAGCAGGGAGCAGTGGGCCTGCTTCTTCTTCTGTGTCCTCCTCCAAACTTCGCCCTCCAACCTGTGCAGTGTGGTTGGGCCTAGTGGCATGGCTGTTAGACTTTAGAGGACTCATCCCCACTTGCATAGAGGCATTACACGTAAGTAGCATGCTTGAATAGGGCTCCTCCTTCTCCCCAATCATTCGAGGAGTCTACCTCCAGGGCCAAATTTAGGGGGCTCCAGCTGTCCCTGCTACTCTCTTTTGGAGTATGCCCTTCAAGTGGTGCTTGCACAAAGTTAACTTTTTCACCAATCTGTGTTCCAACAGGTCATGGATCTACCTGATAATTTTACAGACTACTACGACGATACAAGCCGCTACCGGTACTACAATGACGACTACTACATCACCACTGATGAAAGCCACCGGACAAAGGAATCAGCCCAAGACTTTACATTCATCACTCGAATCTTTGCTCTCCTAATCTTCACGGTCACTTGCATCCTGGGCCTCCTGGGCAACGGCTTGGTCATTGCCGTCATCACGCTCAAGATGAAGAAGTCGGTCAACGCCATCTGGTTCCTTAATTTGGCGGTGGCCGACTTCCTCTTCAATGTCTTCCTGCCCTTGAACATTGCCTACACTGCCATGGGCTACCACTGGGTCTTTGGCCAAGCAATGTGTAAGGTCAACACCTTCCTTCTTATTCTCAATATGTACACCAGTGTGTTCTTGTTGACCATGATCAGCATCGATCGCTGCATCTCGGTGGCTTTTCCAGTCTGGTCTCAAAACCACCGGAATCCTAAGATTGCTTGGTTCCTGTGTGCCCTCATCTGGGTTCTAGGCTTTCTGTTGAGTTCTCCCGCCCTTCTTTTTCGGGACACAGCAGTGCATCAAGATCGTGTCATTTGTTTTAACAACTACTCTTTGTCCAGCCTTTCAACTCAACACCATCTAGGCGATAAGAGGCATAAGACAGTCACCATTCTGCGATTCCTGGCTGGTTTCATAGTACCAATGACTGTCATCACAGTGTGTTACATTATCATTATTGTCCGTCTGAAAAGAAACCGCCTCGCCAAGTCCAAAAAGCCCTTGAGAATCATCATTGCCATTATAATGACTTTCTTCTTCTGTTGGTGCCCATACCATGTGCTCAACCTCATGGAAACCCAGCACCACTTTCTCAGCAAAGCCATCCTTGAGAATGGAATACCAATTGTCACGGCCATTGCTGTTTCCAACAGTTGCATGAACCCTGTTCTTTATGTCTTCATGGGCCAAGATTTCAAAAAGTTTAAAGTGACTGTCCTGTCCAGGCTGGCCAATGCGCTGAGTGAGGACACTGTCCATTCAACTATTGCCCGCAGGAGCTTCACAAAACCCTCTTCAATGACAGAAAAGGAGACAATTTTAGTCTGAGCTGTAGAATATACACATCTGTTGGTCTGCTCACAGAGGCAAGGAGGAGGTTGGATATTTGCAGAGTGGGTTTTCCAACCACAAACTGATATTCCCGGCGCTTCTAAATTTTCAGTGGTTCCAAAAAAGGGGTTATGCATCATATCAATACAATCCTGTCATTCATCCTCATGGGATGAATTGCAAAGGCCATCCCATAAACATTTGCACATAGTCATCCGTGCAAGCTTCAAGGTCAAGTCTTCAAAATTAAACTTCGCTGCATCAAGCTATCCTTTAGTAATGAAAATGCAGGAACTATGGAATAAACTCTGTTGTTCATGCTCCCTTGCTCCAAACATTTGAAAGTGTAGGACAGATTTTCAATAGGCTGGAGCAGAGAGACGACTGTAGGCTTAGTTTTTTAAATAATAATAATAATAATCTGATTGCAACTATGTATGTTGAAGACAGCACAGAAGCAAGCAGGCAGTGCTGCTTCCAAAGCAAGATTCATATTCTCAAATTCGTTTATTATTTTATTTATTTAGACCACTTGTACCCTGCTCTTCTGCCAAATGGCTGCCCCCGAATTCATGCCCCGACTGGCCTCTTAGCAACTCCACCAAACCATGTACAACTGGTGTAGCCAAAATGACAAAAAAAGCAGCACTCGATTATTCTAAATATCTGCAGCATAGTTCAGCTCACAGTGCATTCGCCCCCAAAGCCAAATTCTCACGGGAGAGCCATTTTTCATATCAAAATGGGAACAAAATGGGATCTGTAGCCTGGCATGCTGCTGTTCAGAAAGCTAGTCAGCCATGCTCTTTTCAATTATTTGTACCACACTCATCTGGCTGGGTTTCCCCAGCCACTCTGGGCGGCTTCCAACAAAGATTAAAATTGTATTAAAATGTCACACATTAAAAACTTCCCTAAACAGGGCTGCCTTCAGATGTCTTCTAAATATCAGGTAGTTGTTTGACATCTGATGGGAGGGCGTTCCACAGGGTGGGTGCCACTGCCGAGAAGGCCCTCTGCCTGGTTCCCTGTAGCCTTGCTTCTCACAGTGAGGGAACCGCCAGAAGGCCCTCATAACTGGACCTCAGTATCCGGGCTGAGCCATGGGGTGGGGTGGGAGTGGAGATGCTCCTTCAGGTATACTGGGCCGAGGCCGTTTAGGGCTTTAAAGGTCAGCACCAACACTTTGAATTATGCCTGGAAACATACTGAGAGCCAATGTGGGTTTTTCAGGACCGGAGTTATGTGGTCTCGGTGGCCACTCCCAGCCACCAGTCTAGCTGCCGCATTCTGGATTATTTGTAGTTCCCAGGTCACCTTCAAAGGTAGCCCCATGTAGAGCGCATTGCAGTAGTCCAAGCGGGAGATAACCAGAGCATGCACCACTCTGGTGAGACAGTTCGCAGGCAGGTAGGGTCTCGGCCTGCATACCAGATGGACCTGGTAGACAGCTGCTCTGGATACAGAACTGACCTGCGCCTCCATGGACAGCTGTGAGTCCAATATGACTCCCAGGCTGCGCACCTGGTCCTTCAGGGGCACAGTTACCCCATTCAGGATCAGGGAGTCCTCCACACCCGCCCGTCCCCTGTCCCCCAAGAACAGTACTTCTGTCTTGTCAGGATTCAACCTCAATCCATTAGCTGCTGTCCATTCTCCAACCGCCTCCAGGCACTCACACAGGACCTTCACCGCCTTCACTGTTCCGTTTCCCCTCCCCCTGGTGTTCCTTCCCCAGCAAACAGTGCAGCATTCTGAACCCCCTGGGCACGATCCGTCATCATGTGGCTCTGCTGCATCCTAAGGATTCCCCACCCCTCTCCGGAATTCATTTTAACCTTCTGCCAGGGGGCCCAATTTTTCGCACGAGACCATTTCCCCAGACCCTCCAGGTGAAACCACAGGCATTTGACAGTCAGCTGGGGCTACTGGCTGATGTCTGCTGATGGGTGGGGTGGGGTCCAATCCTGCTGGGTGCTGCTTCGCCCATTCATGCACCGCACAGAATGCACTGGCTAAACAGACACACACACCCCACTGCCCCGCCATAGGTCCGTAGATGGGACTGCCCACCTGTAAATCACCTGACATCAAGACTGGCCCATGGGGTGGGCTTAGATAAAGGTCGGGCCCCTCCAGGGTGCAAAATAGTCTCCCACTTCTGGTGCATGAAAATGGCTCAGAAATTGAAACTGGAGCTAAAGGAAGGACCATCTTTTGGGGGAGCGTCCACGAGGGTGCATTTCTCCTGCCAAATTCAGGCCAAAGGTTTTTAAGACCTGCTTCAAACACACAGCCAAAGATTCAGGCTGAACCTTCTGCCCCGTACCTGTTTCATTTTTGCTCTTTTGAGATGCCAAAGGGAGAATCATGGTTTTTTAATGATGGGCAAGAGGGTTTTATGGTTAGAGCAGGGGCGGCTGAACCTGGGGTCTCCAGGTTGAAGTTCTAGTGCAGCAGCATTGGGGGGGGGGGGGCACAGGTCTTCACCACTGTACCAGGAGAACTATTATAGATCAATAAAACAGGTTTTGTAGATCTGTGGAGCAACATAGCTCCATTCTCTAAACACCAGAGCTTTGCACTGCTTACTTGTTTTCAAAGTTATCTGACAAATCATGAGGGCTAGGTACTTGAGTTTCAAAAAAAGAAAGGCCCCAGCTGATTCTACCACATGGACAACTGGTTCTCAGTGGTTTGAATCTCCCACATGAATAGACCTACGTGAGATGACCGTCCCTGAGTTCTCTAATACATATTCAGGAAATGTCACCCCCATCCCCCACCCCCAGTGGAGGATTTGATTCAAGTGGAAGGAGTGCGAAGTCCCAGGGGTATAAATCACGCTTCAGGGATTTGTTGTTTTATGGAGCCTGTCGGGGAACTTTCTTGCTCTTCCTGTTGTCTTTTCTGTTAATATTTCATAGTCCATTAATAAATCTTTTCTACAAAAGGTGGGCTGAGCCATTCTGTCTACCCAATTTCATGTGCAGTTAATTCGGGAGATAATTCACGATTTCACCGATGGGGCTGTGGCAGCGAGCAAAAAACCAGCGGTGGGATTATATAAAGATCGATTTGGCCGGCGCAATTTCTGGCAAAGAATTGTGGCTCAAAGGTACATTGAAAATGTGCTGCCCTGAGGTGACTGTCTTGCTCCACCTCATGGGCAGGCAAGCCCTGCCACCTCCATACAGGAGGCCCCAAACCTTGTGCACAGTTTACTTATGCGATCGCAGCCTTGCATGCTCCGTTGAAATAGAAAGAGGGCGATAGAACTGCCAGAAGGGGTCACATGAGAGATCTCATGAGAGCCTTCAGAGACCCGAGGGTTAAAAAAAAGCTCTTTCTGCACGTACAGCTGAAAATGCTGGCAGCATTAAGATAAATTCGCCAGAGTAAATCATTTTTGATGGATGTAAAAGTGGAAAATTGATTTGAAGGCTTATAGTAAAATATGCAGGCATTTATGGTATGTAAAATGGAACCGTGGAAGGAGAAGAAGGGAAGTCACTGGATACTTTAAAGTTTGTAAAATGTTTATTTGAAACTGTAAAACAGAAAATTCAATGGAAATTGTTACAAATAAATAAATAAACAAATAGCTCTTTATGGAAGGCAGAAGTGCCAATGTGCATAAAATTTTGAGGGGACCCAGGTCAGGTAAGCCTGCTCTGGTCAGACCTCACCTGCAGTACTGTGTCCATTTCTGGGCACCACAGTTCAAGAAGGATACTGACAAGCTGGAACGTGTCCAGAAGAGGGCAACCAAAATGGTCAAAGGCCTGGAAATGATTCCTTATGAGGAACGGCTTAGGGAGCTGGGTATGTTTAGCCTGGAGAAGAGAAGGTTAAGGGGTGATATGATAGCCATGTTCAAATATATGAAAGGATGTCATATGGAGGAGGGATAAATATATGAAAGGATGTCATATGGAGGAGGGATGTTCTCTGCTGCTCCAGAGAAGCGGACACAGGGCAATGGATTCAAACTTCAAGAAAGAAGATTCCACCTAAACATTAGGAAGAACTTCCTGACAGTAAGAGCTGTTCGGCAGTGGAATTTGCTACCAAGGAGTGTGGTGGAGTCTCCTTCTTTGGAGGTCTTTAAGCAGAGGCTTGACAGCCATATGTCAAGAATGCTTTGATGGTGTTTCCTGCTTGGCAGGGGGTTGGACTCTATGATTCTATGATAAGCCCAGGTAGCAAAGGGATCTTGGCCCCTAGAAGTTGGTTTCTATGCTGCACTGAGAAAACCAGGCTGTGGACTGGAAAGAGCTTTCCAAGCTCCCCACCTTGCCAGCCAGCCCCCAGGCATAGGAGCCGACTCCTAGTGGTTGAGGTCCCTTCAGCCCCACCCCCTAAAATATTTGAGAGGGGCACTCTCTCAATTTAATGGGCATTGCCCATTCAAATGATGTGTGTCTGCTGCTTCGTGCGATTGATTATAAACCTTCCGGGTCTCCACGGGGCGCTGCCGTCCGCTTTTCTGTTGCGCAGGGAATGTGCAGCAGGTCTCTCTCTTTTTTTTTTTTAACCATCATTTTTTATTTTATTTAAACATTTCTAAGTTAGGTACATACAGCAGTAAAATTAATATATATACAGAAATAAAAACAAACATACAAATCTGTGTACCTTTCCAATAAACTTACATTTGTACAATCAAACTTTGGTTGTGTCATATTTATCTTTACTTCTCTTATAGCGTTCATCTTCTCCACTTGTTCTTTCGAACTGGACTTCCTCCTGTTTTCTTTCTTGGTTTTATTTATAATTTCACCGTTTTCGGTGCCATACTCTTTCTTGCCTGTCCATTTCCCTTTATATATATATATATATATATATATATATATATATATATATATATATATATATATGTGTGTGTGTGTGTTCTTTCTATTTATTCTCATCTGTGTTTAACACATAGTTTTACTTGTATTTTTTGTGGACAATGGCTTATAATTCTTTGTTGTATTTTAAATGTAATTCTACTAGTGTTTTTAATCATTTGACATAATCCTTCAAATATTTCCTAAACTTATTCCATTCTTTTCGGTACCTTTGTTCTTTTTGGTCTCTTAGACTTCCTGTCATTTTTGCCAACTCTAAATATTCTGTCATTTTCTCTCTCCACTCGTCTACACTTGGGACCTCTGGTGTCTTCCACTTTTGGGCTAAGACGATTCTCGCTGCCGTAGTAGCGTACATGAAGAGGTTTTGGTCTTCCTTCTTAATCTCCCTCCCCAGTATACCCAACAGCATTTCTTCAGGTTTCTTTGGGAAAGTGTAACACAATAATCTTTTTAATTCGTTGTAGATTAATTCCCAATAGATCTTTACCTTGTTGCACGTCCACCAAAGATGGTAGAAATCCCCATCTTTTATATTACATTTCCAACATTTCTTATTATTTGTTTTATATATTTTAGCCAGTTTGACGGGCGTAAGATGCCACCTGTACATCATTTTCATGATGTTTTCCTTCAATATTATACAGGCAGTGAACTTGATCTGGTGGTTCCACAACTTTTGCCATTGATCTATATTTATAATATGGCCCAGGTCCACTGCCCACTTAATCATACATTCTTTTGTCGCCTCGTCTTTCGTGTGCCATTCAAGTAAAAGATCGTACATTTTGGACAGTAGTTTCTCGTTACCTTCCACTAATTCTGATTGGAATTTAGATTTTTTGTTTTCAAATCCGTGGTTCTTCCTATCTTTCATGAACAGGGCATTAATTTGATGATACTGCAGCCATCCTATTCCTATTTCTTTTAGTTGTTCGTATGGCTTAATTCTCCAGCCTTCTTTCGAATCTATGAGGATATCATCATACCGTAACCAATTTGCCTCCATGTTTGTCTTTTTTATACTTAGGACCTCTGTTGGCGACAGCCACCTTGGAGTTTTCCTTTCTAGGAGATGTTTATTTCTAACCCAAACCTCATATAGTGGTTTCCTAATTACATGGGTTATAAACCCTTTATGTCCCATTTTTTTCTCATACCAAAGGTAACTGTGCCAACCGAACACGTTGTTAAACCCCTCGAGGTCCAGGAGGTCAGTATCTTTAAGTGTCACCCATTCTTTCAACCATGTAATACAGGATGCCTCATAATACATTTGGAGATCTGGTAGTGCGAAACCGCCTCGTTCTTTTTTATCAATTAGGAGTTTATGTCTTATTCTAGGCGGTTTCCCCTGCCATATATATTTCGAAATCTCCTTTCTCCATTCTGAGAATTGCCCGGTACCTTTTATAACCGGTGCCATCTGAAATAAGAACAGGAACCTTGGCAAAATGTTCATTTTCACGGTGGCAATCCTGCCCCATAACGACAGCTGTAGATTCTTCCAGATTGCCAAGTCCTTTTTAATTTCGTTCCATGTCTTATTATAATTGTCGTTGAACAGATTAATATTTTTGTTGGATAGCCAGATTCCCAAATATTTTATCTTTTTAACCGAGTCAATACCAAATTTTTCTTGCAACTCAGTCCTTTCACTCTTCGTCAAATTCTTTGTAATCATTTTTGTCTTTTTCTTATTTAACTTAAAGCCGGCTAAGTTTCCAAATTTTCCCAATTCTCTTAACAACTCTTCCATACTAGATCTGGGTTCTTCTATCGTTATCACAAGGTCGTCGGCAAAGGCCCGTTGTTTATATTCTTTATTTCCGACTCTTATCCCCTTTATATCTTTATTTTCTCTTATCTTGTCCATCAGGACCTCTAATACTAATATGAATAGCAAGGGTGATAAGGGGCACCCTTGCCTCGTACCTTTGGATATATCTATCTCCTCCGATAATGTGTTATTTATAATTAATTTAGCCCTTTGCTTTGAGTAAATTGCTTCGACGGCCCCTCTAAATTTACATCCCATTCCTCTTCTCTCCATTAATTTCTTCATGAATTTCCAGGATACATTGTCGAACGCCTTTTCGGCGTCGACAAATACCAGAGCCGCTTTTTTATCAAATTTCACCTCCAAATATTCAATAATATCGATTACGTTCCTTACGTTGTTTTTCATGTAACGGCCTGGTAGGAAACCTGATTGTTCTTTGTGTATTATTTCTGACAAAACCTTTTTCAATCTATTCCCGACAATATCCGCAAATAGCTTATAGTCTAGATTTAACAATGAAATAGGTCTGTAGCTCTTTACATCTAGTAAATCTGAGTTTTCCTTTGGTATTAAGGTTATATGTGCTTCCTCCCAGGATCTAGGTATCTGTCCTCCGTCCAGAATCTCATCCATCATTAATGTCAATATTGGTGTTATTTCGTCTTTCAATTCTTTGTAATATTTTGCTGTAAACCCGTCTGGGCCAGGAGCCTTTCCTATTTTCATTCTACTGATTCCTGCCTGCACTTCAGCCGCTGTTATTTGGGCATTTAACATACTGACCTGTTCTTCTGATATTTTACCAAGTTTACATCCTTCTAGATATACTTCAATCTCTTCCTCCTCTTCTTTCCCTTTCCGATATAAGTCTTCATAAATTTTTTGAAAAGCTTTCCTAATTTCTTTTGGGTTTCCTGTCACCTTATCTTCCTTCCGAATTCCATGTATGTAGTTTTGCTTTTGTCTTTTCTTAAGTTGCCAGGATAATAGTTTCCCGCATTTATTTGCGTATTCAAAGTTCCTTTGTCTTAACCATTTTAATTTCCATTCTACTTCAGGTCTCTCTCAACCACAAGCAGCGCTAGGTGCCTCGGCTTTTAATATGCAGAGCGTTTAGCACGCTTTTTGCTAATTAATCAAAGTGTCAGAGGAAGAGGGCAAACCTGGTTCCCTGGAGGAAGATGAGGAGGCAGCCCAGGCCATTACTTGCGGAAGCAGCTGCCTTGCACTTCACCGAGAGGATGAGGGAAATACTCATGAAGAACCGATTCCCTCCAGGAACGGTACACGAAACTTCAACTGAGGCTGCAATTCCATGGGTAGCTGTAGCTCTTTCGGTCTGTTTATTTGCTTCAGTTACCGATCAGTCACTTTTCGAGGCTGTGCCCTCGGAAAGCAATGTGCAGGACTGGGTGGGCAGAGAATCATAGAATTGTAGAAGGGACATCAGGGGTCATCTAGTCCAACCCCCTGCTGCAATGCGGGATTCGCCCCGACAGGCGTGGCATGCACATGTACATACGAACAGTCCCAGATGGTTGCAAAATCTTGTTCTTCATTTGAGTCCAACCAGTGCTCCGGGGGGGTGGGTGGGTGGGTGGGGGTGGTGTTGCTCAAGGGTTCCAGCCCCTCTTTTTGTTGTTATTAAAAAGTGTGGCACTTACTGTAACAACTTCATGGCGAGTACCAGCACCTATTTTTCTAGGAAAAAACACCCAACCATGATGGAGAAGAATGTCTGAGGAATTTACTGGCCCTGCACTCATTTAAATGCACATTTCAAAATGCATTTGGTAATGTTTTTGAGCCAAAAGGTAACATGGGAGGGGAGTCGTCGTTTTCTAGGACCAAGGCGAAACTCTCCAGCTCTCTTGTTGTTTTAGCTTGTGGATGTTGTTAATGTAAAGGTAAAGGTACCCCTGACCGTTAGGTCCAGTCGTGGACGACTTGGGGTTGCACGCTCACCTCGCTCTATAGGCCGAGGGAGCCGGCGTTTGTCCGCAGACAGCTTCCGGGTCATGTGGCCAGCATGACAAAGCCGCTTCTGGCGAACCAGAGCAGTGCACATAAATGCCGTTTACCTTCCCGCCAGAGGATCTACTTGCACTTGACGTGCTTTCAAACTGCTAGGTGGGCCGGAGCTGGGACCGAACAACGGGAGCTTACCCTGTCACGGGGATTCGAACTGCCGACCTTCCGATCTGCAAGCCCAAGAGGCTCTGTGCTTTAGACCACAGCGCCACCCACGTCCCTTGTTGTTAATGTGTAACTATATGATATTTATAGTGCTGAAATTCTGCTTTTGTATCTGTTGTTATATTTGCTAGTGTGTTATTGTTTTATTATGAAAGATGGAACAAACTCTGGAGGTGGGGTAGGATCTGAACCATGGATTCAAATGACAAGAAAGGAGAGTCCAGTTAAATATCAGGAAGAACTCTTTGATGGTAAGAGCTGTTCGACAGTGGAATGGACTCCCTTGGAAGGTGGCAGCCTCTTCTTCATTGGAGATTTTTAAGCAGAGGTTGGATGGCTATCTGTCATGGATGCTGTAGCTGAGATTCCTGCATTGCAGGGGGTTGGACTAGATGACCCCTGGGGGTCCCTTCCAACTCTCCCGCTCTATGATTCACTGATTCTATGCTGTTATGAAATTGTTACAGCACTTTGATTTTTGGAATGGATTCCTGTTTTCTTGGTAGTAAGCCTCTTTGAGCACGGAAAAGCAGCAAACAATATTAGGAATGAATGAATGAATGAATGACACAAACAGGCACTGAGAATTCTCTTTAGAGACTGTTAGTCCTTTCTTATGGGATGGCAGCAGTGCCCCTGGATTCTGCTTGGGAGCCTCCCAGAGAAAGAACTGCAGTAAAGCTCAGTTTCACAATACAGTGGTACCTCTACTTACGAATTTAATGTGTTCCGAACACACATTTGTAAGTCGAAAAAAAATGTAAGTCGAATCCCATAGGAATGCATTGGGAGAAAAAATTCGTAAGTCGACGCAACCCTATCTAAAAATTCGTAAGTAGAAAAAATCCTATCTAAACCGTATCCAAGATGGCGGGTGGAGCTCCATTTGTAAGTAGAAAAATTTGTAAGTAGAGTTATTTGTAAGTAGAGGTACCACTGTATAAATATAGAGCTTGGCACAGGTTCTTGTGGAGATCTTATTTTCCTGGGGCATACTGATGTCTAACACCCCACCCACGAAAGCTCATGCCAATGACAAACTTAGTTGGTCTCTAAGGTGCTACTGGAAGAATTTTTTTAATTTTTTTTTGACCCCACCCACAAAGCAGACATGACTGACATTCATTCTCTCATGCTCCAGGAGACCACTCCAAAATAAGCTCTTGGTGACAAGCCAGGACTCAAAGGTGCCACTTATCCCCCCAGAGAGATGAAGCAGAAGGTTTCTGACTAATGGGAATCCTGCAGCTGGAGATAAAGGAGCTTATCTGATTGTTCCACCTTGTATTGATGCTTGACAGCACAGCAGTGCGCTAGGAGCAGTGTCAACAACAGGGAGTGTTTTCCCTTGTAAGGAAAAGAAGGAAGGAGACGCTATGGACCATCCCTGAATTGCCACTTGAAGGGATTGCTCAAGAAGCACAACCGTTTCTCAATGGCAGTCTCAAGCGTTACACTCTGAAACTACCTGCCTGTTGGCATTAGGGAAGCACCTTTGCTGTCTTCTTTTCAGCACCTGTGCAAAACATCTTCCTTCCTTCCTTCCTTCCTTCCTTCCTTCCTTCCTTCCTTCCTTCCTTCCTTCCTTCCTTCCTTCCTTCCTTCCTTCCTTCCTTCCTTCCTTTTAAATTTGTATACTGCTCTGTACTGGCAGGGGAAGAGATTTGGGAATATGCATTATTGATCTGGAGGATCAGGGTGTATATTTCCACAGAGGTGTGAACATTTAAAGGAATTTAGAGGATACCCTTGAAATATGTCTCCCTCTGCCCCTTTCACGGTTCAGTAAAATATATAAAGAGGGGGAAGGATGGACACATTTCAGTCTGGGAAAACCTATGCAGATAGGTAGAATGTCAATGTGTGTTTTTGTTTTTAGCTGATTGCTGATTTTCTCTTTTGAATGTTCTAAAGAGTTGTAGTTTCATTGTTTTATTCTCTTTGTAAACCTGTTTTATTCTCTTTGTAAACCACTTTGAGGGTTATTTTTTTTTACGCTCAAGCAGTGCATAAATTTTATGAAATAAAAATATTACAGAGAGAGAGAGAGAGAGAGAGAGAGAGAGAGAGAGAGAGAGAGAGAGAGAGAGAGAGATCTCAAGCTTTTATAGCTAGGAGATGCTAGTGGGCTACATGGAGATGGCGAAATTGACGGCAAAAATAAGCGACTGAAAAGATGGAATATTTGGGGAAGAGTGGAGGCCCTATTCAGATTATCTGAGAAACTATTATAGCCAAATGAAATCGCAGGCAGGACTGGAAATATAAGCAAAGGAATGAGAATGACAAAGAAACGTAATGTAGGATATAGTGGTACCTTGGTTCTCAAATGCCTTGTTACTCAACTTTGAACCCAAACACTGCAAACCCAGAAGTAAGTGTTCTGGTTTGTGAATCTTTTTCAGAAGCCGAACGTGCTCTGTTTTGAGTGTTACGTTTCCATTTGAGTGCCACACTTCCATTTTGAGCGCCACACTTCCGTTTTGAGTGTTACGCTGGGGTCTGTCTGTTTTTGCTATTTATTTTGCATTTTTTGTAGCTTTTTTGTTTTGTTTTTGTGACTGTATGGAACCCAGTTCAGCTATTGATGGATTGATTGATTGAGTGAGTGAGAGACTGCAGTACATTGTTTATTGCTTTCATTTTATGGATCAATGGTCTCGTTAGATAGTAAAATTCATGTTAAATTGCTGTTTTGGGGGTTGTTTCTAAAAGTCTGGAACGGATAAATCCATTTTGCATTACTTTCTATGGGAAAGTGCGATTTGGCTTTTGAACACTTTGGTTTTGGAACGGATTTCCGGAACGGATTAAGTCTGAGAACCAAGGTACCACTGTATATGTTATGGAAATAAATATTATATTTAAAGCAGTAGATATAAGGATTTGAAGAGAAATATCATGGAAGTAAGGATGGGAGGTCAAAATGCTAAGGGAAACTGTATGGAAACTGAATCGAATATTGTATGAAAACCAATAAAAAAAATGTCAAAAAAGGGATATGCTCAATTCTTTATGAAACCTGATGGCTCTTGGGTCGGTCTGGTCCCTAGTCTGATGACAGGACCTTGAGGGCACCAATTCTGGTCAATCCTTTCCTGGGTCAAAGGTGTTCAAGAGCAAGACTGCTTGCATCCTGGCAAGGAGAAGACAGGAAGTCACATGTGGGTGCAAACCATCTCTTTCTCAGTTCACTCTTTGTTTCTTCCTGTTCTCATCTCCTTTCCTGGTTCCCTCCGTCTTGGACCAAATGGGCCATTGGCCTGATCCAGCAGGCTCTTCTCATGTTCTCACCCAGGGGTAGGCAACCTAAGGCCCATGGGCCAGATGCTGCCCAATCGCCTTCTCAATCCGGCCCACAGAGAGTTCAGGAATCAGCGTGTTTTTACATGAGTACAATGTGTGCTTTTATTTAAAATGCATCTCTGGGTTATTTGTGGGGCATAGGAATCCATTCATTCCCCCCCCCATGTAGTCTGGCCCAACACATGGTCTGGGGGACAGTGGACTGGCCCACGGCTGAAAAAGGTTGCTGACCCCTGTGATTCACCCATATTTGTAAAACTGAGAATAACACAATTATTTCATCTTTAGCATTCACCAGCAGGGACTTTAAGGAGCTTCAGGTGGTCAGGGTGAGGCTTCCCCTCCTGAAAAGATCTGCCCTGGCACATTGCTCCATCAGGGCAGGAAATACAATGTGTTGTATATTCGGCTACCTTTGGCTTGAAAATCAAACTGCTTCCACTTTATTTTTTTTATAATATATTTATTAAGGCTTTTCCCAAACAGCAAAACCTACAAAAATACAAAACGCAAAAAGAAAATACAAAGAACAGAAAATACAACAATGCAAGAAAAAAAATACAAAAAAACCAAAAATTCTAACTTATGACCCTTATTATCAATCTATTGACTTCCTCATTCCTCCTCCTTCTGCGATTCTTTACATCTCATCCGTAGTAAACGAAATCTTGTATAATTTCTAATTATTACTTTAATATAATCTTATTTCTCTATCTTTTACATCTCATCCTTTTATATTGTATCCAAGTCTTACTTCTTAATTAAGTTATCATTTACTTCTAACAATGCTTATTTCACAACATCGCATTATCTACAACCTCTATTTTATCTCCCTCACTTCCCCTAATTCTAATCTATTATAAAAAAATCAAACTGGTTCCACGATGACACAAAAGGTTCATGATTGTAGCAGGGGATGTGTCACCAAGTGAAAAGGAGAGAGATTGCTGCCACCTGTTGGACATTTTGCCCAATGACTGTTGCATTGCGGAGAGGGTGGAAGCATGTTTATTTCGGGGGGGGAAAGGAGAGGGAAAAGGGACACAGGCTAACAACCCTGTCATGGTCCGGTCAGCGGGCGGTTGAAGCCCTGGCTGGGGACGTCAGGACCAGAGGCAAGATGGAGGTGTAGAGGCAGGAACAGGTGCAGGGCTGAGGGTACAGCAGCAGGCAGTCACAGGGTCAAGGAGCAAGGCAGAGGCGAAGGTCTGGGAGTCAAGGATCAAGGCGTCGGCAAGGCAAAGGGCCAAGGGTCGAGGATCAAGGCGTCGGCAAGGCAAGGGTCCAAGGGTCGAGGATCAAGGCGAGGGTCCAAGGAGCAAGGCGTCGGCAAGGCAAGGGTCGAGGATCAAGGCATCGGCAAGGCAAGGGTCCAAGGAGCAAGAGGCCAAGGAGCAAGAGGCCAGAGGCAACCAGGCAGGGATAGCGTTGCTGTGGCAAAGAACTGAAGGGAAATGCTGAGCTTTTATCCCTCCCAGCTTCTGCCACCAGGTGCAGTGAGGTATCAAGTGGCCTCACCTGAGTGGCCACTCCTTGCTTCTCCAGCACAAGCTGAGGCAGGCCCCAGTCCTGCAAAGCACTACAGGCCCCAGAGCCTGACTCCTGCCCATACTCCTGACAACCCTGGAGTCTACTTTGACTTCAGAGTTGCAAATACGGGTCTTTCTCATTCTTTCCCGGGGATGCTAAGGACTGAACCAGGGACCTTTGGCCTACTTATTTTATTTTATTATAACATTGATATACCCCAACTTTCCTCCAAGAAGCACCTGGTGATGTACACCCCCCATTTTATCCTTGCAGCAACTCTATGAGGTCGGCTTGATTGAGAGACTGTGACTGACCCAGAGCTACATGGCTGGTTTTCCAGGTCATAGTCCCAGCTCCAGAAATCTGGAGGGCACAGAGTTTGTGAAGGCTAATTTGCAGTATTGGATATTATAGCACCGAGCTTGGCCGCAAGCCCTCTCTACAAGGATCTGATGATGGTTTCTCTTCTCCTCCTCCACCTCATCCCTTGGCACTGCTCCACATATCACACCAGACATATCACGCCAGAGCGGTACCTATTTATCTACTTGCATTTTGATGTGCTTTCGAACTGCTAGGTTGGCAGGAGCTGGGACCAAGCAACGGGAGCTCACCCCGTCACAGGGATTCGAACCACCGACCTTCTGACCAGCAAGCCCTAGGCTCAGTGGTTTAACCACAGCGCCACCTGGGTCCCTGCTTAATTTGAACTACAGCTTGTGGTGCTTGTTCACAGCTTAGAAGTACCGCCACTCACTTCAGTCTTCGGCTCAAGCTGCTGTAAAATGACACAGGAGCAGTGGCCAGGAGGAAAAGTTGGCAACCTTTCTGTTATTAGACCATATATCCTTTGTCAGCTGGGAATAAAGGTATAAACTGGTGTAGGATTCTGGGAGGATGTGCTGGATCCTCTCTCTCTATCTCTCTCCTCTTCCCTTTCCTGTCTTTTTCTTTGAAATTCAGTCCACCTGTTTCTAAACAGCAGGGGGCTGAGTGGGAGGGATTCTGCTTATTCTATGTTTGGCAGCTATAGGGAGTCTTTGTTTGCTGTCCTCAACGGAAGATAATATTTAATTAAGTGCTAAAAGGTACGTTTCCAGAATCCTATTAACTCCACATGCGTAGAGGTCAAATGCTCGTCTAAATCATGCTGAAAGAGCCGGCAGTTTTATAGCTGGCAGAAGGTGGAGGTGTCCTCTATTCAGTGCTGAAAAGTCTGGGGCGTATCCTTCTCTCCCAGAAACACTAGCCAGCATGAAAAGCACCAGTGAGGTCCGTGTCTGCAATCTGTGCTGGAGAACATCAATTCACCTGATGGAGCCCCAAATCTAGGTAAGGACCCCTGGATGGTTAAGTCCAGTCAAAGGCAACTATGGGGTTTTGGCACTCATCTCGCTTTCAGGCCGAGAGAGCCGGTGTTTGTCCACAGACAGCTTTCCGGGTCACGTGACCAGCATGACTAAACCGCTTCTGGCGTGACGGAAGCCAGAGCGCACGGAAACGCCGTTTACCTTCCTGCCCCAGCGGTACCTATTTATCTACTTGCACTGGCGTGCTTTCCAACTGCTAGATTGGCAGGAGCTGGAACAGAGCAATGGGAGCTCACCCCGTTGTGGGGATTCAAACCGCTGACCTTCTGATCGGCAAGCCCCAGAGGCTCAGTGGTTTAGACCACACCACCCCCCACATCCCTGCCCCAAATCTAAACATACAGAAGTCCCATCGGCAGAGCCAGTGTGGTGTAGTGGTTAAGAGTAGTAGACTCGTAATCTGGGGAGCTGGGTTCGCGTCTCCGCTCCTCCACATGCAGCTGCTGGGTGACCTTGGGCTAGTCACACTTCTCTGAAGTCTCTCAGCCCCACTCACCTCACAGAGTGTTTGTTGTGGGGGAGGAAGGGAAAGGAGAATGTTAGCCGCTTTGAGACTCCTTTGGGTAGTGATAAAGCGGGATATCAAATCCAAACTCTTCTCTTCTTCTTCTTCAAAGCAAAGAGAAAAGAGAAAAGGTTCTTTAGCTTCAGTTTCTTCCTACAGTGGTACCTCGGGTTACAAACGCTTCAGGTTACAAACTCCGCTAACGCAGAAATAGTACCTCAGGTTAAGAACTTTGCTTCAAGATGAGAACAGAAATCATGCTTCAGCGGCGCAGCAGCAGAAGGAGGCCCCATTAGCTAAAGTGGTGCTTCAGGTTAAGAACAATTTCAGGTTAAGAACGGGCCTCTGGAACCAGAGGTACCACTGTACTTGCAAGGATGACTTTGTGGGAAAATGATGCCCCAGCCAAAATATACAATTGCTAGGTGAGAAAAAGGTTAGGGCACGTGGAGTTAAACTTAGCTGATTGCAGCTACGGGGTGAGATGCTGAGTTTCTCGATAGAGCTGAATAGACTGTGATGGAATGGCAACACAGGTGGGGGCGTCCCTAGGGAGGAGGAAGATCACCCATTGCAAGAGGGGAAGCCCCTGCAGGAATGTGATGCCCAGAAGCAGGGCTGTCAGGAGCCACGCTGTGTCATTGGAGTAGCAAAATCAATTCCATGCTCTCACCTTGGACCAGAGGAGCTAGGACAGCAGTTGCCGACCTCAGAATACACCGAGGTGGCTGTGCTTTGCACAGAATGATTCCTGTCACCCCTCAGAGGAGGGAGAGACAGGAGGAGGTGGACTCGGAAGAGTCTTTTTCCATTCTTGCTCCTGCTAGCCAATCAGAAGCTGTTGAAGCCGCGGCGGATGTTTGGGTTCCAAAGAGCGTTTGCAAACCAGAACACTCACTTCTGGGTTTGCGGCATCCGGGAGCCAAAACGTTCGACTTGCAAGGCATTCGTCAACCAAGGTACGACTGTACTTGCTACCTTCCAAGGAAATGATATCAGAGAAAGGGAATTGCAGTCTGGAGAAGGCAAGCTGAGAGGAAGGAGTAAGAAGCACTCAAGCCATAACGTTTTCTAAGAGGACTAGGGGTCCTCTAATAATGCTCAGCATGCTTGCCATCCCCAGGATTCTTTGGGGGAAAGCCATGGCTGTTTAAAGTGCCATGATATTGCTGATGAGGCCTCCCTCTGTATCAGGAAAGCGGAAGGACCCTGTTTGTTCTAACCTCCAAGTAAAAAGGGTAAAGGGACCCCTGACCATTAGGTCCAGTCGTGACTGACTCTGGGGTTGTGCCCTCATCTCGCATTATTGGCCGAGGGCGCCGGCATATAGCTTCCAGGTCATGTGGCCAGCATGACAAAGCTGCTTCTGGCAAACCAGAGCAGCACATGGAAACACCGTTTACCTTCCCGCTGTAGCGGTTCCTATTTATCTACTTGCATTTTGACGTGCTTTCGAACTGCTAGGTGGGCAGGAGCTGGGACCGAGCAACGGGAGCTCACCCCGTTGCAGGGATTCGAACCGCCGACCTTCTGATCAGCAAGCCCTAGACTCTGTGATTTAACCCACAGCGCCACCTGGGTCCAACCTCCAAGTACCCCGCCTCCAATTTTACATCAATGTTAAGTTGATCGTCAAATTACAGTGGGTTGCACAGAACCAGTCCACTTCTCCAATATCTCAGGGGAGGAGGTCCCAGGTCCCACCTTAGCAACTCCTGTTAAAAGAACTTCAGCAGGACATGAGGACCTCCTCGGATTTCGGAGAGTGATAGCCAGCCAAAGGAGGCAACCCTCAGCCAGCCTAAGCCAGCTCTAGGAGTCCTGGTTGTGGTGCAGAGCCTTGCCTCTCACCCCTAAGCTACCCTCCGCTCTTCCACGGTCCTGCTGTTCCATCATCTACCATCCCTGTGAACAACTTTCCAAAACGGATGAGTAGTACATGAAACCCTTAGGTTAAACCACCAGCCTAAAGACTGCTTTGGAAAGCTAATATTTGATTTCTGTCTTTCCAGCTTGTTTGCCTATTTAATATAACAAACCCCTTTCACATATAAATACAGCCGCCTCTTTCTGTGCTGAGCTGTTGCTGCTCACGCACAGGAGACGGGAGCTCAGAGCGACACTCTTACTGTCTGGTTTTTTCCAGCTGGCAGAAGCATCAGGGCCTCTTTCCACAACCAGCCAGCGGACAACGGTTGGGTGAGAATCCTGCTCCTTGTCCATTGCCAGCTGGTTGGGTTCATCCATTGGTCATCTTTTCTTGGTGATTCCCCGAGTTGACAAGGCTTATTGGACAGCAACAGTGTTATCGGCCCAGTTCTGTGGAACACTCTGCCACTAGAGATTTTGCAGATACTTTATGTTTTAACACCTACTGAAAACATTTTATTCCTTCAGGTGATTTTAACACACACACACACACATATATATATTAACTATATGGTGTTGTGTACAGTTGTTGCAAACTGCTCTGGTTTTTTTTTAAATGAATGCCAGCATATGAATATATTTTGTAAATAAACATTAACAAAACGTCAGAAATTCCTTCATATCATCCATACAACCCTGTAGTTTTGATATGTAGCAAGTTTGGACAACTTATTGGAGCAGCGATTTGGTCCAAGCTCAAGAAGATGTTGTAAAATGGATGTTTAGAAATGACACAGTTGGCTGTTCCTGCCGCAGGATTAAAGAGAAACCGCAAACAGCAATGCACTGTGTTTCAAACATGTAACTCTGAAAAAAAAACCACCCACATTTGTTGATGTGCCTGGATTAGGGAGGAAATGGTCTTGGGTTGACCTCAGGAATAACATTGGGGGAGAACTTTGACTCTGTTTGCATTTGAAGCAAAGTCTATCAAATACACACTCTCCAGAACAATATAAGAAATGAAACACAGGCACAACCTTCAAAATCTGCATGCATCCAAATTTTGCAATGCATTTCTCCTGCCAAATAATATTTACAAAACTGCATATATTAGGTAAAAGCCTGCCTGAAAAGAAAGGTATCAGTGAAAATAACATACAAGAATGCAGCGTGTTAGGAGAAATTGCTCGCAAAACTGTGTATGTACTGCATTCAAGACGTATTCATTACCCAAAACTCCGAATAACTTCCATGACTTTTTTTTTAAAAAAGAAAACCTTCTAATTACTATAGAAATGTGGAAAACTGCATTTAAGTTTGAAAAAAAGCCAGAACTGAAATTGACAGGTCCTTCTATCCCTACCCATGAATTAACAAGAATCGCTCAAATCTGAGATTCTGACACAGGAAGCTGCCTTATAACAAATCAGTCGATCGGTCCATCTGGCTCAGGGTTGCCAATACCGACTGACAGTGGCTCTCTGCGGCTTCTGGCAGGGCCTTTTCTCCCAGCTCTACCTGGAGATGCTGAGGCTCAAACCTGGGACTTTCTGCATGCGAAGCAGCTGCGGTTCCCCAGCATGACTACTGCAATGCGCTCTACATGGGGCTACCTTTGAAGGTGACCTGGAAACTGCAACTAATCCAGAATGCGGCAGCTAGACTGGTGACTGGGAGTGGCCACCGAGACCATATAACACCAGGCCTGAAAGACCTTCATTGGCTCCCAGTACGTTTCCCAGCACAATTCGAAGCATTGGTGCTGACCTTTATAGCCCTAAACGGCCTCGGTCCAGTATATCTGAAGGAGCATCTCCACCCCCATCGTTCAGCCCGGACACTGAGGTCCAGCTCTGATGGCCTTCTGGTGGTTCCCTCAATGCGAGAAGTGAGGTTACAGGGAACCAGGCGGAGGGCCTTCTCGGTAGTGGCACACGCCCTATGGAACGCCCTCCCATCAGATGTCAAGGAAATAAACAACTACTGTATCTGACTTTTCAATGACGTCTGAAGGCAGCCCTGTTTAGGGATGTTTCTAGTGTTTGATGTTTTATCATGTTTTTAATATTCTGTTGGGAGCCACCCAGAGTGGGGTATAAATAATAAAAATTGTTGTTGCTGTTGCTGTTGTTGCTGCTGCTGCTGCTGCTGCTGCTGTTGTTGTTGCAATTCATGATGATGATGATAATTGCAATTCATGAGACAAGTGCAAGATGTACAATGATGATAATTGCAATTCATGAGACAAGTGCAAGATGTACAATTTAGCAGTGCCAGCCCACTCACAAGGCAAAGTGGGGCGGTGGCCTTGGGGCGGCAGGCTCCAGACAGCAAGGATCCAGCTGTCTCGTGCGCTTGTTGGCCACTACCACTTCCTCCTAACAGTGTGCAGCAGTGGGGCTTCCGGTTCAGCGCCAACGTCGATCGGCGGGGTTTTGTCTCGCTCCGAGACAGCCCGCCTTCGCTAGAGGGGGGGAGGGCAGCGGGAGCAACGCTGCGCCCCATAGAACCTCGGGTCGAGCGTCCCGGGGGCGAATTGCTCAGCGGAGCCCCAAATCCGGACTCCCCAGATCCCCTGGCAGCGCTAGTAAGTGCACCGGGGCGAGAAGGGTCGAAGTCGCGGGGGCCATTTTGAGGGCCATCGTTGCTCTAGCGAAGGGAAGCTCCAAGCCGGAGACGGGGAGCGCTGGATTCTTCCAAAGAAGAAATTAAAGAATTGGACTGTAAGTAACCTCACAATTTGGATTATAATACAATTTGGATCTGGGAGAGAGGGGAGAAAAGAGGAAGCCACCCCCCCCACGGCAATAAAAGAGACAGTAAATAGAAATCCGAAGCCGTAAATAGAAGATTTCAATTCAAAAGGATCCCTCAAAGGCATCAAAGAGAATCCCCCCTAAATGCAGGGTAAAGGGGGAGAGAGACTGTGGTTGTGAGTGCCCTGCAACAAGAGGTAAAGACTAAGAAAAACCTTTCTTTTCCTCGGGAGCCGGCAGCCCAGACAACCCAGTGAGTTGATCAGGATTTATAAGTCAAATTTTTATTTCAATTTGTATTTCTGGACTTTGTGGATTTTCTTTTTTTTTGGTTTAAATGCTTGAGAAATGTGAGTTCGAACTTTATTTTTAATAAGACTGAGGATTTATAAGTTGAATTTTTATTTCAATTTGTATTTTTGGACTTTGCGGAAATTTTCTCTTGGTTTAAATGCTTGTGAAATGTGAGTTCGAACTTTATTTGTAATAAGACTTGAAGAATGCAGCCAGCTTGTTAAAATGGAGTCGAGAAATTAAACTGCGTCATATTCCACCCCATGTGACAAGTTCTGGCCTTGGCAGGATTGAACTATGCCAACAAACAGGTTTTCGCCTGAGTTCCAGCGGTCTGTTTTGACCTTAATGTGGGAAACAAGAATAGAACTATGTCAAGAGGAAACACAGCGGCAAGAGTTACAACAACAATTTCAGATGGTGACGGCAGAATATGATCTTTTTGAAACTGAAGAAGATGAATGTGAGAATGACAATGATGGTGACTGTGATTTAGAAGGAAAAGATGAAGATGAGGATTGTGATGAATCAACACAAAAGGAAGCCCACCATGGAAAAAATGATGACTTTACTCTACAAAAACTTGGATGGAGTGCCTTTCCTTTGAGGGGGGCACGATTGTTATTATTGGAACTTCAGAATGCCCACAGGGAAGAGAGAAGAAATATGCTGAGAAGAGAAGAAACCCAGGGGCCTCGTTTGTTGGCCTGGATGGCAAAAGATTGTAAACAGGGGGTGGGGTGAAGGGAAAGTCAAGTTGTGATTATAAGGACGGATTAACAGGTTTATAACTGGTCTGCAGATTATGGAATTTGCTGGATTGGGGGGGTGGAGCCGGTAATCGGGGATGTAAGGTTAAATTGGGAATAGATATAGTTTTAAAAGTGAATTGATGTTGGAAAAATGTAAAAATATGGAGGCGTATAGAGGGGTTAAAAATTAGGCATGGGAAAATAAAATGGGAGTTTGATTTTTCAGTGATTTAGATATCAGATGAAAATGATAATAATCAATTTATAAGTTGTATAAGGTGCAAAGGTGTATTTTTATAAAATAAGAAATTGAAGATGATAAAGATAAGATGATAAGGAATTGTTGAAGATGATAAAAATGATAAAAATGATAATATTTAGTTTATGAAACTATGAAACTGTTGAAGATGAAAAAAAGAGATGAAAACTGGGAAAGGGGGGAGGGTGGGGAAGCCCACAAAATATGGTTTAATAATTATGAATTTAATAGTTACGATGAATTTTTTTTGTCTTTTTTTTCTTTTTTGCTACTTTTTTCTCTTTTTTTATTTTTTGTGTTTTTTTCCTCTGGTATGATAATAGATGGTTGGATGGATGACCTCCTGCGTACTGCTCTGGTTTACTGGAGCTCCCTGGTGGCAGGGGGGGGCTTTGGGGACAGGGGAGGGGGAGGAGGACAGAAATCCAAGCATAAAATGGACCATCTCTGACCGTTCATCCACATGGGTTACTTCTGTGGCAGGGGAGGATCCATGGAGGGGGGTGGGAAGGAGGTGGAAAAGGTGTTTATGTATGTACCGTTTTTCTTTTTTGTAATTTGTAAAATTAATAAAATTATGTTTAAAAAAAACAAAAAAAAACAGTGTGCAGCAGTGGTTGTGGGGAGGAGGAGGAGGGATTGGAAGAGGTGGCATGTTTTGTTTTGCCTCTAGCAGCAAAACATCTGGAGCTGGCGCTGCACTTCAGAGTTCCTTTGTGGCTTCTGGCTGCAGGTGGGTATGACATACCCCCCTAACATTTATCCGATGAAAATAGTGGCATCCTATTCAACAACAAAGGGGACCCAGGTGGCGCTGTGGTTAAACCACTGAGCCTAGGGCTTGCTGATCAGAAAGTTGGCTGTTCGAATCCCTGTGATGGGGTGAGCTCCCGTTGCTCGGTCCCTGCTCCTGCCAACCTAGCAGTTCGAAAGCACGTCAAAATGCAAGTAGATAAATAGGAACCACTACAGCGGGAAGGTAAACGGCGTTTCCATGTGCTGCTCTGGTTTGCCAGAAGCGGCTTTGTCATGCTGGCCACATGACCTGGAAGCTATACACCGGCTCCCTCGGCCAATAATGCGAGATGAGCGCGCAACCCCAGAGTCGGTCACGACTGGACCTAATAGTCAGGGGGTCCCTTTACCTTTACCTTTATTCTTCAACAACAACAACAATGCCCCAGCCATCTGACTTGGTTGCCCCATCCACTCTAGGTGGCTCCCAACATATATAAAAACATAATGAAACAGTAAACAACTTCCCTATCCAGGGTTGCCTTCAGACGTCTTCTTAAGGTTGTGTAGTTACTTATCTCCTTGGCTCGGCTCCATACTCTCCAACATTTCTCTGATGAAAGTTGGGATGCCCTAAGGAAAAGCAAGACGTTTTGGGATCAAATCAGAAACCGGGATGGCTTCTGTAAATCCGGGACTGTCCCTGGAAAATAGGGGTACTTGGAGGGTCTGGGGTATGACAGCCCCATCACTGTACAGTGGTACCTTGGTTCTCAAACTTCATCCATTCCAGGAGTCCGTTTGACTCCTGAAACCGTTCGAAAACCAAGGCGCGGCTTCTGATTGGCTGCAGGAACTTCCTGCACTCAAGCGGAAGCTGCATCAGATGTTCAGTTTCAAAAAAAAAACCAGAACACTTACTTCCAGGTTTGTGGCGTTGGGGAGCCGATTTGCTCGGCAACTAAGCCATTCAAGAACCAAGGTATCACTGTAACTTTTTCTTGGTGCCCTGTGCAGCGAAGTTGTGTGAGACACAGCTCAATACGGCAGCGCCTGCTCTCTCCCACATGCCAGCTGTTCTCTCTGACCAATCCGTTTACGCCCTCGGCGAGTGGCCTACGATATCTCACACCGCATTTGTGTCAGTGCGACGTGTTCGCCCTCAGATAAGATCTAGCAAATATTCTGTTGCGCTCATTTGAGAGAGAATTATTAGCGACAGCTTACAAATTGCTATCTGCTTTATAGCAATTTATATATCGCACAGCAGGGCGACGTGACATTCCCATCTCTGCTCTGTGGCATTTTCAAGCGTGTCTTTTATTAGAATTATAAAAACATAGAATTGTAGAGTTGGATGGGACCCCCGAGGGTCATCTAGTCCAACCCCCTGCAATGCAGGAATCCCAGCTATAGCTTCCAAGATAGGTGGCCATCCAGCCTCTGCTTAGAAACCTTCAAGGGGTAACAAGGTACAAAATGATATAAACCCATCTACTATTCTATGATTCATGACCCTCACCAGCCCATGAGTGTGGGTTTGTGAGCCTTGCTTTAAAATATCATTACCTGTCCATGGTCTTTTTTGCTTTCTTCCTTTTCCTGGACTCATCGGTCAGTTTGATCGAGTTTCGGAAGTCTGCCACCGAGGCTTAGAAACTGACCCAAGTGGCGAAGCAGGACTTAAATGATCTGCCACAGAGCAGAAGGTCTTGTGCCTTCGGAGCATAAATCTTGCAGCCACCAGCCTGACCTTGAGTCCGGCAGTCCCATTTATCTCATAATCACACACCAGTCTCCAGATTAAAGTTCCAAGGTGGCCGTTTCCGGAAATTAAATCATGTCCTCAGAGTTGAAACGGGAGCAAAAACCCGAAACATGAATTGTAATCAATGCTTCAAGTTGGCACTTCTCTTGCAGCCATAATGGGACGCGATAAAGAGATTTAGCACCTGCGGAGGCCAAACCAGCCCGGGGTTAGCTCATCTCTATCGGAAATAAGCTGCTTCTGGGTTTGCCTGAGGGGCACCTTCACAAAAGATGCCAGCCTCATTTCCTGACCAGGGGACCATCTGGTATCAGGGTTTGCGGCCAGGATTGTTCCAGCAAACGAGAGAGGCAATGTGGTGAAGGGAATGTGTTGAATCAACATCTGTGCCACAAGCTTTTCATCCAAATACGGCAGGGTGAAATCCAGGGGTTTAGGAATCAGCCAGCTGCTAGCCATCTTCAGACAATTCTCTTTGAAATGTTCGTCTGGAACTAGCTTTGAACAAGGACTGTGTGTGTGTGTGTGTGTGTGTGTGTGTGTGTGTGTGTGTGTTAAGAAGACTGCGTGCAGCTTGCAAGGTTCAGCCCAGCACAAGACAGATGCAAATTGCTAAATTGGTGGGTGTCTGTCTTCCTCTGCTCCCTCCTTCCCTCTCCCAATTAACCTCCATCTCCAGGGGTTAGCGATGGGAGCTCAGAGGAAGAAAACAAACTGGGCTGGGTTCAAGAGGAGAGGTTTGTGAGTTGGCATGATGTGGGACCTGTCCCGTGTGACATCACCCTGAAATCTTAGGGGCTGTGATTTTCTTGACCTGGCAACCCTAAAAGAAGAGGAAACCTCCCTATCCATTTTCTTCACAAAATGTGTGGTTTTATAAGCCTCTATTATGTCGTCCTTTCGTCCTTTGATAAACCAAATAACCCCAAACATTTCTGCCTTTCCTCTTAGGCAGTGTTTTCTTACTGACCTAAGACCTGAAGGACTTTGTAGCCAAATGAGAGCCCATGTAATGTAGTGGCTAGTGTGCTGGGAGAGACCAGGGTTCGAATCCCCACTCACCCATGATGCTCACTGGGTGATCTTGGGCCAATCTAATCTATTTCACAGGGTTGTTGTGAGGATAAAATGGAGGAGGAGAAGTTTGTGGGCCCCCTTGAGCTCCCTGGGGAGGAAAGGGAAATCCAGCAATAAAGAAGGGAAATCCTTTCAGCAACAAATAGGTCCGTTGCCCCTTCCGCCCCTCTCCCCATCACATCTACCATATTTACGCGTGTCTAGTGCACCATCAAATCTAATGTGCACCTCAATTTTCAGAATTATTTTTTTAATCCTTCCAGTAGAGACCAACTAAGTTTGTTATTGGTATGAGCTTTCGTGTGCATGCACACTTCTTCAGATACCAGGTATCTGGTATCTGATTTTTTTATTTTGTTTCGACTACAGCAGACCAACACAGCTACCTACCTGCAACTCAATTTTCAGAACCTTGAAACCAAAAAAGGTATTTGCTGGTGAATGTAAATGTGCCATCGAATCTAATGCGCACCTTAATTTTTGCAGCATAATTTGGCCCCCAAAAGGTGAGCGTTAGATTTGAGTAAATACGGTATCTTCCTCGCTTTCTGCGGCTGCTACTTCTTTTCCTCTGGTGCTGGCCGTGGTGCTGAATACCAAACAGGCAGCTCCCAGCCTGGTTTCTCCCTAGACACTCCCCTTCTTGGACTGCTTGACTCAAGCACTGCATATGTGACCAGCATATTTCCTGGATATATTTTAGTGGACGGCAAGAGGTGTCATGGTGGTGCTGGGTCTCCCCGACTGAAGCTTTGAGACTCCCCTCCAGTGTCCTGTGATACGTGTGCCCCACTGCTGACCTCTCCTTGCTTGATTCAGTATTTATGGAGAAAAGGGAGTTCATAATAGAAAAGCCTCATGAAATTTTAGCGACCTGGCAGGATGCAATTCCCAGGGCTATTAAGGAGGACATATATTAAGAAATGGAACTTTGACATCTGCGTTAGACACAAAAATAGGAAAATGATTGATCCAAGGTGCTGTTTTCAGCTAGGTGTTGAGGCAAGCACCGGTGGGAGAGGAGGAATAATATTTTTCTCCCCTACCACATACTCAAAGGTCTCTAGCAGGGATAGGGGAGGGGTTTAATTTAGTCCGCTTTCCACAGAAGACCAGCCCAATCTGATTCTTCCAAGTTTGGATTGGGCTGCAACTCCCAGATTAGATTACATGCTTCTCAAATTTGCAATTTTCAAAAGTGTTTTCAAAGATAGGCAAGCAAGGTTCACATTTTACAATGAAGGCATTGAAAAAGCACTGAAAATGTGTGCGTTTAGGTAAAGCACGCAGACAGTATGTGTATAATGGGGTGGGATGGACCTGTGATTGTCAGTGAGACTGAGCTGGGATGAAATCAGCTGCTCAGCCCATCTCTAGGCTTCAGGATGTGTACAGGGCAATGGTAGCATTCAGTGTTCATTTTGTTACCTTCTCTGGGATTTTGGCTCTTCCCCCTCTCCAGCTCTAGTACCTACCCCTCTGCACTCAATCTCACCTGCCAAGAGAACATTAAAAAAAATTGGCCTCACCTTGGCTTCCAATCTATCTTGCCCCTCCGTTCAATGACCTGGCTGTCTAAAGTGGCCAGGATCCTGCATCCTGGTTTAACCACAAAGGGTCCTGCAAGGAAGAGATTCTGCAAGGAAGCACACACCCCTTCCAAGATGGGAAATGTTAAGAAGGCTGATCTGGTCCAGCATCTTATTCTCACTTGATGTACGTGAAGAAACCCACAAACAAGGCATGAAGGTGAATCTCCCCAATGATTTGTCCTAAATGCCTAGCTTAAAAGACCATGAATTCACAGGATCATAGAGAGTTGGATAAGACCTTAAAGGCAACGGCGGAGGAAGCCTCTCGGGCACCTGGGGCGGTGCGCCCAGGGGTGGGGCGAACTGCCCATAGGGGCGGGGCAGGGTGTGCGGCACCCATAGGGACAGGGTGCACTGTGGGGCCTCAGCCGCCCTACAGCTGGAGGGGGAGGCAGCAGGCAGACAGCGTGGAGCCTGTGGGCACAGGAGACACGTGGCTCCGGCGCGCTGCAGGCCCCGCGGTGAGTGCCGCCCGCCATTTTGTCACCCCATTAGTGGGGGCACCCAGGGCGGGCCGCACCTACCACACCCCCCTTCTTAAAGGTCATGTAGCCCAACACCTGCTGATGCAGGAGATCTGTTGCTCCAGCAGCCCTAATAAAAGGTGGCCATTCTGTTTCTGCTCAAAAATACCTACCAAAGGAGTCTACCACCTTCTGAAAAGGGCCTGCGCCCCTGTTGGACAGCTTGCACTGTCGGGAAGTTCTTAGGCTCTTATGATTGTAGAGCTGGACCCCGAGGGTCCCCTAGTCCAACTCCCTGCAATGCAGGAATCTCAGCTAAAGCATCCATGACAGATGGCCACCCACCTTCTGCTCAACAAAGGAGAGTCCACCACCTCTCGAGGGAGTCCGTTTCCCTGTCGAACAGCTCTTACTGACAGAAAGTTCTTCCTACTGTTTAGTCTAGATCCCTCTTCTTGCAATTTGCCCAAGACTTTTCTTAAAGTCAGCTAGGCTGGTGGCCATCGCATAGACTTGTGGGCAGTAAATTCCATGCATTTTTATTTATTTTTTGCGAGGCATCTGAAAACGGTTGAGCCACCCACAGCTATGTGATACGCAGACTTGCTGCAGGCTGGATCCCAACCAAACTGGCTGTTTTAACAATCCCCGGGGGGCAGAAGGAGCCTTCAGGAAAACTGCTAGCGGGAATAAGGAGGTGCCGTGGTCAGAGTCAGAATCAGTCTGCTCTTGGCAAGAGCGGCTGTCAAATTATCCGCTTGCTTCCCATATGTTTCTTGGCGCTGCTTTCCAAAAACCACATCGGAAGCATATTTAGCCCGTCTTTTATTTGGAGTAATTTCATTAAGATTGTCAAATGTATATCCAGTAGATTTATAGGATCACATTATCCAACACTCGTCATTAAGTTAGTGAAACTAAACATCCTCAAGCGACAGAAGGGAGGGGGGGGGAGAGAAGCAAAAGGGAGGGAAGGCAAGCAAATTGGAGGTAGGCAAAAGGCTATGATGCCCACTGCCAAGAAGACATTGGGTCCGTCCCCCCCTGAAAGAGGAGGTCAATAATACCTAAGGCAAGACAAAAGCCAGCACCTTAGAAAGAGATTCAGGTGGAAGTTTAGGACCATGGGCAGTGCTTCTGCAGCCGAGACCAAATATCCAAGTTCCCTCAGCAGTATTCTGGAGAAACCAGCTGAGTTCATGTAGCATGGCTAGGTAGACACTGACTGAGTTCTGCCCCCTGAGTTCTGCCTCCAGTTAAAAGGCTGCCGTTTTCTTTTGCAGTCATTCCTTCTTTGAGGTAGATCCCAAACCAACTGGTATTCAGAACTCCCCTATGAAGAAAGGTTGTAATGTTTGGGACGTTTTACTTAGACCGAACGCAGGTGGCGCTGTGGTTAAACCACAGAGCCTAGGGCTTGCTGATCAGAAGGTCGGCGGTTCGAATCCCTGTGACGGGGTGAGCTCCCGTTGCTCGGTCCCAGCTCCTGCCAACCTAGCAGTTCGAAAGCACATCAAAGTGCAAGTGGATAAATAGGGACCACTACAGCGGGAAGGTAAACGGCGTTTCCATGTGCCGTTCTGGTTCGCCAGAAGCAGCTTTGTCATGCTGGCCACATGACCTGGAAGCTGTACGCTGGCTCCCTCGGCCAATAATGCGAGATGAGCGTGCAACCCCAGAGTCGGTCACGACTGGACCTAATGGTCAGGGGTCCTTTTACCTTTACCTTTTACTTAAGATAGAAAGCAAGGAAGAGTTGACATGATAGAAGTTTATAAAAGTTTTCATGGCGTGGAGAAAGTGGATAGATATTTCTCTCCCTCCCTTTCTCATAACACCAAAACTTGTGGACATCCAGTTAAATTGAGTGTATGCCTGGAATGTATGGCTGGAAACGGTATTTATGATGTTAAAGGTAAAGGTAAAGGGGGCCCCTGACCATCAGGTCCAGTCGTGTCCGACTCTGGGGTTGCGGCGCTCATCTTGCTCTATAGGCCGAGGGAGCCGGTGTTTGTCCGCAGACAGCTTCCGGGTCATGTGGCCAGCATGACAAAGCTGCTTCTGGCAAACCAGAGCAGCGCACGGAAACGCCGTTGACCTTCCCGCCGAAGCGGTTCCTATTTATCTACTTGCAGTTTGATGTGCTTTCGAACTGCTAGGTGGGCAGGAGCTGGGACCGAGCAACGGGAGTTCACCCCGTTGCAGGGATTCAAACCGCCGACCTTCTGATCAGCAAGCCCTAGACTCTGTGGTTTAACCCACAGCGCCACCTTATGATGTTACTGTACCTTGATTTTGCAAGATAAGCCAGAGCTGAACAGAACGCACTGTAAACACCATCACACACCCTGCTTTATGCAATAGTGTTTTGGGGTGGGGTGGGGTGTTGGCTGGCCTTTAACTTCCTCTTTTATCCTCGCTCCCTGTTTTCAAAATGTCTCCCCCCCCCACTCTGCTAGAAGAAGCCACAAACAGCCTCCAAGTCAGTTACCAAGTGGTTGCTGTAGCAACACTACCTCCAAATTATAAATCTTGCTTTATCACCCTGCTATATATATATATATATATATATATATATATATATATATATATATATATATAAAAACTTTGGATAGGTGCATGTTTCTGAAGATGAAGGGAAAATGACTCAGAACCAAAACAACGAAAGCTATGGACTTACCAATTTCGAATTATGTGACCTACGACATTTCACAGTTATGAAGAAGAACCTGCTGGATCAGGCCAATGGACCATCGAGTCCAGCATCCTGTTCTCATGGTGGCCAACTAAATACCTCAACATGAAACCCACAAGGATGGGAGTGGAACAGTAGTCTCCCCACTTGCGATTTTCAGCAATTAGTATCCAGAGGAGTATGCTTTCATCTGTGGAGGAACATAGCCATTAAGGCTAGAATCCATTGATGGTCTTATCCTCCATTTATTTCTCCTGTCCTCTTAACCATTCAAGTTTAAAACCATCCCTGCCTCCTAAATAAAAAAATTCCTTCAGTAGCACCTTAAAGACCAACTAAGTTTTTATTTAGGTATGAGCTTTCGTGTGCATGCACACTTCTTCTGGACTTCCATTTCATGCGGCTCAATGTGGTGCCTTCCATAGTTCTAGTTACAGGTAGGTAGCCGTGTTGGTCTGAGTTGAAGCAAAATAAAAAAATTCCTTCAGTAGCACCTTAAAGACCAACTAAGTTTTTATTTAGGTATGAGCTTTCGTGTGCATGCCTCCTGTTTAACTAAGTGCAGCATGCAGAAGTCTCTTCTTTTATCTGTCCTGAATCTTCCAGGATTCAACTTCATTGGATGTCCACAGGTTCTACTGTTAGGAGAGCAGGGGAGAGACTTCCCTGTCCCCTTTCTCTATGCTATACATGTGGGATGTGATACAACATTCCTTGTTTTCCTAGAGTGGACATGCAATAGAATGTTTGGTCCAGCCAGTCGAAAACTTCCTGTTTCCTCCTGGCTGAGACATACTTCCTTTGCATGTGACTAGAGGTGGGTGTGACCTTACCTGTCCAGGTAACAAAAGGGACAAGGCACACAGCACTTTCCCCCTTTTCACTTCCTTCTTCTAGCTAGGACTGCTCTGCTTCCAGCTAGCAGAAGCACTGGGATAATTCCTCCCTATGCGGTAGATCCACATGTACATATTTGTTAGTAAGTCTGCCTTCAGGAATCCAACTGTGAACCGATATGAGTAAACTTCTTTTATATACTTTAAACAAGATAGTGGTGTGTTTATTCTTTTAAGAGGGATATAAGGGAACTTACCAGGAATCTAATAGTGAGAGGCTTATCACAAGCCTGCAACCAGCTATCTGCTGTGCTTTTAAAGGGGGATTGTGAAACTCTGCTAAGTAAAGGAACTTGCTAGCGCAAGTTAGGAAGGCTATTAGTAAACAATATATCCTCTCCTGCCTCCCTGAACATTCCCACAATGCATACGTTTATGGATGTCTATCATGTCACCTCTTACTCACTTTCTATCTTAACTAAAAAGCCCCAAATGCTGCAACCTTTCCTCACAGGGCAGTTGTTCCACCTCCTTGATCATTTTGCTTGTCCTCTTCTGAACCTCTTCCTGCTCTACAATAACCCTTATTGGTGTAAGGTGATCAGAACCGTTCACAGTATTTGAACTGAGAGTGCACCGCAGATTTTTACAGCAGTGTTATGATACTGGCATTTTCTGTTTTCAGTCTCTTTCCTAATGATCCCTTATATGAGTCTTTGCAAGACAATGACCTTAGCTTGCCACTTGGATGTCCTCATCAGCATCCCAAAAGAAAGAGCTGAGTTGCAGCAGCTACAAAGAAGTGATGGTGGCCTCCGGGCTAAGAGGTGCGCTTTTCCTTCACCCCCTCACCTAGCTGCTAGGGAGGAGAACAAGAGCTAGAGTTGGGTGTATGTATGTGAGCTGGAAGCAGGCTGAAAGCTGGGCATAGAGAGACCTGCTTGCCCTGTACCAGATCCAAAGCTAATGGAGAAGCAGTACCTTTTGGGGTGTTAATGCTGTGAGCCCCTCCATCCTATGCTGAGGTTGTATATAGGTGTCAATAAAACCATATATCATAAAGACACTGCAGTCTCCGGCGACCTTCATTCCAAGACACCAAACCTGGAATCCTTGGAGTTTCTCACTTCTTGGAGACTAGGGTGGTGTGTAGCATTATAGATAACCAAACAGATGAAAGGCAGGTCCAAGTAACAGCCCTGAAAATGAGATTTCCCCTACTGCCGCACCAGTCAAATATCCCGCAGCCAGCTTTTGCAGCTATTTAAATGAGATGGGGGGAGGGGTGACCGTTAAAAATGTAAACCAGAGAGGGCCCTCGACTCATACTTTCATAAAAGCAATAAAATGTATGGGGAGATGAGAGTTATAAATCTGAAGAGCAATAACATTCATCCCTCAACAATAGCAACATGTTTATTTATCACTTTTTACTATTTTCCGTAAAATTTACCGCCCACAATCTGCCAGAATGCAGGAGCGATAATTTAAATGGGCTCTAAGCTTGGAATGCGGTGGTGGAAGAAGCAAACAGCGATCAAATATGTCTTCCTTTTGTTTTGCTCGTGTCCAATTCTCAAACAAAAGGGGGTGATTTATCGGAGAGGTAACAAACCACTTTATTTCAACAGCCCAACAGTGGACTGGGGGTTGTGGGGTTGTGGTGGGGTAAATGCACTCCACCCAGTAATTATGGAAAGCAGTGCGCTAGAGCAAAATGGCATTTGTGTCATTGAGAATAATCTCCCCAAATGTTTGCAATAATGTAGAATTGGAATGAATCCAGACGTTGCAAAGGGACGGGAGAATGGTGTGCAGTCTTGCAGTAAGGCACCACAACAGACCAGCAACAGAAAATTAAATGGGGAGGAGAGGCAATGCCGAAGCTCTGACTCACTTGAAGGAGGCAATATAAAAAAACACAGCGGGTGGGTGGTTGCGGGGGGTGGGTGGGGATGACAATTCAGTAAAAAGGGCTGGCTGCTATCAGATTCTCAGGGGGGAAAGCTGAGGGGAGTTAAGGAGGGGTCTTTGGAACCAAAACACATCCAAGGGAGACAGAGCAGTTTGTGTTCAGAGATAGCAACCCAAAACAATCAGGTAAAGGTAAAGGTAAAGGGACCCCTGACCGTAAGGTCCAGTCACGGACGACTCATTTACTGGCCCGCATACAGCTTTCGGGGCATGTGGCCAGCATGACTAAGCTGCTTCTGGAGAACCAGAGCAGCACACGGAAACACCATTTACCTTCCCGCCGGAGCGGTACCTATTTATCTACTTGCAGTTTGTGCTTTCGAACTGCTAGGTTGGCAGGAGCAGGGACTGAACAACGGGAGCTCACCCTGTTGTGGGGATTCGAACCACCGACCTTCTGATCGGCAAGCCCTAGGCTCTGTGGTACATGGGACGTGCTCTTTTTTTTGGAGTCGAGCGTTGGTCTATCAATCTCAGAATTGTGTAGAGGGATTGGCAGCATCTCTCCAGGGCTTTTGGTAAGAAGTCTCTCTCAGTCCTACCTGGAGATTGAACCTGGGAGCTTCTGTATGCGAACCAGGTACTCTACTAATGAGCTACAGCCTGTTATGGACAGGCTGGATGCAGAGGAATGTTGGGAAGAACCTGCTGGGGAAACCCCCAAAGGGAAGAAGGCTCAGAGAACAGGGACTGGTGGTGGGACTACGAAGAGGCAGAAGACAGGGAGGAGGAGGAGGTGTCCGAAGCTGAAGAGGTAACAGGCCTCAGTGAGCTGGGAGAGTCTGTGGCAGAGAGAAGTCCAGAATCAGAGCCAAAAGCTAAAGCAAGAGAGTGGGATGAGTAAGGCCAAGAAGCAGAGATGAGTCACGGGTGTCTCGTCCTCCTGCTGCAACAAGCTCCCCTCCCCATCCCCCGGTCTCCCAGACCAGAAGAGGCATGAAAAGGGTGGAGGAGAGATTGGTGATGCTCAGATTCAGTCTCCAATTGCTCTGGATAGGAGGGGGGATTTAGGCAGCTGTGAGGATGTGGGGACCTTCAGTCTCTGCAACTGTTTCATGGGGCCAAGACCTGCCAGACATGAGCTGCTGTGCTCATTAGGCATAACACATTAACACTCCTGTGCCAATCATGCATAGCTGCCAAGTACCCCGTTTTCCCCGGGAAACCCCCCGTTTTTACTTACCTTTTCCCGGTGGTCCCCTGTATCACTTCGTCTCCCGTTTTTCTCCGTTATTTTCTCCTGCCGGCGGCCATTTTTTTCTTTCTGATTTGCCCTTCTATGGGCACCAAAAATGGCTGCCGCCGGCTTCAAAAGTCGCATCTACGCATGTCTGGAAGTGCATAGACGCAACTTCCGGTGTCAACGGCGGCCATTTTTGGTGCCCATAGATGGGCGGAGCGACACCGGAAGTTGCGTCGACGCACTTCCTGACATGCGTACAAGTGACTTTCGAAGCCAGCGGCGGCCATTTTTGATGCCCATAGAAGGGCAAAGCGACACCGGAAGTTACGTCGACACAACTTCCGGTGTCACACGGCTGCCGGTCCCGGATTCTGCAGTCCGGGACTTAGAAGGTAAGCAATCATGTTTTGGCTAGCAAAGAGTTAACTCCCAAGTTGCAGGGTGTTTACTGCTGACTCGTCATGGACATAGCCTTCCTCCTATGTGACTTTGCCACATGGATAGCATGGAGCTCATATTGTCAACCAACATGGCAAAGCTGCCAAGAAAATCTGCACGAAGCATATCGAAAGCATTCAGGCTCCCTAGCCTATCCCCTCCAACTATGACCATAGATATGGCAGAAAAATTTGATTTGATTCTCACCTGAATGCAAAACTACTTGAATTGCCTTTCCCAAAACAATACCCTGCTGTCATTCGAAATTGAATTTTGAATTTGAAATTGAATTTAGAATTTGAAATTGAATTTTGAATTTGAAATTGAATTTTGAATTTGAAATTGAATTTTGAATTTTGCGATGCTGTTTAACCATAGAATGTGCACAGAAAAGTGTGTATTGTGAGACAGTCTGCCTAGAAATGCATATATTGGTGAAAAATAAGCATCCTATTATGAGAAATGGCTAGCAAGCATGTTTATGTTACACAAAAAAAAGCATATAAAAATGGATGTTCCCAGAGTTCCCCATGAAGACAGATTGACCATTCAAGCACTCCGGAAATTGTAGCTCTGTGGGGAGAATCGAGGTCTCCTAACAACTCTTAGCGCTCATAACAAACCACACTCCCCAGAATTATTTGGGGAAGAGTCATGACTGCTTGAAGTGGCATCTCAGTGCTTTTAATGTATGGTGTTAATGTGGCCTAAGATGCCAGTGAATTTTTGTGAGGTCTTTTAAGAAAACAGATGTGGAAATGTGATGAAATGAACTTCAGAACGGAAAGAATAGAAACCCGGGGGGGGGGGGGAGAGACCCAACAGACGGATGCATCCACCCCGATCTTGTCCTTTTTTATGCCAAACAGCTGGACAGGAAGAGTTTATCCGTTTCCTTTTTGCATTTGAAAGTTCTCGAGGTCCCATCAATTGGGACTGATGAGCTCCTGTTCTTGGGCTTCTACGAAAAAGAGGCCGCTTTACTTGCCTCTAGATGCTTGTTTCTGGAGAACAATGGTTTCAACCAAGTTATCTTTATGATTGTACGATTATAACTCAGAAAGCCGTGCTTGTAATTATGTCAGGAATATGCAGGAGCCCGATTTCTTGAAAAGGAGAGGCGTAGGAAGGCTTTGTAACATTTAAGACAAGAACGTTCTGTTGTTCTTCGTTAAGATGAGCTGTTAAGATGAGCTGTTCATTAAGATGAACTGTTGATAACCAGTAAAGTTAAATTGATTGGATTACAACAACAATGAAATATCCCATTCATATTAATGTCCTGTGATTTCCTGCCATTAAGTTTTAAAGGAACATTTCTGTTTTGTGAGTGTGGTGAGCACACCTGTATAATACAAACAAATATTTACTACACACACACACACCGCAATTGGACACACAACAGTGGTCTTCAGATTCCACATCCACTGAAACACCAGATTCCACATAGGTTCCATGGAAACAATCAAAATGGCAGAGAGGAGTTCAGCTCAGAGTGAAGTAAAAGGGAGCCAAGAGACAGCAAGGAACCTTATCCGTGACCTTGAAAGACCCTTCTTTTTTGGTTCGGAGATCAGCCAAGATAGCACCAATCAGCTGATTGGCCTCTTCAGCCACATTGCAGCCGTGTGAAAAGGGGACTTAATCCACACACCCACACCCAGTGGGACATTGCGGGATCAAATCAGAAACTGGGATGGTTTCTGTAAATCTGGGACTGTCCCTGGAAAATAGGGAAACTTGGATGGTGTTGTGTAGGGGGAATGCTTTGCGCACCCCCCCCCCGGCACTTGTGCTACATAGTTCCACAGGGCACACTTGTTAACCTCAATATGAGCAAACATCTGACATTTTGGGGGACTTCACAAAAGACACCCAAGAACACGATAGAAATATTAAGAAAACATTTGTTTAATGAGCGGCGTTTGACCTGAGGATTGTTCAGACAAGAGTCCGGCAGCTTTGGGGCTACCGCATGAATGAAGGGGAAAGGTAGAAATCATATCATTTTCACTACAACTATTTGGTCTCCAAAAAACAAAGAAAACCCATAAATAATCTTGCTTCACAAAGGCTCATAGCACAGAAGAAAAAAACTCCACACTCCCCCCCACCCCCGGAATAACTTTGCTGTTGCTCCTTACCAAATACATTCAGGAGCACAAGAGCTCTGTTGGAGCCTTTTGGTCAAACATCAAAACAATAAAAGAAAAGCAGGAGGAAATAAGAAGCCAACGAAGACAGCAGCATCGACACACCCCAGCAGCAGCAGCCCCAAGCAGTGCAAACGGTCTGTGAGTCCCCCCCCCAACAAAGGTGCATAAAAAAATAGAGTTCTCTTGCAACATCCGTCATTGCAGCAGAAATATCTTTGCTGTCCTTGAACATGGAGAGAGAATTGTGCAGCCAAGACTTCGAATCTAAGTTAACTGGAGATAGAAAAGAATCTGGGTTCGACATATGGCTTTTGCGTCTACGTCCGATGTGAACAGGAGGCATCTGGCAGGATTGTATCGAGCTGGGAAGTGGGGCCTGTTTGTCCTGCGCCTCATCTAAATCTGTTTGGCCAGGGAGTGCTGCACTGGATCGCTGGTACGAGTTTTTTCATACCTGGCTGCTTCCTTTACCCCTGACCTGGCAAATACAATTTGCTTCACCTTGATCTCCTTGCGGAAAAAGGAGAATTGCAAAAAGCTTGTCGTTTTCGAGATGCTGTGTAGAGACTGAGAAAAGACAGTGAAGGAACAGCCACAACCTGGGGATTTTCTATCAACTGGCAGTCATTTTCTCTTCTAGGTCTCTGCAAACCTCATCCTTTTGGGGCTTTTTTTTTTGCCTCCTGGCTCCTAAGAGGCCCTCACCCCAGGTTGGAGCACTGTGGCGTTTTGCCCTGTGCATGCACACCTAGGAGATATGAAAGCAAGGAGCAATAGATGCTGGCAATTTAACCAGTTTCATAGGTCATTGTAGTGAGCTTTTGCCACTGCAACTGGCCAAGTGGAAGGGAGATTCAAAATATAAATATAAGATTCCATGCTTGTCAGGTGAGAAAAGGGTTAGGACACATAGAGTTCCCTGCAGATTCCTAGAGAGGGCACTCTGTGAGGTCACATCCTGTTTGTCCAGGTGAGAAGGGTAACAATAGGAAGATAATCTTCATCATTTCCTCGCACCTCGCACCAGTGTTTTCCCAAACTTGGGTCTCCAGCAGTTTTTGGACTGCAGTTCCCATCATCCCTGACCACTGGTCTTCCTAGGTAGGAATGATGGGAGTTGTAGTCCAAAAACAGCTGGAGACCCAAGTTTGAGAAACACTGATCCAAACCATGTATTTTGTAATCTAGAAGGATATTTTGCCCGATTTACTTATTTCACTGATATTTTCTGCTTGAATCGAGCCTGCAACTTTATGTAAGTAAACAATATTTTTATATCTTTACATTACAGACTTTCATGTTGTTATTTTGTTTAGAGGGATAAATAATGGGGGAGATCCAGTCTGCCACAGGCATTCTGGATAATTCTAGAAAGTTACACAGCTTTTTTCCAAGTTGCTGTGTTAATGCTGCAAAGGGTGGCATATTTTCAATTCTGCAAAACTAGACACCAATCTTACTAAAGTGAATAGGAGGGAAGATAATTAATAAACAATAATATTATAATAATTTATTATTTATAGCCCGCCCATTTGGCTGGATTTCCTGTCCCAGAATGCGTGAATTCCACGTGTTAGGGATGAGCCTGTTGAGTGTTGTAGCACTCCATATTTTGTAGGATTACAATTCTCCTCAACCCCAGCCAGCATGGCCAATGGCCAAGGAGGATGAGAGCTGTTGTCCACCAACATCTGGAGGGGTCACAGGTGCAACACACCTGCCACACACCAAACATAATCAAGGACAGCTCTGGATATGGAGGCATGTGAACTAAGCCTTGATGCCCCCAAAGTGAATGTAATAAAAGGCGATGGCCCATTCTGACATGCAAAACTGCAGGTCTGGCCCAGGTAATTAAGTGGGACTGGAATGGTAAAGGTAAAGGTGAAGGGGCCCCTGACCATCAGGTCCAGTCGTGTCCGACTCTGGGGTTGTGGCGCTCATCTCGCTCTATAGGCCGAGGGAGCCGGCGTTTGTCCGCAGACAGCTTCCGGGTCATGTGGCCAGCATGACAAAGCCGCTTCTGGCCAACCAGAGCAGCGCACGGAAACGCCGTTTACCTTCCCGCTTGGAGTGGTCCCTATTTATCTACTTGCACTTTGATGTGCTTTCGAACTGCTAGGTGGGCAGGAGCTGGGACCGAGCAACGGGAGCTCACCCCGTCACGGGGATTCGAACCGCCGACCTTCTGATCAGCAAGCCCTAGGCTCTGTGGTTTAACCCACAGCGCCACCTGGGACTGGAATGAGGAGACCTCTATTCTCCTCACAGAGCTACACTTCCCAGAGTGGTTTAACGATGCGTCCCTCTTTCCAGGGAACTCTGGGAATGTGGGGAAAGGGCCATAGCTCACTGTTAGAGCGTCTGCCATGCACACAGAAGGTCCCAGATTCAACCTAACAAAGAATTCGACTTCGAGTTAGGCAGCTTCCTGTAATGAGGAGGTAGAATGCTCAGGGTGGGTGGTACCACTTTTTGGAACGCTCCCCTACAAGCAGAAAATGAAGTCGACAGCAGGAAGAGAATGGAGACCTTTTATCCCTGAACTACCAACCACCAACAAATCAGGAACTTGTGTGTTGTATCCCCACCCCCACCCCTTGCAGGAAGGGAATTTTAAAAAATGGCATCCTCCAGCTGAAATTTAAAGTGGTACAACCCACTCAACCACCTCAGGTCTGCAACCGTACTGTACTGTATGAGTAGACCAGCCATAGACACCCGGTGTTTGTGTGCAGATATGTGAACCAGGCTCAAGTGTACAGAGAAGAGGAACCCAGGATGTGCATACAAGCGCCAGCCATGTCCGAATGAAAGACCTGAATCTTGAGGAGTGTCAGGGCAGCCAAACGAATGAAAGACCCGAATCCTGAGGAGTGTCAGGGCAGCCAAACGGACTGTGGGTTTTTGACCAGGAACAGAACACTGCCCTGGCTTGGATCAGGCCCCAGCGATGCCCCTGCAGCGGCCCGGAAGATCTGGGTACTGCGACCAGCTGGAACAGAGCTGAGGTGATCCGTATTATGAAGTGGGGCAGGGGAGACAATACTCTTCCAAACGGCAGCAGCAAAGATCTAGCTTCATTTTGCAAACCTCCCCTCCCATCCGTATGTTAATGGTGGTCCCTAGTGAACACAGATCTGTGTGGGCGGGCTTGCCAAGGCATCTTCTACTGGCAATGGCGGATGTTGACTGCTTTTTGCTCATGCAAGGGGATTCGTTAACAGCGAGCAGCAGAAGTCCGATAAAGGGCCACCCACTGGGTGGAAATAGTGACTCGCCAGGTGAAACCAAGCCGCACCTGCCTTGGCAGATCCCGTTCCTCCCAGCCGAAAGATGTCCCTACCCAACACGACCATCATCTTGGGTAATAGTCCTCTGGTACCCCCGTGAGGTTTCTGAGTTTCAGGGCCGTGTCCACTGTTTTGATGTAGCCGTTGATCAGTTTCCTCATCTCAAGGGTATAGGGGTCGTATTCCAACTTCCTGAGCCCGGATCGCTTGAAGTTCCCATCCTTCTGGCCTTCCACACACAGAAGACGGTCTTCGAGGACTGCGATGCCCAAGAGGCTGACCATCCTCTTGAGCTGAATGAAGAGGTCTTGTTTCAGGTCCTCGAAATGCACCACTAGGACGTTTTTGCCGTATTTGAGCCAGTCGAGGGTGTGCGTCGCCCACCAAGGGGCATAGTTCTTGACGAATTCTGGCCATTCTGAAAGAAGGGGGGGGCATCCTGTTAATTACGGTAGCAGCAGGGCACAGGGTGGGATTCTGAGCACATTTGGTGCCAAGTGAAAGGGGACCCACAATAGACGCACGTTAGAAATAGCATGCCCTTTGTTCCTGATGGTAGAAAGGAGGGTTCGCAGGTGGCCTCTGAGCAGACCTGTAAAGGTATGGTTGGGAGGGAGGCCAGAGACATTTTGCTTCCTGACAAGATTTTTAAAATTACTTTCTCCCACCCCACACCCATAAAATTTATATTACAATTAAAAAAACCAAAAGGAACAAAACAATCAAATCATCCATGAAAACAGTTTAAAACAGCTGCACATAGAGCAGAAATTTAAGGCTAGAAAAATGGAGAGAGTTGCAATAAACAGATTCATTTGTCCCTGGTTAAAACACAAACCTGAATGAATTCCTGCCCCATGTCTATTGGTTTGGAGGGAACAGAAATAAGAGGATAGAGCCCTCTTATACCTGAACGAACAAGAAGGCAACAAGAGACTGATTGTGTGTGTGTGTGTGTGTGTGTGTGTGTGTGTGTGTGTGTCCGTCCCAGTCTGGGGCAAACCTACAGGAGATTGGTGGAACATAAGCTGGGGTAGCAAGCTGGATAAAGGAGCCCAATGATAAAAAGGAAGTCTGAATTCTTGTAGAGATGTTCTGAAGTAGGACTATATTGGAGCTCTGAGGTTCCTCAAGTGTGGATAAGCAGAGCGAAGATGAGCTGCTTAGAGAAAAAGTTGGATATAGATGCAGCTGTCCATGGAGGCACAGGTTAATTCTGTATCCAGGGCAGCTGTTTATTAACTCCATCTGGTACGCGGGCTGAGATCCTACCTGCCTGCAGACTGTCTTGCCAGAGTGGTGCATGCTCTAGTTATCTCCTGCTTGGACTACTGCAATGCGCTCTATGTGGGGCTACCTTTGAAGGTGACCCGGAAACTACAATTAATCCAGAATGTGGCAGCTAGACTCGTGACTGGGAGCAGCTGCCGAGACCACATAACACCGGTCTTGAAAGACCTGCATTGGCTCCCAGTATGTTTCCGAGCACAATTCAAAGTGTTGGTGCTGACCTTTAAAGCCCTAAACGGCCTCGGTCCAGTATACCTGAAGGAGCGTCTCCACCTCCATCGCTCTGCCCGGACACTGAGGTCCAGTGCTGAGGGCCTTCAGGGAACCAGGTAGAGGGCCTTCTCGGTAGTGGCACCCACCCTGTGGAACGCCCTCCCACCAGATGTCAAAAAGAAAAACAACTACCAGACTTTTAGAGGACATCTGAAGGCAGCCCTGTTTGGGGAAGCTTTTAATCTTTAAGAAATTAGTGTATTTTAATATTTCTGTTGGAAGCTGTCCAGAGTGGCTGGGGAATTATTATTATTATTATTATTATTATTATTATTATTATTATTATTATATAACCAGTCTGGTTGGCTGGAGTCATTCATGCTGTGATTCCTGCAATGCAGGACTAGAAGACCCTTGGGATCCATCTCAACTTTTCCATTCTTTGATTCTGTGTACCTGGGAACCCGTTTACAAGGGTTGCTCCAACCTCACTACCAGGGCAGCAACGAGTTATTGGCTCCAGGCAGATCAGCTCCTGACGTGGTTCCAATACAGTCAATGCTCTTGGGGGGGGGGAGGGGCTGATTGGGAGGATCATCTCATCATGTCTACCTTACCTCTGTTGCCATAAATAAACACATCATTCCCTAAGAAAAAGCATTTCCTGGCTAGGCTCTTTTTGCTGATGATTGATATGATCTCATTAGCAAGCTGCTCCGTTAGCCACCAGGTCCTGGGCTCAGTTAAACATGCTCCCTTGCTTTAGAAAAGAAAGAGAGAAAATCTTTCAATTACCCCTGAGGTTTCCTGCTAATTGATCCTCACATTAAAATCGGGTGATAAAATGGATAATGAACCAGATATAACCTGCCAGAATTCTGTTTGCAACTGTAACAGGTCCAATGCCTCATTTGCAGTGCAGAAAAAAGTTTGGACCCTTGAACTTTTTGTCTTCGCCTCCTTGAGGAAAAGACAACCTTGTCCACCCTCCCCTCCCCACATCCCTTATTAATCCTCTTGAACTGTGTTTTATCCCCCACCTCTGAATTATTAAATGGACTCCCTGTTCCATTAAACAGAAGCGGGACAATTCACCTTGCATAATCATATCACATAAAACTTTGCTTTGGAACCGATCCAAGGGATATCATAAAATTAATGCCATGGAACAAAAACACATAACCTTTTTTTATAAAAAAAATAAAGTAAAATCACATAGATTTTAGCTTGGGGGAGCCAGGAGGAAAAGTTTAATCGGAAGGGAGGGAGGAGGGTCATGTTGCAGCCTGGCACTTAAGGTGGGCATTGAAGATCTGCCCATTTGACCACATGGTAGTACAATCGACAGCTACAGCACCCAGCAAGAAGCTGACTAGGTGCATTTTTAAAGCCTGGAGTTGCCACCGCAGGCCAGTCTGGTTTTATTTCTTTTGGCTGAACTTGTGCAGTTCTGCGGGGAAATCTATTTAAATTCCCTTGCAAGGGTGAAGACATGGGGCAGGAATTCATTCAGTTTGTGTTTTAACCAGGGACAGTTGGATCCACTCACTGCAGCTCTTTCTATTTTTCTTTTAGTCTTAAATTTCAGTTCTCCACATTTCTGCAACATTCTTCCACTAAAACAAAAACCCTAAGGCTATATCATGGATAGCTGAAACTTTGGCGATGCATTCAACGGTACAGTTATTTGACAGTGTACCTGCTCAATTTTCCTTCTTATATGTGACTAAGGTATTGCTATGGGTTTGCCATAAGTTCTAGCCCAGGCACCCCCAAACTTCGGCCCTCCAGATGTTTTGGACTACAATTCCCATCATCCCTGACCACTGGTCCTCTTAGCTAGGGATCATGGGAGTTGTAGGCCAAAACATCTGGAGGGCCGCAGTTTGGGGATGCCTGTTCTAGACATAATATCTGAAATTAGTAAATGCAGGGTTTGATCAAAGGATTTAGCAAGCCCTAAAAAAATAAGCCAGCTTCCCCGGGAGATTGGCTGAGAGAGGTGCCATCAAAGAACAGAACAGGCCATAATCCTGACAAAACGTGGGACAGTCAGTCTCAGACAAGATGGTGGAGTCCGCCCCCATCCCCCCCCCGGCAGCTGTGTGTTAGTTAGCAAAAGATGACAGCAGAGTTGGGAGGGAGAGGTTGTCTGGATTACTGGAGGTGTGATGTCACCACAGGAAAAAAAATGCCCTTTTGCATGAGGTTTGGGTTGTGTTTTAGCAAGGGGTTCGGGCATAGCTGCCAAGTATCCCGTATCCGCCGGGAAAACCCCTTTTTTCTTACCGTTTCCCGGTGGTCTCCCGTTTGGCGGAAAATCCCGGTATTTTCCCTTAAATCGGGATACTTGGCAGCTATGACTGTGGAGGAGAATGCAATTGTTACCTGGCCATTTTTCTGGTGCCGCTTTGCCCTTCTATGTGCACCAGAAAATGGCGGCGCCGGCGCCGGAAGTCGCTTCCGCGCATGACCGGAAGTTGCGTGACGCGACTTCTGGTGGCGCTTTGCCCTTTTATGGGCATCAGAAAATGGCGGCGCCGGAAGTCGCTTTTACGTGTTTCCGGTCATGCGGGGAAGCGACTTCCGGCGCCGGCGCCACCATTTTCTGGTGCCCATAGAAGGGCAAAGTGCCACCGGAAGTTGCGTCACGCAACTTCCGGTCATGCGCGCGCTGCCGATCCCGGATCTTTACGACTCGGACTTGGCAGCTATGGGTTCGGGGGGACAAGAAGGGTGGGGCTAGAGGCCATACAGACTGAAACCATATTTCATAAAAGACACTACAGTCTCCACTGTGCCTCGTTTTTCGCAAAGGAAGCACAAACCCTGGTTAACTACCAAGACCCCTGGAATCTTACACTGCTTGGCTGAGATTGAGTTGACTGCTCACAGTATGTATGTATTTTGCTGGAGTTGATCATTTAAAAACAATTTTTTAAATCCCAATGAAAATTTGTCAGCATTTTGTGTGAATTTCTCCAAAAAATACACATTTGTGTGCAATTTTGCCTAATGTGCACATTTTTGCAGCACAATTTCCCCAAAATTATTGCATTCTTGTCTGTTATTTTCATGAATACATGCATTTTTAATTAACATTTTACCCCAGTGCAGTTTTTACATTTTTTTTGGTCCACAATACTTGGCTGGAAAATTGCATGGCAAGATTCGGAGAAGTGCAAATTTCAAACGATGGGCTATGTTTCAGTTCCTGAGATAGTGCAAAGGAGGTAAATTCATCTTTTAATTTAAACTGAACCAGAATTCTCCCCATCCCACCCCAGTTTGAATGCACAACCACGATGCCTGCACTTCTCTGTCTAATGGGTGAACTAAAACACAGGTGTCTCTCAAAAGTCCCATTCCCCCCCACTTTGTGATGAAGTTTTCTAAAGAACCCCGCTCCATATATTAAAAAGCAAACACTGGAGGGGAAATAGAAAAATGCATCATATTGTGGAAAAATGCTTGCGAAGATGAAAAGATTAAGCAAAATTGCATACAAAGATAAGGGGGGGGTGATCTATCCCAGAGAATGATTGTTAAACCAGTGTGGAAATTGAATTCTCTGGGAGGGGAGGGGAATAAAGGAGTCTCCTAACAACTCCCAGTGCTGTTAACAAACTACACTTCCCAGGATTCATTGAGAGAAGAAGCCATGACTGTTTAAAGTCACGTCATAGTACAGGCATAGGCAAAGTCGGCTCTCCAGATGTTTTGGGACTACAACTCCCATCATCCCTAGCTAACAGGACCAGTGGTCAGGGATGATGGGAATTGTAGTCTCAAAACATCCAGAGGGCCGAGTTTGCCTATGCCTGTCATAGTGCTTTACATATGTGGTGTGACTATAGCCAGACTTGTGTGCTTTTGAGAGTTTTGTCAAGCCACCCTGTGAGGACGCTGTGCCCTAAAAGGTAGGTTAAAAATAATAATAATCTTTTAATAAGCAGATAGAAAGTACCTTTCCCTTTCCAGTGGGCATGAGCAGCAAACCCAATGTGGCCTCCGTATTTCCGGTTGAATTCAGCCATGAGTGCTTTGTAGGGGTTGCGGATCAGCAAGATGGCGGCATCAAATGCCTCAATTTCCTTCTGCCCGCTCTCGTGAGTTTTGATGCAGATTGTCCTCCCACTTCGCCAGTGGTCCCGTTCACCTTTGAACCCTGTTTGATGGGGGGGGGGAGAAGAGCAAAGAATGAGCTCTAGGGACAAATATGGGAAGATGGAGTAAAGCTAAAGAGTAAGAAAAGAATGAAATGAGACCCAACAAACAGCTTGCCCTCTAAATGTCCATTCCCTGATTCTCAGCATTGTTGTCTCTGCTATCTCTGATCAGCTGATTTTCCTGCGTTCTCCTTGACATCTTTGTGGCTCCTTAGAAACACAAATCTTTTTCTCCCTTACCACCGCCCAACAGGGCCGAATGAAGTGAGGGTCCAAAAGATTTGTTTCAATTGTGCCTTCCTGGCTAAGACATTTCAATGGGCTTCGTAACTCAGAAAATGGTGGTTTATGTGCATGTGTGTGTGAGAGAGAGAGGCAGAGAGAGAGAGGAGCTCTGGCGAGAATTCTTAAAGTGAGGAACAACACTTGAAAAGCACTTGACGGGAGCCAACCAGCCAACATCCGTAACCATCCTGCCCATTAATGTCAAATGCCCTTTGTCTGTCTCCACAGATTGACTCATCTTGGGAGTTTATAGCAGTTTGTTCATTAAAGAAAGGAGAGAAACTGGGGGTGGGGGTGAGAGGACACCCAATGCCATAGTAGCTGAACAGAAGGTGATGGTGTCATGCCACATTCCAGAGCAACAGAGGAATGGTCTGTTGGGGATGTTTAGCCTGGAGAAGAGGAGGAGGAGAAGAAGAAGAAGAAGAAGAAGAAGAAGAAGAAGAAGAAGAAGAAGAAGAAGAAGAAGAAGAAGAAGAAGAAGAAGAAGAAGAAGAAGAAGAAGAAGAAGAAGAAGAGACGAAGAAGAAGAAGAGGAGGAGGAGGAGGAGGAGTTTGGATTTGATATCCTGCTTTATCACTACCTGAAGGAGTCTCAAAGCGGCTAACATTCTCCTTTCCCTTCCTCCCCCACAACAAACACTCCGTGAGGTGAGTGGGGCTGAGAAACTTCAAAGAAGTGTGACTAGCCCAAGGTCACCCAGCAGCTGCATGTGGAGGAGCGGAGACGCGAACCCGGTTCCCCAGATTACGAGTCTACCGCTCTTAACCACCACACCACACTGGCGTGGTGACATGAGAGCCATCATCTGGTACTTTGGGGCTGAGGTGAATCATGGAACTGTAGAGTTGGAAGGGATCCTAAGGACCATCTGGTCCAACCCCCCCCCCCGGCAGTGCAGGAATCACAACTAAAGAATCCCTAACAGGTGGCCATCCAACCTCTGCTTAAAAAGCTCCAGTAAAAGAGAGTACATCCCCCTCTGAAGTGGTTCATTCCACTGTCAAACAACTCTTACAAAGTTCTTCCTAACATTTTAGTTGTCATCTCATTTCTGGTCATTTGAACCCATTGGTTTGGGTCCCACCCTCTGGAGCAACAGAAAACAAAGTCGCTCCATCTTCCCTGGGACAGCCCTTCAGATATGGCTACAAAGATAGCTATCATGTCACCTCTCAGGCTGCTCTTTTCCAGGCTAAACTTTTCCCCAACTCCCTCTGTCATTCCTCATAAGGCTTGGTCCTTCCCTTTGCTGGGGCAACACCTCTGCTTCTCTAGAGCTTTCCAGGGTCCTGAAGGCTCCACCTCTGGACACCTGGAATGTTCTGCATCCTGCCTCCCTGCATTGATCTGCTTCCTTGCGAGGGTCCAGCTTCTCTGCAAGTGACATTTAAGGCAAACAAAGCCCTTGGTGAGCATCCCCTCAAGTGAGGGGTGGACAGAACTCCCTTTGCAATCCCTTCATCAGTTGGCCCAGTAACCAGTTTCCTTTGTAGCAGACAGTGGGCATCTGTCAGCACAATTTCATCTGAAAACCATCTGCTTGGCTCTCAGTCAACACAGTCAAAGACTGACAAAGCTCTGCGATGTTGGGAGGAAGGACAGATTGGGACACTAACCCATGCTGGCTACTATTTCTAGCCAACGTGGAGAGATCAGATGGCAGGAGATACAAGATATTCATTACATACATGTAATTTGCTTCCTCCAGTTAGAACATGCACAAAAGAGTTTCATGGCAGCTGCTTTGCTCATTGCTCAGATATGCATTGGACCCAGCAAGGTAAGTGGAGACTGGCTCAGAATAAACAACCGTAAGCTACCATCTCTGATATCTGGCCAGCAAAAGCAAACAATCATAATGATTGACCACCACAATTATCATGCGGCAGTGAATTCCGTAGGTTTAATCTCATATCAAGTGCTGTAACTGTAGTGCTCATACACGAATATAATAGCTATACATTCTAATTCTAAATAAATAACTGTAAAACTTTGTTGCTGTTGTCACACAGGCTGCAAACTTGTGCAATCAGCCCAAATTAAGGAACATAATAGGACTGACTTCTGAGTGGGCATACATAGGATTGGGTTGCATATGTGCCAGGTATTAATTTCAGTGCTTCATTACGAGTCATCATTGCTGCTATCACGTAGCATGACAATGACTTTTATTACCACCGGGAATAAGTAACTCTTGGGTTTTCTAATACCCGCTGGCAGCGAGCTGCACGGGGCATGTAACGCAAGACTGATGGTTAGCAAATAAGAGCAGCTCTCCTTGATCAGGCCAGTGGCTCATCTAGGTCAGCATCCTGTTCTCACAGTGGCCAGCCAGATGCCTGTGGGGAAAGCAACAAGCAAGACCCGAGCACAAGAGCCCACTCTTCTCCCTTGGTTCCCACTCTGACTGTGGAGGCGGAACATAGCCATTATGACAGAGCATAGCCTCTGACTTTGCAGGTACATGTCACAGAATCATAGGATTATTTGCTCCCAGTACGTTTCCGAGCACAATTCAAAGTGTCGGTGCTGACCTTTAAAGCCCTAAACAGCCTCGGCCCAGGATACCTGAAGGAGTGTCTCCATCCCCATCGTTCAGCCCAGACACTGAGGTTCAGCGCCAAGGGCCTTCTGGCGAGAAGCGAGGTTGCAGGGAACCAGCTAGAGGGCCTTCTCGGTAGTGGCGCCTGCCCTGTGGAACGCCCTCCCACCAGACGTCAAGGAAATAAACAACTATCTGACTTTTAGAAGACATCTGAAGGCAACCCTGTATCAGGGAATTTTAAATGTCTATTGTTTTACTTTTTTTTATTTGCTGCAAGCTGCCCAGAGTGGCTGGGGAAACCCATTATTATTATTATTATTATTATTATTATTATTATTATTATTATTACCCCAAGGGTCATCTGGTCCAATCTCCTGCAATGCAGTAATCACAACTAAAAAATCCCTAGCAAATGGCCATCCAACTTCAAAATCTCCAAGAAATGTGAGTCCATCATCTTTAGACTCTTGAGAGTCCCATGGACTGCAAGAAGATCAAACCTATCCATTCTGAAGGAAATCAGCCTTGAGTGCTCACTGGAAGGACAGATCCTGAAGCTGAGGCTCTAGTACTTTGGCCACCTCATGAGAAGAGAAGAATCCTTGGAAAAGACCCTGATGTTGGGAAAGATTGAGGGCATTGGGAGAAGGGGATGACAGAGGATGAGATGGTTGGACAGTGTTCTCGAAGCTACGAACATGAGTTTGACCAAACTGCGGGAGGCAGTGCAAGACAGGAGTGCCTGGCGTGCTATGGTCCATGGGGTCACGAAGAGTCGGACACGACTAAACGACTAAACAACAATGTGCCACTGTCAAACAGCTCTTACCACCAGGAAGTTTTCCCTGATGTTTAGTTGGAATCTCTTTTTTTATCATTTGAATCCATTGGTTCAGGTGTCACCCTCTGGGGCAGGAGAAAACAAGCTTGCTCTGTCTTCCATGTGACTGCCCTTCAGATATTTGAAGATGGCTCTCATATCTCCTCGCAGTCTCCTCTTTTCCAGCCTAAACATCTCCCACTCCCTCGAACATTCCTCATATGGCTTGGTTTCCAGACTCTTCATCATCTTGGTTGCCCTCCTCCGTACACATTCCAGCTGGTCCTCCTTAAACTGGGGTGACCAGAACTGGAAACAGGGCTCCAGGTGTGGTGTGCCTGAGACAGAATAGAATGGTAACCTTCCTTGTTACAGTGTGGAATTTCATCTGCCAACCTTTCATTCCCATGGGCTGCCTTGTCCCTGTCCCTTAAACCGCCTTAGGGGGAGAAGTAAAGGATGAGCTTGTTGCCCATGAAATATTAACTCCATAAATAATTTCCCACAGGAATGGAAAGATAGATGGCCTCTGAATCAGCGAGGGCAAGGAGAAAGATGATGATCCAACCCAAAGCATACAATCACACATCTCCACGCAAGACAGAGAAATGTGCTCCATTATTCCAAAAAGCTTTGAGCTGCAGTATTTGCTCTGGAGAAAGCCCCATTTGTAATAGATTTCTTTCTTGCCCAAACAAGCAGAGTGCCTGTGTGTAGGAGAGATTTACTGTACTGCTGTGCCAGGGAGTCTTCTCAAACAATAGGAAGACTTGGGGTGAAATGACCAGCTTTGTCATAGGATTATGACTGAGCTGGAGGAGTCTTAGGAAAACCCAACTCATATCTCTCTCTCTCTCTCTCTCTCTCTCTCTCTCTCCCCTCACAACTGAAGCATAGCTGTCAAGTTCTCCCATTTTTTAAAGGAAAATTCCCTTATGCTGAATAGGCTTCCTAGCGAGAAAAGGGAAAACTTGACAGCTATGAACTGAAGCCGAAAGCTGTCACCTGACCCTTCTCTCTCATGACGATCTCCAGCCATTGGTGCTGCTGCTATGATGTCATGGACCACCCAACCCAGCTTTGAAGCTCACTGAGTGAGTTTGGTCTGTTCAGCTAACATACCTCTCAGGGTTGTTATGAGGATAAAATGGAGAGGGAGTGAAGGGAGGGGTTTGCCAATTGTATTATTGAGCTAAATCTGATCATATAGTTGCATTGTATAATTCTGATTGTGTGGCTTAGCCCCCCCCCCCAACATCCCTGGGATGTCTTGCTCAAAATGCTTTTTCTTTGCCTCTCTCTGTGTGCCAAAGTGTAATGTAAGTGAGACAGCTTCCTATCAAGGTCGAATAAGCTGGCCTTGTCTGGAACACAGAGAAAGCCATATCAGCGGGTGAGCTTGACGCTGGAAGCTGCTATGCTTGACACATAGTCTTACTCAAGGCTGAGTCAGCATGTGTTTATGCACAGGACCGGACACGGATCTTTCTTATATGTACTTGTGACCCCCTTTGTGTTTATGAGAAGAACAGGATACGGATTTTCCTAATATGGATTTGTAACCTGTGACCCCCTTGCATGCGCACATTTACAGAGGAGGGGGAAAGGAGCCCAAGAAGTGTATAAGAAGCTTTGCAAATTTGTGTTTCTTTACTCTTGTCGTGAAGCTTGATCACCGAGAGTCTCTTAAATTTAAGAATTAAACTCTTTCTCTGGATTCAACCCCCGGTGTCATTATTGGCTGTCTCTGTCCCTGCCTGGGCACAACTTAAAGGACCCTTAGTAGCTGATAAGGCTACATGAGAGAACTATGAATCTGCTTAAAACGTTTTTGTTCAAATAGGCCTACCCAGATATGTAAAAAGCTGGTGTGCGTTTAAATCGGGTTTTGGGTTATCATGGTTCTGATTATTATTTGTAGGTTTTAAAAAGTTGTTATTTATTGTTTTCCTGATAATTTTATTGTTTTACCCTTTTTGTAAACCACTTTGAGGTATTGTTCTTTTTAACCGTCAAATGGTATATAAAAGGAAGATTTTACAACCTGCATCTTTGCTAACCCAAAGATTGCATGATCCTTTTTGTAAGGAAACCAAGTACTTTTCTTTTTAAGTCATTTCGAACCTTTTTTATTTTATTTTCATTTTACTGTCAATGGATGGAGATTTGTTTGCTGGAACTTCTGGAAACCAAGTAACACATCTGGAAACACAGATGCTAAGCACCTGTGATTTATTCTAGCCTAAGTATTTTGATGCGGAGTGTTTGTTCTAAGGTGGATGAGGTGGATGCAAACCTAACCAAGTTTTAAAATGCTTGGAGTGATCACCATTGTGCTTAACTCTGCTACTGGAGAACAGGCATCCCTCTTCCAAACCTCTCTGTCCAACATTATGTGCATTAGAAGTAATTATAAATCTGACTGGGAATTTGATGCTGCTTCTCCCCACTACCACCCCAGACATTTAAAATGGAGTCCTGACAGAAACATACCAGGGGTGGGAGGTTAAATTGACTGCTCCCCACTCCCCAAAACATTTGGCCTCTTTCACACCAGGATCTGGAGATATTCTTACTTCTCAATTTGCACTTCTCTGTTTAAGACTGTTAATCCTGCTCCCTGCTCTTACTAGCTGGTTTTATGGTCACAGACAAACTGCATGTAGCTGGGCCTGACTGAATCATTAAGTCGAGGCTCTGCACATTCCTCGTCTCCCTGGGAGAATATCGGAGAGTGATTGATGTAATGGGGCTTTTCTTTGGTACAGTATTCTGAGACGGCCTTGAGGTTTCTCCCCCTGGTTCCCTAGGAAGACTCCTCTTGTTAACTGATCTGCCTTTGTATACCATGGATATTTTAAAGCTCTGACGATGCAGAACTTCCAGGGGAGTATCGCAGTTGGTTTCCAGGCAACCGATCGCAATTCACATAAAAGGGTCTGAAGTCAGCCTGTTTCGCAGTGGCTCCCGGCCCTGGGAGAAGGAGCAAACTTGTTTTCTTCTGCTCTAGAGGTTAGGACCCAAACCAATGGCTTCAAGTGACAAGAAAGGAGATTCCGCCTAAACAGCAGGAAGAACTTGTTGACAGCAAGAGTGTTCAAGAGACCATAGATAGTCATGGCTTCCCCCAAAGAATCCTGGGAGCTGTGGTCTGTTAAGGGTGCTGAGATTTCTCAGGAAACCCTTATTTCCCTTACAAGAACTACAATTCCCAGAGTAATCTGGGAAGAGGGACTGATAGTTAAGCTACTCTGGGAATTGCAGCTCTGGGAGGAAAACAGAGGCCTCTTGACAACTCCCAGCATTCTTTGGGGGAAGCCATGACTGCAGGGCCGGCTCGTCGTAGACCCCCGGTGGGGCAGGGCACCATGGCGCCGGCCCGCCAGGAGGGCGCCGCGAGCTGCGCCCGCCCGCTGGCCGGTCGGTCCGCCGGTCCGCTGCGCACCTGTGCGCGGCGCCCACCCGCCCACCGCGCTGGGAAACGGGGCGGAAGGGTGCCGGAGAGATCCGGCGCACCATGGCGACAGGGGCGCTTAAGACGGCACTGCATGACTGTTTAAAGTATTATCATAATGTTTCGAGTGGATAGTGCAGATGTGGATTAATTACAGGAAAGGGTTTCAGCCCCCCTTCCTGATTCTTTTTATATTAAAAACACCAATAAATTCCAAAAGAAAACAAGCACTCCCCTCTCACCTTTGTTATAAAGAGAGCCATCAAAGTAGTAGCTGCCAGTGTAGAAACCTGTTGCCAATTCAATGAGGTGCCGTGCCCAGGTATTGCCCGCCCCAGGGAAGCTTGCAAGGGCAACAAACTGCTTGGCCCGAGCCGTTAAAAATCTCCGGTCCATACAGCGGTTATCTGTGAGCAGATCAAAATGAAGGCGTTAGCTAGGAATGGAGGGATCCTGCAGTCACTGGGAGGGAAAAAGTGCACAAAACACCAAGTTACTCATGAGGTGGCCAGCCTTGGACATCTCCTGGGAGAGAGAATCCTAAAAGTGAGGGGACAACACCGAAAAGGCCCCGCCTGTCTCTGCTGGTTTCTTTATTATGTTTTCATTCAGAAATCACTTCCTATAAAGCATCTTGAAGTGATTTCACAATAAAATTAAAAACATATTGTTGTATGTGTCACAGGCGCGGTAGCAGCTACTCTAGAGTAAAGACTCCTCACGACGTTGCCTTTTCATGCTTTTGTTCAGTGAAAGCTATTTACAGTGCAGAGTCAGTACTATGTACATGTTGTCAGTCTGGTTCAGAACCTCCGAATGGGGCTTCCCGCGTTTTCCTCCAGCAAAGTAGCCTGGGAACATTGAATCTCCGCCCACGCCGCTTTTTGCGCAATTCTGGCGTTGGCGGGAGCGGTCTTCTGGTCACACTTTCCCTGCTTCCCATTTCCTCTCCTGAGCGGAGCAGTGGCTCTGATACCTTACCTGAGCCATGCTTCCTGATTCCCTGCTTGAGACATCCCCCTCCCCGCTCCCACTGGCGCTGGGAGATGAGCTTGAGCTCAAGAGGGGAGGAGGCTGTCTGTAACTGCTCTCCCTCACAGTATGCACCTCAATCTCTGAGTGGCAAGAGACACCAGGCGTTTTCCTGCACCTACCAGGTGGTTGGTTTCCTTGGAATGAAGGCTGATGGAGAGACTACTGCAATGTCCTCTACGTGGAGCTACCTTTGAAAGTGGCCAGGAAACTACAACTAATCCAGAATGCGGCAGCTAGACTAGTGACTGGGAGTGGCTGCCGAGACCACATAACACCGGTCCTGAAAGACCTTCATTGGCTCCCAGTACATTTCCGAGCACAATTCAAAGTGTTGGTGCTGACCTTTAAAGCCCCAAAAGGCATCGGCCCTGTATACCTGAAGGAGCGTCTCCACCCCCACCATTCAGCCCAGACACTGAGGTCCGGCTCTGGGGGCCTTCTGGTGGTTCCCTTCCTGTGAGAAGTGAGGTTACAGGGAACCAGCTGTGGGATGGAACACTGGGGCAGACAAGTCACAACAGTTCCTAGAGTGTCCATTAACAGGAACTCACCTGGAGGGACTTCTGACTAAGTCCCTGTTCCCCCAGACATGCAAATGAGATGGTTTAGCTGGGACAAAAGCCCCTAGCCAGCAGCCATTCTCTCTCTTAGCCATCTCCTCTTCAATGGGAACACGTCTCCAGAGAATCTACAGTTAGGATGGTTCTCCCTCTTGGCCTGCTGCCAAGAGTGAGACCCGATGGAGCCTCACTTTACTAAGTAGTCTCCAGTTGTATATATATTTGTAACTTTTCTAAGCAAGCCTGCCTTTCTGAGATTATGCTGTTAACTCAGGATGAAACTGTAAGTAAACTCTATATTATTTTATAAACACTGTGTTGTGTATTTCTTTTAAGAGGGACAAAGGGGACTTTGTCAGGATGTATAATATTGAAGTATAATATTAAAGTATAAAGTATAATATTATTGTACAGGTTTTAGCAAACCTGAACGCACACGCTTTGCTGCGCACAAAAGGGGAATGTCACTCTGCTGATATTGGAAGCTTGTTAACACAAGCTTGGATAGGATCTATCTAATAATATATCCTAATCCACATCCCTAACATTCCCACACCAGCCAGAGGGCCTTCTTGGTAGTGGCACCCGCCCTATGGATGTCAAGGAAATAAACAACTACTGTATCTGACTTTTCAATGTTTAGGTATGTTTCTAATGTTTGATGTTTTATCGTGTTTTTAATATTCTGTTGGGAGCCACCCAGAGTGGCTGGGGAAACCCAGCCAGATGGGTGGGGTATACATACATACATACATACATACATACATACATACATACATACATACTGGGGTGCAAGTAACAGTATGCATAGGATTTGCTGCTTAAGTTATTGGAAGTTTGTTCCCCTTGAAATCCACAGCACTCAAAGCCATTGTGAACGTCTTACGTCCATTTCAACAGAGCCAAAAGGAGATTTGTCTGAATGCAACACATAGAAATGCAACGCATGAACAAGTCCAGAGAGGGAACTGAGTTAATAGAGTAAGAAGAAGAAGGGAACAAGGGGGAAATGGAGAAAGGAAGCGGCAAACCGCTTCTTGCAAAAGTTAAACAGCGGTTTCCTGCATCTAACCAACGGAGCTATCTATCTGATGGAAGCCGGAACTACGGTAATTACTGTTTCATTCCAAAGCAACATTTATATCTTTGGTAATTAAAAGAATTAAAAGGATGAGGTTTCTTTTTTTTTTTTTTACACCAATCACACTACCCTGCATCAGGTACACAAAATCCTAACAAAACTGACCCCTTTCCAGTCCTGGGAGGAGCACGGGAAACGTTCGCACAACACACCTACACACTGCAGCCGACACACTTTTGTCTTGCGACACACAGTTTGGAAAGCTCTGCTCATTTTCCAGGTGCAAAAATGCAAATAAATCATATTTCTTAAAGCTACGGCAGTCTCTGCCTTGTCTCAATACTCCAAAGGAACACAGACCCTGGGTGAGTGCTGGGAACCCACTGGAATCCTGCTACTGCTCAGCAGAGACTGGGGGAGACCCCCAACTTTTGTAACAATATCATATACAGTACAGTGGTACCTTGGTTTACAACCATCATCCGTTCCGGAGGTCTGTTTGTAAACCAAAAATGGTTGTAACCCAAGGCACGCTTTCGCCAATGGGGCCTCCAAAAAATTTTTGTTCGTAATCCTATATAATAATATGCAAGTGTCTCTGCGTCCAGATTCCCTGTGTCCCTGTGTCCGTGCTACTGTGCATGTGCCCCACGGACACAGGGATTGGACGCAGAGACTTGACGCACACACACACGCTCTCCCCACCCCCACCGCTCTGCCTACCGTTTCCCTCGCAGTCCTCAGAAGAATCGCGGCCTTCTCCTGGGCGCCCACCAGCCAGCTGGGCTCAGCGGAACGCCCCGACGAAGCGGCGGCCATGGGAGGGGCCAATCCCCCCCCACGCACCGCCGCCGCCCAAAAAGGCTGAATGCTCTAGCGCCCGTTTATTAAACAGGCTGAATGACACTAGTAATAATAATACAAGGGTTGTAATCCAAAAAAAGGGTTGCAAACGCACTTCCGGGTTTGACGTGTTTGTAATCCAAAACGTATGCAAACCAAAGCGTATGCAAACCAAGGGATCACTGTACACAAGAGTTCTTCAACCTCGGGTCCCCAGATGGACTACAACTCCCATCACCTTCAGTCAGCTTAGTCAATTGTCAGGGATGATGGGAATCGTAGTCCCATTGTTGGCTGAAGAACGCTGATCTACACCAGCAATGACTCTCTAAGGATTCAGACGGGAGTGGGGGGTGAGGATCTTCCCCAGTCCTACGCAGGTGCCAGATGGGTTGAGAATAGGACCTTCTTCCTGCAAATCACTTCCATACAAAGCAGCCTGCCCACCCCTTTCTACCTTGAACTTGAGTCTGATAAACGATGAAATACTTGGAGGTGCCGCAGCTCTCGAATTCCTCGCCGTTGCATTTTTGGGAGCAGAGCTGCTCGTCTTCCCTCTCGTGCAACGTGAAGAGGGTCGTAGGGAAGCCGCAGTAGCAGGCGGTGGCAGCCAGCGCCGCGAGTGGGTATTCCTGGTGGAAGCAACAGGGGAGAATAATTTTGTGCAATGCCTTTGAGGAGGAGTGCAGTTAGAATCATAGAACTGTAGAGTTGGAAGGGTCCCCGGGGGGTCATCTAGTCCAACCCCCAGAATGGGCAGTGGTGCAGGATGATGGAAGTTGTAGTCCCTCTGGAAGGCCACAGCAAAGAAGAGGAAGTACCAACAAAGGAGGAATGGATAACTAAGGTGATAGACTATGCCGAAATGGCAAAGACGACCGTGAAAATCCGGGACAAAGATGAAAAAAAAAGTTTATGCAAGGCTGGGCTGAATTTATAGAATATCTTAAGGTCCACTGTAAAGACTTAAAAAACATTAGCAGGATTGACATAGCATCTATGAAGTAATGTGGATTAGGGTCATCAATGGACTTGTAATGAATGGAAAACTAAAAATGTGTAAGGTAATAAAGGGGAGAAATTGGAAACTCTGTCTCTAGAAAAGATGAATAAGTAAGTACCAGTAATTTGGATGTTAAATTGTTATTGAAAATTGAAAATAAAATATGAAAAAGGGAAGGCCACAGCAATATCTGGATGCCCTCATCGTGTTGGGCACAGCTGTGGGGTCTTGGGTTCAAATCTCCATTAAGCTGTGAAACTGAATTGAATAATTTAGGGGCGCTTTCCATCTGCTGCTCTAAGACACCCCTACCAGTGCATTCTATGAGGGGCTTCCCCTGCAATTGAAATGAGGCTGCAGTCAGTGCAGAATGCTGCAATACAGTTTCTGACAAGGGCGAGACCATAGAACACCCCTGTTTAGAGATCGGCAACTCATCTTTTCAGCGCCTGATAAAAACATTTCGGTTTAGACGAGCCTGCTTGGATATGTGGAATGCTTAGAGGTGTTTTGATCTGTTTTTAGATTATCATTCATTTTAATTATCTTCTTAGAAATAGTGGCTTTTAACTGTTTGTACTGATTATTTGATAGTTTTCTTCCTTTTGTAAGCCACTTGGTTTTTTTAAATATATAATCAATAGGTATATAAATTTTATGGGGGGGGGAATAAATTATATGTATACAGTCATACCTCGGTTTAAGTACGCCTTGGTTTGAGTATTTTCAGTTTAAGTACTCCGCGGACCTGTCTGGAACACATTAATCCACTTTCCATTACTTTCAATGGGAAAGTTCACTTCAGGTTAAGTACGCTTCAGGTTAAGTACAGACTTCCAGAACCAATTACACTCATACCTCGGGTTAAGTACGCTTCAGGTTGAGTACTCCGGGGACCCGTCTGGAACAGATTAATCTACTTTCCATTACTTTCAATGGGAAAGTTCGCTTCAGGGTAAGTACGCTTCAGTTTAAGTACTCCACGGACCGTCTGGAACGGATTAATCCACTTTCCATTACTTTCAATGGGAAAATTCGCTTCAGGTTTAAAGTACGCTTCAGGTTAAGTACAGACTTCCGGAACAAATTGTGTTTGTAAACCAAGGTACCACTGTATTTCACAGGGTTGCTTCCCTGCACATTCCCTCTGGATATGTGCAAAAAAATTTTTACACACAATTTCCCCTAATATATGCATTTTTGAAAGCCATTCTCCTATAAGGAATGCATTTTTGGAGGTAATTTTCCACGAACGTACACTTTTTGTGTGTCCCATCTCCCTTCTTTGCACACATTCGTTGGCTGAGTAACATGTTGCAAACATTTGCGGAAGTGCAAAGTTTGAAGGTGCAGTTGAGTTGATGTGTTTTTGCTCAGAAATGTGGACCGGGCAGGGTTGCATTGCAAATGCAAACCAAATTTCTCTCCCTTCCCAAAGCAGTGGTGTGGAAATTGCTGTTGCCGTCAAAGAGTTATTTACTACAGTCAAGAGTTTTACAGCCAGGCTTATGGCACCCCTTTCAAAAGCACGGCCCAGTGGCAGTTGGATAATGCGCGAGTTTGTCACCTGGACGAAGGCCGCTTAAAAGCCCATGGAGTACGACATCTGTGCCCTCATTTGAGCCTTAAAGCACAGAGTTATGAAGGCCGTGGTGAGGCCTGACAGGCAATTTAATACCCGGGAAGGCAGCAAGGCTGGGTTAATCAAAGGGCATGCCACAATGAGTTTGTGTTGCCGCCTCAGAGAGCTGGCTGACAACAGCAGGGGCAAGGCCCAAACTGTGTGCCGTAAGAAAGCAGAGATAGTCCGTGGTGGGGTGTGGGAGGCCAGGGTTCGAATCCCCATTTGGCCATGAAGCTCATTCTCTCCAAGTGTCCCGAATTGCCAGGGACAGTCCTGGAATTGCAAAGGTGCCTCGGTTCCCTTTTTTCAGTTTTCTTGGAGAACAATCAAAAGCGCTGTGTGTAGGGGCAAAAACAGAGTCCTGTTTCTACTGGTGTGTGTGTGTGTGGTGAATACCTGCACCAAAATGAAGGAAACTGTGAAGCTTTTCCTATAATTTTGAAGGAAAGGGTCACCAATCCGCTTTAAATTTTCAACTGCCATGCTTCCACAGCCAGCCATTTCTTAGGAAATGCAGGGAGTGTTGATTCCTTTCTTGTAAATGGAGAGCCTTACACTGTATACTCAGAAGGAAGTCCCACTGTATTCAATGGTGCTTGCTCCCAAGTAACTGTGTCAAGACTGGGCAGCCTTACATGGCAATCCTAAGCATTTTTAATCAGAGCTAAATCCCACTGAGTTCAATAGGATTTGCTCTCTCCTGGTCACTCTCACAGTTTCTATTATTTCTTCTGGAAACGATGCCTTATGAGGAACGGCTTAGGGAGCTGGGTATGTTTAGCCTGGAGAAGAGAAGGTTAAGGGGTGATATGATAGCCATGTTCAAATATATAAAAGGGTGTCATATAGAGGAGGGAGAAAGGTTGTTTTCTGCTGCTCCAGAGAAGCGGACAAGGAGCAATGGATTCAAGCTACAAGAAAGAAGATTCCACCTAAACATTAGGAAGAACTTCCTGACAGTAAGAGCTGTTCAGCAGTGGAATTTGCTGCCAAGGAGTGTGGTGGAGTCTCCTTCTTTGGAGGTCTTTAAGCAGAGGCTTGACAGGCATATGTCAAGAATGCTTTGATGGTGTTTCCTGCTCGGCAGGGGGTTGGACTGGATGGCCCTTGTGGTCTCTTCCAACTCTATGATTCTATAATTCTCCCTTTGACCATGCATCCTCATCCCACCAGCAACCCCCTGGCTCTGAGTCTTCTCCCCTTGGGGGTTCCCAAGCTGGTGGCTCCCTCCTCTGCATGCAGTCAATCCATGGCAGTCTCCCCCTTCTGTCTGCAAGATCGTACCCCTTGGGTTCCAATCCCAAGCTTAGGACATTGAGGGGCACTGTCCTTCTTCTCTTGGCTAGCTTACCTTTCCTGTGCAGAAGTCCACGCACTGGTCCACAGACATGTTTCTCATGATCTTGCTCACCGGCAAAGCCAAGGAGATGTTATCCGGCCGGCGGAAGCATCCGCGGAATATGGCGCTGCCGTCTAACCGGGAGAGGAGAGAAAAGTGGAGGGAAGGAAGCAGTTAATGGCTGAGCTCCCAGAGTCAAAGGCAAACTGCTGATCCTGCAGGATTCCCCAACGGTGCTGGCTGGCAAGCGTCCTTTGAAATTGAGCATTCGAAAAGGATTTCTAGGATTTCTCAGCCTGATCATCTAGCTCAGCCCAGGCCATCATTTCTAGGAAAAGAGGTGCTGGAACTCACCATGAACGCCTCCTTTGTTCTCTTATAATGACAATGGTGCTGGAGCGGAGTTCTGGCTGGAGAAAAGCCATGGGCCTGATCCAGCAAGGCTCTTGGGGGACTTCGAAGTCTTGTTTCTCAAGTATTGGGCCCCACACCCACCACCCCAACATACAAAAAATACATTTGAAACCAACTAGAAGATCATGTGATAAAGCCAACCATTTCCTCCCTGACAGAGTTCCCCACCCATCCACTTGGGTGGCCATGGGTGGGCAACGTCTAGCCCTGTGTTTCAGAATACCTCCTGGCACTCCCCATTTCTTCCAACCCAAACAGGACTACGGTGCCCATGTGCCAGTGTTGGGCAGGGGGAGTCAATGTGCCGCCTTCCAGATGTTGCTGAACTACAACTCCCATCTTCCCTGACTGATGGGAGTTGTGGTCCAAAACGTCTGGATTGCCTTTCTTAGGAGCTACACACCAAGCCACTGCTTGAGATAACCAAACCAACTCTACCAAGGCTTCCTGAAATAATATTTGCACAGTCCTCTTTGCAGATTTAACCTGAATGACGACTCGAACTGGAATGACAGAGCGGATCCAAAACAGATTAGGCTTCATTCAGATGCTACAAAGGCAGATACAAGGTGAATATTTGCGTCACTGCACATCTCTAGAGGGAGATGTGAAAATCCTATGGGTTACTGGGATGTAAGCAGACACCAAAGGATTGCTTCCTAGGTTAATTTCTGGGGGAGGGGGGGTTATTTTAAAAAATTGCCTAGGATTTATTGATTCACTGATAAGAGCGCTTTTCAATTACCATTTTTATGGTCTTTTAAAATGTACTAATATGTTGAAAATTGACCCCGTTCAAAAAAATTAAAGCTCACAAATTAGAATATTGGGTCTGTAAAAGTCAGCAAATAGCTTTCTTCAAATGAGAGGTCAAAGAAAGTCAGACAGTTTTTGGCACATCAGCATCTATTTGTTGATTTTTAACATAGCCAGTAATCTAGTAGAACAGTTCCAACTTCATATTGGTCTTTTAAAAGGGGAAATAGGATCATCTGAAGAAGGTTTAGATGAATTAAAGAAAATGAAATGTGGATCCAATTCATTCAGTCATTTTGATTTTGATTCTGCTATAGATTTTGGAAAGCAGTTTCTCTGCATCCTATATATCTTGAGATATCATCCCCAAACTTAGTATGAGGGTTGCTGTTTGGACATTGGCTGACATTTTGAATCAAAATGGTGGACCAAAACATGACTTTGAGGGGACTTCATCCGTTTTTTTGACATACCGTAGGTTTCGCCACCTCTTGAGATATTGTCACCAAACTTAGCACAATAGTTCCTGAGGTGAGATGGCAGGCTTTGTGACTGTTTGGACAACAGGCACCATTATGAATCAACACGGTGATCCCAAACATCCTCTTGGTGTGAACTGCCCACAAGGTTTCGACCACCTCTTGAGATATCAACAAAGTCAGCATGATTTTGGTCTGCCATCTTGAGTCAAAATAGTGCCTGGTGATGTTTGGATACCAGACACTATTTTGACTCAAGATGGCAGACCAAAATGTGGCTTTGACATCACTTTACCCCATTTTTGGTGTGGTGGAACTCACAAATTACACTACAGTATCCACTTAAAAAAAACAAACAATATTTTTTAGTTTCTAAAAAATCCAGGGCAGCTCCAGGCATGCCCTGCTATTAGGTGATTTGGGGAGGGGAGAGTAAGACGTGAAAGAAAAATTAGTATTATCTACTATAAATTTTTGGAAAGCGTTTTGTCCATCTGTTCTCTTTAGGTTTGGCTGCCTCTCAAGTTATCATTGCCAAACTTAGCACAAAGCTTCCCAAGGTGGGGGCAGCAGTCATAATCAACGTTTGGATGCCAGGAGTGATTTTGAAACAAGTTGATGGCTTGAAACATTCCTTTTTTTAAAAAATATATATATATATTTTTATTAATTTTCCAATTAAAACCAATTATATCACATTCATTATTTCAAATTATACACATATATATATCAATCAAACCGAATGTTATGCCAAATCGTCTAGAGAATTTTTTATTTGGGTTCCCATGCTTCAAGAAATTGGGGATTCCTCGCAACCGTCCACTGCCGTATTTTTTCTAAAGTTCAAATCGTCCTCCAAGTTCATAATAATCCAGATCTTCCCCTTACAGTCACATAGATGTTTTCCACTTTCAACCGATTGTTTCCCAGCTGCTGAGATAAATATCAAACAAGGTTTCACAAATGTTCTTTCTCCTGTGTGGGTTAATCAGTCCAGCCTCCCCATAAATCTTCTTAGTCTGGAGCTCCCTGTTGCGTCGAAGCAGCGCCATCTTAAAAAGCTCAAATCACTTTCGTTTTCTCTCATAGCCATGAAGATTAACGATCTTTATAAAATTTACAGCTTTTCCAGGCAGAAGACCCAAACATCAAACCATAAACTCTTGGTAAATTAATGGATCTCCTTGCCCTATAGCTGAACTTAGCTTCAGGTCGCTGCTCCAATTCAAAGTGCGTCACAGCTCATAAATCCTCCGAACGCGTCCAGGACTCCTTCCGTCCGACTAGGGGGGGGGGGCTTTTCTCATCGGCAACTCCACATCTTTAAAAAATATGCTCAGTAACAACAGTTTATAAAGTTCAACTCACACAGTCTTTTGCTTCTCTTTCACTCCAAACAAGCCAGGACATCGCGTCTGGGAAGGTACGAAGTAACTCATATGAAGAAAAACAAAACAAAACTCAATTCCCTTATTGCTCCGTCCCCATCAATCATTCTTCCAGATGATATACAGCCTTTGACTCCTCTCCCTCAGCAGCATAAATTTCTCAGCAGTAAACAGCGCTTCTTCCCCTCCTTCTGAAGTATGTCCATAGTTTTAAGCCTAATTATCTTCTTTAACCATGGAAATCCCCGCCATGCAGATTAGCGTCCGGGAGTCCTGGCCCTCGTAAGTGCTTTTCAGCCCAAGCTCCCCCCACTCCATAAACAGTCGGAGTGGGTCTGGGGGCATCGCGGGCCAGCGGCCCCTCTCCGTAACCCCCGGAGAGGGTAGGGGGTTGCCATTTACTCCCCTAGCAACCGCCAAATTCCTTACGAAGGTCAGAGGGATGGGAAACAGGTCCGCCATTCCTGCCGGCGGAAACCGGAACCTCGGCTTGAAACATTCCTTTGGGATGGCTTCACCCATTTGGGGGCATAGGTTCAGTTGCTACTGAAAGCATAGAATCATAGCATTCGAAGGGACCCACAACTAATCCAAAATGCGGCAGCTAGACTGGTGATTGGGAGTGGCCACCGAGACCATATAACACCAGTCCTGAAAGACCTACATTGGCTCCCAGTACGTTTCCAAGCACAATTCAAAGTGTTGGCGCTGACCTTTAAAGCCCTCAACGGCCTTGGCCCAGTATACCTGAAGGAGCATCTCCACCCCCATCGTTCAGCCCGGACACTGAGGTCAAGCTCCGAGGGCCTTCTGGTGGTAATCTTCCTGCGAGAAGTGAGGTTGCAGGGAACCAGGCAGAGGGCCTTCTTGGTAGTGGCACCCGCCCTGTGGAACGCCCGCCCATCAGATGTCGGGGAGATAAAGAATTACACAACTTTTAGAAAACATCTGAAGGCTCTCCTGTTCAGGGAAGTTTTTAATGTCTGACATTTTATTATTTTTTATATTTTGCTGGAAGCCACCCAGAGTGGGTGGGGAAACCCAGCCAGATGGGCAGGGTATAAACAATAAAATTATCATCATCATCATTAATGGGGGATTTAATTTATATTTATACTTTAAGCAATGTTAATTTTATTATAGAAAATAAATAAATATGATGAAGAAAAAAACCCGACCCCCTTCCAATTTATTTGTCCAAGTTCTTTATCAGCACTATAAGCCATGAAGCCAACGGGAACTCTTATTCCTGTCATTTGGAAAATTGCATCTGTCACCAACATCCGGACTATTTCTAAGCAAGCTGCCATAGCTCCTGTTTCACCGCTTTTATGCCAAACCACAGCTCTCCACTATCGATCTCTCCCTCTTTAGCTCTCTTTCTCTCTTGAGGGAATTCTACAGTTCTCACGAACTCTGCACAAATCAAAAGCTAAAATTAATCTCTCATGGCCACTGGCCACCAATTGTTAACAGCGACTAAGGTTAGACCAATGGGCTCCTCTTTCAATTGTTGAATTTGAAAAGCACTGGTGTGTGTGTGTATCTGTTGGGAGTAACACAACAAGACTTGTTGTTGGTTACCTGAACCAGTGGGGTGGGTGTGTCGATAAGATAGAAAGGCAACTTATTCCTCCAGCAACAACCCTTGTAACTGTACAGTAGGACTGCAACTTTTTTGAGTTTTACAATCTAGGTTCATCATTGTTCCACAGAACTGTGTATCGCTTTAAAAGAAAGAAAGAAATGTAGTGGCCTAGTTTCGCAGCTGTGGGAGAGCACAGCAGCTGATGTCAAGTTGTACTGATTGGGGCGTGTCAGCAATCGCATACAGTATAAGAGGAGGTCTGCGTACCTTGCTCAGTATCCATCTCTCTCTGATACTCTGGTTGTTGAATGGGTCATGTCTCTGTAATTATGTAACTACGATTAGTGTAACTTTTGTTGTTGTTTTTCTTTAATTAAATCCACTCCTATTTATACTCTGCAAGTCTCCTCCAACCGCTTTTTGTTGCGCAATAGCTGCTCTGCTTATATACAGTGGTACCTCGGTTTATGAACACAATTGGTTCCGGAAGTCTGTTCATAAACTGAAGCGTTCATAAACTGAAGCGAACTTTCCCATTGAAAGTAATGGAAAGTGGATTAATCCGTTCCAGATGGGTCCGTGGTGTTCGTAAACCGAAGTGTTCATAAACTGAAGCAAACTTTCCCATTGAAAATAATGGAAAGTGGATTAATCTGTTCCAGATGGGTCCGCGGAGTACTTAAACTGAAGCGTTCATAAACTGAAGCATGGGTGTAATTGGTTCCGGAAGTCTGTTCATAAACTGAAGCGTTCATAAACTGAAGCAAACTTTCCCATTGAAAGTAATGGAAAATGAATTAATCCGTTCCGGATGGGTCCGCGGTGTTCATAAACCGAAAATTCATAAACCGAGGTGTTCATAAACCGAGGTTCTACTGTATATATATACCAACATCTGGTTATGGGCCCAGTCATTGGAGTTGAGGACTGCATGAGTTTTGGAGTTGGAAATGAAGAATAGCTTTAAAAAGTTTTTTTGATGCTGCGGTCCTGTGATTTTTGAGAAGGCAGGATGGTGGACCGGGTTTCTGAAGTTGAAAAGGCTTTGACGTTCCCACAACTTAATGATGAAAATTATAGTTTGTGGGCATTTAGGGTGGAGTCTTAACGTATGCTTTTCATTTTCTGGCAAAATTTGTGGAAGAGCCCACTACGCAATATTTTCCTGCTCTTAAGAGAGTAGTAATGTATCTCAAACATACAAAACATTATAGGTTGCAGTTTACATCATGTGTTGACAAAGGTTTTGAGATTTTCTGCAATGCATCTCACGCAGTGGAGCAAAATAATTACAGAGGTGTGTCTGGTATGGTGTTTTATTATAATGGATGTCCTTTTGAATGAAAGTCGGAAAATCAAACAATTGTTTCTCTCCACAACTGAGAGTGAACTGTGCACCTGTGTTCAGGCTATTCGTGATATTGAATGGTATTTGCAAATAATTAAAGATTTGAAGATGCAAGTAACATTACCAGTGAAAGCTTATCTTGATTCACAGAGGGGACTTGCTATTCTGTGTTCAGAAACAAATACACAACGCACTAGAGTATTGAAATTGCGTTTGCAATTTGTAAAGAAAATGATTGCTGAAAAAACAGCTGTATTTCTGTATGTACCAGGTGATAATCAAATTGCAGATATTTTTTACTAAAGTGCTTCCAAAGGTCACACATGAAAGATATGTACAAAGTATGCTTAATGTTGTTCCACAATAATGAACCGCAGGGGAGTTGTTGAGTGTTTTACAATCTAGGTTCATCATTGTTCCACAGAACTGTGTATCGCTTTAAAAGAAAGAAAGAGATGTAGTGGCCTAGTTATGCAGCTGTGGGACAGCACAGCAGCTGATGTCAAGTTGTACTGATTGGGGCGTATCAGCAATCTCATACAGTATAGGAGGAGGTCTGCGTACCTTGCTCAGTATCCATCTCTCTCTCTTTTCCTCTGATACTCTTATCCTCTGGTGGCTGAATGGGTCATGTCTCTGTAATTATGTAACTACGATTAGTGTAACTTTTGTTGTTATTTTTCTTTAATCAAATCCACTCCTATTTATACTCTGCAAGTCTCCTCCAACCGCTTTTTGTTGCGCAATAGCTACTCTGCTTATATATACGCCAACAAACTTATGTATTCCTTATGTTTCCGGGGGTTGCACTTAAAGGCAAAATCACGCAAAGTCAGAATGATCCCCAGAACTACCACCAATGTCAGACATCTCATGAAATTTGGGGGTGCAAAACGCAGGGGCTTTTTCTGCAAAATGCTGCAAAGACTTGCTGCTAGATTTGATGGCTTCATTCTTCTACTTTTTTTCTGCGTCCCAAAATCTTAATAATTTCCATTGTATTCCATTCAGATATAATAATCCCTCATATGACACCTACAATATTGTGATTTGATTCGTGTTGCTATATCAGGTAATTTATAAAGTTTCAAGTGAGGAACCCTGTAATCCTTATTCTTTCCTGCACATGATGTTTCCCCATCCATATACAGTGGTACCTTGGTTTGCGAACACAATCCATTCCGCGGAGGCGTTCGCTCGCCAAAGGCATGCTTCTGTGCGTGAACGAAACGCCGATAGAACGCTTCTTCGCACGCACATGCTGTGCAGATTGCTTCTCCGCATGTGCAAGCTGCGCAGATCGCTTCTGCGTATTCGAGCACCGCGGAACCTGGATGTAAACACTTCCGGGTCCGCGACATTCATAAACGGAGGCGTTCGTAAATGGAGGTAGGCGTAAACCGAGGTTCCACTGTATGGTGTTTTATCCTTCCTTCCTACAATTTTTGATGGTTCCCATCATGCCTCGGGAGAAGCGGTTATCTCAGTTTCCAAAAGTCAAAGCATCACTTCATCCCATGATTTGGCTTCCAGTAAACAAGCCATCTTCGCCATTTTTCCAGCCTAGGAAGAACGGTCTGAATCCAGACTGCAAATAGTTAATCCGAAAGCTTCTATTCCTACAGCTGGTAGACTCCTTTCTTCCCTGCCACTGATTTATGGCCAATTGTCCTTATCTCAAACACATTCCTTTATGAATAACGCAGGTTTGGGAGGACTTTGCTGCATATTTTGAAAGCGTAGCATTCCCTCCCCCTTCCCTCTCAGTTCCTTTATTTCATACACACAGTTCCAGTTTTGTTAAATTCCAAAATTATATTCTAGTTTCTTCCTTTCTCACTTGTACGTGTATATTGCATTCCAGGGAGGTTTGCCCTATCATAAACGTAGAGAAAAACTGCACCATCTCTCTCACCAAATGAAATCCCCTCTCAATCCAAACCTTTTAAATTCTTGTAGCTGGGTTCATTTTCTCAGTTTCTCATCTCATCATCTCTAGCACGCGCCTGTAGTTTACAAAAACCAAGTTAGCACGATCACCTGTGCTTCCAAAAATGGGATCGGAGGGTCGTGGCAGCCAGAGTACTCCATGCACCCAGTGCCTTTGCTTGCCCTCACATTCCATGGGGAAGCGAGTGCCAGACAGTCAGGCAAATTGCAGGTGAGAGCCAGGTTCCTCTCTCAACTGAAGGGGAATGCAGAAAATGCCATTCCCCCATCATTTTCTGATTAGCTCTCTCTCTCTCTCTCTCTCTCTGCTGTGTTGGGAGAGGCGTCCATCCCCTGGCGCACAGGAAGCACGAAGGGCACTGCAAAAACACCTTTTGGCCTTTTCCTTCACAGGCTTGCTACCGTATGGACAATTGTGCTTCCTCCTGTAGGTTGCCAGCTCGATCTCTCTGCCCCATGGCCCACCAAGGTTTCCCCATAATCCCTTCCCTTCCCCTGCCTTCCTGGATTCTCCTCTCTGCCTTTGACATTTAAGCATCAGCTAATGAGCCACCCAGCCCACCTTCTTAACTACAGAAGACAAGGAGGAACGCAATGAATGCAAAATTAGAGGCAAGATGCAGAAAAGCCTTTGAGAGCAGGGAAGAGATCAAAAGCCCATTTCAAACTCATTAAGGCAGCTCAAGCACCTAGACCTTCCTTTCACACACTATAGTCCCTGCATTGCACTCAATTGGTCGGCTGAGAGTGCTCTGTGAGGGATTCCTTCCCTCCCGCAAACACCTTCACACATTTTCCAATCCTGACTACTGTATCCCTGGTTGTAGATTGCCAGTGTTCACAAATGCACCTCAAGCGTAGGATATGAGATCATGGCGCAGCATCCAAAGAACCTCAGTTTTGGTTTTGAAACCCAAGCTTTCTAGTCCTTGTGAAAATAAGAACACAGAGCCATCCGGATCAGGCCAACGGCCCATCAAGTCCAGCATCCTATTCCCAAAGTGGCCAGCCTGGTGCATGTAGGAAACTAGCAAGCAGGACCCAAGCACAAGAGCTCTCTTCTTGCCTATGATTTACAGCAGGCACATCCAACAGGTAGATTGTGATCTACCAGTAGATCACTGGATGTCTGTGGTAGATCACTGCTAGATCACTGGCACCCTTAATAAAAGCTCACCCAAAATTTTCCTCCTCCCTAAAAAAAGCTGAACTATGACCTGAAGCCCTAAACAAAAATGGGCCTCCCTCCCTCCTAAAAGAAGCTCAACAAGTTTGACCTAAACCCCCCAAAACAGGGCTTCCCTTCCTTAAAGAAACTCAACAGCTTTGACCTGTACCCCCCAAAAGGGGGTAGACCACTCCCAGTTTTTAACTCTGTGAGTCTCTTGGGAGGTGGCCACCCCCGATTTACAGCAACTGGTATTCAGAAGCATTACTGTCTCCAACCATGGAGGGAGAGCATAGAGCATCTCTGTGCACTCCTGGGGGAGTGAGGTCCATAGTTTAACTACACCCTAGTAATGGTACGGTATGGGACGCGGGTGGCGCTGTGGTCTAAAACAATGAACCTCTTGGGCTTCCGCCGATTGGAAGGTCGGCGGTTTGAATCCCCGCAACAAGAGTGAGCTCCCGTTGCTCTGCCCCAGCTCCTGCCAACCTAGCAGTTCGAAAGCACGCCAGTGCATGTAGATAAATAGGTACGGCTGGGGCAGGAAGGTAAATGGCATTTCTGTGCGCTCTGGCTTCTGTCATGGTATTCTGTTGTGCCAGAAGCGGTTTAGTCCTGCTGGCCACATATGACCCAGAAAGCTGCCTGTGGACAAACGTGGCCTGAAAGCGAGATGAACGCCGCAACCCCATAGTTGCGTTTGACTGGACTTAACCGTCATGGGGTCCTTTACCTTTTTTTTTTTTTAACAGCCAAGTAAAATTACCAGAGGGTATGTAGCAGCTGCAGCTGTTGTGAGGGTATAGGGTGGAGGGTCTAGTGTTCTGCAAGATGCATCCCTAATAGCCAACAGGATCAGAGTTACTTCCCTTGAGCTATTAGGACACCTTGATCTCAGTGCCATGATCCCTAGGCTCTGCTCCCTTGGGCTGCCCTAGTTCTCGATCCCAAATGAGTCAATACTTACACCTCCTTGCAGACTCTTGGGCCAACTCCAGGCGGTAGATTGAGAGTCGGTTCACCCCACCACAAATGTTGCTCTTTTCTCCCTTACACTCCATGTTGCATTCAGAATCACTGACGTTCGCCGCTTGGATCTTGTGGCCACAATAGCATTCGGCCCCAAACTCTAGGCCTGCAAAGAGGTAACCCCTGGAAAGGAGAGAGAGAGAGAGAGAGCGCATTTTGTTTGGAGGTTTGGTGGTGGTAGCGGCGGCCTATGTTCAGGTTCAGTGGCTGGACCTGAAAGCTGAACGTCTGTGCAGCGTCCTTGGTGCTGAATTGCACCTTCCGATATCTCATGCTGTGCAGCCCCCCTAGAAATTGGCCACTTTGCAGGTAAAGGATGTCTCCTTTTTATAATATGCTGAGATAAAACAGCTGCTTAGTCTTGAAAGAGAACAAAGTCAGAAGGAAGGAAAGACAAGAAAAGGAGAAAGCTAAAGAAAGGGAAAGCAAGAAAAAAGGAAAAGAAAGGAAAAAACAAAACAAAGAAGAAATAAGAAGAAAAATAGAAGGATTTCTGGCTCTCTTTGCTGCTGCTACATATGATATTCATTCCTTAAGATCCAACCATTCTATCTGCTATAAGCCAGTATTTTTCCAATCTTCAAATACAGTGGTACCTCTACTTACGAATAACTCTACTTATGAATGTTTCTACTTACGAACGGAGCTCCGTCCGCCATCTTGGATGCAGTTTAGATAGGGTTTTTTCTACTTACGAATTTTTAGATAGGGTTGCTTCGACTTACGAATTTTTTCGCCCAATGCATTCCTATGGGATTCGACTTACAATTTTTTTCGACTTACGAATGTGCGTTCGGAACGCATTAAATTCGTAAGTAGAGGTACCACTGTGCAGGTATTACAAGTTCATTTTTCACGCGCAAAAAGTTCATAAGAAATGTCCAATCCATAACAAATGTCACTAATGATTTTTCTCTAATTAAACACGTTAACGTTCCCATCTCAGCCACGTCCAATAGCTTTATCAGCTGTTCTTCTAACATGGCTAACCCATCTTTGTGCAGGTAGCAATCAGGTGAGGGATGCTTCCACTGTAACTGCCTCACCACGGAAAGGCTGCCTGCACCTGTGCCATGGTCCAGCAACAGATACCAGACAGATACCAGATATCCTATATACCCAGTGTCCTCACTACAGTCCTGCTGGAAATGTTGGAAAATGCCCTGGGGGTGCCCCTGCAGCCCCCAAACTCCAAGCGTCCTCTGGTATCCCTTCCCTGTACACTATGTACAGACAAAGGAATCATAGCGTCCTCTCTTTCCAGCTCCGAGAGAACACAGGAACAAGTAAAAGCAAAAGTACAGAACAATAAGTACATACAGCGGAAGAGATAAGACTGTCTTCCATTCCCACACTCTTCCCAGACAGGCTTGTGAAGTACACCAATCACATCTGCAGCATCAGAGGCATGAAATACTAACAGGAAATTGGTCCTCTGAAGATGCTACAGTATTTGCATTGCAAGGAAAGTTCCCATTGTCATGGACACAAATAGTAGTTGGGGGGGGGGACTGTGTTCACTGGGGAAATAACATGGGGGGAGAATTAAAAACCTTCTCTCCCCGCCCCCCTCTGCATGGCTGTTTCAATCTGGATCCCCCATCCACAGGTCCTTTCTCAAAAATCTTGGGCTGGGGTATTGTTTAGGGGGTTCGGGGGATGCTGTTAATTTTTGATATCTTTATTTTGAATCTTACGATTTATGTCGAAATTGTTCAGATTGGTTGGGTACTTTTTTAATGTTTTGTTTATGACTACTTTTGTCATGTTTGTTATGTATTTCTTTTACATGTTGTAAGACGCTTAAGGGACGCGGGTGGCACTGTGGGTTAAACCACAGAGCCCTAGGGCTTGCCGATCAGAAGGTCGGCGGTTTGAATCCCTGCGATGGGGTGAGCTCCCGTTGCTTGCTGTCCCTGCTCCTGCCAACCTAGCAGTTCAAAAGCACGTCAAAGTGCAGGTAGATAAATAGGTACCGCTACAGCGGGAAGGGACGCAGGTGGCACTGTGTTCCAGCTCCTGCCAACCTAGCAGTTCGAAAGCACGTCAAAGTGCAAGTAGATAAATACGGACCGCTACAGCGGGAAGGTAAACGACGTTTCCGTGTGCTGCTCTGGTTCGCCAGAAACGGCTTTGTCATGCCGGCAACATGACCTGGAAGCTGTACGCCGGCTCCCTCGGCCAATAATGCGAGATGAGCGCGCAACCCCAGAGTCGGTCACGACTGGACCTAATGGTCAGGGGTCCCTTTACCTTTACAGCGGGAAGGTAAACAGCGTTTCCGTGTGCTACTTTGGTTCGCCAGAAGCGGCTTTGTCATGCTGGCCACATGACCTGGAGGCTGTACTCGGCCAATAATGCGAGATTAGCACCACAACCCCAGAGTCGGTCACAACTGGACCTAATGGTCAGGGGTCCCTTTACCTTTACAGCGGGAAGGTAAACAGCGTTTCCGTGTGCTACTTTGGTTCGCCAGAAGCGGCTTTGTCATGCTGGCCACATGACCTGGAGGCTGTACTCGGCCAATAACGCGAGATGAGCACCACAACCCCAGAGTCGGTCATGACTGGACTTTAATGGTCAGGGGTCCCTTTACCTTTACCTTAAGATGCTTTTAAATTTTGGAAAGGTGGCATACAAATAAAATGATGGGTGGACGTTCACAACTGAGTCATTCTCAATTCTGCTAATGAGCCCAACTAAGACTCTCTTTGAGACCCTCAAAGACCTGACTGTGAAACAGTTTAGCACAAAACAAAATGTTGAGCCAAGACCATCCACCATCCCTCAGCCTGGCCTACCTCACTGGGTTGTTGTGAGGATAAAAATGGGTGCGTGGTAGGGAGAAGAAAACCATGTACGATAGCCCTAAAATCTCTGGAGGAAGGCAAAGAAAAATAATCCACGATAATGTAATTCATAGTTGAAATGGAATTGTCATGGGCCAAATCTCCATTGGGTCAATTTCCTGTTGCAGTTCTTCCTGCATAGATGTCGTCTGTGCAAAGAAACAATTTGGGTTGCCTCTTGGCACTCGGCGCCAAATGATTTACTCAAAGCGAGCAGGAGGTAACATCACTTTTCAAGAGAAAAAAAATCTCTACGTGCCTTATAGATCATAGAGTGGGACACGAACACATTACTTAAAAGGCTAGGCAGGTTGGGGAAGCCAGTATGATGTGTGTTCTGCAATTGAAGCGATAAGGAAAAGAGACCCAACAGGTGCTGGTGATGTGAGGAGCTCCTGGTCCAGAAAAACAAGGCTGGAAAGGCTCCAGGGAGGTTTTATTTCAACCCAGAATCCCACTTCTGAAAAGTTAGCTACATCCTCACTCACATTGCTCCACACCAGGGAAGCAGGTCCTTTGCCACTCCCGGTGTCATTAGACTCCAGCTTCCCTCATCCCTCGCCTTTTGCCTTTGCTTCTGCAAAATGAGATTTTAGGGAAACCGGACCCTAACCATGTTTCTACCACAGGCCAAACTCTCTCTTGGTACTCCAAGCTGGTTTGAAAGGGCCACAGAGACCACGTTCCCATCATACATTTAAAGCACTATAGACCTGGGATAGCTCAGTTGGTCAAGCACGAGATTCTTAATCTCAGGGTTGTGGGTTCGAGCCCCATGTTGGGCAAAAGAATCCTGCATTGCAGGGGGGTCGAACTAGATGACCCTTGGGACCCCTTCCAACTCTACAATTCTATGATTCTGTGATTCTATGAATACCAGTCATGGCTTCCCCCAGAGAAGCCCGGGAGCTGTCATTTGCTAAAGATGCTGATATTTGTTAAGAGACCGCTATTCCCCTCCCAGAACTACAATTTCAAGAGTTCCCCTGTGGAGAGGAATTGGTTGTTAAACCATTCCGGGAATTACAGCTCTCTGAGGGGAGCAGGGGTCTGCTAACAATTCTCAGCTCCCAGGGTTCTCTAGGGGATGTTGTAGCTGTTTAAAGTGGCGTCATGGCATGGTGTGAATATGGCCTCTTTCGATCCTTATCTCCCAACCGAGCCTTGCCTGCGACCTTTGCTCCTTCAGTTGTTCGAAGCCCCCTCTTCCCCTCCCAGAGCTACAATTCCCAGGGTTCCCTGGGGAGGGAGACGGACTTACTAAATCGCCCCAGGAATCAAAGCTCTGCGAGAAGAGCAGGGGCCTCCCGATAACTCAACAAAAACCACAGCTCCCAGAATTCTCTGGGGGAAGAAGCCATGACTTAAAATGGTTCCCTACTCTCTTTCCACAGCAGCTGCAGGTTCCTCTCGCCAGAGTTTCTAGGCTCCCCGTCTTGTCGAGAGAAGGCCATTCCATTGCAAATGAGGCCTTGCCTTCCCCCCCCCCCCAGTGAGGAAAAAAAAATCGATCTTTCAAAATTACTGGGAGGCGGTGAGGGAGGAAGAAAAACAACCACGGGGAAAGAGTCGAGCCTCTAGAGCTGACAGGAGAGAAATACATTTGATGCCTTGGAATTAATGAAGTCCCAGCTCTCTCGCGCCACCCTACCGTTCGGCGCAGTTGTCTTGGCAACGGAACAATGTCATTTTTTTGTAGTCAAAGAAGGACACTCCGCGCAGGGCTCTCCGGTGGGTGTTGTCGACGTAACAGCCGATGTATTTTGCTGTGAAAGGGAGACAGGTGTTAAAAGGAGCTGCTCTTAATTTTAATTTTATTTCCCACTAGTGTCACCCGCCCTTGTTGAGGGACACCGCAAACAACCAAAATCATTCTTGATGCGTTTTAATTCGAGGAAATCGGGGCAGCGTCCTTCCTCAGGCACATCAGAAGAACCTGCTGGATCAGGCCAAGGGTGGCCTATCGAGTCCAGCATCCTGTTCTCACAGCGGCCAACCAGGTGCCCCAAAGCAAAACCAGCAAGCTGGACTGAGCACAAGAGTCATCTCCCCTCCCAGAGCTTCCAGTAACTGGGATTCAGTATTACTGCTGCCTCCAGCTGTGGAAGCAGAGCTGAGGCTCGGTAATGGCCTGGACAAGACCCGTTTGATGCTTGTCGTACAGGCACTAAGTCCCTTTTCGCAGCCATTTTTTTGCCACCGCCTCGATCTTCCACTTTTGCTAAGCCCCCTCGGAGCATTAAAAGACAAGAGTTTAATGCTCAGCCACGATGACCTGAGTTGCTGCATCCGTTCTGCTTAGCAACACATGATACCCTGGGCGCCTGAGAGCAGAGGCATTGCTGCCTCCTCGGTAGGAACTCTCTCGTTTGCTACTGAGAAAGTCACGGGGCAGCCTGCTCTTAAAGGGATTGTGAGGAGAGCGTGGTCCTTAGCACAACCGTCCCAGCGCCCGGGGAGAGATTCAGGCATTTAGCAATGCTGCCGTGTCCCAGATTTCTGTATTTCCTTTCTCAAAAATGAGCCTTGAACAACTTTCAGGGAAGAAATTATCCATTGTTGTGTACAACTTGCCCACCAGCAGACATCAGTCACGATACAATGTCTTCCTGCCTTTTGGTAGGGAGGAGGTAGCACGGGATTCTTTTGAACTAGCAGCACAACGAAATCACAACGAAACAGCATCTCTGAGTAGATCTATAGGTTTAAAGCACGATATCGTATAATTGTACAGTTGGAAGGGACACCAAACATAATCTACTGTTGTACCTTGGAAGCTGAACGCCTTGCGAGCCAAACATTTTGGCTCCCGAACGACGCAAAAAACCCAGAAGTGAGTGTTCTGGCTGGCAAACGTTCTTTGGAACCCAAACATTTGACACAGGTTCCACAGCTTCTGATTGGCTACAGGAGCTTCCCACAGCCCATCGGAAGCCACGCCTTGGTTTCTGAACGTTTTGGAAGTCGAACGGACTTCTGGAAGGGATACTGTTCGACTTCCGAGGTACGACTGTATTCCAACCCCGCCTGCAATGCAGGAATCTCAACTAAAGCATCCATGACAGATGGCCATCCAACCTCTGCTTAAAAACCTCCAGTGAAGGAGAGTTCACCACCTTCCAGGGGAGTCTGGAAAGCATCTCTGGCCAGATCCACAACACACATTTTCTGTAAAGTTTGGGTGTAGCCTAAAGTGAAAAGGCAGGACCAGGCTGGAACCTGGGGGTGGCTCACTCTAATAGTCCAGCACAGTTGGTGTCAATGAGGAGACTTGCAGCTATGGCTGGAATTTCTGCTCCCCGAAACAGCAGCTCAAGCAAAGCTTCATTTTGCCATCTTCAGTCCCCCAACCCTCCCACCACCCCCTCGGACGCAATCAAGAATGCAGCGAGGGCCTGTTGGGCAGAAACTTCGGCAGTGCGCATCGCTCAGGCTGTTTGTTCAGCGAAGTGTAGCTACTGCCATTTCTTACGCCTATTAAGGTGGGGGGGAGGGAGAGGGAGGGGAGGGCATTCCTCTCCAAGTGCCAGGTGGGCAGTCAGCTGTTCTGTAATCTGTTAAAGCCATGCCTATTAATATGGCCTGACAAGGAACCTGAAGTCTTACTGATTAGGACAGAAATTGCCAGAGGCAGGAAGCTGTGAAAATATCACCCGCTGAGCCAGCCTCAGAATCACAGAAATGGAGAGCTGGAAGGGACCTGCAAAGCAGAGGCGGGTTTAGGGCAGCGCGATCGGTTCGCCCGCACTGGGTGCCGAGCCGAGAGGGCACTGCAACAATGACTTAGAACATAAGGTGAAAGGCCGGGGAACACATCGAATTTTGGCATTGCACAGGACACCACTGAAATTTGAAAGCCTAAAGTCTGCCACTGAGGAAGGATGGCTAAAGTACCCTTGACAGATGACCATCTGAACTCTGTTGAAAAATCTTCAGCGAAGCATTGAAAGGGATCCCAAAATGATCTAGTCCGATCCCCGCATTGCAGGAATTACAGCTAAAGAATCCTTGGCAGGTGGGCCAGCAAACCTCTGCTTTTAAAATCTCCAATGAAGGAGAGTCTCCCGAGGGAGTTCCTTCCACTGTCAAACAGCTCCTACTGTCAGAAAGTTCTTCTTAATGTTTAGTCAGGATCTCCTTTCATGTAACTGGAATCCATTAGTTTGGATCCTACTCTCTGGAGCAGCAGAAAACAAACTTGTTCCATCTTCCATGTGACAGCCCTATGGATATTTGCAGATGGCTTTCAAAGCACCTCTCAGACCTCTCTAATTCAGGCTGAACACATCCAGCTCCCTCAACCGTTCCTCATAAGGCTTAGTTTCTAGACCCTTCATCGTCTTCTAACCATGGTTCCAAAGAGGCTCATCCAGACTACCTCTCCAGCTATGTTCACCCAGCAGTTTATTCAATTTTCATGACTTTTCTCTGACTGTCAAGCTCTGTTTTAAATGTAAAAGCCACTTGTGGAATATAGCGCAAAGTGTTGTGCTCGTTTCTGTGTCATTTCCTTCGGGGGGGGGGGGCGGATCTGTTTGCAAATAATATGGAAACGAGTGCTAAACTTGTGCTATATTCAAGAAGCAGCATTTAAGTTGTGTGAAAGCTCAAATATAATGTGGGAAATTAACACACTGTGCAAATGGAATGCACTGCCATGTAAATGGAATCCTGATTTCCTCATTAAGCAACTACTCTATTCCAAACTTAAAAATGGAAAGCGTAATGCTGGTGGTCAACAAAAGAGGTTTAAAGATTCTCTCAAGGCAAATCTTTAAAAATGTAGGATAAACACTGACAACTGGGAAACACTGGCCTGCAAGCGCTCCAACTGGAGAACAGCCTTTACCAAAGGTGTTGTAGGTTTTGAAGAATCTTGAACTCAGGACAAAAGGGAGAAACGTGCTAAGAGGAAAACATGCTTGGCAAATCCACACCATGATCAACTCCTGCTCAGAAACCAATGTCCCCACTGTGGAAGGATGTGTGGATCCAGAATTGGCCTCCACAGTCACCTATGGACTCATTGTTAAAACCGTGTTTATGGAAGGCAGTCTTACTCGGCTATGAGTGAGCGCCAAAGAAGATGATGTCCATTCACATGACATAAAATTCACTTCAGGAAAACTAATGGAATACAATTAGTGCTTAGCGTCCATTTCCATGTTACTGGGATCCAGGAGAGGAAACTATGTTTGCAGCCCCCTTAGCCTGGAAAACTGTGGGAATAAAGCAGTGAAATTTGGGGTGCTGTAACAGCACAGAGTCCTTTCCTGCTGTTTTCATGGGCGAAATCACGGGAAGAGCAGAAGCAGGAATGTGTGGGAAGCGCAGTCAAGTAGCGGCAAAGCCCAATGACATTTGTTGTTGTTGCCTACTGGGTATGAATGACAATTCACACAACATGCCAGTAGATTGATCAACAAGCCACAGTTCCACAACACAGCAGGTCCTGCGGTGTGAAAGAAATGTTAGAAAACGGGACAGAAATTCTACCAGCATGAACTCCATATATGTCCCCTCGAGTGTGTCAATTGGCAGAACTGGTACAGTTCCAGATGCCTCATGTTGTATGCCTGTTCTGCAGCCGAAAGAAATCAATATTTCAGTGTGGCAGTACTTGCACACTGTGGAACTCCCTGCCTTTGGACATCAGGCAAGTGCCTTCACCCTTTTTGGCACCTGCTAATAATAATAATAATAATAATAATAATAATAATAATAATAATTTATACCCCGCCCATCTGGCCGGGTTCCCCCAGCCACTCTGGGCGGCTTCCAACAAAACATTAAAAAACAGAAATCAAACATTAAAAGCTTCCCTAAACAGGGCTGCCTTGAGATGCCTTCTAAAGGTCTGGTAATTGTTGTTCTCTTTGACCTCTGGTGGGAGGGCATTCCACAGGGTGGGTGCCACTACCGAGAAGGCCCTCTGCCTGGTTCCCTGTAACTTGGCTTCTCGTAGCGAGGGAATCGGCAGAAGACCCTCGGCGCTTGACCTCAGTGTCCGGGCAGAACGATGGGGGTGGAGATGCTCCTTCAGGTATACTGGACCGAGGCCGTTTAGGGCTTTAAGCACTTTTGTTTGGATGTTCAGCTTTATTTAGCCTAACATTATTTTGACTTTTCAAAAGTTTTTAATCTTTGTTGTTTGTTTTTCTTAGCAATAATTTTATTGGGGTTTCCCCCCCCCCTTCTCATAAACTGCTTTGAGATTTTTTTATAAATAAATACTAACTAAATATATAATAATGAGGAAAGCTAGCACAATATCCCCCACGTCTTAATGCCTTCTGCCTCCCATCTCTTCGCTGGACTGCAGTCATGTCACACCAGCACACAGCGAGGGACCCAAATTGAGCGTGGCTCTCAGAATACCCTGCCCAGCAACTGTCCAGGATGAAGCCCCTTATCTGGACCTCCAAGAGGAGGAGGAGGAGGAAGCAGCAATGACAGGGCAGCATATGGCAGCAGACAGGGACAGGTTTGAACTTTGAACTGTTATATACAGATGGCAAGCCAGGCAGGAGACCTACAATCAACTTTGAGGAGTGTGGATTGTAAAGGAGAAATGAGTTTTTTGCTTGGCGTATCTTTTCAGCAAGAGCAAATCATGTAGGCTCACCCTCCTGAAATGTGAACAGAGCTGAATCCCCACCCCACCCCTAATGGAGCACTCCATGTCTCCAGTCCTCTCTTCCTGTGTTCTAGGCTGCTTTCAAGTGATATCGAAGGCCGGCTGATCTTGATCCCTGTCTCCTGGGAAGAAGCAACAAAGCTCTAGAGTATCCCAGTATATTTTGCTGGTGGACAAGGCCAGTGGCGGGGGTGGGGCGGGAGCAGCTAGGGCCTGCATACCCCACCTCCTCTGCCCCTGTTGCCTGAGGTGGCATCATAAGAAAGGGGAGGAAAAGGGAGGCTGGAGAGAAGTAGGCACTGGAAGAGGAACATTCATGGCCGTCTTAAGCACATCCGGCGCCGTGGTGCAAAGCTCCCTCCGGCACCCCCCCCTCCGGCACCCCACCCCCCGAGTTTTTTTTAGGGAGGAGGGTGATGCCTGTGGGGCTGGAGGAGGCAGACAGCGGTGGGAGGGCAGCTCCTCTGATGGGGAAGAGGCGAAGGCTGGACACCTCCCGGCTCAGCTGGCCGCTTTGTGCCACGTTGGCCATGGCAGATGGAGGGTCCGGGCACAGCGCTGCTTTGGCGCGGCATGGGGGAGGCGGGCGAGAGTGGTGAGCTGATGCCAGAAGGCACCACGTCCAGCCTCCACCTCTTCCCTGGTGCCCTCCAGAACTTGGTGCCTTGGCGCCCCGCGCCACTAGCCTCTATGGGTAAGACGCCCCTGGGAACATTCTCCGTCAGGGGTGACTGAAGTGGCAGCGGCTCCTATCCACAGCCGAAAGAGGAGCAGCAATGGTGTGTGATATCTCCTTTCTGGGTCTCTCCCCCTCCCCCCGCTGCCCCCAGCCTGCTGCCTGGGTGGCCCTGCCCTGCCATGGCTCCTCAGTGCCATTCCAGTGCCAGCCAGTTCTATCCCCCGACACACCAGCTTCATCAGTAATGTTCCTAAATGAGAGGAGAAGAGGAAACACCCAAATCAGCCAAGACCAAGGACTGAGCATGAGGGAGCAAGGGATTTTCCTCCCCTACGATCATGCCCAAGGATGCAAGGATCTGGGCCCACCTTCCATTGCCCCTGATGACGGGGCGTTGCCATCCAAGCACAGCCCCATCTGACTCCATCTCTCCATCACCACGGAGTGTCACAGAAACAATGGCCATCGCAAAGTGGCGTGCAAGCTCTCGCTCTCTCCCACTCTCCGAGCCTCTTTCTCCCCGAAAACCTCCACTCCCTGTCTGGGGAATCATCAATCATGATGACAGCCCTGTTAAGCCACAGGCTAGGCATGTTCTGCTGAGAGTGCTCTCCCGCATACTGACGATGCTTTGATTTACAAGCCATCAGGCTCTATGCGGGAAAACATGCTGGGTGTTCATTCTGCATCCGTGCTCCCAAAAGGAAAAAGAAAGAAACCTCTAGCCACTGCTGTTGTGTTTTGTTTTGTTTTAAAAAGGGGGCAAGTCCCTTCTGCAAAAATCTCTCCTTAAAAGACACCTCACCTGGAAAGGCTTTGGCCTAGCCTCTGAGCTGAACCAGATCCCTAGGATGCACAAAATGGCTACAAGGGGGAAGATTCCATCCCCTTCCATTCCTTTCGCCTTCCTCTTATTCTCTCCTCCTCTCGAATTTTGACCTAAAGCAGGAGAGCTTCTGAAATGAATGCTGGAATGGGAGCGTTCACAGTTTGCGACCACTTTCAGTTCAATTCCCTCACCGCTCTGTGTTACTGACACACATATGTCCATGAAGAAAAACACTGAGGTGATAATATGGAAGTAAGGAAAGTCAAAATGCTACTAGCCGCAATGGCTGTGCTCTGCCTTTACAAGTGGGAGGCTGCAATGCTTCTGAACACCAGCATTCCCTCCAACATTTCTGCAGTGAAAATAGGGGTGTACCCAGCCCATCTGATTGGGTTGCCCCAGTCACTCTGGGAAGCTTCCAACATATATAAAAACATAATACAACAATAAACATTTTTTTAAAAACTTCCCTATACAGGACTGCCTTCAGATGTCTTCTAAAGGTTGCATTGTTACTTATCAGTCCCATGGACTGCAAGAAGATCAAACCGATCCATTCTGAAGGAAATCAGCCCTGAGTGCTCACTGGAAGGACAGATCGTGAAGCTGAGGCTCCAATACTTTGGCCACCTCATGAGAAGAGAAGACTCCCTGGAAAAGACCCCGATGTTGGGAAAGATTGAGGGCACAAGGAGAAGGGGACGTCAGAGGACAAGATGGTTGGACAGTGTTCTCGAAGCTATGAACATGAGTCTGACCAAACTGCAGGAGGCAGTGGAAGACAGGAGTGCCTGGCGTGCTCTGGTCCATGGGGTCACGAAGAGTCGGACACGACTAAACAACAACAACAAGAAGAAGTTACTTATCTACTTGGCTCAGGGGCCGCATAACTCTATGCCCTCCAACATTTCTCCGATGGAAATAGGGATGTCCTAAGGAAAAGTGGGAGATTTGGGGATCAAATCAGAAACCAGGACGGCTTCTGTAAATCCGGGACTGTCCCTGGAAAATAGGGACACTTGGAAGGCCTAGCCGAGAGGGAGGAGAAGGCCGCCATCACCACCCACGGAGGAGGGAGGGAGGGAGAGGAAGGTGGGACAGCACTGCTATAGCCACATGCACCGTCCAGAGCATACCTGCCAAGTTCCGGCCTGAGAAATAAGGGACTGGACCGGAAGTAGCAGGCCGGAAGTAGCAGGCCGGAAGTAGCAGACCGGAAGTCGCACTGCAGCCATTTTGGAACTGGGCAAAGCAGCATCAAAAGTCGCTTCTGAGCATGCTCCGCCCAGTTCCAAAATGGCCACCGCGCCAGAATAAATCCATTTTTTTGGCTGGGGACAGCGGGAAAAACGGGGGTTTCCCAGGGAATACGGGAGACTTGGCAGCTATGGTCCAGAGTGCCTAGCTACAAGGACAGGAGGGTGAGGCAACACAGTTGCGCTCCTGGTTTCGTGTTTCTCTGCTCCCAGGTTGGGGCTAGTTTGCAAGCAGAGACACCGCTGGCCAGTCTACCAGACATTGCAACACTTGTCCTGCCCCGGGTGCCTGCAATCCACGCTACGCCCCTGGAAACCAGGGAGAGTTGCTCTTGTGCTCAGGTCCTGCTTGCTGGTTTTCCTTTGGAGCATCTTCTTGGCCACTGTGAGAAGAGGATGCTGGGCCAGAGGGACACCCCTTGGCAGGCTCTTTGGAGGTTCTTGCAGAGAAGCACGGCTGGAGCCGGCTGTTGACGCAGCCCTACTCCAAACAGACAAAGCCATCTAGAAAGGGGAAGCTGTTGCGTTGAATGGGGGAACGATTTGCATCTGCTCGGCCACCTTTTTACGAGAGTCAATAGAGGGGTGTGTGTCAGCGACAGACACTGCTCACCCACGTTGAGTGATGCAGTTACTTCCCAAGGCCAATCGCTGTCACCATCATTAGGAATTAGGAGCCGTCGTAGCGGAGGTTAATTGTTGCGGACACCTTGCATATGGCTGGGAATGCGATGGCCGACTGTGCCGCCAATGACAGTTGAGTCTTCACTCACCATCTGGTAGAGATTTTCTGATTGTCATTTCAAATTAAACTAATGAGCCCGGCCAAATATGTTCCCCCAAACGGATCCAGCCCCCTCTTCTCTGTTCACTGAGCATGGCAACCGAGCCAAAAGCTCGCGAGGAGGAGGGAAATGTCGCCTCCTTTTTTAGTTTGGAGGGGAGCTGTTGTTGAAAAGGGCTGCCCTGGCAACTTCGAACGAGGGAAGCAAATCTAGAGGCAACTGGAGAATTCCTGCGAATATGACATCAGGATGTAACAAGCTTTTTGCAAGGTCTTACGCTGGGAAAGGAAAGAGGGTGGACACTTCAATGGCTGCGGCAAATCAGAACTGCAACAAAATGCTGCAGCATGAGCGCTCCAGCTCCCAGTAGCCACCCATGTCTTCTTCCAGGAAGACTCCACAGGGCCAGGGTGGGATGTTTCATATCCTCACCCACCCCTGCTATGCCCCACCGTCACCCTTGGGAATGTGCCACCCTCTGGCAATTGCCTCACTGTGCCTCATAGGTGGGCCGGCTCTGAGATTCCATCCTACACCCTTTCCCAGATTGACAGCATACTGTGCCCACTGAGCCTGCTAACCTTTCAGCGGGCTGTTCTGGATAAACCCAAGCAACCAACCACCCATCCCGCCGCCGCTGCCATGTGTTGACCCCACAAACATATATGTACACTTATAGTTCAGTTAGTAGAGCATGAGACTCTTAATCTCAGGGTTGCGGGTTCAAGCAGGGTGTGCCAACTTGAACAAAATATTGTGGGGGGTCAGGTAAAACCCGCCCCGCACAATCGATCACATGACACAGTGCGCACACACCATTTGAATGGGAATGCCCATCAACTTTGCAGCGGCCCGCCCCCCCTCTAATATTTTACTATGGGGGCCAAAGCCCCCACGGCTCCTAAGAGTTGGCTCTTATGGGTTCAAGTCTCACGTTTGGCAAGAAATTCCCACATTGCAGGGGGTTGGACTAGATGACCGTTGTGGTCCCTTCCAACTCTTTGATTCTATGGTCTTGTTCACAGGTGGTGCTGTTTTTGTGATGGGCGTTTGGAGAATGCCTTTATCGCTGGTACCTAAACTGGGTGGAATGGGTCTGTCTCTCTGACTGCCCCTCTGAACTTTCCATAAGACATGGCCCTCGCTAGCCTTCCCCCAGGGCCTTCTTGAGTTGCTTTATCCCTGAGCTGTGGGGATGCCTCATGCCTGGCAAGTTTCGTATCCTGTGCTCCATTGACTATTGCCTCTGGCCGCATGAAGAACTGTTCCCTCAGGCTGAAAAAGCTTCCCTGCCCCCTGGATCTCAACTTTGCACTAATCCAGATATCTGGCATATTATTCAGAAAGGCATGATGTGAATATAAGAATATCAGGATATAAGGCGAGCCGGCGGAATCAGGCAAGTGGCCCGTCTAGTCCAACATCCTGTTCTTGCAGTGGGCAAGCAGGTGGCCCTGTGGCAAGCAGGATCTGACCAGAAGAGCGGCACTCTCCCGTCCTATGGTTTCCAGCAACTGGCATTCAGAAGCATCACTGACTGTGGAAGCAGAGCATAGTCACCGTTGCCCAGTGGCCATCGATAGCCCTCTCCTTTGCAAATCATAAGAACATAAGACCCAGCAGTTAGAATTCCTGATTTTCACCCAGGTGGTCAGTGTTCGACTCCCGGTATGGGAACCGTGCAATTTTTAAAAAAATGTTTGGGATAGCTCAGTTGGTAGAACATGAGACTCTTGATCTCAGGGTTGTAGGTCCAAGCCCCACGTTGGGCAAAATATCCCCGCATTGCAGGGGGTTGAACTAGATGACTCTCGTGGTACCTTCCAACTCTATAATCCTATGCTTCGAGGAGGAGAGCCTGCTGGATCAGGCCAGTGGCCCATCTAGCCCAGCATCCTGCCCCAAATGGAAACCACAAGCAGGACCCAAGCAGAAGAGGTCCTCGGTAGCCTTCTCCTCCTCTATGAATTTGTCCAGTCCTCTTTTCAATCCATCTAGGTTGGTGGGCAGGTGGCGCTGTGGGTTAAACCACTGAGCCTAGGGCTTGCTGATCAGAAGGTTGGCGGTTCGAATCCCTGTGACGGGGTGAGCTCCCGTTGCTTGGTCCCAGCTCCTGCCAACCTAGCAGTTCAAAAGCACATCAAAAAATGCAAGTAGATAAATAGGAACCGCTATAGCGGGAAGGTAAACGGCGTTTCCATGTGCTGCTCTGGTTTGCCAGAAGCGGCTTTGTCATGCTGGCCACATGACCTGGAAGCTATACGCCGGCTCCCTCGGCCAATAATGCGAGATGAGCGCGCAACCCCAGAGTCGGTCACGACTGGACCTAATGGTCAGGGGTCCCTTTACCTTTACCTTAGGTTGGTGGGCATCACTGCCTCCTGTGGGAGGGAGTTCCAGGGTTTAACTCTGAGCTGTGTGCAGAAGTCCTTTCTTTTTAAAGCCCCGGATCTTCCAACATTCAGGTTGCTCGGATGTTCTGGGGTTGTGAGATGGGGAGAAAAAACTTCCCTCTATCCCCACATTTTGCTTACGACATGTTGACAAGGGTTCTGGGGACTACGGCATCGGAATGACAGAGGAGCCTCTGGGCTGCCCTTCCACTTTGTAATGAATGAAGCAGCGGCACAGCGGCATCCTCTCCTCTCCAAAAAAATAAGCAACCTGTCAGGTAGAGTAAATGAGGCCTTCAAGGCACTAAGTGCTCTCCAGACAGTCCCCATAAGTCACCAGTCAAAATACACCATCAGCAGAGCAAAGTGAAAGGGATGCGATGATGCCTGGGCTTTTGGCTTTGAAGAACACCTGACCTGCGCCAAATCAGCCCCACATCTGACTCTTCAAATAGATTGAGGTTGAATCCTGGCAAGACAGAAGTACTGTTTTTTGGGGGGGCAGGGGGCGGGATGTTGTGGAGGACTCCCTGGTCCTGAATGGGGTCACTGTGCCCCTGAAGGACCAGGTGCGCAGCCTGGGAGTCATTTTGGACTCACAGCTGTCCATGGAGGTGCAGGTCAGTTCTGTGTCCAGGGCAGCTGTCTACCAGCTCCATCTGGTATGCAGGGTGAGACCCTACCTGCCTGCGGACTGTCTCGCCAGAGTGGTGCATGCTCTGGTTATCTCCCACTTGGACTACTGCAATGCGCTCTACGTGGGGCTACCTTTGAAGGTGACTCGGAAACTACAACTAATCCAGAATTCGGCAGCTAGACTGGTGACTGGGAGCGGCCACCGAGACCACATAACACCGGTCTTGAAAGACCTTCATTGGCTCCCAGTACATTTCCGAGCACAATTCAAAGTGTTGGTGCTGACCTTTAAAGCCCTAAATGGCCTCGGTCCAGTATACCTGAAGGAGCATCTCCACCCCCATCGTTCTGCCCGGACACTGAGGTCCAGCGCCAAGGGCCTTCTGGCGGTTCCCTTGCTGTTAGAAGCCAAGTTACAGGGAACCAGGCAGAGGGCCTTCTCAGTAGTGGCGCCCGCCCTGTGGAACACCCTCCCATCGGATGTCAAAGAGAAAAACAACTACCAGACTTTTAGAAGACATCTGAAGGCAGCCCTGTTTAGAGAAGTTTTTAATGTCTGGTGTTTTATTGTATTTTTAATATTCTATTGGGAGCTGCCCAGAGTGTCTGGGGAAACCCAGCCAGATGGGCAGGGGAGGGTATAAATAATAAATTATTATTATTATTATTATTTGAGGAAAACAAGGCCCTCCAGACACTCCGAACACTCGGGGCCAGCCCTACCCTTAGGCAGAGTGAGGTGATTGCCTCAGGTGGCAAATTCTGGGGGAGCAAGAAGCAGTGGCAAAGGTATTGGTGGGGAGAGCTGTAAGTGTTTTCCAATCTTAAATTTGGTTCTCTTAATGTCCACATTCATTTGCAATTTATTTGTTTTTTAAAGAATTCATCAGCACATTTTAATGGATGCTTTTGGAGAACAAATATTGTTAGTTATATTTTCTTACGAAATTGTTTCTAGGCCATCAAAGCTGATGAGAGCTGCCACATTTAACAGTGATTTTTTTATTTAAAAAAACAGATTGGGGGGAGGCTCAGCCTTATTTAAGAAGATGCAATTTGAAAGAGGGTGGCTTACTGAAACCTGTTTTGAAATCCACACCAAGGGGAGAGAATTCCATCGCTGAGCAGACCGCTCTGGGCTACAAAGACCAATGTCCTGACTTTGCAGAGGGGAGCTTACTATGATTTCTTTCCATAGTATCACAACATCACCCTATTCACTAAGGCTGCATATGCATGACTGCTTGTTCCATTTTCATGACATTTCCATAACTGTTGATTTCAGCATTATATCTTAGCTTTCCTACGACGGAGAAGCCACTTCCAGAAATATAGGGAGCACACAGCAAGTTCAGCACTCATTTGCATATTGCTTATAAACCCTTTTTTTCTGGAAGCCAATTATATGGAAATAAGCATTAAACTTGCACCATATTCTGCTGTATTTCTGGAAGAGGTTTCTATGTCCCCTGGAAGCTCAGATGAAATGCAGAAACACATAGTTAGCGAAATGTCATGAAAGCAGAATAAACTGCCTTGTGAATGCAGTCTAATTCAGTTTTGTAAACAGCCCCTCCCTCAATCAACTACAAGCAGAAATCATAACCAGGTTACTGTTTGCTTCTTCTTCTTCTTCTTCTTCTTCTTCTTCTTCTTCTTCTTCTTCTTCTTCTTCTTCTTCTTCTTCTTCTTCTTCTTCTTCTTCTTCTTCTTCTTCTTCTTCTTCTTCTTCTTCTTCTTCTTCTTCTTCTTCTTCTTCTTCTTCTTCTTCTTCTTCTTCTTCTTCTTCTTCTTCTTCTTCTTCTTCTTCTTCTTCTTCTTCTTCTTCTTACGTCTGTCCCCCACCCCCACCCTATTTTTAGGCCAGAAAGGGCTGACATGGATCATTTATAAACATACTGAATAGTGAAAGAAAGAAAGAAAGAACATAACATTGATATATTTATTTGCTGGGCTCCCTGATTGGCTGGAACTGGCTGCATTGTGATCCCTGATTGGTTGGGATCACCCAACCAGGGAGAAGGAGGAAGCGGCAGCAAAAGTTCAGAATGGAACAAAAGCGAAAGCAGGAGACAGAATTGAATTTCAGGTTCTGAACGTTTGACAATCATTATTTTTGATCCCAAATTCAAACCAGGGGGATATTTGACGTCGTCCTCATAAGGATGCGACCTGTAGAGAGAAGACGTTTGCAAAAAAAACAACCACCCAGGGAAGGAAAAGAGGCTGGATTTCAGAAACCCCAGCAAAAATTTTACGTTCCATTCCAAACCAAAAGCTTTCATTTGTCTCCCATATACCCGCTCAAAGGAGATGTTACCTCTGTCTTCTTCCTTCTCTCGCACGTTCCTGCCCTTGAGAGCTCTACTCCAAGTCCCGCCGTAGTCCCCTATCTTGCTCCTCCCCGCTGTATCCTTGGAAGGGCTCTTAAACCAAGATCCATACCTCCGGGCTACGGTCAAAGATTCCGGTGTCTCTTTAAACTCCCTGCCAAGTTGTAGCGTCACCAAAGACTGGGCTTCCATCCCATTCCCGGGGCCATCATTGGCCCTGGGCACATTCTCCAAGACTCTCACCTCTCCGGTGAAGCTGGCATGGAGGAACACTAAACTCCCAGCAGTCAGGTAGAGGGCAATGAGCGTGAAGAAGCGGATGGGTTTCCGCCGAAAATACCGCTGGAACTTTAGCAGGAGCTTGGCCATGCCGGTTTCATTACGTTCCTTGACTGGGCACAAATCCGCAGCACGCAGAAAGGCTCCAGCCGTGAGCTTGCCAAGGAATTCCCAAGCAGGCGGAATAAATTGTGGTTGATGTCAAAGGCCAAAACGGAAGGGAGACGACAGTGTGCTATTGCCGATGGCTCAAATGCGGCATTTTGGCATATTGGGTACCCAAAACACCACACGATTCTAATGGTCCCCCAGGCCTAGACTTGGAAAGGGAAGGTGTATTGTCTTATTTTAGATATCAGTCTTGCTCTGAGATAAGGTGGCGCTTTCTCAAAGCATCGTTTTCTGCTGGCGCCTTTGCCTCCCATTCACATCCTCTCAGAATCTGGCCCAGAGATTCCATCGACGGAGGGATCATGTTTAGGAGAGGGATGTGTTCCAAAAGCCGTTTGAAAGCCGACCGGATTCCCTTTGCCGGCTTTCCATCTGATGGGATCGGTTGTTTTGACGGCACTCCTCGAACAGAAGAGGCAGGAGGGACTCCCCTTTCAGATGAAGAATGGAGACATATCCAGGGACTTCCTAGGAATAAAGGAATGGCTGGGAACTTTGCGAAACAAACCTCGGCTCACTGCGGCAGCATCCAAACAAGAACGCTCTACCTGGAAATCAAAGAGGAGAAAACTTGTCAGGAAGAGAAAGCAGGAGGGTGAATTATACGCTGGAGGCTGGAAACCCGCGAGTGGCTGCTTATTATATGAAACAGTGAACTTCAACCACCTTCATCTCTGGAGCTAATGGGTTCTGTTGCCTGTTTTTCGTCCCCTCTCAAGGCCAAGCTACACATAAAATTGAGAGTATACCTGTGTTATGTTATCATCAAAAGGATCATTCAGGTAAAGTGGAAGCTTTCGCTCGCAGGCTCCATTGCCTGAACTCTCCCCACAAGAGTTCTCATAATAGAAGTGAGTTGGGCTAGGAGAAAGAAAGGACCCTGGGACAACATGCCATTTATGGGTTAGTTTTCTTGATTTACTATGTTTAAATCCCACCTTCTTCTCTGAGGAACGCCAGGTGGCACACATTCCCCCTCCTCATTAAACCCCCATAATTGAATCCCCATTATTGGGGGCATTTGCCCTCCTCCTCTCCCAGTTTACCACCCCTAGGTCTCAGGATTTGGCCTTGAACTCTCAGTCTGGGGTGCTCTTGACCCTTCCCCCCCATTCACTGCTCAGGTAGTCTTTTGAATGTGTAGTGGCAGGTACTGCTGCGGCAGGAAGGTAAACGGCGTTTCTGTGCGCTCTGGTCTCTGTCACAGTGTTCTGTTGTGCCAGAAGCAGTTTAGTCATGCTGGCCACATGACCTGGAAGCTGCCTGTGGATGAATGCTGGCTCCCTCGGCCTGAAAGCGAGACGAGTGCCGCAACCCCGTAGTCGCCTTTGACTGGACTTAACTGTCCAGGGCAGAGGCGGAGCTAGCTGCTCCGGGTGCCAGAGTGGCGCACATGCTGTGCACCCGGGGGCGGGACTAGCCACCCATGGGGGCACCCATGGTGAGTGGCAAGCAGCCCAGGGGGGCATCACCTGCCACGAGCTTCGCAGGGGCATCACCTGCCACGACACCCGGGGCAAGCCACCCCCACCGCACCCCCCCTTCCTAAGCCAGTGGTCCAGGGGTCCTTTACCTTTTACCTTTTACCTTTATTTTTTCCAACACCAGATGGTGTTGGAAATGCAAAACATTGCTGGGGGAATTTTTCCACATGTGGTGGGGGTGCAAAAGGATAAAATAATTTTGGGATTTGGTATATAACGAATTAAAAAAAATCTTGAAATACACGTTCCCGAAAAAGCCAGAGGCTTTTTTGTTGGGACTGGTGGACAAAGAAATTCCAAAAACTGACTTAAGATTTTTCATGTACGCCACTGTGGCTGCTAGGATTCTTATCGCCCAGAAATTGAAAACAAATGAAATTCCATCTATTACTGAGTGGCAAACGAAAGTTTTAGAATTTATGGAATTAGCCAAATTAACACACAGAGTGCGAGACTTGGATGATGTGAAGTTCCGATCAGAATGGAGTAAATTTATAGAATATGCCAAGGGTAATTACATGGGTATGAGAGCGTTAGGGGTAGTAGCATAACCTCTACAATGATACAAACTTGATGTAAATAGAAAATACGAAATAGGATTGACAGAATTTACCACTTGGTGGAAGGAAGGAAGTCAAATAGTTTGGAATATATGTAAAGTTGAATTAATGTTGTTATGTTTAAGGAAAACGAATAAAAACTTATTTTCAGTACCTTTTACCTTTATATGTTCTGGAATGAATGAATGAAAAGTCTGCATGTGGACTACGGTGTTGCCCAGTTGGTTTGGGATGAATTTAGGGAAGTGCAGAGAGAAGAAAAGCTCCCTTTGGTTGGGGGAAAGGGCTTTCATACAAAAGCAGAGCCTATTGTACACAGGATAGACTGTTTCCAGTTTCTCAGTGTGTGTCTCTTTTGTGAACCCCCCCCCCCAAAGGGAACGTCCTCTGCTCAGAGTTTTTAAAGCCAATGGAGAACATGGAAATGTCTCGCTGTAAAGGTACTGGGTCCAGCACTTCAGAAGGGAAGAGGATCGGACATCCCTGCAGCACTTCACTTGTGCCATTCTCAGAGCAGTGTGACGCTGTTGTTCTCTCCCCTCTCATAGGCCCTTTAAGTCCACACAACAGCTCTCAGCTATTTCCAATCGCCTCTGCACCGTTTGCAGGGGCGTAGCCAGGATCAAAACTAGGGGGGGGCAAGCCATGGTCGATCAGGGGCGGGGCCACAAAGTGGGAACGTGGGCGGGGCTACAGGGCCAGCTGGCCTGACGACATTGTGGCGGCAGCGGCAGCGGCCACCTTGTGCTTCTGGGGCTGGCAGCGTCGGCGGCTACCCTGCTTGGCTGGAGAGGACGGGAGGGTCGGGCAGGTGAGAGGGGGTGGCAGGGCGGGCGAGGGCGAGGCAAGGCACGGCCGCAGTCACGACGGCTCCGAGGCGTTGCTGCATATCAGCATAATATTTCAACCATGTCGTGGTTTCAAGCCCCACCTTAGGAAAAAATTCCTGCATTGCAGGGGGTTGGACTAGATGACCCTTGTGGTCCCTTCCGACTACAATTCTATGATTCTATTGATATATTGCCATAGCATATGCATCATTCTGCTTTCTTGAATTGTCCTACTCCTAGGCATAGCAGCCAACTCCTAGAGGTCTAGATGCCTCCCCCCCCCAATTACTAGTAAATACCGTATTTGAAAGAGTCATCCCCCCCATGTTGATGGGCTTTCTATGTGGGGCTTATCTGCCCCCCCCCGTATTTTATTAAGAATGGAAGAGGGAGGGAAGGAAGGAAGAAATAGAGAGAGGGATAACTCATATTTGTGGGTGCCTCTGGGTGACGCTGTGATGCTGGAACTCTGCAGCAAGAGGACGGGAGGGTCAAGCAGGGGAGAGCGGGTGGCAGGGCGGGCGAGGGCGAGGCAAGACAGGGCCGCAGTCACGATCACTCCGAGGCGTTGCTGCATATCAGCATAATATTTCAACCATGTTGTGGGTTCAAACCCCACATTGGGGGGAAATTCCTGCATTGCAGGGGGTTGGACTAGATGACCCTTGTGGTCCCTTCTGACTACAATTCCATGATTCTATTGATATATTACCATAGCATATGCATCATTCTGCTTTCTTGAATTGTCCTAGGCATAGCAGCCAACTCCTAGAGGCCTAGGTGCCTCCCCCCCCCAATTACTGGTAAATACTGTATTTTAAAGAGTCATCCCCCCCATGTTGATGGGCTTTCTATGTGGGGCTTATCTGCCCCCCCCAGTATTTTATTGAGGATGGAAGAGGGAGGAAAGGAAGGAAGAAATAGAGAGAGGGATAACTCATATTTGTGGGTGCCTCTGGCTGACGCTGTGATGCTAGAACTCTGCAGCAAGAGGAAGATACTGGTACACCTGTACAGGAGCCTTGTAAGCAGCTTTCTCTCTGCTTGATTTACAGCAGGCTTGTCCAACAGGTAGATTGTGATCTACCAGTAGATCACTGGATGTCTGTGGTAGATCACTGCTAGATCACTGGCACCCCTAAAAAAAGCTCACCCAAAATTTTCCTCCTCCCTAAAAAAAGCTGAACTATGACCTGAAGCCCTAAACAAAAATGGGCCTCCCTCCCTCCTAAAAGAAGCTCAACAAGTTTGACCTAACCCCCCCCCCCAAACAGGGCTTCCCTTCCTTAAAAAAACTCAACAGCTTTGATCTGAACCCCCCAAAAGGGGGTAGATCACTCCCAGTTTTTAACTCTGTGAGTAGATCAGAGTCTCTTGGGAGGTGGCCACCCCTGATTTACAGTATACAGATGCAGAAGGAGGGGCAGACTGGAACACCACTGCTTTTTATAAACATCACTGTGTCTATCAAAAGCTACAGCCCCCCCTTTCTTATTCACTTCCTTTTAGCCTTGCAGGGCCACCTTAGTCAAATTGAATCCTCTGCACCCTCATTAAATCGCCAAAAGAACTGTTAATGCGATCCCTGAATGCTCATTAACAGCTCCCACTGAAGAACAATAGGGTGAATAGGGTGAACCTTGCCTGAAGGGATATTCTTCTCCCTTGTCTTAACTGCTTAAGTACTGGTAGCCACTTTGCTTTATTTATTTGATGTGTTTTTGTTACAGCTGTGTTCCTGCCCCCCCCCAGCAAGTGGAGAGCTGCTCTTGCTAAAGCAAAGCCCTTTCCACTTCAGTTTTTGGAGGGGGAAAGTGCTGGTTTTGGTCTGTAAAATACAATAATTTTTTGCTTCTAGGGGGGGGCAACTGCCCCCTCCTGCCCCCCTGTCTACACCCATGACCGTTTGATATTGTAAGGGGGAGGGCTTATAGAGGAAATCCCCCCTTTCATCCAAAGCAGTCCGTCTCCCAGCAGTCATGAGAGCGAAGGGTATGATGGAGGGAGTCAGGGAACAGAGAGGGAGGGCCAGGGCTCTGGCAGCATCCAAGAGCTCCTGCTCCATAGGCAGGAGGAAAGGGAGGCGGACAGAGAGGACAGGAATTGGTCAGACAGAAGACCCGTCCCCCCGACGCCGGAATTGAGGAGGAGGAGGAGGAAAGGGAGGCGCTTCTCAGTTCCGAGGCTTTTATGTTGGTCCAGAACGCGGAAGGGGGCAGTGCAGGAATCTGACTCGAGCGGGTAGACATGGAATCAGTAGTTCGTTACACTGTAAATAATGTGCACCAATAAAAACGTCTGAAAGACAAGCATGTGGAAGGTCGTTACTCAAGAGTATTCACCACATCCCTGACAGATATGTACCAGGTGCAAAACAGAAGTTTACGGTGTGCAGGTTGTGGGATGTAATACATAAGTAGCAGTCAAGTACAACATTCCTTGTTTTCCTAGAGTGGACATGCAAGGGGATGCTTGGTCCAGCCAGTCGAAAACTTCCTGTTTCCTCCTGGCTGGGACATACTTCCTTTGCATGTGACTAGAGGAGGCCGTGACCTTACCCGAAAGACCTACATTGGCTCCCAGTACATTTTCGAGCACAATTCAAAGTGTTGGTGCTGACCTTTAAAGCCCTAAACGGCCTCGGTCCAGTATACCTGAAGGAGCATCTCCACCCCCATCGTTCTGCCCGGACACTGAGGTCCAGCGGCGAGGGCCTTCTGGCAGTTCCCTCACTACGAGAAGCCAAGTTACAGGGAACCAGGCAGAGGGCCTTCTCGGTAGTGGCACCCACCCTGTGGGATGCCCTCCCACCAGAGGTCAAAGAGAACAACAATTACCAGACCTTCAGAAGGCATCTGAAGGCAGCCCTGTTTAGGGAAGCTTTTAATGTTTGATGGATTTCTGTATTTTAATATTTTGTTGGAAGCCGCCCAGAGTGGCTGGGGGGAACCCAGCTAGATGGGGGTATAAATAAAGGTAAAGGTAAAGGGGCCCCTGACCATCAGGTCCAGTCATGTCCGACTTTGGGGTTGCGGCACTCATCTCACTCTATAGGCCGAGGGAGCTGGCGTTTGTCATGTGGCCAGCTCCCTCGGCTTCCGGGTCATGTGGCCAGCATGACAAAGCTGCTTCTGGCGTACCAGAGCAGCACACGGAAACGCCGTTTACCTTCCCACTGGAGCGGTCCCTATTTATCTACTTGCACTTTGATGTGCTTTCGAACTGCTAGGTGGGCAGGAGCTGGGACCGAGCAACGGGAGCTCACCCCGTTGCAGGGATTCGAACCGCCGACCTTCTGATCAGCAAGCCCTAGACTCTGTGGTTTAACCTGGGTCCCTATGTGTATTTTAATATTTCTGTATTTTAATATTTTGTTGGAAGCCGCCCAGAGTGGCTGGGGGGAACCCGGCTAGATGGGGGTATAAATAAATTATTATTATTATTATTATTATTATTATTATTATTATTATTATTATTACCTGCCCAGGTAACAAAAGGGCAAGGCATGCAGCACACTGCTTTTTGACTCTTCTCCATCTTCCTTTAGTCGTGTGAACTGCAGAACTTCTAGCCTGCAGTCACTGGGATCATTCCCCTGTATGGGGTAGACCCAAATCTACATACTTTGTAACTAAGTCTGCCTTCAGGGATCCAACTGTGAACTGATGCTGTGACTAAACTTCTTTTATTGACTTTAAATAAGATTGTGGCATGTTTATTCTTTTTAAGAGGGATTAAAAGGGAACTTACCAGGAACATACAATTCAATACTGTACTGAATTGTATGATAGTGAGAGGCTCACACAAGCCTGCAACCAGCTTTCTGCTCTGCATGTTTAAAAGGGGAAGGTGAAACTCTCCTAAGTTATAGAACTTGCTAGCGCAAGTTTAAAAGGATATTAATGAACAATACTGTATATCCTCTCCTGCCTCCCTGAACATTCCCACACAGGTTGACTCCAGTAGAGAAAGGCAACACTATGGCTTGACGGAACCAAAGCACAAGCAGAGCTCAATTTGAGCCCAGATACGTGAGAGAACCACAGGGAACACTGTTCCTCTGAGCACACAAAGAGTGTCTTCGCCTAACTGCTGAATAGCCCACCATGCCTCTACAATGTGAGGGTCAGCAGTTCCCAAAGAGACTGTGTTGCCACAAGGCGACTGAGCTAGGGGAAATGACATTTTAGTATGTCAAAAGGTGGGCTAGAAATGCAATAAATAAATAAATAGGTGCATAAAGTCCCTCTCTACATGCCCAGAGGCTCTTTATTCTTGGTATATAATAAACCTGGGGGTGTATGTGGTGTTAGAGGGGTAGTTCCTATGTGGTGTTAGAGGAGGGGACCCAGGTGGCGCTGTGGGTTAAACCACTGAGCCTAGGGCTTGCTGATCACAAGGTCCGTGGTTCGAATCCCTGTGACGGGGGTGAGCTCCCGTTGCTTGGCCCCAGCTCCTGCCAACCTAGCAGTTCGAAAGCACGTCAAAATGCAAGTAGATAAATAGGAACCGCTACAGCGGGAAGGTAAACGGCGTTTCCATGTGCTGCTCTGGTTTGCCAGAAGCGGCTTTGTCGTGCTGGCCACATGACCTGGAAGCTATACGCCGGCTCCCTCGGCCAATAATGCGAGATGAGCGCACAACCCCAGAGTCGGTCATGACTGGACCTAATGGTCAGGGGTCCCTTTACCTAGTTTCTCTGCAGGGAGACACGATGTGCTCCTTCTGGGATAGTCTGTCCTCCTTTGGCCCCCACCCTGCACTCAGCTCTCACCTGTGGCTCCTGGAAGCTGCCGGCATGCGACAGCAGCCATAACACGGGAACGGCTTCGACTGGCCGGTTAAACCAGGTGAGGGGAGCCAATGGGTCTTGAACCCTCAGTGAGTTAGGGACTTCCCCCTACACAACCCTACACAAATCCAGAGTGGAGTCCCTAAGGTGGTTCGATGGCGCCTTGCACGCCTCCTTCCAGCAACTCTGGCAGCCGAGCTGGTGCCAAATATCTTGCTCTGCTTTCCTTTGGACCACATCAGCTGCTAGACCGAGGGGTGGGTGTGTCTTGTCACCTGCCAACAGTGGAGGAAGCCACTCAGACGACTGGGAGAGCGCACCCAGGGGCAGGGTGAGCTGCCCATAGGGGCGAAGCAAGGGCGGGGAGAGCTTCCCATAGGGGCGGGGTGCACCACAGGGCCTCTGCCTGCCTCCTGCCACTCAGCCGCCCTATAGCTGGGGGGGGGAGGACCTTTTGGGCAGTGCGGAGCCAACGTGCGCCCAAGCCACCACATCACTCCCAGGAGAGACGCATGGCTCGGGCATGTTGCAGGCCCTGCAGTGAGTGCCACCTGGCATTTTGTCACACACACACCCCAAGAGGTGACACGCGGGGCTGACTGCACCCACCGCACCCCCCTTCCTCTGCCCCGTCACCTGTGCAACTCAGGACCTCCATACACACTTGGCTTCACCCCCGGAGGTGCACGCCATTATCCCTCGAGACAGATAGATGTCACATTTATTTATTTATTTATTTATACATACATACATACATACACCGCCCATCTGGCTGGGTTTCCCCAGCCACTCTGGGTGGCTTCCAACAGAATAGTAAAATACAATAATCTATTAAACATTAAAAGCTTCCCTAAATAAAATCATAGAGAGTTGGAAGAGACCACAAGGGCCATCCAGTCCAACCCCCTGCCAAGCAGGAAACACCATCAAAGCATTCTTGACATTCTTGGCCTGTCAAGCCTCTGCTTAAAGACCTCCAAAGAAGGAGACTCCACCACACTCCTTGGTAGCAAATTCCACTGCCGAACAGCTCTTACTGTCAGGAAGTTCTTCATAATGTTTAGGTGGAAAGAACTGGAATGAACCTGGACTTAAGAGACCTTGGCTCAAACCCTCAAACCCGTACTCCTCAAGAGACGGGATTATTCCATTAGCCAGATTATTCATATTTTGAGTGCTTTTTTTAAAAAAATGTTTAGGGGTACTCTCATTTTGACTCAAGAAAATCAACATTTTATAGTGCATATTTTCACCATTTGTTACATTTCTCCTTTCTGGATTTCTACATAACTTTTCAAGCTGTCAGGCCAATTCTCCCATTTCTTTACTGTTTGCAAGCCCTTCCACATGTGGGAGAAGATTTCTATTGGGCCCACGCTTATTATGGGTATTTTGCTCCAGGACAAAATGAATTGCAGAGGTGGAAATAAAGTTTACCCTGTTCTGGGCTGCTTCACCCCAGAAATGTTTATTGAGTGGAAAACGCAAATCTTTGGTGTGTGCGTGTGTGTGTGTATGTGAAAAGAAGTTTTACTTTTAACACCTCAAAGAGCTGTTGAACCAACTGTGACTCATTTCTCTCTTAAATACAGACACGCAGGAGGGAGAGAGGGAGGGGGTGGGAAAGCATTTTGATACCACAAAGACTGTGAAGGGGTTTGCTTGTGTTGTGCCTCCCTGCAACTTCCCTGCAGACACCCAAACTGAAAATTAAAGTTAACCATTGCCAGAATTTAAAAGGCCAATGTGGATTCTGCAGCTCATCTGGGAAAGGGGGGAAAACACACCCAGACAACAGAGAGCTTTCTCTTTCCACATGAAACGCAGCAACTGTCTCAAGGACTCGAGACTCTTTTTCCATCCTTGCAATCCACTGTTCCCTGTCCTCAAACAACTTTTCTCAAAAAAACTGTCCTAAAAAAAACATCTTCCACAAAAGCTGCTGCTTGCCTTCTATCACTGTGCCATACAGAGCGTGCTCACGTACGGTTTATGTGTGTGGGACGGAAGCTGTACTTCTCAGGACAGAGCAGGGCTGTGTAGAATTATTAAAACAGCAGAGAGCATTATTGGCTGCCCACTCTCCACCTTAGAACAAATCAATACCACCAGGTGCCGTAGAAAAGCACTAGACATATCAAGAGATCCAACGCACCCTGGTCACCATTTCTTTCAGCTCCTGCCATCGGGACGGAGATATGGAACTATGCAGGCAAGAACGAGCCGTCTCAGGAAACAGTTTCTTCTCTAGAGAGATTTTGGCCTTAAATGGAAAGCCTGGACTTTGAAGTCATCTTATTTTACTTGTTATTTGTATTATATTTACTGTTTTTAATTAGGTTTTGTAATTTTGGATTATGCGGAATGCTTTATCTGAGTGGATGTAGCAACCGAGTAATTTCGTTGTTCCTGCAAGGGGACAATGACAATAAAGATATCTTATCTTATCTTCAGGCAGAAATTCCACAGGTGCAGCTTTCCCCATCTCTGCATCACCCTGCGAGGAATAGCAGCACCTGTTGAATTTATATCTTTTCATGTAGATAGTAAAGACATTGTGCAGGAGAAGCTGTGGATGCCCAGATGTTGCCGGACTCTGACTTTCCATCGCCCTTGGCAATCCCTTAGTATTGATTAGACAGACCTACCTTGCAGGGTTGTTGTCACCTTTGTGACAGTACAATGGACACTAAATAAATGCATAATTAGTACCACCCCCGTTCCATGTTCCATGGAAGAGACTCTGGCATTTGTAGTGGTGAACCCCAGCTCTGGGCAGATCCATTGCTTCCCTTTATTCATTTCTTTCCCACCACAAAAAAGAAAAGAAAAAAAAATATGACAAATGTCCAAAAATAACCGAGAAGAAAATAAATGGAGAACATTGAATGTCATTAATTTAATAGGCCCAAATGTTCCACCATCTGTCTTGAGATGATTAACTTTAAAATATCGCTGGTGTAGACGGCGTGGAGTATAAATAAATGTTTTAATTCTGCTTCCTCGTGTAATTATTCAAACGCATCTTGCTCTCTGAAGCGTGAAGTTTATTGCGACCAACTTCAGGGCCCTTTCATTGTTCCAAGAGGGAGGGGGAATAGTTAACGGGCCTTCTAGAATCTTCCACTTCAACCTACACAGGAAAGGAGAAGAGGTCTGGCACACTCATCTCTGCCAGGGGTTTCTCTGAGACAGGCAGAGGTGCTTGGAGTTGCATGGATGTGGACTTCTCGATTTACTCTGCTGCTGTGCAACTCATGTTGGGGAAAGATGAGCTCCAGGCGGCTGGATAAAAGTAATATAAGGTCCTGATTTGGAGGCAGTTGACAAAAGGAAGACCACGCAAAGAGGCAGGTTGTCAGGAAGGGCAGGGGGGCTACCACACGCCCCCCACCATCTGGCACTTTGTGGGCGCAGCAGGTGCTAAGTCGAGAACGGGCTGATCCCAGGCTCAATAATGCCTCTGCATCTGACCGCCCACCAGGTTGAGATCCATGACAGACTCTCAGATCACTGGCTCTTCTGGAGGAAGGAAACCCAAGAATGCACACAGTCTCAGGGGCAATACCTAGGGGTTGGTTAGGCATGGACTGGGGAGTGGGGAGTGAAAATCACGCCTCTCCACTCTGTCTCAGAGTGGCTAGGAGCCTGCCCACCCATGCGCTCCCCGGGCTGCTCCTCCGCTGCTCTGGGAGAGACGGGGTGGATCAGGTGTTAAACAGGGTTGTGTGTGTTATTGCCCAAACTCTATTCATTAGTTTCATTGCCATGATCCTACATTTTGTCGAAGGGAAACTCCCCACCGGAGCAGAAATCATATATCGAACAGATGGAAAGCTCTTCAATCTGAGCAGACTGAAAGCAAAGAGTAACGTTACCATAACTTCCGTCATAGAGCTTCAGTATGCTGGTAACAATGTAGTGTGAGCACGCTCAGAGGATGACCTCCAAACCATCCTAAATATCTTTGCAGAAGCTTACAAAAAGCTTGGCCTATCACGCAACATCCAAAAAACAAAGGGCTGCACCAATAAGTACAAAATAACCCCTCTGCAGTGCCACAAATCCAACTCAATGGTGTAACGTTGGAAAATGTCGATCACTTCTCCTACCTAGGCAGTTATCTTTCCACAAGGGCCAACGTTGATGCTGAAATCCAGCATTAGCTGAGCTCTGCGAGTGTGGCTTTCTCCCGATTGCAGAGTGTTCAGGGACCGGGACATTCGCAGGGAAACCAAAAAGCTTGTTTACAAAGCTATTGTACTACCAACCTTACTATATGCTTGTGAAACATGGACCACTTATTAACGCCATCTCCATCTCCTCAAAAGGTTCCATCAACGGTGTCTCCAAAAATTTTTACACATCACTTGGGAAGACAGGCGAACTAATATCAGTGTACTGGAAAGAAGCAAAGATCACCAGTGTTGAAGCAATGGTTCTTCAACATCAACTTCGTTGGACTAGTCATGTTGTGCGGATGCCTGATACAGTAATCTTCTTCCAAAGCAACTACTCTAGTCTGAACTTAAAAATGGAAAGCGTAATGCTGGTGGTCAACAAAAGCGGTTTAAAGACTGTCTCAAGGCAAATCTTTAAAAATGTAGTATAAACACTGACAACTGGGGAACACTGGCCTGTGAGCGCTCCAGTTGGAGAATAGCCTTTACCAAAGGTGTCATGGGCTTTGAAGACATTCGAACTCAGGACGCAGGGGAGAAACGTGCTAAGAGGAAGGCACGCTTGGCAAATCCACACCGTGACCAACTCCCGCCCGGAAACCAATGTCCCAATGTCACAAGAGCATGTGAATCTGAACTGATTTCTATGGTTTATTTCTGCATAAGTATACATGACGAAATATGGCATGAGATTCTCTGTCATGTACCTCACTTGACCTTGTGAAATATACTCGGAGTTGAGAGTGAATTTCATGCTCTTTATTCAGCTCGTAGTCATCAAGGAGAAGAAGAGAAGAAGAAGAAGAAGAATGCCCTTTTCCCAAAACCATCTGCTTATATACATTATTTACACAATGGGCCTTGCGTGATTGGCTACTTCAGGACTACACCTGTGGGCCAATCAGGTTGTGGATTGACTTCTGCCTGCAGCCTGATTGGCTGCTCCTACAGGCCAATCAGGTTGCAGATTCACTTCCACCTGGAGTTGGATTGGGTAGCAATCAGACTGCTGATTCTGAATCCTATTGTTCTAGGATTCAGCTCAGTACATAACACCTCCCAAGAACTGTCCAAGGATGAGGCAGGCTGCCTTGGGAGGTGGTGGGCTCTTCTTGGCTACAGGCTGGAGAGCGGTCCATCAGGGATCATGGACCAGATCAGGCAAGGGGACAGACCAGACAGGCCACCAAGTCAAGAGCCCTCTCAAGTCTTTGATATCAGCAAGCCAGACCCTGTAGACCAGCAGCGGGCGAGGACCACCTCCTCCTGTCTTGCTTTTGAGAGCGCTTCCCAAAGGCTGGAGGCTGTTAGACAGCAAAGTAAGAGACTCTTGGCCTGGTCCAGCAAGCTGCCTAGATTTCAAGGATCAAAGAGACTTGCTGCATCAAAGCAAAATTCACAGAGAACAGAACCAACAAGCTCCAGGCAGATGTTTCTGGGAGCGCACAAGCTGAGCACAGAAGGCAATGGGCACCTCCACTGGTTTCATGCTAGCATCGTGACCTTGTCGATATCAGCATGATATCGCTACTGCACACCATGGATGGGTTATAATAGTAGGCACTATTTAACTGTCTTCTGTCAATCCACCATCTTTGATTTAAAATATTTCTAAACCGCCCTTTCTCAGCAGATCCTAGCTAGCGTGACTAAGATTCAGTGGGAATAAAATTCGCACAACACTGGAATGCAATTTGGAAACAAAAGAAAACAAGGCAACAAAATAAAAACAGAAAAGGGATCAAAAACAGAATAAAAAATTAAATTCTCTATTAAAAAAAGAACTAACAACAACAAAAATACCTGGGCATATTTTTTTATTTAAAAAATACATTTTTGTCTCCTCCTGCTTCCCTCTAGGTTGCTCCCAGTGGTGTACATTTCTCTCCCCGTCCCCCTTTTATCCTCACAACAACCCTGTGGGGTAGGCTTGACTGACTGGGTTAGAAAGAACATAGAAAGGGCAGCGGACATAGGAAGCTACCTTCCACTGAGTCAGACCACTGGTCCATCTAACTCAGGGTTGTCTACGCTGACCGGCAGCAGCTCTCTGGGGCTTTGAAGGAGGGAGTCTCTCTCAGCCGGGCCTGGAGATGCTGGGTATTGAATCTGGGACTGTGAACAAGAGCATGTGAATCTGAACTGATTTCTATGGTTTATTTCTGCATAAGTATACATGACGAAATATGGCATGAGATTCTCTGTCATGTACCTCACTTGACCTTGTGAAATATACTCGGAGTTGAGAGTGAATTTCATGCTCTTTATTCAGCTCGTAGTCATCAAGGAGAAGAAGAGAAGAAGAAGAAGAAGAATGCCCTTTTCCCCAAACCATCTGCTTATATACATTATTTACACAATGGGCTTTGCGTGATTGGCTACTTCAGGGCTACACCTGTGGGCCAATCAGTTTGTGGATTGACTTCTGCCAGCAGCCTGATTGGCTGCTCCTGCAGGCCAATCAGGTTGCGGATTCACTTCCACCTGGAGTTGGATTGGGTGGCTCCTGCGGACCAATCAGACTGCTGATTCTGCATCCTATTGTTCTATGATTCAGCTCAGTACATAACACCTTGGTACAAGCCTGATACCAGCTCTCACAGATGCCCTAAACAGAAACCCACAAGTATGACCCGAGCAGAGGAGCGCTTGCCCCTCCTGTAGCTTCCGGCAACTGGTATTCAGAAGCATCACTAGCTCAAACTGCGGAGGCAGAGCAGAGCCATCCTGGCTAGTGGCTATCGAAAGCCTTCCCTGTGTCCAATCCTTTTTAAAAGCCTTCCAAGTTAGTGGCTTTCACTGCCTCCCTGTGGGAGTTTAACTCCCTTTCTTTTCTCCGCCTCAATCTCCCAGCATTTGGCTTCATTAGATGGCCGTGGGTTCTCATGTCATGAAAGAGGGATTCTTTAGCTGCCATTCCCGCATTGCAGGGGGTTGGGCTAGATGACCCTTGGGGTACCCTTCCAACTCTAGAACTTTATGATAGGGAGAAAAACGTCTCTGCGTCCCCTTTCTCCGTGCCACATATCTTTTTATACACTCCAACCGTGTTGCCTCTTTCCCTTTCTCTCAAATCAGTTGTGTTGGGCCTGGACCAGGAAGAGAAGCAACATTAGCCCAGGGTTTGGCAAGGAAGAGTGCTGAGGTCAGGATCTTTGAGAACAAACCCCTTGCTTGCTTCATTAATCGGGCTGCTTAGCCACCTGGGGAATGAAGAAGCCTGCATTGGGTTACTCCGATAGGTGCTAGTTTCAGCATGAAATAACATCCCCTGGCATGCTTAAGAATGGTGCATTCTTCCCTTGCAAGGCGATATTCTGGTGGAACAAAACGGCAGGGCAAAGGAGAGTCCAACATCGCAGACCAAGATACCTTCATTGCTACCCAGCTGTGCATTTACTTACAGATCAAAAGGGAAACTGTGCTCCGAGTCCGCCGAGTAAATCACTGCCCCTCTGTATTCTACCTTGCATACATGAATCATCAAATCGCAGTTATAGAGTTGGAAAGGGATCACAGGGGTCATCTAGTCCAACCCCCTAGGGACGCAGGTGGCGCTGTGGTCTAAACCAGCATTTCTCAAACACTGTTCCGCGGCACACTAGTGAGCCGCGAGACGCTGGCTGGTGTGCCGCGACGTGCGGCGACGAGAAGGGCGATTTGCATTGTCACGTGCCTGGCGGCCGCAAGTGTTTCTTACAGTCATAATTATAATATAGGGCGGCACAGAGTTAAATTTTTTAACTTTTTTAATGGTGGTGTGCCTCGTGATTTTTTTCACGGAACAAGTGTGCCGTGGCCCAAAAAAGGTTGAGAAACACTGGTCTAAACCACTGGACCTCTTCCGCTTGCCGATCAGAAGGTCAGCAGCTCAAAGCCCCACGACGGGGTGAGCTCCCGTCCCAGCTCCTGCCAACTAGCAGTTTCAAAGCATGCCAGTGCAAGTAGATAAATAGGTACTACTGCGGCGGGAAGGTAAACAGCGTTTCCGTGCACTCTGGTTTCTGTCACGGTGTTCCGTTGCACCAGAAGCGGTTTAGTCCTGCTGGCCACATGACCCGGAAAGCTGTCTGTGGACAAACACCTGCTCCCTCGGCTTGAAAGCGAGATGAGCTCCGCACTTCATTGTCGCCTTTGACTAGGATCCTTTAACTTTTCACCTTTAGTCCAACCCCCTTCAAAGTAGCTAAAGAATCCCTGACTGATGCTTGTACAACCCTCTGTTTAACAGGCAGAAGCTGTGCGGTCAGAAATAAGCTTCACCAGGTTCAGTGGATCTGATCTCAGATTTGCACTCAGGTTGATTTCTAATAATATTGACACGACAAAAGCACGTCAAAGTGCAAGTAGATCAATAGGTACCGCTCCGGCGGGTAGGTAAACAGTGTTTCCGTGTGCTGCTCTGGTTAGCCAGAAGCGGCTTAGTTATGCTGGCCACATGACCTGGAAGCTGTACGCCGGCTCCCTCGGCCAGTAAAGCTAGATGAGCGCTGCAACCCCAGAGTCGTCCGCGACTTGACCTAATGGGTCAGAGGTCCCTTTACCTTTAAGGGGGCAAACATGCTGAGCTCCTGCACTTGGGAAATTTACCTCTACACCACTGGACTTTTAACTGGAACCATGCAGAGTTTGAAAATATGACAAATGACCCTGACGACAAAACCAAAACTACCTTTCTAATATTTCAACTCTTCTGCTTAAAAAGGGTATGCGGCCCCATCAACTATTGCACCCTTAAATTGCACCTATGTTGCTCAAGTCATCCAATAAGCAGGGAGTTGAACCCATCGCTAGCTCATCTTGCTGGCCCCCAGCCCTGGACACTGAGAGTTACTGCCCTGAACAGTTTAGTCATCACGGCTAAGAGGTGATTGACAATGTGCTCTCCCTGAAGGCACACAGAAACAGGCCTCTAGGGAGTTGCCACCTTGAAGTGCAGTTGGGTTCACATGTTAAAGAACAAAAACTGGGGGTGCTCCTGGATTCCTTTACATCCACCCCTTGCTTTTTGGCTTGCGATTCTGGGAATGATGGTCTGATGCTCGCCACCACTTCTGCAATTCCGCCATGTGCAAAGTTGGCTTTTCTGTATTTTTAATTACAGGTAGTTAGCCGTGTTGGTCTGAGTCGAAACAAAATAAAAAAATTCCTTCAGTAGCACCTTAAAGACCAACTAAGTTTTTATTTTGGTATGAGCTTTCGTGTGCATGCACACTTCATCAGATACACTGAAATGGGAATGGATGATAGGAGTGGTAAACCTGTTGATGACTGTTAACAGACTGGAAAGAGAAGTTGCTGAATTGCAACTCATTAGCAAGCTTAAAACCATGGAGCCACCTGGAATGAACAAAGACATAGGATTCTTATCTCATCATACATGATCAAGCTTTCCTTAGCACCTCAGCCCTTGCTCCCCCCCCCCGCAAGACCAATTGCAGTCATTAACAGTCATCAACAGGTTTACCACTCCTATCAGCCCATCACCCATTCCCATCACCCCCACCCTCTGAATATACATAAGGGTCTGGTGGCTTCTGTTTCAGTGTATCTGATGAAGTATGCATGCACACAAAAGCTCATACCGAAATAAAAACATAGTTGGTCTTTAAGGTGCTACTGAAGGAATTTTTTTATTCTGTATTTTTAAGTACAGTGTTCCTCTCTGGGGTCACAGGGTGGAGCCTCTGTGGGAACGCCAGTGCTTTGTAGCTCTCTTGACATTAGCTTGAATATGCAGTTCTTCCCTTACGTAATATAATCGTTTGAACTTTGCCGCTTCAGTTTGGTTTCACTGCCTGGGAAACTGATAAGAGGAGGGGAGCAATGAGAGACGGAGCTGTTTCAACCTGGAAACTGAGCGTTAACCCGAAGCCTTTCTTTTTAGGAACCTGAGGTGCCAAAATCCCAAGGGAGCAGAAAAGACTATATATGTATGCGACCACGTCTGCATGGATGTTATTGGCCCAGAGATGGAAAGAAGATAAAGTCCCGACCAGAGAAGAAGGGCAGATTAAGTTGAAGGATTATGCCAAAATGGCATAAGTGACCAGAAGAATCAGAAATCGGTGTTGTAACATCATAACCTCATAAAAAATTTTTTTCCTTCCAGCAGCACCTTAGAGACCAACTAAGTTTGTCATTGGTATGAGCTTTCGTGTGCATGCACACTTCTTCAGATATAACCTCATTTCATGTTCTTCAGATATAACCTCATTTCATTTCATGTTTTACACATGCGGAATAAAGACTAGCAATTTCTGCTGATTAAGTTCTGATTCCCACCGTGTTCTGTTACATTGTGTTAGTGTGCATGTTGGGAACCTGTGTTACGTGTAGCCATTTGCACCATGTAGCAACTTATGTCTTAGCTTTGAGCTGTACCTTTGTGATTCACATATTAGCTGTGTTTCTGCCCCAATGGGGGGTGGCAATTTGCAAAATCATCAGTTTCATAAAGTAACAGGCTACCATAACTTCTCTATTAGAAGCACACTCACGGATTTACAGGGGCACACATTATTGTTGGATTTTTTGAAGTCAAGTTACTTTAGAGCCGGTCTAATGTAAATACTATCTGTTTAAGAGAAACAGGTGCCGGTGATTTCTGTTATTGCTCACAGGCGTGGGCTCTGCTCCTTGTATATAAGGCTCTGCCAGAAAGCCTTCTGCATCTCTTAGTAGATCACTCTCTCAGTTAAATATCGCTCAGTGTGATTTAATTCTCAGTTTAAGAGTTTCCTAGTTGAATCTTAATAAGAGAGTCTCTCAGTTTAAGAGATTCCCAGTTGAATTTTAGTATGAGAGTTGCTTAGTTATAAAGCTAGTTTGCTGTTAATTCTTGGGTAGTTTAATGGGAGTTATGTGGGAGGTTTGGAATGGTTTGAAGGTTGGAATGTAGGTAGATAAAGTTGCTAAGAGAGAAAGCATTTATCTTTAGTTTAAAGTCTCTTTAGAGTTAGTTTGTTTTTCAATTAAAGAAACCCAACCATTTGTATTTTCATCTGTATACTTTTACAAGTGTGCAGCTAGTAAGGGGTTTCATATAAGGGAGATAATTCCCTACGCTCTTGGTGGTGTTTTCTTAGCCAGGTCGACTTCTGACTGCGTATACTCTGCGTGAAGCGTACTTTAAAGGGCCGCTGGAAACTGAGATATATGATGTAGGTTAAGCAGGTTTCAATACCCAGTTTTCTCCGATATTATTCTTACTATATATATTTTCCCCAAAAAATTATCACATTTATTGTGGCCCTTTGGGCCACCACCACATTGGGAAGACCAAAATTTTAATAAGGAATGGGGGGAAATTATAATTTATCTCAAAAACCATTGTAAACAGCTAAAATCATTAGTAGGATTGGAATAACACTTGTAGTTTAATGGTGAATTTTGGACATAATGGAGATGTAAAAGATTTGGATGATCATAAAAGATGCAGGAGGAAAGGACCAACAATAGGACCCACAAAGTGGAGGAGGGATGTCCAGGAGATTCCTTGGAATCTTGCTTTTATGTTGTATGTTGGCTAGGTGATTGTAAAACGTTAATCTGAAAAACCAAATAAATAAATTTATATACAGTGGTGCCTCGCTTAACGAATGCCCTGCTTAACGAAATTTCCGCTTAACGAAAGGATTTTTCGAGCGGAGGTTGCCTCGCTAGACGAACGAAAATTCGTCTAGCAAATCGCGGTTTCCCATAGGAATGCATTGAAATTCAATTAATGCGTTCCTATGGGCAAAAAACAATTCAAAAAAAATTCAATGCATTCCTATGGGACTCGCTAGACGAATTTTTTCGTTATAAGAAAAGACCCGTGGAACGAATTAAATTCGTCTAGCGAGGCACCACTGTATTAAAAAAGGAAACTGAGTGTTGTCCATGCCATTCTAGACTGTAGGAAATCTAGGAACTCATTCCCAGTGTGTGAGTCCATTGCATTGTGTCACTTTGTGTAGCAGTTCCTAGGGGGCGGGGTGTGTGTGTGTTCATGAGGATGTTTCTTTAAATTGGAGGGGGGGAGCAAGTTGCTGCAGAAATGTGTAGAACTGAATTAAGGATTAGAAAAAGAAGATGAGAGAGAGAAATTGAGGAATCTTTCCATCCCTCGTTCAGAGCCAGCCAATTAACGGGGGCTCCTGATGAACTTGCCCAGTTAAACTGACTTGGTACAAAGTAGGAAATAAGTCCTGCTCATCGCCACAATGTTCTGCCTTTAGACTCCCACAAAGGTCAAGCCAAAGTTGTGCTGACAAGCGATTAATTCCCCCTCCTCCCCACCACAGCCAACGAGAGCCTCGCAGTTGAAGAAGACTGACTCAAGCTCGCCTCTAAAAAGTGCAGGATCGCCTTGGGCGGACGCACCAGCTTTTTCTCTGGCTTCAGAGACTTTAGATTAAGTATGCTCCTATGATGGCATCAGCCAAGGGGTAGAAAGGCACCTTATTATCTTCTGTTTACAATACAATTTTTACAAACAGGAACATATCAGTAACTGCAAGCATTTTTACAAAGGAGCCGAACTGTTTTGGCTATTTCCACGGCACCACACCATTGATATGTGCAGGGCAGGGACTGAGAGGCATTTCTGTGTCAGAGCAGAGACACACTATAAATTGTAGAGCTGGAAGGGATCCCGAGGGTCATCTAGTCCAACCCCCTGTGGTGCAGGAATCACAGCTACGATATCCCTGATGGATGGCCATCCACTCTCTGATTAAAAACCTCCAACAAAGGAGAGCCCGCCAACTTCCAGGCCAGTCCTCTCCCATGCCAAACAGGTCTCGCTCTCAGAAAGCACTGAGTTTAAAGTTTAATTTGAATCTCCTTTCTTGTCATTTGAATCCATTGGTTCAGGTCCTAAAGCAGAAAAAAAAAACCAAACTGGCTCCATCTTCCACATGGCAACCCTTCCGATATTTGAAGATCCCTCTTCTATCGCCTCTTAGTCTTCTCTTCTCCAGGCAAAACATCCCCGACTACCTCAACCATTCCTTGTAAGAGGCTGAAGGAAATGGAGTTGTCATACTGGAACCTAATGAAATAGTTCCAGGACCTATTGGCGGTAGGTCCAGAACGGGGGACGCGGGTGGCGCTGTGGTCTAAACCACCGAGCCTAGGGCTTGCCGATCAGAAGGTCGGCGGTTCGCATCCCCGCGACGGGGTGATCTCCCGTTGTTCAGTCCCAGCTCCTGCCAACCTAGCAGTTCAAAAGCACGTCAAAGTGCAAGTAGATAAATAGGTACCACTCCGGCGGGAAGGTAAATTGTGTTTCCATGCACTGCTCTGGTTTGCCAGAAGCGGCTTAGTCAAGCTGGCCACATGACCCAGAAAAACTGTTTGCGGACAAATGCCGGCTCCCTCGGCCTATACAGCGAGATGAGCGTGCAACCCCAGAGTTGTCCGCGACTGCACTTAACGGTCAGGGGTACCTTTACCTTTAGGTTCAGAACAAACAAAAGGAAGATGTTTATTTGTGCCTTGCTTTTACCAACCACTCCTCCTCCAAAAGGAGCCCAAGGTGTTCTATGGCAAAGATAAAACAACAAAGCCCACCAGTAAATAAAATACATTCAAAAACTAAAAAAAAATCATCCATAAAATATCAAAATAATTAGAAACACATGCTTTTGTTTGGCATTGGAAAACTGTAGCTGCCTGTCTTGCACTCAGAAGAAACCCGGTTCAATCCTGGCATCTCCAGCTGGGGGTTGGAATACCCTCAGCATTTGAAATTTGCCAGGCAACACATTCTATCCATTATATATCTGTGCAATCAGAATGCATTTCAGGAACTGAAAAGTCGTATACGAAAATACGTATACTATTTCGTTAAAACTGAAAATACGACCTTCGAGCCGTCTGGCCCCAAAATTTCAAGTCGGCGTTCCTTTTTTGGGACTGTAATAACCCTGGTTTCAGGAGCCATTTGGTATCTAGCTCATATACCTGAGTTTCGAACAGGTTTTCAGTTTCAATCTGCTGAAAACCCAATTGACGTTTGTTCCAATTCAGCAGTCAACAGCTGGTTTTCCCAGGGGACAAGTGGAAGTGTGGACAAGCCCTCGGTAAAAGGCAGCTTCCTATGTCCCTATCAAACCGTAAAGGCCTTGCTAAACGAAAACACCTTCAACTGATCTTTAAATGCAAGGATAGATAACAGTTTTCGGGGAAGGGCAAGCAAATGTTGGCAAACAAAGACCCCCGCCCCCTGCTAATCGTAGGTTCATTTGGCCAGTGTTGTATTTTAATGCCCACAGCAAAAGTCAAGCTGAACTTTTCACATCCACACTTCCAGTTGAATGGAGGAGCACTTTCCAAAAGGCTGAGTGAGCAAACGGAGAGAGGGAAAAGGGCAACGCAATCATGTGACCCATTAGAGGATCTTTCCAGCCGATGACGGTGGATGCACTTTCAAAAATTAACTAGGTGGGGGCGGGGGTGAGAGAAGGCAGGCACCCCAGCACGGTCGCACATCTGCCCGTTCCAGATAGACAGAACCTGCCATTCCATCTGGAAACTGACATGTGCCACACATGGATTATTCACTCGGGAAATTGGAGTGCATCAAGAAATTACAATCCAAACACGTTAACTCCAAACTGGCTGGGTGCTCTACAAGGTCCCTTCTGGCCCCTGAAGAGGTGGGACATTTCTCCAGAATCAAAGAATTTAAGCCTTGGGGAGGATTGTGGCGCTCAGCTCACCCAAATCCCAGAGGCTTTCAGCACCCTGGCAGATGGTCGTCTAGCATCTGCTTCAATGCGTCCAGTAAGGAGGTGCTGCCACCTCCTCCCGTTTCCTAAACAACCTGTAGCATTAGGAAGTTTAAAGATTAAGAAATATTCTGATAAAAGAAATTACTTCATGCAGTGCACAGTTGAGCTATGGAACTCACTCCTGTAGGAAGCGGTGAGGGCCACCAGCCCAAATGGCTTTAAAAGACAAATTCATAGAGGACCCGGCTATCAGTGGTTTCTGTGATGGCTATGATCTGCATCCATGGTCCTTCTGAATTCCAGTTGTTGGAAACCAAAGGAGGGGAGTTTGCTTCTGCACTTGGGTCTTGCTTTCGGGCTCCCAACTTAGGAATCCGGTTGGCTATTGTGAGAACAAGATGCTGAATCCAGCAGTCTCTTCCTTTTACTCTTAAGTTGCTCCTAATTTGAAGCCAAAATTGGCTTCCCTGCAATTTGCCACTCAATGGTTCTAATTTTGCCAATCTGGGGCCACAGAGATTAAGCCTGTTCCATCTTTTGTGTGGCCAACAGCCCTGCAGATACCCAGTGTTCAGGACTCCTTTTCACCTTCTCCTATGCAAATTTTGGCTAACTGTCAAACACCGGTACCCTGGTGCAGTTTTGTAATGCCGGTTCACTGGGAAAATGCACGTGCGATGGAAGCACAGAGGGAAACATCCCCATCGCTCCCAAATGCCCCTGCTTTCTGGTGAAGGGGCTTCGCAAATTCTGCACTGTGTTGCAAAAACAAGTCATGGGCGTGCTGCTGAGAAACTGGTCTGCCATTTGCTCCTCTGCAGCCCTGTTTGCCTTATGAACATTGGAAGAGCCTGCTGGATCCTACCAATGGCCCACGCAGTCCAGCACTCCATTCTCACAGTGGCCAACCAGTAGCCATCAGTAGCCCCCTCCTCCATATAGGTGCCAACTCCCTGGGGCCTTGGGTGCCCGAGCACCACACAATTCCCCATGAAGGGGCCGGGCACCCACAAATTTTGATGCCAGGGGGCCATGCACACTGCATGGTACCCACAGCCCTGGGCACTCACGGTTGCAGGGCCAAGCTGCTCCTCCATGAATTGGCCCAATCCTCTTTTAAAGCCATCCAAGTTGACGACCATTCCTGCCTCCTGTGGGAGTGAGTTCCATAGTTCAACTGAGTGCTGCCTGAATAAGTACTTGATTTGTTGTTCTTTAATCAATCTGATTGGTGGCATCAGATCCTAAGAATTTGATGGGCATCCAGGTGCAAGGCTCAGCTTTGGGTGAATTTCATTGCTTTAAAAGAACCCAAGACCTGTGGGTTTGGCTGGTTTGAAAGAAATAAAGGGCTCATCCATTGGGGTACATTGCATACCCATTAATAACTGGGGCACACAGACAGCGAGCTTTGGCCACCCTGGTTATTAATGGGAGACAATGAAAGCTACGGTAATTCACTGAAGGCATGACAGGATGGGGCAATATCCTCATTATAAATTGAGGGCTGATCAGAATTCATTGATACATACAGTCCCTTCCCTCTACCCATTCATTGCTTTATTCCTCCGTTCGCACACACAAGTGACCTTGTTTCATGTAGCAGGGCTGGCTTACAGGAGCTACTCATCCTACAATTTCCTTTCCTTTCTGCAGTGCACCCTCATCCCCTGCTTGCTGCTTGTTGAAATTGGATGGTCTCAAAAAATAAATAAATCGGAGATTTGCTGCACTCACATCAACAAGGGCAGCCCATTCTTGGCTTCCTGAGGGTGCCTCTTGCAGGGTTTCCCCCCCAACTCAAGGGACACACTCAAAAGAATGATCACACACACACTAGAAAATGTGCCCTGGAGAACTCTCTCTCTCTCTCTCTCTCTCTCTCTCTCTGAAGGCAGAAGTGCAAGGATGCCAGGCATGCGACCACCTTTTCACAGCTATGGGCGAAATTCACTGTTGTGATGCACTGCACTGCGAGAAAAGACAAGCTCTCTGCTCCAGTGGAACCAGTTCTTCTTCCTGTGCCCACAACCCACGCAAGATGTTGCCTGGTCCACCTTTTCCCTTCATTCCTCAATATCCCCAGTCTTAAGTCTTAAGATGATCAGGTTTTTCAGCCATGCCCACTCACCGTATAACTTCGATACATCTCTCTGGGAACAAACACAATTTTAATTTTTTTTTTAAAAAAAAATGTTTCCAATGTTTAATTTTCCATTAATTCAGCTGCACTCTACCCCAACCCTATTTTACACGCAGAAACACACATGTTAACCAGCCCTGGATATCTAGACCATCTTTGGTGGTTTGTTCCACACTCGACATCACAAACAGCTCCGTTACACCCATAAACATGCCTTCCAATGCGGGGCATAGCTGCCAAGTTTTCCCTTTTCTCGCGAGGAAGCCTATTCAGCATAAGGGAAAATCCCTTAAAAAAAGGGATAACTTGGCAGCTATAATGCGGGGTGGGGTGTGTGTGTGTGGAGGTGTACCTCTTACCACCACCACCAATTCTCTTACCACCACCCCAATTCTGACACCAAGAAGTTGTTTATAAGGTCATTAAAGGGCAGTTCATCTTCGTTAAGTTGCCTTGAGTGCATCTCAAGCATAGCGCCGCACATTCCAGAAATGTTGTCTCAATGCACCTGAGTACCGGCAGAATCCCAAAAGTTAACCTGAAAGACTGACTCGTACCCCCCATCAGTACAAAGTCTAAACTGATGCTATGGACCTTTTCCCCCCTGGAGCCAGAAACCTTTTCCCCAACCCCTTGTAGCAGGAATCAGGATGAGCACAGAGTCCTCTGCAAAAGGTTTTTTATCTGTTGCCTTTTCCAGAAAAGGATGCTCTGTCACTCCAGGTGCCCAACAAGATCACATCATCCCACCTGAGGTTTAAAAGCCTTTGGGAGGATGGGGGGGGGGGAATTTTGCAATGACACCTGACAGCCTTACGTCAACCTGCACCACCCCTACCACCCCGACCTTTTCCATCTTGGTCTTTCAGAGGGGCTTGCAGAAGCTCCACCGACTCCCAGAGAGGATTTCTTACGAAAAGTGTCACAAGCCCCTTTGCTTGCCAGGGAAAGGAGAAGAGCAGGCAAAACGGGGTCGCTTCCAAACCATCAGAACTAGCCAGAGAAGTGAAACTTTTGCCCATCAAGCCTCTGGCCCACAACGAGCCAACCTTTTTCTCTGCCTCTGCCTCTCCAAAGGTCCCCGAGTCTTTGCCCTGCCAGCAACACACTGATGTCCATCCTCCTTGGCCCATCTTACCTGAACGCAGAAGCCTTCATGGGGTCCTCGAAGGAGGAACATCCATCTTCTCGCCAACTCTGGGCTTTCTGCTGAGGAGGCGGCAGCAGCAGCGCCTGGCTCCCTTGACAGCTAGCATGGAGAAGCTAAGACCACTGAGCGTTCACATCCAAGTTCTGCTGGCTCAGAGTCTCCTCTCTTTTTTTGCCTTTTACACCCGGATCACAGGGACACCTTCTCGGTCGACCAGATGCCTTTGGCCAGAGCACCGGAGGAGACAGCAAACGCTGCTGCCAGATTAGCTTCTGGGAAGATGGTCACGCTGAAAAGACCAGTCACTGCAGAGTTCCCCGGAGCTGCACACTGGCTTCTCTCAGCTGCTCCGCACCCAGAGATTCCTCCTTGCCAGAAAAGATGGTCTTCATCACCTCTGCTGGCTCACCAGCCCAGGAAAGGAAGGTTGGGATGCCCTCCTGCCTCTGGGGAGGCTTCCAGCCCTCGGATGCAGCGCCCAACTGCTGCGAGGTGATTTGCTGGGCTCCCTTACTTAACATCTCTATCTGGCAGCCTCTCTCATTTCTTCTCCCTCCCTCCCTCCCTCCCTCTCTTGCTGCTGCTGCTGCTGCTGCTGTCTTTGCCAGAGCCACAGAGCTGTGTTCTATTTGCAGGCCTCTAGCACTGCCTACTGCTTAACTCCTTAACTGCCATCTTTCGTGCGCTCCCTTGCAGGCAGCGGCCGGCTGGCTCCATGCAACGGGCAGATAACATTTCTCACTGGCGTCATTCATGCCGAGAGGCTCCCGATACCCACAAATGGGTCAAATAGCAAAAGAGGAGACCCGTTATCTCCGTCGGCTCAAGTGTGCAGAGCCTAAACAGCAGGTTTAATTGGGGCAAAGAAGGAAGCTTTATGGAGGCAGACAGAATAGACTTTGTGTGTCAAGGGTGTGTCATGGGTGACATTGGGGTTTTGTTTGTTTGTTTTTCTTCTCAAGGCAAGTCTCTGCCCTTAGTAATAATAATAATAATTTATTATTTATATCCTGCCCATCTGGCTGGGTTTCCCCAGCCACTCTGGGCGGCTTCCAACAGAAAAATAAAACACAGTACAGTAATCTATTAAACATTAAAAGCCTCCCTGAACAGGGCTGCCTTCAGATGTCTTCTAAAAGTCTGTTAGTCGTTTTCCTCTTTGACATCTGATGGTAGGGCGTTCCACAGGGCAGGTGCCACCACCGAGAAGGCCCTCTGGCCTGGTTCCCTGCAACTTGGCTTCTCGCAACGAGGGAACCGCCAGAAGGCCCTCGGTGCTGGACCTCAGTGTCCGGGCAGAATGATGGAGGTGGAGACGCTCCTCCTTAGGAGGCTACAGTCCAAATTTTGAGGATTAGAGAAAAAGGGAGGTGCCAGGGTTAAGATGGGAAGGTGGTGTGCAAAAGAAGATATGCAGACTTTGTTTTGGTCATTTTGGTCATTTTTATTAGATTCTTTAAAAAATGTAAACTTATAACAAAATCCATTTAATGAGATCGCTCTGAATCACAAGAGTTCCCCCCATCCCCTCCATGGGTCCTAATGACAATATTTACAACTGCTTATCAATCTGTTATCCACATTTTTTTATCTGTCTAAATGGTCCATAGTCTTTGTTACCTTACAAGTGAGATTAATACCCTGCTAATGTTTTCATCTGCTTACAATGGTCTCCTAAATAAATTATAATTTTCTCCCATTCTTTTTTAAAGTTCTTGTCCTCTTGGTTCCTGAGCTTTCCAGTTCATTTTGCCCTTTCGGCATAGTCCATCAACTTGGTTTGCCATTCGTCTCTGGTCTGGGTTATCTCTTCCTTCCACCTCTGGGCTAATAGCATCTGTGCAGCTGTTGTTGCGTACATGAAAAGTCTTTTCTGGTCCTTTGAAATCTTGGTACCTATCATTCCTAATAAAAATGATTTTGGTTTTTTAACAAACATTATTTTAAACTTTTTTTTCATTTCATTATGTATCATCTCCCAGAAAGTTTTTGTTACACATTCACCACATATGATAACATATGATTTCTTTACGTTTCCAGCAGGTATTTGTGCTTCTTCTATACAGTACATTTATGCTAACTTAAACATCTACCACATATGATAAAAGCTACCTTCTTTTTCTTTACATCTCCAGCAGGTATTTGTGCTTGTTCTATACATTTTTGCTAACTTATTAGGAGTCAAATACCACCGGTACATCATTTTCATATAAAGATGCAAGATTAAGCCAGAGAGATGCAATTGTGGGGAGAATTTTCCCCGGTCAATTTGGGCAAAAGCTCAGTGATTAGAGCTCCTGCCTTGCATGAAGAAGGCCCCAAGTTCAATCCCTGGCATGCCCAGGTAGGGCGACGAAAGTCTCCTGCCTAAGACACTGCCAGAATAGACAATACTGAGCAAGGTTGACTGATGGTCTGACTCAGTATAAGGCATCTTTCTCTCTTCCTGCTTAAGCTAGCGCTTTATGCAGGACTCTGAGAGCTAGAATCGTAATTTACATTTAAGAGGGGTGCCCATAGTTCAGTGGGAGGAGACTTGCAGGCAGAAGGTGCTGGACAGCATGTGGCTCTTCATCACAGGGTTGTGGGTTCGAGTCCCGCATTGGGCAAAAGATTCCTGCATTGTAGGGGGTTGGACCAGGTGACTCTCATAGCCCCTTCCTGCGCTATAATTCCTTTCCCCCCATAACATTTTATTAATTTCACAACAACAACAACAACAACAATTTATAATTTATACCCCGACCATCTAGCTGAGTTTCCCCAGCCACTCTGGGCGGCTCCCAATTGAGCGTTAAAAACAATACAGCATTAAATATTAAATACTTCCCTAAATACTTCCCTAAACAGGGCTGCTTTCAGATGTCTTTTAAAAATAGTATAGCTGCTTATTTCCTTGACATCTGATGGGAGGGTGTTCCACAGGGCGGGTGCCACTACCGAGAAGGCCCTCTGCCTGGTTCCCTGTAGCTTTGCTTCTCGCAGGGAGGGAACCACCAGAAGACCCTCAGAGCTGGACATCAGCGTCCGGGCTGGACGGTAGGGGTGGAGACGCTCCTTCAGGTATACTGGGCCAAGGCCGTTTAAGGCTTTAAAGGTCAGCACCAACACTTTGAATTGTGCTCAGAAATGTACTGGGAGCCAATGCAGATCTCTCAGGACTGGTGTTATATGGTCCCAGCAGCCACTCCCAGTCATCAGTCTAGCTGCTGCATTCTGGATTAATTGCAGTTTCAAAACAATAACAAAACAAACATCAATAAAAACAAAAACGAAACGAAACAGATTGACTCCCCCCTATTCCCTTCCTTGGCTCCATAGTATATTGATGTACTACATGTCCATTATAAAGTTTTAACCATTTGAATTACTTGTTGTCCATTCCTCATAAAATTACAAGTATTCTTAAAACCCTGCCAATGTATTAACCTGTGTACATTGCTTCTGTATATATGCACCAAAGTCCTTCCATTCTTCATTAAATTCATTGTCATCATTTCCTCTTAATTTCATTGTCAATTTTGCCGTTTCAGCATATTCCATTAATTTAACTGGCCAATCTTCTTTAGCTGGGACACTTTCTTCTTTCCAATGTTGTGCTACTAATGTCCGTGCAGTCGTAGTCGCATACATAAACAAGTTCTTTTGTGATCTTGGTAAATCCTTTCCTGTGATACCTAATAGGAAAGCTTCTGGGGTTTTTTTATTCCTGCCCTATAATTCTATGAGTTTATGATTTTGGATCCCAGTTCAAGCCCCATTGACATCTGTATGTAGAGCTGGGAGAGATCCCTTCCTGAATTCCTTTTATGGTGTGCTTAGAAAGGGCACAGAGATTCGTGATCTGATCTCCCATCTTCAAATTGTAGCTTGTAGTGGCCTGCAACCCCCCCCCCAGCCGATTCTGATAAGGGCCATGGCACTCCAAGAGGTGGGGGGGGTCACTCTCCCTCTGTTTTGCTCCATGCAGGAAAATGTACAAGGTGTGACCGGAAAGTTCGGTGAATGGTCACAGAAATCGGACAGTGAGAAATATTCAAACATACATGCCTTACAGCATCTTAAAAAGCAGAGACATCACCTTGCCGACAAAGGTCCGTATAGTTAAAGCTATGGTTTTCCCAGTAGTGATGTATGGAAGTGAGAGCTGGACCATAAAGAAGGCTGATCGCCGAAGAATTGATGCTTTTGAATTATGGTGCTGGAGGAGACTCTTGAGAGTCCCGTGGACTGCAAGAAAATCAAACCTATCCATTCTGAAGGAAATCAGCCCTGAGTGCTCAGTGGAAGGACAGATCGTGAAGCTGAGGCTCCAATACTTTGGCCACCTCATGAGAAGAGAAGACTCCCTGGAAAAGACCCTGATGTTGGGAAAGATGGAGGGCACCATGAGAAGGGGACAACAGAGGACGAGATGGTTGGACAGTGTTCTCAAAGCTACCAACATGAGTTTGACCAAATTGCGCGAGGCAGTGGAAGACAGGAGTGCCTGGCGTGCTCTGGTCCATGGGGTCATGAAGAGTCGGACACGACTAAACGACTAAACAACAACAACATGCCTTACAGGCCTTCAAAGTAGGCCCCCTCTGATACAATGCACCATTGACAACGTTCGTAGAACTGTTGCAAACTTCTGGAGAAGTCCTCTTTTCATACTGTTTTCAGTTCCCTCGCCACAGCAGCTCGGACATGTGAAATGTTGGGAGATCTGTGGCCTTTCAGTGCAGATTTCAGTTCTGGAAAAAGAAAGAAATCCGGTGGGGCTAGATCAGGGGAATATGGAGGGTGGGACAACTCAGTAACCTCAGTAATGATTTCACATGGAATACGCAATTATTCCGCCATCATTCGGACGGACAAACGCTGATCCCGCATCAATAACTTGCGAACTCTGTTGACATTTGCCGCCGTTCTGCTCGTCAACAGTCTGCCAGACCGAGGGTCATCTTCGATGCTTTGCCGCCCTTCACAGAAACACTTAAACCACTCAACTTTCGAGTTGCTGCTTCAACTGTGGGCGTTTCGTGGGTTTCCGATGCCAGTTTGCCCAATTTGAAGCAGAATTTCATATTGACTCTCTGATCCATTTTCAATCACAACACACTGCACTGTTAACAGTTACTAAACGATACCGCATGAACGAAGGCTTGTCAACAAATGCCAAGACACATGCGCATATGTTAGCTGAGACACAGACAAACGCCTCCCACGTGTCTCCTCGAATCCGGCAGCTCCCATTATTGCACACAGGCGTGATTCACCCTACTTTCCGGTCAGAACCTTGTATATGTGCAACCTGAAGACCCCTTCAGGACAAAGGGTCTTCATTTGGAAAGTGGCAGTGTGGGAAACGTTAACTGCCCCTGCCAAGGGGCGGATCTGTCCTTTTGGTCTTTCCTCAGTTTCTCATATTTCTAATCTCAAGTTTGAATCTCCATAGTTCTGCATCAGTCTGCGATTTTTAAAAAGTCCCGATTAAAATTAATCAGCAACTTTATCCTAAAGCACTCGTTCCTATGCCGTTTTATTTAATATGCATTTTTGCAAAGGAATTTCCCACGAGCTAGTGAATTTTAAAATATTATTTTCACCAATACATGCATTTTATGAACACCTGAGTACAGGTGGTGACCATTTCGCTTGGAGATTTTGTCCCTGGCCCCGACGTGTGTTGGAAGAGCATGCCCTGACCCATTATGCCCCGTTCTGCCTTCTTCCGGGTCCAAAAAGACCCACGCAGGTGTCCCAACTTGAATAAAATATTGGGGCACCCAGGAAAACCCCGCCCCACATAACTGATCACATGACATGGTGCATGCGCACCATTTGAATGGCAAAGCCCATCAACTTCAAATATTTTATCGGAGAGTGAAGACCCTTCGGAGTTTGCTCCTATGGACCCGCACATTGGTGGCTGCGCATCAATTGCATGTGCCTAAAATGATTGCCACCTGTATCTGAGAGGCGCATCTGGTAGGTGTGCGACTACGCATGCATGCATCGCGCTGAACCCAAAAGTGACTTGAAAACTTCATTAAAAGGGGCGGAATGAGGGGCAGGGGCAGAACGGGGTGTTTGCAAGCTTTATCGATTGTGTTTCAAATATACGCTATTTCACTTAAATGCACGTTGCCTCAGAACGTATCTCCTGCGTGAATGGGGAGTTGTTGCCTGTATGCAATTTTATTTGACCGGAGAACGATGCAAAATTCAGAGAAGTGTCGATTTTGAAGATTGGCTACGTTTCGCTTTACATTTTGTTTTGAAAAGTGCAGATTAGGTCAGTTTGCATTTAAACGTGGACTGAATGGAATTCCCTCTGCTCCGGGTCACACACAAACAAACACAGCCCATTGCTATCCATTTAAATGTAAATATGAAAAAAAAACCCAAATCATAGATCTCTGTTATGCCATCCAGTTAGGGGTGGTTTTTTTGGGGGGGGGGGTTGAAAAAGCTTCAAAGAAAGAAAAGAAAGAGTGAAGGTTGGGGTGGGGGGTAATAGTTTGTTTATATACATGCTTTTGGTGCCTTTTGGTCAAAAGTGGGTTTCAGCAAAAGTGACTTCTGTCGAGCAGAGAAACAAAAGCCACCTGAGATGTTTCTGAAGGTATGACTTTCATGCTTAACAACACTTGCTAATCATCATTATTTTGCTGCCCAGCCTCTTTTCTCAGTGATACATTTTCTTCTTTTGCCACACACCGGGATGTGCTGCCCTTGATTCACAATAACACAGAGGAGGTGATAAAAGGTAATACTGATCCAGGGATCCCACAAGCTCAGAAAATATGCAGAATTTTGTCCTTGGCATATCGAATTCAGCATCCTGAGAATCTCAGCTTCTCTGACTGTGTGTTTTCAGGAGGCAAGGAGCTAGTCCTCATGGCTGGCGCCAGTTACAATCTCCAAAGCCTGTTTTTACACACTGGGATCATAACACTGACACATTCACTAAATTGCAAAGGGGTAGGGAGCCTTGAATCACCAGGAGTTTGGCTAAAGAAGTCAGCCAACTGGGTGGGGGTCTGAAAGTCAATATTATAGCCCGGGGGGGTGGGAAGCCTCCGGATTTTGTAGGAACAACTCCCATCAGCCTCAGCTAGTGTGGCCATTGGCCAAGGATGATGGAGTTGCAATCCAAGATTCCCAATTCCTGTAAGGCAGGGGACTGGATTTGTTGACCGTCTGTGTCCCTCCCAACTCTACAATTCTGCGAACACCCAGTGGGCCACAGTTTCCCCATCCAGGTTATAGATTAACTGTTATTAGGATTGATAGGTCAGGATCATCCCAGGTCCTGAGGTTTCACAGCCCAAACCTGAGACCCAGGAGCAGCCTCTGGAGACGGGGTTAATTGGTGGGGGCTGGAGATGGAGGTTAATTGGGAGAGGGGAGAGGAGAAAGGCAGACACCCACCCACACATCGGGATGTCTTTGTTATCATTTGCAGCCAGCTCCTGCTGCAGGGAGGCTTGCAAAACTGCAAACACGGTCTTTCTTAAGAATTATTATTATTATTATTATTATTATTATTATTATTATTATTATTATTATTATTTAAAGCAGTCTCGCCCTCCTGGGAATCAAGATCTCCCCCTGACAGCTGGAGGGGGCCAGGGAAACAGAGAGACATGTGTGGGGCAAGTGGGGGTTGGAGCCTGTTGCGATGTTCTCCCTCTCTGCCCCATGTTGTTGCACAGTAAGCCTCTCCTTAAAAGGGTCTTACGAGGAGTGAAAGATGAGTGGAACAGCATACGAGAGAATGCACGTAAAAATATAAAGCCAGAAAGGGCATCATCTAAAATTTAAATAGCTTGCTCGCTGCGTTCCCTTTCTCCGTTGCTAATGAGCTGGAATGTATTAAAATAGGTTTCCTTTTGAAGTCTCTGAGCCTTTTTGGTGATGCGAAATGTCAGCTTTTTTTTCAAATTAGACATTGTTATTCTGGGAGGTGGATAGTTCCTTCTAAGTACATAACACTTTTAGTGTTTAAAAACTAAAACCGTACTGTTGGCATTTCCAGTGATCTGATTTCTCTTTGGATTGAAGATGGGGGGGGGCTGGACTTGGGTGGCAACACTTTGATCTGAGTCACTGAAGGAGCTCACCCCACTCCAGTTTTTCACTAGGACTCCCAGCTTTCCAAAACAGTCTCCTCCGCTCCTGTATTTTTCACTTCTTCTCTAAACGGTAGCCTGGCATGCAAAAATGTCAAGCAGGGAGCTTTTCTTATCGTTCTTATTTCCATGCCACACAAAAAAGGCGCCTCCTAAAAACTCTCAGCATCCTTAACGAAATACATCTCCCAGAATTCTTTGGGGAGAGCCATGGCTGTTTCAAGTGGCATCCTAGCGCTTAGAATGTATGGTGTGTGAACATTACCCGAGGCTCGCTGAAGGCACTGGCCACGGTTGTGCTGGCTGGGAGAGAGGCTTTGCGAATCCCCCAGCTGCCCAGCCTTCCCATCTCATCAGACTTTAATTGAGTGGCCCCTCTCCAAATGGGATACGCCTTTAATCGGATCTGCAGAGACACCTGTCTGCCCAGACGTGCAGATTACGCAGCCTGGTAATGCTCTCACCGTTTGCCCTTTTGCAAAGTGTCACCCAGGGACCTCCTGGAGTCCTTAGCAAACATTAATTAATTAAGCCCTGAGCCACCGTTGCCAGGAAAGATCATCCCTCCGCTACAACCATCCAATGTGCCGGAGAAGCAGCAGGGAGTGTCCAAGAATTTCAGCCGCATCGCAAGAGACAAGGCAGCAAATTCAAGAGATCCTTGCCAGTTGAGAGTGGCAAGGGAGGGAATGTTTGGGTAGAGAAAGGGAAGCAGTTGAGATAACTGTCCCAGGTTAGGGACCTGAAGAAATGCTAAAAATGACCCATTAGAAGAAGAAGGAACGGGGTCCTGTCTGGGTGCTACATTATCCCCCATCCTTCCAGAGGATCCCTGCTCATTCTGAAACCTGGGAGACGTCATCCATCTTCCAATAAGCAGAGACCAGGCCTGCAAATTTCATCCACTTCTGGCAGAAAATGAAAAAGTTACAGATTTTCCCTTTGTTGTTTTTGTTTTAAATCAAACTTTAACAGAAACTTTTACCTGCCTTCCAGTTTGGCATACATTTACAGCAGCATTAAAACACTTTAAAATGTTGTGGCTTCCCTCCCCCCCCCAAAAAAAATCATGGGAGCTGTAGTTTAAGGGAACTGAGAGCAGTTAGAAGGCCCTTTATTCCTTTCCCAGAGCTACAGTTCCCAGATTTCCCTAGGAGGAGAGATTAACCATGTTGGAAATTTTAGCTCTGTGCCTCGCACACCCCCACTGCCCCCTCGACCCCCAACCACCCACCCCTGCCGAAACATCACCTACAGGGGTCAGGCAGATATTGTGTTTATAATTTGAACCACCCAGAGACTGACGGGTAGAGGAAGATAAACAAATTTAAACAAGTAAATAAAATGCAGTTCCTGTGAGATCTTCTGCATGCGGCTAAGATGCGAGAGAAGCCCTTAAAAGGCAGATTCCAGATCTCAGAAAGCACCTTTCAAATAACTTCCAAGCGGACCCGGTTCTAAAGGTTTCCTTTGGTGGCAAATTATCTATCATTTTGAAATAGCTCTGTAATGCAATATAATTATGGGGGTGCAGGAGTCTGATGCAGCAGGCCGTAGCCACATTATAGAATTCACCGGGATGGGTAGATGACTTTGGAAGGGGGGGGGTTGGAAAATGCAGAAGAAAGAGGATAGTCCTGTCAATAGCTCTTAGACCTGATTTCCAGGGGGAACCTCCATGTTCAATGGTAGTCTATCCCTAATTCCCAGGCGCTGGGGTTAGACAACAGGAGAAGGCTCTTTGCCTTTGCGCCCTCCTTGTGGGCTTTCCAGTGTCGTTTGGTTGGCTACTTTGGGCTGCACTCGGTGGATCTTTGGGTTTCATCAAATCAAATTGTGAATCGTGGAGCTCGAAGGGTCCCCCAAAGGTCATCTAGCCCAACTCCCTTCAATGAAGGAATCTTAGCTAAAGAATCCCTGACACATGGCCATACAACCTATCGTTAAAAATCTCCAGTGAAGGAGAGTCCATCACCTTCCGGGGGAATCCATTCCTTTGTTGAACGACTCTTACTATAAGAATGCTCTTCCTAGTGTTTAATCGGCATCTTGTTTCTTGTCATTTGAACCCACTGATTCGGCTCCAGCCCCATTCCCTCCAACTTTTCTCCAATGAAAATAATGATGTCCCATTCCACCACACACATCTTACTGGGTTGAACCAGCCACTCTTGGCAGCTTCCAACATATATAAAGGTAAAGGGACCCCTGACCATTAGGTCCAGTCGTGACCGACTCTGGGGTTGCGCGCTCATCTCGCATTATTGGCCGAGGGAGCCGGCATATAGCTTCCAGGTCATGTGGCCAGCATGACAAAGTCGCATCTGGCAAACCAGAGCAGCGCACGGAAACGCTGTTTACCTTCCCGCTGTAGCGGTTCCTATTTATCTACTTGCATTTTGACGTGCTTTCGAACTGCTAGGTTGGCAGGAGCTGGGACCGAGCAACAGGACAGGAGCTCACCCCGTCACAGGGATTCGAACCGCCGACCTTCTGATCAGCAAGCCCTAGGCTCAGTGGTTTAACCACAGCGCCACCTGGGTCCCTTCCAACATATATAAAAGCATAATAAAACATGAAACTTTAAAAAAAAAAAAAACCTTCCCTATACAGGATTGCCTTCAGATGGCTCGGGGGTCGGATATCTCCACACCCTCCAACATTTCTCCAAGGAAAATAGGGACATCCTAAGGAAAAGTGGGACATTCTGGGTTTAAATCAGAAATTGGGATTGCTTCTCTAAATCAGGGACATCCCTGGAAAATAAGGACACCAGGAGGGTCTGCAGACCTCTGAAATAGGAGAAAACAAGCAGATATTTGAAGGTGGCTTTTCTATCACCTCTCTGTCTTCTCTTCTCTGGGTTTTGAATATTCACAGATGTTTGCTTTGGCCCTGGAGATTGGGGTTGTTTTTCCCTGCCAGACCCAACTCCAGGAACCTCATTTTTGCTGCTGCTGCTCCCTTTTTGCAGGTGTAAGGAGCTGCTGATTCATCCCTTCTGGCTTGCTGGGGAGGAGATGTTGGCTGCCTCCCCCTCAAAAGTAATAATAGACCAGAATTATGTACTGCTAGGAATGGGCTGCTTCTGAAATATGATCTTACCTGCCCAATAAAACTGGACCGATGAGCTGTGATGAGCGATTGCCTTATTAAACGGTGCCCAATGGTAGCTGTAGGTTATTGCGAGGCATTATCGACGAGGCCCGTATCGATCAGATGGGGAGCTGAGTAAAGCTGCTGCGCCATTGCACAAGGAAGGGGAGGCAGAGGCGGCGAGGAGAGCCGCAGCAGGTCAACTGCAGCAACACTCCACTTTGACAGAAACAAATTAATTGATCCTCGTGGGTCCAGCCGCTGGAGCAGCGGCAGATCAGCTGGTAATCGATTAGGAGTCCAGGCAGACAGTCCCCGAGGGAAGAAGCAGGGTTCAGCATTTCCCGAGAAGGCTCCTTCAGACTTGAAACACAGCGTTAAGCAAAAGCCTGATATCCAAACGATGGGGCAGGTGTGGCCAGGTAAAGGACCCCTGGACAGTTAAGTCCAGTCAAAGGCAACTATAGGGTTGCGGCGCTCATCTCGCTTTCAGGCCGAGGGAGCCAGCATTGGTCTGCAGACAGCTTTCCAGGTCATGTGGCCAGCAGGACTTAAACCGCTTCTGGTGCAACGGAACACCGTGACGGAAACCAGAGCGCACGGAAACGCTGTTTACCTTCCCACCGCAAGCGGTAACTATTTATCTACTTGCACGGGTGTGCTTTCGAACTGCTAGGTTGGCAGGAGCTGGGACAGAGCAACGGGAGCTCACCCCGTCATGGGGATTCGAACCACTCACCTTCTGATCGGCAAGCCCAAGAGGCTCAGTGTTTTAGACCACAGCGCCACCCTTTAAGGGTATAAGATGCGCCCAGATGGATAAGAAGAAAGGCTCCTCTAGTCTTACCAGGCTTAACGAACCCAGAGTCACAGGATCACAGTGATAGAAGAGGCTCCAAGGGTCATCTAGTCCAAACTAGATCCCTGCAAAATAGGGATCACAGCGAAACAATCAGATCACCATCCGACCCATGTTTAACCGGGTGCAGTATATTATTATTTATTTTATTTAGACCTGCTGGATCAGGCCAATGGCCCATCTAGTCCAGCATCTGATTCCCAAAGTGGTCAACAAGATGGCCAAAAGGGAAGCCCTGGGGCTGGATTCAAACACAAGAGCTCACTCCCCACTGCTGTTTCCAGCAGCAGGTATTCAGAAGCATTGCTGCCTCCGACTGTGGAGGCAGAATAGACTGTGGAGGCTAGTAGTCCTCAATAGCCCTCTTCCTCCATGAATTTGTCCTCCTTCTTCTTTTGGAGCTGCCCAAGTTGGTGGCAATCACTGCCTCATGTGGCGGTGAGTTCCATTGTTCACCTGTGCACTGCATGGTGAAGTAATTTCTATATAAAAATATATATTGAGGTGGTGTGCAAAACAACAAATTTTACCCCCAAAAATATATGCAGTTGCATATAAAAATGTTCCTATAATACAGAAATTGTTGTTGTTTAGTCGTTTAGTCGTGCCCCACTCTTCGTGACCCCATGGACCAGAGCACGCCAGGCACTCTTGTCTTCCACTGCCTCCTGCAGTTTGGTCAGACTCATGTTGGTAGCTTCAAGAACACTGTCCAACCATCTTGTCCTCTGTCGTCCCCTTCTCCTAGTGCCCTCAATCTTTCCCAACATCAGGGTCTTTTCCAAAGATTCTTCTCTTCTCATGAGGTGGCCAAAGTATTGGAGCCTCAGCTTCACGATCTGTCCTTCCAGGGAGCACTCAAGGCTGATTTCCTTAAGAATGGATAGGTTTGATCTTCTAGCAGTCCATGGGACTCTCAAGAGTCTCCTCCAGCACCATAATTCAAAAGCATCAATTCTTTGGCGATCAGCCTTCTTTATGGTCCAGCTCTCACTTCCATACATCACTACTGGGAAAACCATAGCTTTCACTACATGGACCTTTGTCGGCTTTTGAAGATGCTGTCTAGGTTTGTCATTGCTTTTCTCCCAAGAAGCAGGCGTCTTTTAATTTCGTGACTGCTGTCACCATCTGCAGTGATTATGGAACCCAAGAAAGTAAAATCTCTCGCTGCCTCCATTTCTTCCCCTTCTATTTGCCAGGAGGTGATGGAACCAGTGGCCACGATCTTGGTTTTTTTTGATGTCGCGCTTCAATGTTGTGCTCTCCTCTTTCACCCTCATTAAAAGGTTCTTTAATTCCTCCTCACTTTCTGCCATCAATTACTAATACATATAAACCAATACTGATTCCTCCTCCTTCTAACAAGTTGCCCCTCTTGGCTCTTCCATCAACAGTAGACATCCCTTGATTGATTGATTGATTTCTTTTTAATTTAAAAAACCCCCAACATTTACAGTGTTATTCTATTCATTTTATTTATTTCATAAAATGTATATACTGCTTGATTGTAAAAAAAAAAGATAGAAAATCCTCAGAGTGGTTTTAAAAAAGAACAAAGTGATAGAACAGGGGGTCCCCAAACTAAGGCCCGGGGGCCAGATGCGGCCCAATCGCCTTCTAAATCCAGCCTGTGGACGGTCCGGGAATCAGCGTGTTTTTACATGAGTAGAATGTGTCCTTTTATTTAAAATGCATCTCTGGATTATTTGTGGGGTATAGGAATTTGTTCATATTTTTTTTCAAAATATAGTCCGGCCCCCCACAAGGTCTGAGGGACAGTGGACCGGCCCCCTGCTGAAAATGTTTGCTGACCCCTGTGATAGAATGATCAGTAAAAGGAAAGTTAAAAGTAGCAGTTTAGAACATTTGAATAAAAATTGGAATCAGCGGTACATCAAAAGCAGCTTAAATGCATATATGCAACATAGGCTTGTCTAAGCAAAGATGTTTTTAGCATGGGCCAAAAAGAGTACAGTGAAGATGCCTGCCTGATGTCAAGAGGCAGGGAGTTCCAAAGTCCAGGTGCTGCCACACTAAAAGATTGATTCCTTACCGATGTGGAGCGAGGATTATGTGGCAGCTATGACGCTGCCAGTTCTGTAGATTGAAGATTGAAGCTGGAGCACTTGCTCTGCATGCAGAAAGTCCCGGGCTGGAAACGCCCCCTGTCTGAACCATACCTGCCAAGTTGCTGTCAGAGAAATAAGGGACCGGGCCGGATACAGCAGGCCGGAAGTAGTGCTGCCGCCATTTTGGAACTGGGCAGAGCATGCTCAGAAGTGACTTTTGATGCTGCTTTGCCCAGTTCCAAAATGGCCGCCGCGGCCAGAAGTCGCACTGCAGCCATTTTGGAACTGGGCAGAGCAGCATCAAAAGTCGCTTCTGAGCATGCTCCGCCCAGTTCCAAAATGGAAAAATGGGGATTTCCCGGGGAAAACGGGAGACTTGGCAGCTATGGTCTGAACCCCTGGAGAGCTGCTGCTGCTGCCAGTCAGTGTAGACAGTATTGAGATTGATGGACCAGAGGTCTAATAAGACAAGTTTCTTTTGCTCATGTGCTGATCCATAAACAAGGTGGAAGTCACCAGCTGCCCATCATTTCTCCCTCGCCTCCCTGCCCCATGCAAAAGCAGCAGCTAGTAATCTTATATTGATCAAGCGCCTGGGAACTGGAAAAGAGCAATTGGAAGCTCTTGGGATTAATAAAAACATACTTCTCACCCAGATCGTAAATCTCTCTCTCTCTCTCTTCTCCCTCTCTCTCTCTCTCTCTCTCTCTCTCTCTCTCTCTCTCTCTCTCTCTCTCTCTCTCCCCGCCAGCCTTGCTGCCTTTGTCTACCATTTCCTTAAGCAAGCTATTGATTTGTGGGTTTTTTTTAAAAAAAAGTGCACCATTGAAGGAGCCAAAGGAGCCCACCCTGGCAGTTAGTTAAAAAGGTGGAGAAAGGAGTCGAGTCTGAGTTCCTCATATCTCCAACTAAGGGTGAGATTGTCTTTTGTAAAAGAGAGGAAATACTGGCCACGTGGGGAAACCCTCAACCCTGAATACCTGGGAATACCCTGGAACAGGGCTGCGTACACCCCATAATTCCATGCTAGCACAAAATACCACGTTGAATGCAGAATTTTATAGAATTTTGGTTTGTCGTTTTGGGTTTTGGGGTGTTCTCTTTCAAGTTTCTAGACCTTATGGGTGCAAAGCAATAGCTGGCTTTAGAGTTTTGTGTTTAGAGTTGTGGGTTTTAGTACTGAACATCTGGTCGAGGGTACATTCTTTCATATGTGGTGGACCTGTAAAGAGTTAAAGAGCATTGGGAAATAATTTTAAATGAATTGAAAAAAACTATTTTAAAGCACTTCCCCCCCCCAACCCCCCCCCAAAAAAACAACAGAGTCCTTTTTGTTGGGGATAATTCAGATGGAAATTCCCAGGTGTCAAAAAAAGGTTATTTATGCATGCCACTACTGTGGCCCGTGTTTTGCTAGCCAAAATGGAAAACAAGAGAGGTCCAAACTAAAGAAGAATGGCAAATTAAACTGAAGGAATATGCACAGCTTGCGGACCTAACATATACAATAAGACAGGGGTCGGCAAATTGAGGTCTGCGGGCCGGATCAGGCCCAATTGCATTCAGGATCCAGCCCGTGGACTGTCCGTGGATCGGCGTGGGGATTCTGTTCGTTCGGACTGTGCCATTTCCCCCCCCCCATGCCATTTCATTTCCCCCACTCTCCCTCACACTCCTCCCTCCTCCCTCCCTCCTCCTGGATTCTCCCCGCCCTGCCTAGAGGAGGAAGGGGGCTGGGCTGAGCTGGCTGAGTGCTATTTTAAGCAGCCCCTCTCTAGAGCCAGCCCTGTCACGCCGCTCATCTTCCTGCCGCCACCCTGTGCTCCTGTGGGCCAGAGAACAGACCGGATGAGCTCGCTCTGCCTGCCCACGAGTAGCAGCAGCAGTGGTGGTGGTGGCAGCAGCCCCTGGGAAGGTAAGCGCAGCGGCTGGGGTTGGGCCTGGGGAGGAGGACTACTTGCCCCCCTCACCTCTTCTTCCAGCTCCCCCACACACACACCGGTGCTGCTTCTCCGGCCCGCCACAAGGTCTGAGGGACAATGGACCAAGGCATGCTTTTCCATAGAAAGTAATGCAAAACGGATTAATCCATTCCAGACTTTTAAAAACAACCCCTAAAACAGCAATTTAACATGGATTTTACTCTCTAACAAGACCATTGATCCATAAAATGATAGCAATAATCAATGTACTGTACTATAAAATAAATAAGACAGAATTGCAGATGATAAAAATTAAAATTAATTTTTTTCCCTTACCTGCACCAATGATAGTCATTGTTTAGATGGGGGGCTTTTATCCATTTCCGCAGTCACACAATCAGTAGCTGAACTGGGTTCCACACAGTCACAAAAACGAATTAACCGAAAAAGCCTCAAAAACAAAAACGCAAAATAAATAGCAGAAACAAAAAGTGCCAAACTTAATCTGTTCCGGAAGTCTGTTTGACTTCCGAAATGTTCGAAAACCAAGGCGCAGCTTCTGATTGGTGCAGGCGCCGCAGAAACAATAGCCGACAGCTGCATTGGACGTTTGGCTTCCGAAAAATGTTTGAAAACCGGTACACTGACTTCTGGGTTTTCGGCGTTTGGGAACCAAGGCGTTTGAGTACCAAGGTGTTTGAGTACCAAGGTACCACTGTACCTGCATTGCAGGGGGTTGGGCTAAATGACCCTCAGGGGTCCCTTCCAACTCTATGATTCTATGAGAGTTGGTGCCAATCAGAGTAGTCAAGGGAGAAATAGTCTGACCCAGGATAATGCAGGTCCCCATGTTCTTAAGGCAAGGACCCCTCCTTCTAAAGTCACTTCCGTGGCAACCTGGGTCACAAATCCTTTCAGGCCCTCCTAATATGTATTTAGCGCCTATGCTCCATTATCACCAATCAATATAACAGTTATTACTTAATGGGCTTCAAAATTGAAATTCTGGTCTCTCCAAATCTGTGCACAACATCGCAGCTAATTGCTGCGGAACTTATTTTGGGATCTTAATGAAAATGCAAATGCGGAGGCATTAATCAAACAATTATTTCTTAACCACGAGACAGGCAATGCTCAACCTAATTAAGAAATAAACAAAGTTAATCAGGGAGCCGACAACATCAGTTAATCGTACGTATGCGGCATGAAAAGAAATATTACACGACGATTTATTAACACGACCCTCCCCCATCTGTTCTCCTGCTGTAGCTCCTAATGAAGCAGTGATGTAGATGCAAGTGAACAAAACACTTGTATTATTTTTCTGTTATTCACAAGGAATTTCTTTCCTTTGAAGGTCTAGCTGGCAGCGGAGAAAAGACAGCAAGAGTGAAGAAATTGCACAGACAAAATTAAGAATCGCAGCCATCGACCGAAGCCAGCCTGAGATATGGGGACATGTGCAGAGTAGGGAGAACAAGAAGATTAAAGGCCTGGAAACTTTATAAGGTATGGCTGAGGGATTTGGGTATGTTTGGAGAAGAGAAGATATGAGATATGATAGCTGCCTTCAAATAGCTCAAGGGCTGCCCCATGGAAGAAGGAGCAAGCTTGTTTTATCCCGCTCCAGAAGGTTGGACCTGAACGAATGTATTCAAAGGACAAGGGAAGAACTTTCTGAGGGTAAGAGCTGTTCGACAGTGGAATGGTCTCCCTTGAGAGGTTGTGGACTTTCTTTCCATGGAGGTTTTTTAAAAAAGGTGGAGGGCCATCTGTCATGGATTGGGCTAGATAGAAGACCCCTCCGGTCCTTTCCAACTCTACATTTCTGTTATTCCATGAGGTAAAGGACCCCCTGGATGGCTAAGTCCAGCCAAAGGCGGCTGTGGGGTTGCGGCGCTCATCTCACTCCAGGCCAAGGGAGCTGGCATTTGTCCACAGGTCTTGTGGCCAGCAGAACTAAACCGCTTCTGGCGCAACAGAACACCATGACGGAAGTCAGGGCGCACAGAAACGTAGGGCGCATGTAGGGATGAGGCAGAAACATTGGTATGAGGCAGTGTGGTATGTTGGCCTGACAGCCATGGACAGAAAGTCTTTACAGAGGGTGGTGAACACAGCACATGATATCATGGGCTGTCCCCTGAGTCCGCTAGATGACATTGCAAGGGATCGTTGCCTTAGGAGAGCGAGAAAAATTCTCAGTGACGATTCACACCCCGGCCATCACCTCTTTAATCTTCTACCCTTGGGCTGGAGATATAGCAGTATAGTCAGCCGTACCCAACCGGCTAAAAAATAGCTTCTATCCGTGGGCTGTTAGGCTGTTGAACAGAAAACAACATAGCAAAATTGACTTGCGAGGTGGTGTGTTGTTCAGTAAGAGATTGAGTGTTTGGGAGGGGGAGGCAGGTTGTACGATGACAATAAAGGTATTATTATTATACCTTCAAAAATCTCACTGCTCCAAATTTTGTGACGCCACTCTCCAGCTCAAAATGAATTGATTCTCCAAAGCAGGTTCTCATTCGTTCCAGACCTGTAATCCTGCGTCCTTTGTGTTTTTAAAAACTAGCAGATGAGGTTGCTGAACCAGCCAGACCTGTCCCCTTGTTAAGGTTTGTCTCCCTTTTACCACATCTGTTGCCATAGAGACAAGTGGCTGGGCCTTTTCCCTCGTCACCTGCCTGGGTACCACCTCATCCTAGGATGGAGAGCAATAGGCCAAGGGGTGCTGTGGACATGAGAGCTGAGTGTGAGGGGTGGGCTGCTGCTGGAAGCTGGAGACTTAGAGGCATGGCTTGCTCTGTGCTGGAACCAAAGCTGTGAGGTTGGAGCTTCCCTTGGAACCTGGGGGGGGGGGGTAGATCTTCTGGGGGGTTAATGCTATGAGCCCCACCATCCCAGGATTAAGTTGAAGGTCAGCCTGGCCTGAACTGGATGTAAATGCTTGTAGCTCACTGCTTTTTTCTGGCCTTAAACTGCTGATCCACCATATAATAAAGATAATGATATTAATTATTATTATTATTAATTTAGAATTTATATGTTGCCCATCTGACTCTGGGCGGCTCCCAACAAAATATTAAAAACACAATAAGAATGATGTGAGTCACTTTATTGTCTAGAATGTCTGGAATAATAAGATTAATATATATATAAATACAGTGGAACCTCAGTTTATGAACACCTCGGTTTACGAATTTTCGGTTTACGAACGCAGTGGACCCATCTGGAACGGATTAATTCACTTTCCATTACTTTCAATGGGAAAGTTCGCTTCAGTTTATGAACGCTTCAGTTTATGAATAGACTTCCGGAACCAATTACACCCATGCTTCGGGTTAAGTATGCTTCAGGTTGAGTACTCCGCGGACCCGTCTGGAACGGATTAATCCACTTTCCATTACTTTCAATGGGAAAGTTTGCTTCAGTTTATGAACGCTTCAGTTTAAGTACTCCGCGGACCGTCTGGAACAGATTAATCCACTTTCCATTACTTTCAATGGGAAAGTTCGCTTCAGTTTATGAACGCTTCAGTTTATGAACAGACTTCCGGAACCAATTGTGTTCATAAACTGAGGTACCACTGTAATATATATATATGGGGGGGGGCGTTTTTGGAGCTCGTAAAAACCGACCTCAACCAAGAGGCAAACTTTCAGTCACTCCATTATTCTGCTCAGATCAAAATCCAAAACAGAGGAGGATTCCCAGCCTCCCTCCAAATTTGTGTTTTTCAAATTTCAGATTTCTACCTCGCAGAGAAAATCCTTACCATTATGAAACCCCAGTGGAGGAATCAGGCAGGACCGGACATCTTGAGATATATATATATATATATATATATATATATATATATATATATATATATAAAAGATCAGGGAACAAATGAATTTGATGGTCCGGGGGTTAAGGGTGGCTGAAACTAATCTAAAAATTGGCTGGCTTTGCATCGCGGCAGCTGTTTGTGGCTTCCCTGGGCGGATTTGAAAGTCAGCCCATCGCAGGCAGAAGCAATCTCTAACACGCTCGAGAGAAAAGGACGGAGCAAAATTTAAAACTGTCTCAACTGGAAGGCTCAGCCTCATGAATACCTGGAGATGAAGCCAATGGAAGAATCTCCTCCATCCAAGATGGAGACACCACTTGTTTAGTTCCGGGGAATAAGAACTTGCCGTTTGCAATAGAAAGGCAGCTACTGTTTGTTTCTCTAGACCCAGGGATGGGAGCCTTCTTTTGGGGCTCCTAATTCCTGCCAGCAAGGCTTGTGGCAATCGGGGGAGAAGGAACCCAGCAATGCCTGGGGGGGGGCTCCCAGGTCCCCCACTCTTGGTACAGGCCAGGGGTTAGCCTCTGCTCCGAGGGCACACACAAAAGCATCCTTGGGTGCATAACTCTCCTCCTCAGCTGATCCACGCAAATAATCTTATTTTTTTATTCACTTCCTAAAATTCGTATACCGCTTGACTTTAAACCTTAGAGGGGTTTACAGAAAGGACGGAATGAAAAAAGTTGTCTGTGAAAACAGTGGATAACAGCTATTTAAAACGTTCAAATGATAATTGAAATCCGCGATAAGCTAAAAACATATTGAAACTCGTGTCTATCTTCTGTTTATTATTATTTCATACCACATGATTGTAGGGGGGGGGGAGACCTCAAAGCCGCCATATATATCTGGATAGGACTGCCGAAGCAAAAGCTTTTTTAGCAGGCGCTGGAAAGAATACAGTGAAAACACCTGCCTGATGTCAAGAGGCAGGGAGTTCCAAAGGGCCGCACTAACAGATCGGTTTCTTACGAATGCGGAACCAGTATTATGTTTCGTTTTCAGTAGTGACGGTTCTGAAGGTCAAAGCAGGTAGAGGGGGCAGACATGGGGTCAGGCAATCTCACACGAATTAATGGCTACTGGATGCATTTTGCCCCTGGGTGCAAGTTGCTGGGAGTTCCAGGTGGGTAGAGGGCTCTTGCACCCGGGTCCAGCTTGCAGGTTTCCCACAGACAACTGGTTGGTTACAATGAGAACAGGGTGCTGGACTGATGGGCAACTGGCCTGATCCAGGAGGCTCTTCCATGTTTTTATGGTTCAGACCCCTGAGCATAAATTGGGCACACATATATATATTCTGTTTTACAGTTTATAACACTCATTTTACATCCTTAAGCTATCAATGACTTCCCTTCTTCTCTTTCCATGGTTCATTTCACATATCATAAATCCCTGCATATATTTTACAAAAACTATACCATTCAGTATTCCATTATTGCATCCATCAAAACTTTACACTGTTGATTTTATCTTAATTCCTGCCAGCGTTTTCAGCTGTACACGATAATTTCCCACATATTCAAGAAACGTTTTCCAACCTTCTTTAAACTTATGTTCTTCTTGTTCTCTTATTATATGTTAATTCTGTGAGTTGTGCATATTCTGTCAACTTAAGTTGCCATTCTTCTTTGGTTGGGACCTCGCTTGTTTTCCATTTTGGGGCTAACAAAACACGGGCTGCAGTAGTGGCATACATAAATAACCTTTTTTGACACCTGGAAATTTCAGTCTGAATTATCCCCAACAGAAAGGACTCTGGGATTTTGCGGGGGAAGTAGGGCTTGCTGATCAGAAGGTCGGCGGTTCAAATCCCTGCGACGGGGTGAGCTCCCGTTGCTCGGTCCTAGCTCCTGCCAACCTAGCAGTTCGAAAGCACGTCAAAATGCAAGTAGATAAATTGGTACCACTCCGGCGGCAAGGTAAACAGCGTTTCCGTACACTGCTCTAGTTCACCAGAAGCGGCTTAGTCATGCTGGCCACATGACCTGGAAGCTGTACACTGGCTCCCTCGGCCAGTAACGTGAGATGAGCGCCGCAACCCGAGAGTCGGTCACAACTGGACCTAATGGTCAGGAGTCCCTTTACCTTTACTTTTAAACAATTCAATTCATTATGGATCATTTCCCAGTACTCTTTTACCCTTTTGAGAGTTCCATAGTTTAACTATGCACAGCATGGATAACTTTTCTTCTGTCTGCCCATTTGGCTACTGCAAGGGTGACTCCCTACAGGGAGCCAGCCCCCACAGGGCCGTCTTAAGCACCTCTGGTGCCGTGGTGCAACAGATCCCTCCGGCAGCCCCCCCCGCCCCGTTTCCCAGCGCGACGGGTGGGCGGGCAGGTGCAGCTGCCGAGGGCGCTGCTGCGCAATGGGCTCAGTGCGCAGCGCTACTGCTGAGGGCGCTGCTGCGTGGAAGAGCGGCCGGCGGGCAGGCGCAGCTGCGATGTGCCCCCCCGGCGGGCTGGCGCCATGGCGCCCTGCGCCATCCAGCCTGGCCGTAGGGCCGGCCTTGAGCCCCCATCATACTGACGTCCACCTCGTCAAGTACAGAGAGCACCAGTGGTTCTGAAGCAGCCAGAGGGGGAGGGAGAGACTCGGAGGAGGAGAGAAATCAGAGGGAGGAACAATGGGAAATCTCGGGGGGGGGGGAGGGATGCAGGCAGATGCTCAGGGATGTTGCAGAGCCAGGGCACCGACCGCTTAGGGAGGAAGCTGAAAGGGCATCACATCGAAGAAGTAAGGAGAGCGTCACAACGCAGGTCAAGGGGGCGGGTGTTTTGGGGTGCCCAGACTACTTTGCTGGCGTAGGAACAGGTGTACGCCATTGCCAGATCCTGATTCGGGATGAGAGGTCATGTTTTAAGCTGTTTCTACACTGTAAATAAATAGCACAATAAACGTCTTTGAAGACAAACTGGACTCAGGCGGAGTTACTCTAGAGTAGCCACGACGACCCTCTGACAGCTACCATCACGACGCAGACCTTTTCACCTTAATTTTCCTGACGTTCTTAAAAATATTGGAGGAGTCCCTGGTCTAGACTTTTAACAGGAAAAGAAGAAAGATAGAAAACCGACGTGGAGAAAACAAAAATCCACAAACCACATGACATTTCTCCTTAGGACTCAAAGGAGGCCTACTCTCAACAAATGAGCCAAATGGAAAATTTTAACCCTGGTAAATATCTCTTTCCAATTAATGGGATGGTCGCCTATTCCTGCAGAACCAAAGCTTTGTATCTTGAGTATTGCATAACTGCGTAAAATTGATCCATAAGCATTAGGCGTTCCATTTGGGAGATTAACCAGGCTGGGTATGGAATAATTTCCTGAGTATCATTAACCTAATGAGGGTGGCTTTCCATAAACTGCTTAGCCAGGTTGCAGGGAAATGAATCCAGATTTCTTGGGGTGGGGGGAGAGTATTTTTTGGAAGAATTGTAAAAGCTTCTGGGCCATTTGTGACCATCAGCTGGTCACTGCTGTGATTGATCTCTGAGAGAGCTACTTATGTTCCTCGGGGAGGGACATCAAAATGGTCATTCTGATGAATTGATTTATTGCAATAAACCAGAAAGCAAAAGAAGTATCAGATCATGACATTTCTGCCTCGTGCACTTTGATAGCTGACTCAAGGTTTTGTAAACAATGGGTAATACTTGACTTTTCTTTCTTTTTATTATTATTATTATAAGTTAAGAACAAGCCTTGCTGAAGCAGAACCAGCATGGCTTCTGCACATATTTTGCAAAGCAGGGGTGGGGAGCCTTGTGCAGCTCGAGGTGCACATTCCCTTTGGGGCAACTTCCATGCATACCTGTCAAGTTTCGGCCTGAGAAATAAGGGACTGGACCGGAAGTAGCAGACTGGAAGTAGCGCTGCCGCCATTTTGGAACTGGGCGGAGCATGCTCAGAAGCGACTTCTGATGCTGCTCTGCCCTGTTCCAAAATGGCTGCCGCACCAGAAGTCGCTTCTGAGCATGCTCCGCCCAAAAGTCGCTTCTGAGCATGCTCCGCCCAGTTCCAAAATGGCCGCTGCACCAGAATAAACCGGGGAAAAACAAAAAAATCCGTTTTTTCAGCTGGAAAAACGGGGGTTTCCCGGGGAATACGGGAGACTTGGCAGCTATGCTTTCATGGGGCTGCATATCAGTTGTGGGTCAGAGGAAGGACAGAGGCAAGAGTAGCACATCTGACTCCTACTTCTGTAGACTTAATGATGATGCAGTTATTTGTGCCCTGCCCATCTGACTGGGTTGCCCCAGCCATTTTGGGCAGCTTCCAACAAATATAACAGCATAATAAAACATCAAACATAAAAAAACCTCCCAGTACAGGGCTGCCTTCGGATGTCTTCTAAACATGGTGTAGTTGTTTATCTGTTTGACATCTGATGGGAGGACATTCCACAGGGAGGGAGCCACTACCGAGAAGGCCCTGTAACTTCACTTCTGGCAGTGAGAGGAAATCCCAACCACAGAAAAGACAAAGCTTTACACACACACACACACACACACACACACACACACACACCTCACGTTCCAGTCTGGCAAACACACTCAGGTGATGAATGGAGAAGGGCAGGTGCAGAGTCCCACCTGAGCTCTCCCAGGCCTGTTTTAATGGGGCAGGGACCCCATTTCCTTTTTGTATCTGATCACTAGGGTTCCCCTGTCAGGAGCATACCAGCCCCTGAGATTTCAGAACCCAAACCTGAGATGTTGGGGGTGGTCCCTGATGATGTCACACAGGGGTGGTCCCTGGAGATGGAGGTTAATTAGGAAAGGGGAGCAGAGGAATGCAGACCCCCAGCTGAGAGTGTCTGTGCCATAATTTGCAGCCAGCTCCTGCCAGGCTGAAGCTGGCAAGCTGCATGCACACTCTGTCTAATAACAAAAGTAAAAATATTTTAAAGGCACCCTCGCACCCCTGGAGATTCAAGCCCTCCCCTTGCTACCTGGAGAGGGCCAGGCAAACCCGAAGTCTTCCGGTCAGCCATGGAGGTCTGGCAACCTTACTGATCGCCCTTTCTAAAATTTGATGGGCCCTAGCGACAGCGTTCTCTCTCTCTCTCTCTCTTCCTCCAAAGTCGATGCCACACCGCCTCCTCCCCGTGAGCAGAAAGGATTCAAAAGCAATCATTGTCTCCCTCGCATGTCTTCTCAGCCACGGAAGGGATCAGCTGTTCAACCTCTGCTTAAACAACCTTTAATGACTAAAGCTGGGGCTTAGTTCCTTTAATAAGGACAAGCCGGGGCGAAGCAATATCCATTGCATCCAATATATTATCAAGCAGAGAGAAGCTCATATTTAATTATTCAGATTGAACGGGGATTGGGGAAATGAGATTGCAGGGAGTTTAGGGTCTTTGTGCCAGAGAGAGGAGATGGGGGAGGAATCGTATCAGGTCACTTTGAACTCCGATCAGTCACAGAATATCACGCACAATTTGTGTAATCCTCATGAATGCGAGCAGAGGCCTGGTGGTCGGCTGGATTGAACATCAAGATGCAATTTCCAAGATACTGGAACTCGAGGACATGATGCAACAAAGCCGAATGTTGGAAGATTCAGAAGAGATAAGAGAAAGTTCTTCACGTAGGGAGGACCACTAACATGGGTGGCTTAAAAAGAGGATGAGAAAAATTCATGGAGGAGCAGAGGGCTATTGGTGGTTCCCAGCCTTGATGGCTCTACTCTGCCTCCGCAGTTGGGAGAGACTCCCTGCTTGAAACCCAGGTGAGCTGCTGCCAGTCAGTGTAGACAATACTGCCCTAGATGGACCCATGCTCTGGCTCAGTATAAGGCAGCTTTTTCTGTTCCTCTGCTCTTTTCAAAATCACTTGGCTTTTAAAAAATTCATCCCGGAAAGGACTCTGTCCTCACAGCCCCTTCTCAGCTGGAAGGATCTAGGGCTGAATTATTTAGTGGAGAGGAGGCAGAGGGGGAAACAGTGGATGTTCTTCAGGTGCACTCCAAAATCAGGCCAGAGCTGTCTAGCAACCTCCCGCCCCTCTTCCCCACCTCCTGTGATATGGATCTTCAGCATCTAAAACCAACTGAGGCTGCAAGCTCTTGACAGCGATGGATGGAGATGGACTGGGGGAAAACACCTATTCCTCTTAAAACTGGAAGCAAGGAAGAATGCCATTGGCTGTTGCTTAGCAACCACTTACAACATCCCTCACTTTCTCCCTGATGGACCAGATGCAAAGGAGGGCATCGGGACTCTTGTAACCTTTGAGGGCTCTACATATGGGAGGGGGGATTTTGGCCTCGCATCTGCAGTCTTCTGGTGTGGCAACTACCCAAATAATGTCGTCGTCCCCCCCCCTCCACCAGCACAGCCCTTCCTTTCCCCCCTCTGTTCCCCTTAAAAGGCAGGACTTGGGAGTTGTGTGCTAGAATTGAGGAAGAGTCTGTTGCACAAATTTCACACCAGCAAGATGTGAAATTTCCCCCATTAAAACCCCTTATTATTCTGAAGGGTCAGTCTGGGAAGTTGGAAGTTTAAAAATCTGAACATCATTCTAGACCCTTTAGTTTCAAAGATATAAGGCGGAAGGATTTCTGAATCTACTGAGTTATTCAGCCAACCATCTCCCTCTCCCTATAGATCTGGCCAGTTGATGCAAAGCAAACAGCCAGTTCAAATTTTTCCATAATGAAATACCTTTAACTTACGCTCATTAGACAAGGTCGTTTTAGCATTTTGCTGTTTTGTTTATCAGTTTGCAATGCCCACACTCAGGCAGTGATCCCACAATTGCCTCCAGGACTTCTGAACTCAAGGACTTCTGAAGACGTATTACCGGTACTCTCTTGGGAGACAAGGCTTTGGAGCCTTAGCCGGGGGGGGGGGGAGAGACACCATTTTCAATAGCAGAGCTCTGTTCTGGAATGTTTTGCCATAAACCAAAGCAAGAGTTTCCCTAAGCATGTGCAAAGGGCAGTTATCTAAAAAACAGTTTTCTTTACATACCCAGAAGCTGGAGGCAAAAGGAAAGAGTATGGTTGTAAAAAAAAAAAAAACTGATGGCCCATCTTGGTAAAGACACAATGTGGTGTAGTGGTTAGAGTATCAGATTGGGAGACACGGGTTCAAATCCCCTGACTCGGCCATGAAGCTTCCTGGGTGACACCATTTTGGAAGAGAAGGCAGGATATTAATGCAATAAACAAATAAATAAACTCATACCCTCCAACATTTCTCCAATGAAAATAAGGACGTTGGGGGGTCTGTAAACTTACGTACTTTTTCTCCAGCTGCTAGGTTTCCAAGGATAGTCTCCAGGAGAGAAATTTGACAACTGTTATCCCTGCAGAAACTGACATTCCAGGGGATTCCAGCTCAAGAAAGGAGATTCCAACTTTCTGACAGTAAGGGCAGTTCAACAGCAGAATGGACTCCCTCAGAAGGTGGTGAACACTCCCTTGCATGTTCTTAAACATAGGTCTTATGGCCATCCATCAGAGATTCTTTAGCTGTGATTCCTGCCTTGCAGGGAGTTGGACTAGATCATGGGTAGGCAAACTAAGGCCTGGGGGCCAGATCTGGCCCAATCACTTTCTCAATCTGGCCCACGGACGGTCCGGGAATCAGCGTGTTTTTACATGAGTAGACTGTGTGCTTTTATTTAAAATGCACCTCTGGGTTATTTGTGGGGCATAGGAATTCGTTCCCCCCCCAAAAAAAATAGTCCACCCCCCCACAAGGTTTGAGGGACAGTGGACCGGCTCCCTGCTGAAAATTTTTGCTGACCCCTGGACTAGATGATCCTTGGGGTCCCTTCTCTGCTCCACACCTGCTTCGGAGCCATGAGCAGAGTTTTCTGGAAGCCAATTCCAACCGCCCCCCCTCCTTTACCGGAGATTTGCAAGGTTTATTTGCCAAACCGGCAAGCAAAGCACTTTCCACTGTATATATTTCCAATAAGATCAGCACAATGCATGGTTAATATTCAGAGCCTGATTAATCAAAAGGCTCCATTCATTCCTTCCACCCCATTCTTCCACTTACATTTGCTGTTCACCTTCAACTCTCGTCTTCTTTGCTTATAAACACACGAGTCAATTGCTACCCTGGATTTATGGCAGAAGCTGAAAGCTACATTCTCTGGTGGTAATAACTTATTTTCCTATTTATGCAGCATACAGTTCTTTTAATAATAGTATAAAAAAAACCAACCACCATCAACAACAACCCATCCAGCCCTGATATTTACTTCCTGGGGATTTGAAAAATTCATAGAGGCTCACCTAGCAATTAACTGCGTGAGTATATATTTCACAAACGCTGTCAATGAAACAATGATTCTCGAAAGGGAGGTTGTTGTCTGCACTATTGCTCACACCTCCAAAAATCACCCCAAAGGTGTAGCTCCTTACAAAACCAGCCACCAGAGGTTAATAATAATAATAGTAATAGTAATAATATTTATAGCCTGCCCATCTGGCTTGGTTTCCCCAGCCACTCTGGGCGGCTCCCAAAAGAATATTAAAAACAGAATAAAACATCAAACATTAAAAACTTCCCTAAACAGGGCTGCCTTCAGATGTCATCTAAAAGTCAGATCCTTGACATCTGATTGGAGGGCGTTCCACGGGGCGGGCGCCACTACCAAGAAGGCCCTCTGCCTGGTTAGCACTCTGCCAGAAATTTCTCCCGTGCTTTTTTTCAACAGTTCTCAATAATGAGAAAAGAAATTGCATCAAAGGAGGGGAAATTCTGGGGAAATTCTCATGGGTGGGATGGAGGGGGTTTTATCGTGTTTGTCTTATGGTTGCGATCTCTGAATGGCAAGAGACTCCCGGGTGCCTGAGCATTTCCCATGGTTCGGTTTCTTTGGAATGAATGTCAACAGATATATGTAAACATATACTGTATATGTAAACAGATATATGTAAACAGATATATGGTTATAGAAGATGTATGGTCTTATGTATATAGTTCCTCCTCATGCAGTGAGGAGGAATTAAAGAACCTTTTAATGAGGGTGAAAGAGGAGAGCGCAAAATATGGTCTGAAGCTCAACATCAAAAAAAACCCCAAGATCATGGCCACTGGTTCCATCGCCTCCTGGCAAATAGAAGGGGAAGAAATGGAGGCAGTGAGAGATTTTACTTTCTTGGGCTCCTTGATTACTGCAGATGGTGACAGCAGTCACGAAATTAAAAGACGCCTGCTTCTTGGGAGAAAAGCAATGACAAACCGAGACAGCATATTAAAAAGCAGGGACATCCCCTTGCCAACAAAGGTCCATATAGTTAAAGCTATGGTTTTCCCAGTAGTGATGTATGGAAGTGAGAGCTGGACCATAAAGAAGGCTGATCGCCAAAGAATTTTGAATTATGGTGATGGAGGAGACTCTTGAGAGTCCCATGGACTGCAAGAAGATCAAATCTATCCATTCTGAAGGAAATCAGCCCTGAGTTCTCACTGGAAGGACAGATCCTGAAGCTGAGGCTCCAATACTTTGGCCACCTCATGAGAAGAGAAGACTCCCTGGAGAAGACCCTGATGTTGGGAAAGATTGAGGGCACTAGGAGAAGGGGACGACAGAGGACGAGGTGGTTGGACAGTGTTCTCGAAGCTACGAACATGAGTTTGACCAAACTGCGGGAGGCAGTGGAAGACAGGTGTGCCTGGCGTGCTATGGTCCATGGGGTCACGAAGAGTTGGACACGACTAAATGACTAAACAACAACAACAATGTATATAGTTGGCTCACAGCTTATGCTGGGGTTCAGTTCCAAGCATAATGTATATATGTAAAAGTTGCATATAGCTGAAATCAGGGCTATCCCAGGATGTTTTAGCCCTTGAGGAAAAACAGAAAATGCTGTCCCACTGCCAGGGATATATTTACCTATTTATTACATCCAAGCAGCTCAAGGTGGTTCATGTGGTTCTCCCTCCTCCCATCTCCTCCTCCTAGAAAACCTATGAGGTAGTTTGAGCTAAGAGGCAGTGACTGAACCAAGGTCACCCAGTGAGCTTCACGGCAGAGTGAGGATTTGAACCCCGGCCGCCCAGGTCTTAATCCAGGAGGAGTCTGTGCACCACCTAGAATTTTAAAGGAATTCTATGAGAATGAAGTGGGGGGGGTGCCTTTTTTAGGGGAAGAAAACTTGAGAAATTGACATGCAGATTTCAGTATCACTGAGCCCTGGAGACAGAGGTTAATTGGGAGAGAAGAGAAGAGGTGTGCCACCTTGAAGAGTCTATGGAACTTTCCAGAGATTGAGGGAATTATTTGGGAGGAGGGAGGCGGACCCTTCCAAAAGAGTGCATGCAATAATTTGCAGCCAGCTCCTGTAGGCCTGAAGCTGGCAAGCTGTATGCAGTCTTCTGAATTAATGAGATGGAGGGGTGGCCCCAGGTGATGCCACAGTATGGGCCCTGGAGACAGGGGTTAATTGGGAGAGGAGAGCAGATTCCACCCAAGAGCGTCTATGCAATAATTTGCAGCCAGCTTCTGCTGGGCTGCAGCTTGCAAGCTGCATGCATAGTCTTCTTAATAACCTTTTACAATCACCCACCTGGAAATTCAAGCCCTCCCCCTGCCCCCAGAGGGGGCCAGGCAACCTGGAGACTTCTGGTCAGCCCTGAGGTCTGGAAACCCGAGTCCAGCACGAACCAGGACTGCAGATCCTACCTGCTTTGGCATGCTCATAAGAATATGGGAGAGGCACCAGGACAGGTTGCTGCACAGAGGGGAGGGGCATTTCCTCTTCCTTAATAATAATAATACCTTTATTGTCAAAGTACAACCTGTGTACAATGAAATTAACCGAGCCTCCCTCCCCCAAACACTCAATTTCATTGTACTCTGTGTGCTTGTCGCACAGCACACCAACCCTGAAAGTAAGTTGCACTATATTATTTTCCGTTCAGCAGCCTAACAGCCCGCAGACAGAAACTGCTTTTTAGCCTGTTGGTATGACTGAGTAAACTCCATGGTCTCAAGTGCTGTGTTCACCACCCTCTGCAAAGACTTTCTGTCCGTGGCTGTCAAGCCAACGTGCCACACTGTGCAGGGGCGTAGCCAGGATCAAAACTAGGCTGGGCAAGGGGCGGGGCCAAGGCAAGGAGGGGAGGGGCCACAAAGTGGGAACATGGGCGGGGCTACAGAGCCCATGTCAAACTGACTCCGGTCTCACCTAGGCGCCGCGAAGCTTTTTGCAGTCGGAGGCGCCGGGGCTCCACTGACAGCACGCAGCCAGCACTGCCCCCGGTGCACTATGACCAGTACCCCGGCGGAGTGCGCCGCCATGGGCGAAAGTGGCGCTGCCGGCGGGGCTAGTGGGCAGAGGCGGAGCACAGCCCAGCGGAGCGCGAGTTCGGCATTCCCGCCCGCCGTGCCCTCCAGCTTCCCGCCGCGCTCTCTGGTTCCCCGCCGCGCTTGCCAGAGGGCGCGACGGGGAGCTGGAGGGAGGGCATGGCGCTGTTGGCGGAAATGGCGAAGTCGCGCTCTGCTGTGCTGTGCTCCGCCTCCGCCTCTGCCCACTAGCCCCACCGGCAGCGCCACTCTCGCCCATGGCTGCGCCGGCCCTGCTTCTAGGGGGAGCAGCTGCCCCCCTGCCCCGCGCTGGGTACGCCCATGACACTGTGATACAATGAGAGGACACTTTCTATTGTGGACCGGTAGAAGGAGGTCATCAATTGTTGTTTAACATTGTTCTTTCGCAAGACCCTGAGGAAGTAGAGTCTCTGTTGGGCCTTCCTAACCACCTGAGTTATATTATTTTTCCAAGTAAGGTATTCACTAAGGTAAACTCCCAGGTATTTAAAGGAAGAGACTCTCTCCCCCCAACCCCCCCATATACAACGGGGCTAGTTCCCCTCTCTTCCAACACCATCTCCTTTGTCTTGCTAATATTTAGGTGCAAGTTATTCTCTAGGCACCATGTACCGTAGATACTTTTTGAATCTCCCCGCTGTACGCTGATTCATCCCCACCTGTAATTAGACCCATTATGGTAGTATCATCTTCCTGCCGTCATCAAAAGCAAAGCCTATTGGGGGGAGCCCCAGGGGGAGGGCTTTTGCTCAAAGGGTGTGGCCTTCTCTTTCATGGGCCAAGGGGCAGAGCCAGCACCTTCTTCACCTCCTTAGCCAAAAGCATTTGGCACCTTCAGTGGCTGGAGCTGGCCTCTGTCCCAATGTAGCAAGAAATTGGCTTTCGTGTCCAAACTGCTTAGCTGCCGGTCTGCTGCTCAGTCCCCCGCCTGCTGCAGGGCCTTTACAACCTCTCAGGAAAGAGCAAATCTGTATTGATTTCCAAGCGACTAAAACTGTGAATTATTAGTTGTGACAACCGGCTCGGCTGGTTCCAAGATGAGATTCCATCGATTGGGCCAAATCACATTAGTGTGCAGAAAAAGGGAAGGAAAAAGGCATTGGATCAGAAGTCAAGTGTTGTTGGGGAGGGGGTCCCCAAAAGTGAGAACTGCCCTCTCATATAAATGCAGTTGGGCAACGTAAGTTAAGAGGAATCTAGGCAGGAGCAGGTTGAGCTGTGAAACAGCAGCCGCCGCGCATAGGAACCTTGGCACCCGATTCCAGCAAGTGGGCGGCCATCACTGACAGGGAAGGAAAGGCACTTTGCATAGGGTCAGAGACACCTTTGTCTTTGGTAGTTTAAAACTATATGCCGCTGGTCTGAACCCTGGTGTTGAAATCAGGTTCCAAAGATGAGCTCTGGTGAGACCAAACTTGACCTCGATCCCATTTCTTCTGTGCAACAATGCGAGCTCCACCTCTGTCAGAAACATCCGCGGCATTAAAAGGTGTCTGAATGCAAAGAGAGTCTTCTGGATCAGGCCAGAGGCCCATCTGTTTTCACAGTGGCTAACAATGTGCCTGTGAGAAACCCAGAAGCAGGATTGGAGTACAAGAGCACTTTTCTCCCCTCCTGTGGTTTCCAGCGACTGGGATTCAGAAGCATCGCTGCCTCTGGCCGTGGAGGCAGAGCAGAGCCCTCCTGGCTAGTAGCCATGAATTTTGTCCAATCCTCTTTTAAAGCCATTCAGGTTGGCAGCCTTCCCTGCCTCCTGTGGGAGGGAGTTCCATAGTTTAACTGTGCTTCATGAAGTCCTTTCAATATCCTTTTTGAGGCAAGGCAACCAGAACTATATAGAGCATTCCAACTGCAGTCATGCCATAAATGTACATAACAGAATTATGCTATCAGCAGTTTCGTTTTCAATTCCTTTCCTAGTGATCCCTAGCATGGATTTTGGCTTTTTAGTGGCTCCCACCCATTGGGCCAACTATTGCAGAGCTCCTCCATAGATTTGTGCCTTGCCAGGAAAACTGGACACACACACACACACACACACACACACACACACCAGTGTTGCAATCCTCCTCCTTCACGTGCTGATGTCCCAGTGTGTTTGCTGACAACGATCAGCATCTTTTGAGTGTTACTGCCACCTGCTGCACACTTAAGATTGCAACAAGGTCCTGATTATTCTGCCCAGATTCCCGAAGCTTTGTTTTGAAATAGCTCTACCCAAAGTTCTCTTGAAGCGGATTTGAGTTAAATAGGACTCTTCTTCAGACAGGATGATCGGGAACAATAGTGTGCATTGCATTTCAAAAGCTCACATATCATGGACCAACACAGAGGTGCCAGCTCAAGGGTGGGTGGGGGAGCTCTTGGGGGGCCCCTGGGGCTTTTTTTCAGCTGGAACTCACCAGAACTCAGTTCCAGCACCTCTCATGTAGGTGCCTTTGCCATTACAGTGGTACCTCCGTTTACGAACTTAATCCGTTCCGGACGTCCGTTCTTAAACCAAATCCATTCTTAAACCGAGGCGTGCTTTCCCTAACGAGGCCTCCCGCTGCCGGTGCCCTTCCACCGTTCGGCTTCCGTTCTTAGACCGAGGTAAAGTTCTCAAACCAAGACACTATTTCCAGTTTTGCGGAGTTCGTAAACCAAATCGTTCTTAAACCGGACTGTTCTTAAACCGAGGTACCACTGTATAAGAGAATAAGGGAGGCGTTCATGGTGCGTTCTGGCCAGGGCCTCTTTCCTCGACAGCCCCAGAGAGGAGGAGGAGGAACCCGGTTGGAAGGAAGGAAGGAAGGAAGGAAGGAAGGAAGGAAGGAAGGAAGGAAGGAAGGAAGGAAGGAAGGAGACTGAGAGACGAGTGCCAGGCCTCAGATGGCATTGGAAGACTGATCAGATACCGTCCGTCCGTCCCCCCCCCAACGATTTTGGATTGATCTTATTAATCTATTGACTTTCTAGCCCACCTTTTCCTCCAAGGTGCTCAAGAAGTCATCTAAATGGTTTCCCCGCTCCACAACAGCCCTGCGAGGTAGGTGAGGCCAAGAGGCAGTCAGTGGCCCTGGGCCACCCGGTGTGGCCAAGTGGGGATTCGACCCTTGGTCTCTCCCAGGCCCTAGTCCAACACTCTTTGACAAAACTGCAGCACACTGGTTTCTTGAGAGTATTTCCACCTAGACTTCTGCCTCAGCTGCACATATTCGAGAAACGCAGGTGACAAAAACACAAGGCAAAGTGAGGTTCCCCCCAGGTTGTTCTCACTTTATTAGGTATGACATGAAGAAAAGTGGGTGTTTTCTTACACCTGCATGCAGCAGAAGGTCAGGTGGGATTGGGGTTTTTGTGGGGGTTTTTAGTACTGGTGGTAGGTTGGCTGTTAAATAGTTGTAAACTGTTTTTATTTCTCTGTGAAGTCTCATTGCATGCTTGAGAGAATGCAATTGTCAAGAGAAGGAAGAGGGGAGGGGAGGGGTGGGGGGGAGGGGTGTGTACCATTCCTGATCTAAGATGTTCATGCTTTATTTACAAAGAAGGAAAGCGGGCACATTACAAAATGGTCACAAACTGCCAAGAAGTTGAAGGGGTGGAGATTGTGAAAATCTGGGAGGGCGGATGGGAGAAATGCAGGTCCTTTCTTGGGTTTTTTTCCCCCGACAAGAATCTTCACACCGCGCTGTGCAAAAACCAGACTTTGGAGGGAAACAAACCACTTGCACAAAGAAGGCATCTCCAGGCGGCACATGAAATGGAGAAGAGAAATGTTGGCGTCAGAGGGGAGGAGCCCCTGTCTACGCAGGGCTTGAAGGCCTTTCCTCTGCATCTACCTTGGCATTAAATGAGAGTGGCGTCAGCCTTTGGCAGGAAACTTGCAACAGGTTCCTCTCTTGTTGTGTATTTTGGAAAGAGATGACAGGAGCAAAGAGAGGTGAACGCCACGCTTTGCACTCGGCTCTCCAACACCGTCCTGACTCTCTCCGGGGGACCCCAGCCCTACAAGAGTGCTTTGGCCTGACAGATGCGCCCTTGAAAAGCAGCAACGCATCTCACCTGCCAGGATGGAAGACAAAGAGATATTTCTGGTGGGATGGGGTGGGTGTGTAGAACCTCTTACATGTCTGTGAAGCTGGAATGTCGCTTATCATACAAAGTTCTGAGGCACCTCTGCTGGCTTCTGGCTCCCACCCTCCATCGGCAGGTGAGCCCCAGAATCTGCCCACAGTGAAATATGGTGGCCCTTGGATCAAAAAAACGTTCACCGTCCATCTGATGTCCCAACCATCTCATTGCCGTTTCCCAGAATTTAAATGTGAAAGAGAAAACATGCTTTCCTAGCACGAACCAGTGATCTTGGTGACATTGGAGGGAGAGCATTGTGATAGGAGGTCCCAAAGATACACCAGATCTGGGACTTTGACACCAGCGTTTCACAAGGGATCCATTAGCCTAAAGTTCTGCCAGGTGGTCAGATGGCTAACAGCACAGCTAGGCTGCTGGATGGTTTTTGCTGTCTACAAAAGGAACAAAAAAAATTCCCAGTAAGTTTTATGAAATCTTAGAAGATTTGTCTAGATAGATGATTAAATAGATAGACCTAGAGATAGACATGGAGTTGGGAGGGACCCAAAAAGCCATCTAAGCAACTGGGATATATTTTTTTAAAAAAAATACAAGGTCAAGGTAGGTCAAGAAGTTTGGCTGTACCAGAACTCTGGGGCTGTGTCCTTCGGACAGGCCAACAAGGAAAAACGACACCCTGTTGAAACTCTCATCCAGGACAAGACAGCTGAGACATCTGTTCATGAAGGTGCCCTTCACAAATGTACAACTAAGAGTCTATTGGACAAGGAAGATGAGAGGGAGATTTGCTACTGGAAACCACAGGGAAGAGTGGCCATTGGGGCTCTGCTCTGAAACAGCAGACCACTGTCAAGGACTGGACAGAGGAGGAATGGTGGAGACCGTCTCCCTCAAATCCTGACCCTTCCAGGGACAAGAGGAAGACAGTATAGATTTGCAACAGTGGTTTGCAGGAGGTCACAACTCAGACACAGATGAGGGGGGAAAGTTGGGAAATAATGGGAGAGGAGGAGGCAGAACTGGAATGGTAGCAGACTGACGCGGAGTCTTTAGAAAGCATTCCAGACCCTCCATCTCCCAGGACCCAGCGAGCCTTAAAAGTAGGAGAGCAAAGAGCTTAAAGACAGAGGTCCCATAGCAGCACCTGTAGAAGTGACAAATGAAGAAGTTGGAGAGAGAGGGATAGAGATTCACTCGGGACAATGCCATTATCCAAGAGGCTGGGTTCTCTTTAGCCTCTCTCTGTAATATTGGAATAAAAAAGGACAGTAAGAAACTTTCCCTTGTTTTAATACTTTCCTGGGCAACCAGCCGAAAGCTGCTGACAGCATCCTGACAACCACACAAAAATGGCCCAGGTGTGACCTCGCAAGTGAAGGGTAATGGAACCAGCACTCCTGAAGGTGAGGCAGGTAGGCTAGCTCAGCGCCTACTTTTTACATAGAAGGTTTGAAATTATGCCATGCTGAATCCTTCCTGTCCATTTCTAGATCAGGGTGGCCAGTGATTTGCATGGACTGAGGTTCAGGGCTCAGCATTTCCAGTTGGGGCTGAGAATGTCCTCAGCCTGAAACCACACAAACCTGCTGCCTACGCTAGATAGACCAATGGTCTAATCAAAGTTCCTATGTTGTTGGACTCTGTCATGTTCTCTGGTGCAGATGGGGGTCCAGCAATATCAGCAGAGCACCAGGTTTCCAATTCTTGTTCCAGATTATCTTCATCCCATGTGAAAAATTATTCTGACACTTTCTTATGACACTTGAGGTTGGGGCTGTTTGGTTCTTTCAGTTTTGGTTTAGCAGGGTTTGCACTTATCTTACTTACGAGGTGGCCGAGATGTGACAGGAAGATGTCCTCTTCCATTGCTAGATGAACATCTTTTGATGTCCTGCTGCAACTCTCAGTCATAGCATCCGCTAAAGCCCCATGAGGTCCTTGGCAACGCTTTCCAGGAAGCATGGGCCCTTGTGGGAAAGGTTCGAGAGCCCTAGAGAGATGGCCTGAAGAATGGAAGGACATCAGCAAAGATGACCTCAGCCACCTTGAATGAAAAATGCAACCATGACCAAAAACAAAAAGCAACCATCCATGAGAATTTCACCGGAATCTGCCCCCCTTCCGAATTTTTTTTTCTTCTTATCAATTGATTTTTTTAAAATAAAAAAAAAAGCAGGAGCAATTTTGAAGTTCAACTCCTGGCACCTCCAAAATGAACGTACTCAGGAAGCAGCTGGTGGGAAGGACTGGATCTGGGATGGACATCCCCAAGGGCTGCTACCCATTGGATGATCCTGGGTCAGGTAGACCAACAGTCTGAGCTGGTGACGAAGGCAGATGTAGGGGAACACAACTGGTTTGGTTGCACTGGGCACAGAGCTTCTGGGACACCATTTCTGTCTGGAAAAAGTGGAAGGGGCGCCATTTTGTCCTTTGTCTTGAGCCAGCTATGGCGGCCTGAAGTCAACATAGGCCACATCATCCAATCGAAGCATTGTGATGTCACTCTGAACAGTCGTGGCTTCCCCTAAGGAGTTCTGGGAGATGTAGTTAAGGGTGCCGAGATTGCGAGCAGACCCCTATTCCCCTCCCACAACTACAATTCCCATAGCTTCCTGGGAAGAGGCATCAAGCCACTCTGGGAATTGTAGCTCTGCGAGGGGAATAAGGTCCTCCTAACAACTCTCGACACCCTTCACAAACCACAGCCCCCAGAATTCATTGGGGGAAGCCATGACTGTTTAAAGGGGCATCGTAGTTATTTTCAATGGATTGTGAACGTGGCTACAGCATGGCCCCACATAACACCCAACCAATGCTTTTGTGCTGTGGGGTTTTTTGTTTTCAAGTTTCAACACAGGTATAATACCTAAGAAGTATGAAAATGTTGTATATCCATACAGATGCATGCCGGGCCTCAAGCCACAGCGAACGTGACCTGAGAGATTTCAGGTGGGCATTTTGACGGTGCCGCTACCAACAAGTCCAGGGCTTTGGGGAGAACTAGCTCAACCAGCAAGGAAACTTCTCAAGTGGCAGATAAGCCACATGGCGCTGCCCCCATTTCACCGAAGCTTCTGGGTCAAGCTTGCTCTCTGCTGTGCACAAGAAGGGCCCTTGGCATGTGATGTTCTGCACAAATATTGCAAATGCACCACCCCTCCAAGCTGCCTCTACCTCTGAACATCTGAATCTTAGATTCTGGGTGTGCTCGAAAAACAGTAGGGCATGGTCAATGGGAAACACCTCCTGGAACTTCCAGATTTCATTGGACTCCAGCTCCCATCATCCCTGACCATCGGGCCACGCTGGCTTCTGGGGCTCATGGGAGTTGGACTCTAACACATAGCTGCCAAGTCTCCCGTATTCCACGGGAAACCCCCGTTTTTCCAGCTGTTCCCAGCCGAAAAAACGGATTTTTTTGTTTTTTCCCGGTTTATTCTGGCACGGTGGCGACTTTGGAACTGGGCGGAGCATGCTCAGAAGCGACTTTTCATGCTGCTCTGCCCAGTTCCAAAATGGCTGCAGCGCGACTTCTGGTGCGGCGGCCATTTTGGAACTGGGCACAGCAGCATCAAAAGTCACTTCTGAGCATGCTCCGCCCAGTTCCAAAATGGCGGCAGCACTACTTCCGGTCTGCTACTTCCAGTCCAGTCCCTTATTTCTCGGGCTGGAACTTGGCAGGTATGCTCTAACAACACCTGGAGGGCACCAGAGCAGTGAAAAAAACAGCTATCCTAGACAGACAGCTGTCCTAGACAGGCCCCATTAACATGAACAGGACTTTGTACAACAGCACCACACAGTGGGTGGGAGGAGAAGCACAGCATTTTTTTTCTTAAATTGGCCATCCAGCCCACATAGTTGCCAAACTGGAAAGGACAAAGGTGGTTCTTTTCCAGCTTAAAAGTGTCCAAGGTGGCACCTTGCAAGATGCTGCATCGCGATGCTGAGAAATGAATCTTGGCGGAATTACGTCTATGGCAGGTCGCGGAAAAAGGCAAGACCAAAGTGATGCTAAGAGTCGGAAGCCCAAGCTTTCTACAGCGTAGGCGTTGGTTTTTGAAAGACTTGCGCTATCTGGCTGGTTTGGTCTGGTTTCGTTTCAGCTGCCCCACATGCTTGGAGCAGCCGGATCAAAAAACCGTAGCCGTGCATTTTCCCATGAGCGATGCACAGAGTAGTTTGAGTGTGCAAAGAGGAGGAGAATGAGCGCAACCTTCCACATGCCCAGGTGGAGACTGGAGGAAGGCGGGCAAGGAGGTCAGTTCAAGGGCACTTAAGAGTACAAAGACCTTCAATAGGTCGAGGAGAAGCACGGCGAGGTCGGGTCAGGTCGGGTGGGTGGATGGGTGTCATTTAGCTGTCAGGATAAGCAAAGGCCAAACGTAAAATATTTCCAGTGCTGGGCTATTGCTTGATAAAGTCTATACATCAATGCACCCACGGCAGGAGAAGGTGGCAGGAATGGATCACGATACAAAACATAAAAGAGAACCTATATCCTTGGCGTGGAGAATAGAGGAGAAGCAGGAGAGAAGTTGCTTCCCGGAAGGAGGCAGACAAAGAAAGAAAGGGAAGAGAGAGAGAGAGAGAGAGAGAGAGAGAGAGAGAGAGAGAGAGAGAGAGAGAGAGAGAGAGAGAGAGAAGCAGCTGCTCTCAGAAGGAGGCAGGAGACGATGGAGGAGGAGAAGGAAAACAAGAAGAAAAGGGAGATGATTAAGGAGGCAGGAGACGACAGGGGAATCCTTTCCCCAGGAGTGAAAGAAACACAACCGTCTTGGAAGACGTCTGGGAATCTACAGGGGGTTGGGTGGAGGAGGAGGGTTCAGGTACGGTGGGGTGGGGGGGGGGCGGTTTCTCCTAATCGCTGGCCACGTGGTTCTCGTTCTGTAAGGCGTGCCAGCGCTCAATCTTCTTGTCCTTGTTCTTCAGGCACTCGTACCAGTGTTTCAAGCGCTCGCCTTTGGCTGTGATGCCCAGCTGGCATCCACCTGCAAGAGACAGAAAGGCAGAGGATGCCCCTTTGACACAGCTGCAGAGGGAGGCGTTGCGTGCATCATGGGAGGCCCCAAACCCCACTTGCAGGTTATATTTTTTTCTTTCTTAAACCTGACAGTTCGCATCTTATTCAACCAATGCTCAACAGTTGCCCTGGGTAACCTGGCCGAGATGACCCCCTGCAATGCCCACCGCCCTATCCATAGCTGCCAAGTACCCCGTTTTCCCCGGGAAACCCCCGTTTTTACTTACTTTTCCCCGGTGGTCCCCTGTATCACTTCGTCTCCCGTTTTTCTCCGTCATTTTCTCCTGCCGGCGGCCTTTTTTTTCCCTTTCTGATTTGCCCTTCTATGGGCAGCAAAAATGGCCGCCGGCGGCTTCAAAAGTCACATCTACGCATGTCCGGAAGTGCATAGACGCGACTTCCGGTGTCGGTGGTGAATTTCGAAGCCGGCGGCGGCCATTTTTTTGGTGCCCATAAAAGGGTAAAACGACACCGGAAGTTACGTCGACGCAACTTCCGGTGTCACACGGCTGCCGGTCCCGGATTCTGCAGTCCGGGACTTGGAAGGTAAGCCTATCAAAGATCCCGCACCACCTTCCCTAACCAGGCCCCCCTCCCAGGGGCTTTGGACTGCCACTCCCATCAGTCCCCAGCCAGCAAGGGCTGAGTGGGGCTGCTGGGAGTTGTAGTCCAAAAGCATCATTGGGTGGAAGAGGACCAGGAAGACCTTGTACTGAGGATTGTACTGCAAAGCACCTCTTGAGAAAGAAACCCAATAAACAGCCCATTCCTGGATACCCTAAGAACCTAAAATTCAATTTAGACACACACACAGACACATCACCATGGTTTAAAGAACCCTAATTAAGCAAGCCGAGAGTCCCCCGTTGCTTCTGATAGCACTCACCAATATAATCATTGGATTTTCCAATGTCATAGTCCCAAACCGATATGTCGAGCTGCTTCTTGGCTAGGTCGCTGTGTTTGATATCGTAGAAAAACTCCTGCAAAAAAAGATAACACTCTCCATCAAGAATCAAGTGGTGGGGCTTTAGGGAAGGGGCGGACAAGGCCTTGGCCGGTTAGCCTCCCCCTCCTCGCTCAAAGCAGGCTTCTGTCAATAACCAGGAAGTCAGACGAAGTGAGGAGGGGATGGGTTGAGGTGAAGCCAGCCCAGCCTTCACTATCTACAACATAAACACAACAAACACATCCCTGCTCCATCACTGTCCATTTCTGGGGCTGCCTCTAAAGTACTGCCTTCCTTCCTGGCTATGTTGACCAGGGCTGATGGGAGCTGGAATCCAATCGGGGCCTTTTCAGTGGTGGCTCCTGGCTGTGCAATGCCCTCCCGAGTGAGGTGCACCGGTGCCTCCCTCTTTATTGGCTTTCAGAAGGAATCTGACAACATTCCTGTTTTCACCCAGGCATTTGGTGGCTGAAGAAGTACTGGGTGGAAGAATATTTTTGAACTTTTCCGAAACTGATTTTAGATGTTTTTAACTGTGTTTTTAGAATGTGTTAAACTGTTTGCTTTGTTTGTTTGTTTGTTTGTTTTCAAATGGTACATCTGTTTGTCACTCAACTCCTGGGGAGGTTAATACAGTACATAAATAATAATGATGAATAATCTGGAGAGCATCAGGCTGGGGGAAGGCGGCGTGTGTGGCAAGCAGGCTCTGAAAATCTCAGAGATCCATGAATGCACCACAGGGAATGTGAGAAGAGGCCTTAGAATCATAGCGTCATGGAGTTGGATGGGACAACGAGGATCATCTAGTCCAACCCCCCGGCAACACAGGAATCTTAGCCTTGCCCCACCTCATTAAACTCCGGGTTCAATGTCTTCTTTTTAATCTGCGTCTTCTGCTTCGCTTTCTTCCCCATGTCCGGCTTTAAGCATCTGGAAAGAAGAAGATGTGAGCGTTTCTCCAGAACTTGGGGGATGATGAAAGACAACGGAAAAGCTAAAAAGAGTGAGCATCAGTCCATGCGGAAGGAAACAAAGGTCTCTCTTCCAACCATGTTTTTGGAATGTAACGGTGATGCATAATCATGGAAAGAGCGAGCAGGGAGGTGGTTTGCTGAACTGTCAAGCTAATTTTTTTGGGGGGGGGGGGGGACAAACAGAAAAGCACATTATCCCAGAGGTGATGAACCTGTGACTCTCCACAGGTGACAAACATAGAAGGAGCAGCTGCTTGGCATGTAGAAGGTTCAACCCCTGGCATCTCCAAGTAGCTCTGGGAGACACTCCTGCATGAAACCCTGAAGAGCTGCTGCCAGTCAGTGTAGACAATACTGAGCTCATGCTGCTTCTTCCCCTCTGCTACTGCTCCCCTGTTCAACCCTCCTTCTGGTTCCATCTGCTCCCAACAGGGATGGGGCAGAAAGTTGGTCCAGTCTGCATTTAAAACAACCCCATTCACAGTTCCCAAAGTAATATGCAAACACGCCCCAAAATGGGCACTTTCCCATATTTTGTGAGACATTCCTCCAGCCAAAACAAATTAATGTTTGCAAACATGGGTATTTAGAGGAAAGTGTGCATATAAATGCATATAAATTGGGGGGGGGGACCCAATGTTACTATGCATTCTGCTTGGAGAAATTCAGCTTTTCCTATGCTAAAAAGTCCCAAACACAGAAGTCTTTCTTCGTAGGGGAGCCACACCCTTGCCTGCCACTTCCGTCCTGGAAACATGAGGTTGGTCGGATCGCAACGTTTCCCAAGAGTTGTGTCACCTCATGCTGGTGCCGGCTGCGCCGAACAATTTGGTAAAGCAGAGGGATTTAGTAGGAATAAGGAAGGTCCTCTGACATGGCAAAGCACTGATGCTCTCAGAGAAAGAGGCACACTTTTCCCGAGCACTCTCAGAATTGCAAGCGACTTAAGTCGTCGACAAAGCCGGCAGCCGGCAAAGCCCAGGAGTTTGTGCCCAGGACGTACATTTTCACAAAGGGGTCCGAGTACCCATTGGCATCCATGGCCGCTAAGTGGACACAACGCACAATGCCGACCACGAGGCCTCCTTTCGGGGTGCTGTACATGAGGGACACCAGGATTTTGCCCCGTTCCTCCACGTCGCCCGCTTGGCCCATCTGTGGGGGAGAAAGAGAGAGTCTGCATTTTGGTATAGAGTCATAGAATCTTAGAATCGTAGAGTTGTAGGGTCATTGTCCAAACCCCCTGCAATGCAGGAATCACCGCCAAACATACCTGCCAAGTTCCTCTCTGAAAAATAAGGGACCGGACCGAAAGTAGCATACCGGAAGTAGCACGACGGCCATTTTGGAACCGGGCGGAGCATGCTCAGAAGTGACTTTTGATGCTGCTGTGCCCAGATCCAAAATGGCCGCCGCACCAGAAGTCGCGCTGCAGCCATTTTGGAACAGGGCAGAGCAGCATCAAAAGTCGCTTCTGAGCATGCTCCGCCCAGTTCCAAAATGGCCGCTGCGCCAGAATAAACTGGGAAAAAACAAAAAAATCCATTTTTTCGGCTGGGGACAGCTGGAAAAACGGGGATTTCCCGGGGAAAACGGGAGACTTGGCAGCTATGCCGCCAAAGCATCGCTGACGGGAGACTTGCATATGTCAGTCTGCTTTTCTTAGTGCAGAAAGTATTGATCTGATGTATAGAGATCTTTCCTATTCTGATTAATTCAAGAAGCTTCTGGAAGCTTCTCTGTGTGAAAGAAACAAGCAGAAGCTTCATGATGTCTGGGTTATTTCTTACAACTGGTTTAAATTGGTTCTGTTATCTCTTTCTGTCATGCCGGCTTCAAAAATAGGCCAGATGGAGCCTGGGTTTCGTTATCTCTTTCTACCTCTTTTCCTTCTGGTGTGGTGTTCTGTATATAGTGTTAAGGTTTAGACTTATTATAAGTTATTGTAACTTTTAAGTTGTCTGCTGCAACTGGATTTCCTATCGGACAATGCCAATCCTGAATGTATTGGATTTGTGACCCTTTTGCTCATTTGCCTTCAGTAGCAATAAAGCTCTGCTGGATAAAATATTAATTGCCTCTGGTCTATTTTTGGGGAACCCTGCAACCTGTTTAAGTTTTTACTCTGCTAACTATACATTGGAATCTGCTCTGGATCAATATGGAGTAGAATTACCATGACAATCCAACCTCTGCTGAAAAACTTCCAAGGAAGGAGAATCCACAATCTCCCAAGGCCAGTGGGTTTTTTTTCTGGGGGGGACGCATACCCCTAAACATTTTGTGAACCTTTTACTGTCCATTTACTGTATTTATTTTTCCCAATTTGAACTATAAAATGGTGATTTTCTTAAGCCAAAATGAGAGTACCTGTCAGAGGTTGTTAAGACTACTCCTGAGTAACGACCTTCCACATGCTTGTCTTTTAACAGTCTTTATTGGTGCACTTTATTTACAGTGTAACGAGGTGCTGGAAACATGTCTGCTTATTCCGAACCAGAATCCGGCACTGCCACTTTTCGCGACATGGACCAACATAAGAGTCGCGGGACAGCGAATCTCCTCTCCTTTCTCCTCTTCCTTAATTCCGGTGCCGGGGAAAAGGGTCTGCGCTCCGTCTTTTCCCACTCGGTTGCACTGGGCGTGGAGCCTCAGGGGAGGGGGGGTGCCAGTAGGGATGCTAACTTTTGGTATCACACAGGCCGCTGCTGAAATTTGAGGCCCCAAGATCCGCCACTGATGGCTTGAGAAGCACAAAACCGACCCTTGGGTTTTCAAAGCGTTAACTCAGAAAATGCAGTGAAATGTTAAGTGTGACCACACGAGGGCACCTTGTGCACGAAAATGTTCTGGGGGAGTGGAATTTGCTCAGCAAGATGGCCCAGCCATCCTCCTGGCACCCAGCTAGTTCGTTTCTGTCCTACTGACCCAGGCTTTCTTCTCCAGATTAAAAGAGTCCTAGATCTCTCCCCCTAAGCTTCACCCACTTTTTGCAAAGCCATCCCACAATCCTCAGAAAAGCGCGGAAATAGGAAACAGACTAACAGCGCTGCAGTCGGGGATTACTAACTGGAAAGATTAAACTAACTAATTCATTCCCCCCCACCCCATTGATTTCCAAATGTTGCATCTTCCAAAGACCAGTTTAGAACTGGACAGGCACCGTTAAAGCATTTTGGACTGCCGTCTTTTAGGAAGGAAGCTTGATCACAAAAGAGTCTGTTCAATGCACTCCACAACTGGCCTTAAGGATGAACAGAAGGACCTTCTCCACAAATAACGGGTCAACCTTCTACCTGTTGAAGCTCGTCTGCCGATTGCTCCAAATCTGAAAGGTTTGGATAATTTGCAGTTGTCTGCTTGGAGATTAAAGGTTTGGACTCTGTGGCTCTCATGGAAAAGCTGACTAAAGAGTTAGCGGCACTGAATGGAAAACGAATGGAAAGCTGTTTTGTAGAAACAGGGTATGCCTTTACCTATCAGAAACTGATTCTGGCATGCAACCTCTGGCAATGCAGGCCCAGGAGGGTTGAATTAACCATTACATAAGCAGGTGGCACTGTGGGTTAAACCACAGAGCCTAGGGCTTGTCGATCAGCAGCAGGTCGGCAGTTCGAATCCCCGTGACGGGGTGAGCTCCCGTTGCTTGGTCCCTGCTCCTGCCAACCTAGCAGTTCGAAAGCACGTCAAAGTGCAAGTAGATAAATAGGTACCACTCCGGTGGGAAGGTAAACGGCGTTTCCATGCGCTGCTCTGGTTCACCAGAAGCAGTTTAGTCATGCTGGCCACATGACCTGGAAGCTATACACCGTATAAAGTGAGATGAGTGCCACAACCCCAGGGTTGGTCACGACTGGACCTAATGGTCAGGGGTCCCTTTACCTTTAAGCATGTGCTTAGAGCAGCAAGGGGCAGGGGGGCACCACAGAAATTTTCCATTGACAGGTTTACCATGGACCATATGGTGCAGCTGAACAAGGTTCCACAAAAAAGGCTCCCACAATAAATGAAAATAAATGAAAAAATACATAATTACATTAAAAAATAATAATAATAAAATAGCAACAATAAATAGTAATGACGATCAATGATATTAATTATATAAATTAATCTTGGGGGTACAACAAAATTAGAATCTGGTAACTGGTAAACTGCCACTCTGTCCACTGAGGCTCACATGATCATTCCAGGTCTCCCATGTCCTGATCTAACCACTGCACCACCACTGCCTTCCCCTGTCCTGCACTAACAGTCTGATCAAGGCACTGGAACTAAAAAATATGCATTAGTCTCAGAGGGCATCTGCTCAGAAAATAATTTAGTGTTTCTCCTCAGCGGCTGAGTTGTGGCCATGGAAAATGAGGAGAAACCTCTCCTCAGTCTAGATAATGTCTTACCTCATCTTCATACAATGCCATTCCTCTTGAAGATCCAGTTGTACCTCCACGCTTCATCTTGGGGTTAGCGTCGAGTGAAAGATGGGGGGGAAGGGAAAAAAGGTTTCCTTTAATATTGTCCAGAAGGTAGCTTGAGAGTCCAGGGGAACCTGAATTAAGGGGGTCCTGAACCACTTTTTCTCCTCAAATGTATCTCTGACTTTCTCACTACCCCCCGCAACCTGTGTTTGAATGAAAGCACCTTCACTTTTACCAGGGACGCAGGTGGCGCTGTGGGTTAAACCACAGAGCCTAGGGCTTGCTGATCAGAAGGTCGGCGGTTCAAATCCCCATGGCGGGGTGAGCTCCCGTTGCTCGGTCCCAGCTCCTGCCAACCTAGCAGTTCGAAAGCACATCAAAGTGCAAGTAGATAAATAGGTACCGCTACAGCGGGAAGGTAAACGGCGTTTCCGTGTGCTGCTCTGGTTCGCCAGAAGTGGCTTTGTCATGCTGGCCACATGACCTGGAAGCTATACGCCGGCTCCCTCGGCCATTAACGCGAGATGAGCACCGCAACCCCAGAGTTGGTCACGACTGGACCTAATGATCAGGGGTCCCTTTACCTTTACTTTTATAAAGCAGTAAGCATTTTATTAAATACACAGACTGTTGCCCCAAACATTATCTTCCCAGAGGTATGTCCCACAGAGTTCAGTGAGGCTTCCCCCCCCCCCAGGTTTGTGTAACGGGAGATTCCTGCCTTAGCCAATTGATGGTACAACTTTCACAGCGCATGCGTTTGCTCACTAGGAAAACCCACATTTTTCAATGCACAGAGCCACTACGTAAATGTGCTGAAGACCGCATCCGTAAAACATAGCGTCAGAAGGCCTCCCTGCAGCTGGATCAGGCCCATGGTCCAACTGGTCTAGGATTCTGTTCCCACAATAGCCAACCAGATGCCCCAATGGGAAGCCCGGGAGCAGGACCCAAGGACAAGAGGCCTCGCTCCAGCTCGTATTCAGACTAGACACAGTACGCCATGATCGTGCCTAGCAGCATTCTCATCCATGAACTTGCCTAAACCGCTTTTAAGGCCGGCGAAGTTGGCAGCCACTGGCACATCCTGTGAGAGTGAGTTCCACAGTTGAACTATGTGCTGTGTGAAGACTCCTTCCTTTTGTCTGCCCTAAATCTTCTGCTTCAACAGATGGCCCCCCAATTCTACATTATAAGAGAGAAGTTTTCTCATGCAAGGGTTTTTCCACACCATGCAAGGATCACATCACCTTGTACTTGACCCAGGGGGTACATCAAGGCTGTAGCGCTTGGGACTTTTTACTTCTGAGAAAAGGCAAGTTAATAGGTGACAGCATAGAAGCTTATAAAATTACACACGGCATAGAGAAAGTGGAGACATAAAGAAATGGTTAAAAAGGAACGTTTTTGCCTGGCACCTAAAAGTGTATAATGAAGGCACCAGGCGAACCTCCCTGCAGAGAGCATTCCACAGATGGGGAGCCACTGCAGAGAAGGCCCCGTTGTCATGTGGCCACCCTCTGGACCTCTTGAGGAGGAGGCGCATGAAGGAGGGCCTCAGAAGATGATCTCAGGGACTGGGTCAGTTCATATGGAAAGAGGTGGTCCTTGAGGTATTGCAGTCCTGAGTTGCTGGAAACCACAGGTAGGGAGAGGGTTCCTGTGCACGGATCCTGCTTGTGGGCTTCTCAGTGAGGCATCTCATTGGCCACTGTGAGAACAGGATGCTAAACTAGATGGGCCATTGGCCTGGCCCCAGCAGGCTCTGCTTATGCTCTTATCTGCCTTTAACCAGAGGTGCCCAGTGTTGAAACCGTGGGTAGCATTTGCTTCCTTCTCCTTAACCCGCCGTGTTGATTATTAGTTGGACAAAGTCATCCTTCCAAAAGTCTCCTACTCTTCCCAACTCAGCTTCCCATCCCTTCTGTGCTACAGAGCAGATGCACACATGTTCACATAAGAAAAGACGCACAAACCATCACAATGAATGGGACAAGAGCATAAAGACAACGGTGAAATGTACCGGGATGACTCTTTCCAGACAGATGTTGAAATTCTTCCTCTGGTTGGCCTTCACTTTCTTCAGGGCCACCCTCGTCTCACCTATGAACTCGTTGTGGCCAAATTTGTCCTCGTCACACACGGAGATCCTGAAAGGAACAAACATGCACGCTTCAGTTATCCCCAGCTTGGACTACTGCAATGCGCTCTACGTGGGGCTACCTCTGAAGGTGACTCGGAAACTTCAATTAATCCAGAATGCGGCAGCTAGACTGGTGACTGGGAGCGGCTGCCGAGACCACATAACACCAGTCTTGAAAGACCTACATTGGCTCCCAGTACGATTCCAAGCACAATTCAAAGTGTCGGTGATGACCTTTAAAGCCCTAAACGGCCTCGGCCCTGTATACCTGAAGGAGCGTCTCCACCCCTATCGTCCAGCCACTGAGGTCCAGCTCCGAGAGCCTTCTGGCGGTAACCTCCCTGCGAGAAGTGAGGAACCAGGCAGAGGGCCTTCTCTGTGGTGGAACCCGCCCTGTGGAACGCCCTCCCGTCAGATGTCAAAGAAATTAACAACTATTTAACGTTTAGAAGACATCTGAAGGCAGCCCTTTTTAGGGAAGTTTTTAATGACTGATGTTTTAATGCATTTTCAATCTTTTGTTAGAAACCGCTCAGATTGGCTGGGGAAACCCAGCCAGATGTGCCAGCGTAGAAATAATAAATTCCTAGTGTGGTGTAGTGGTTAAGAGCGGTAGACACGTAATCTGGGGAACCGGGTTCGCGTCTCCGCTCCTCCACATGCAGCTGCTGGGTGACCTTGGGCTAGTCACACTTCTCTGAAGTCTCTCAGCCCCACTCACCTCACAGAGTGTTTGTTGTTGGGGGGGGGGAAGGGAAAGGAGATTGTTAGCCGCTTTGAGACTCCTTTGGGTAGTGATAAAGCGGGATATCAAATCCAAACTCTTCTTCTTCTATTATTATTATTATTATTATTATTATTATTATTATTATTATTATTATTAACAGCTATGACTGGTAGCAGCTCTCCAGGGTCATAGAATCATAGAACTGTAGAGTCAGAAAAGACCCCAAAGAGTCATCTAGGCCAACCCTCTGCAATACAGGAATCTCAACCAAAGGATCCATGACAGATGGTCATCCAACCTCTGCTTAAAAACCTCCAAGGATGGAATGTCCACAACCTCCCGAGGGTTGTCCACAACCTCCATCTCAGAAGGACCTTTGAAGACGCTTTGCATCAGGTCGCCAGAGGTAACTTTGTGGGTGTTAAGCAGGAACGATCCCATCATGTTTGATTCAAAGCTTGACTCTTAACCCTTTGACTTGCCTCAATGTCTTCCTCTGCATGTCCTCGTCCGTGATGCCATGGTACACCAGAGTCTCATTCCATGCAGGGTTCCGGGTGTTCCTCAAAGTCTTGGTTCTCAGCTTGTTTGACTAGGAAACAAGCAGAGCTATTAAAACATACACGAGTCCTTACCAACAACCCAACAAACCTCCCTGATCTGAACACCTTTGAATGGGCCGCCGTGCCTGATAGACTGTATCAAGCCACATTGGAGTGGTTTGGGTTTGTTTTCGCATACCGATGCACTATATTTTAGTAGGTGCCTTTATTCTGCAGGATTTATCAAGGCGGTCTGAGTAAGACACCAGAAGGAAACTTACAAAACAACCTCGATCAATGGATCCAGCTGAGGTCTTATCCACATTTAACTTTCCCCTGCTCAGTCCACCATTTAAAGCTCTGTGTCTGAGCATTTCAGAAAACTCACTGACATTTCCCAAGGGTGGACAAAAAGTTTAAATTTGTTTGGCGAAAAGAAACGCCTCCTTGGTTCAGACTGGGGCAATCCTGTCCTCCCTAGAACTTTGTTGCATAGAATTCCCCTTGTCCCACAGAGCACAGCTTGGCAGAGCTGCTCTTTGATACAGCAAAGAGGAAGAAAATCTATTAGAGGAGTTGAGTCACTCATCGGCAGGCGCTTCCTATTTCTAAGGTACCAATTAGACCTGCATAAAAACCTTTGCAGCAAACCAATCTTTTTAAACCCCCAGTAGTAATTAGATTTTCGGGCAGAGGCTTCACCTCGCGGTAACAATGCCTCTTTCTAGACCTGCCATTCTCATTAACCTGTTTTCCCCCCAGAGTGCAGCTATGAGCTTCGACAAAGGCTGTGGAACATGCACAGAAAACTTCAGCCCTCCAAAATTGGGGGTGGGGAAGGGTGTTGAAGGGGAAAAGAGGAACTACGTTTAATTTAACCATTAACAAGAGTGGGTGGGTGGGTATTCTGGGTTAATTAACACAGATGACATAAGTAGATCCTGCTGGATCAGGCCTATGGGGTCTCATCTAGTCCAGCAGCCTGTTTTCACAGGATGGCCGAACATGTGCCTATTATAGGAAACCCGAAAGCAGGACCTGAACACCAGAGCCCTCTCCCCTCCCGCGTTTTCCAGAAACTGGGATTCAGAAGCATCCCTGTCTCCAGCTGTGGAGGCAGAGAACAGCTTCCATCATGACTAGTAACCACCGAGGGCTTTCTCCTCTGTGAATTGGTCCAATTGCATTTTAATGGCTTCCATGTTGTTGTTGTTGTTGTTGTTGTTGTTGTTGTTGTTGTTGTTGTTGTTGTTGTTTATTGAATTTATACACTGCCCTATACTCGGGGGTCTCAGGGCAGTTCACAGAATAAAATCAAGATATAAAACCACAAGATACCTAATAAAAATAAGAACAACAACCCAATAGCACACACACACCCCAAAAAAACACCCCAATTTTGAAAGGATGTAAATCGGATCAACCAAAGGCCTGGTTAAAAAGGAACATTTTTGCCTGGTGCCTAAAGGTGTATAATGAAGGCGCCAGGTGAACTTCCCTGCGGAGAGCATTCCACAGACAGGGAGCCACTGAAAAGAAGGCCCCGTTCTCATGTTGCCACCCACCAAACCTCTTGAGGAGGAGGCACACAAAGGAGATGATCTCAGGGTGAAACATTAGCAGGGCCGTCTTAAGCGCCCCTGGCGCCGTGGTGCGCCGGATCCCTCCAGCGCCCCCCGCCCCGTTTCCTAGCGTGGTCGGTGGGCGGGCGCAGTGCGGCTGCCACAGGCGCTGCTGCGTGGCGGGCGGGCAGGCACAGCGCGGTTGCCGTGGGCGCAGCTGCGCGGCAGACCGGCCGGCCAGTGGGCGGGCGCAGCTCGCGGCGCCCACCTGGTGGGCTGGCGCCGTGGTGCCCTGCGCCACCCAGCCTGGCCGTAGGGCCGGCCCTGAACATTAGGAAGAACATCCTGACAGTAAGAGCTGTTCGACAGTGGAATTTGCTGCCAAGGAGTGTGGTGGAGTCTCCTTCTTTGCAGGTCTTTAAGCGGAGACTTGGCAGCCATCTGTCAGGAATGCTTTGATGGTGTTTCCTGCTTGGCAGGGGGTTGGACTGGATGGCCCTTGTGGTCTCTTCCAACTCTATGGGTCATCTCGGTTGGTTATCACTATTTCCTGGAGGAGCCATTTCCACGGTTTAACTATGCGATGAGTGGAAAGGTCCTTTCTTTGATCTGTCCTGGATGTTCTAAGATTCAGGCTCGAGTTCTAGCCTTACGAGAGAAGGAGAAAAGAAGCTTCCCTCGTGTCTGTCTCGAAACCCTTTATTTCCACCACCACCAGCAGCAGCTCTTGAAACGTAAAAGCTGAAAACGTGGTGGCATAGATTTCCACTTTCCAAGGGGAACAGAGTAACCTGGCTGGCAAATAAGCTCATCCCACGAGGCCTTTCTCCAAGTCCACCTTCCAGTTCCGGAGGTCAGGCAGGCCATTTCCACTGGTGGTGCCTTGGGCGTGGGGGTGTGGAAAGCCCTCCCTGGTCAGGGTCAGCTGACACCTCTGCTGATCAGGGTCATGGGCCCGGTTAAAAGTGTGTTATTTGCTCAGGCTTTTAAAAGCCGGCTTTAGTACTACCCTCGAGATATCTTTTATTGCTGTGGTGTGACACTGTGACACTGTGTGCTGCTGTTTGGCTGACTTGACTAAGTTCATAAGTGTTGTAATTACACAGCGGTTGCATGTGCTGTGTTTTGATTTTGGGAAGGAAGGAGGAGGAGACTGGTTCATGTCTACTGCTGCTTTGGCTTGGAGATTACCTTCTCTACATTTCCGCTGAGATAGGAGTTCGTGCATTTCCCCTTAATTCCTCAAAATGTCACACCACGGTTTTCATACAGCTTATTAGGGCCTCATCAAACCGAAATCCGGTCCTAACTATATGAAAACCATCACTGTTTTTTTGTGTTGAATCTATCCTACATGGTAATTTATGGACCTAAAGCCATTTGCACATAACAAAATATGTATTTTATCAAAGTAATTGTTGAACTGAAATACAATTAAGAAGTATATTAATAGGTAAAGGTAAAGGGACCCCTGACCAATAGGTCCAGTCGCGGACGACTCTGGGGTTGCGCGCTCATCTCGCATTATTGACCGAGGGAGCCGGCATATAGCTTCCAGGTCATGTGGCCAGCATGACTAAACTGCTTCTGGCAAACCAGAGCAGCACATGGAAACGCCGTTTACCTTCCCGCTGTAGCGGTTCCTATTGATCTACTTGCACTTTGATGTGCTTTCGAACTGCTAGGTTGGCAGGAGCTGGGACCAAGCAACGGGAGCTCACCCCGTCACAGGGATTCGAACCGCCGACCTTCTGATTAGCAAGCCCTAGGCTCAGTGGTTTGAAATACAATTAAGAAGTATATTAATAGTGATATAAATATAAGTATATTAATATTAATATTGAGTATATTTAAAAAAACAAGATCATGGCCACTGGTCCCATCACCTCCTGGCAAATAGAAGGGGAAGAAATGGAGGCAGTGAGGGATTTTACTTTCTTGGGCTCCTTGATCACTGCAGATGGTGACAGCAGTCACGAAATTAAAAGACGCCTGCTTCTTGGGAGAAAAGCAATGACAAACCTAGACAGCATCTCAAAAAGCAGAGACATCACCTTGCCGACAAGGTCTGTAAAGTTAAAGCTATGGTTTTCCCAGTAGTGATGTGCGGAAGTGAGAGCTGGACCATCAAGAAGGCTGATCGCCGAAGAATTGATGCTTTTGAGTTATGGTGCTGGAGGAGACTCTTGAGAGTCCCGTGGACTGCAAGAAGATCAAACCTATCCATTCTGAAGGAAATCAGCCCTGAGTGCTCACTGGAAGGACAGATCCTGAAGCTGAGGCTCCAATACTTTGGCCACCTCATGAGAAGAGAAGACTCCCTGGAAAAGACCCTGATGTTGGGAAAGATTGAGGGCACTAGGAGAAGGGGACGACAGAGGACGAGATGGTTGGACAGTGTTCTCGAAGCTACCAACATGAGTTTGACCAAACTGTGGGAGGCAGTGGAAGACAGGAGTGCCTGGCGTGTTATGGTCCATGGGGTCACGAAGAGTCAGACAAGACTAAACAACTAAACAACAACAACAATATTAATAGTGAAATAATGATTAAGCTCTAAGTGTATGTAGGTTTTACTTTATTTGTTTTTTATCTTATATTTTGGAAATGTACATCCAGGGGTCTTTTTTTCCTTTAAATTTTTTTTTGGGGGGGGCAAGAGAGTGGGGCCCTAAGCTCTAGCTTGTTTAGCTTATATGTAAATCCGGCACTGCATACAATCATAAAGCTGGAAGTGATCCCCACGAGTCATTTAGTCCCACCTCCTGCAATGCAGGAATCACAGCTAAAGAATCTCTGGCAGATGGCCATCCAACCTCTGCTTCAAAGGCTTTGGTTTCCAGACCCTTGACCATCTTGTTTGCCCTCCCCTGCACACCTCCCAGCTTGTTGCCTCTTATCAAAGGAGGAGGAGGAAGGGACAAAATGACCTTACCTTACTGGCCCCTGGCAAAAGGTGCAGCTTCACATAAGGGTCTGCCAACCCATTGGAGTCCATCGGCTTCAAGCCCTGGGCAGAAATAAAACCAGAGCAGGCTCAATAACTCCGCCAGAGGCCAAATTGCCTTAACTCGTGCCATGACCAAACAAGGATGGAACAAGGTGGGGTGGGGAATCCTTTTGGCTCTGTGGGCCAGATCTTTATCAGGATCTGCCTACTAATGGGCCAAATTTGACGCTGTGGTGGGGCACCCACCTATTAATTGTTAGGACTTTAAACCTAAGACGCTGGCAAATTAGCAAGGTCATGTGATTTAAGTTGTTAAGTTGTTAAGATGCTCAGTATATATAGAGTGTTTGTTTTGTTTGCTAGTGGGGTGTGGAGCAGTCATGTCTGAAAGCTCTGGAGGTGTTTCTGTTATTTTTCTGCAATAAAACTGTCTTCAAAAGTTGGGCTTCCGTGAGTCGTCACTGCAAAGCTACAAGGATTTTACCACAACAAGAATCCAGCCGCTGTGCTTAATGCTCTGCAAAGAGAACTGTTCCTGGTCTGTACAGCGCAGCTGAAGCGTTTTACTGGACCAGTGCAGAGAACCTCTTATTAATCACATGACTTAATGTGATTGACAGGTGGGCGGGGCTTTTTGCTCCAGTCTTAATGGTGTGGGGCTGCTTTAAAGTGCTTCTTCTGTGAGCTGGAGGGCAGGGGCAGAGGGGAAGCTCTTATCTCACTGCCCTCTGATGCTGCTAGGGATAGAGTAGAAGTTCAATTCGGTTTGCACTGGAAGGCAAATCTATCAAATCTGCGCTTTCCAAAACAAGCAGTCAACTGAAACAAGGCTACTCTTCGAGATTCGCACACACCCCGTAGAACACCTGGAAAGGTTGGTGCAGAAGGAGAATAATAGAGCCTGGTAATCTTCCAGTTCACCAGCTGATTTACTCTTCAAGGACCCAAAGGGGGGACATTTACCTTTGCCTTGATGAGGGTGCATTGCAAAGAACTGTTCTCCTGGTCGTACAAAAGGCTGAATTCCAGGGCACCAAGAGTAGCTGGGGAGAAAGAAAGGTTAATGCTGACAACATTGTTGGGTATTGCAGGAAGGCATGCACACTTCTTCAGATACAACAATCACCCATCTCCTACTACCCTTCTAAGAAAAACCCCACCCTCCCAGTATATATAAGGCTCTGGTGGCTTCTGTTTCAGTGTATCTGAAGTCGTGTGCAAGCACACGAAAGCTTATACGCAGAACAAACTTAGTTGGTCTCTAAGGTGTGGGTTAAACCACAGAGCCTAGGGTTTGCCGATCAGAAGGTCGGCGGCTCGAATCCCCGCGAGGGAGTGAGCTCCCGTTGCTCAGTCCCTGCTCCTGCCAACCTAGCAGTTCGAAAGCACGTCAAAGTGCAAGTAGATAAATAGGTACCACTCCGGCAGGAAGGTAAACGGTGTTTCTGTGCACTGCTCTGGTTTGCCAGAAGCGGCTTTGTCATGCTAGCCACATGACCTGGAAGCTGTACACCGGCTCCCTTGGCCAATTACGCAAGATGAGCGCCGCAACCCCAGAGTCGTCCGCGACTGGACCTAATGGTCAGGGGTCCCTTTACCTTTTCCTTTAAGGTGCTACTGGACTATTTATTTATTTATTTATTTATTTATTTATTTATTTATTTCAGGCCAACACGGCTACCTACCCAAACTCTAGCATTTGTTTTCCAGGGGAAAAAACGACTTCGGTGGTGGGTGTTCCACTCAAAAACAGATACAGTGGTACCTTGTTACTTGAACGACTTGGCTCCCGAACAAATCGGCTCCCAAACGCCGCAAACCCGGAAGTGAGTGCTCCGGTTTGCGAACGTTTTTCAGAAGCCGAACGCCCGGTGCGGCTTCCGTGGCTTCCGATTGAGCGCAGGAAGCTCCTGCAGCCAATCGGAAGCCGCCCCTTGGTTTTCAGGAGCGAAACAGACTCCCGGAACGGATTATGTTCGAGAACCAAGGTACCACTGTAGTTGGGCATAAGATTTGGGAACAGTTCACCTGTGAGATCACCTTACCGCAAGCATGCCGTCTCAACCGCTCCACTCTGCAGAACTGGCACTATTGCAGGGGCCACATAACTCCCGTTCTGGGTTGGTAAGAAATCTGTCTTTTAATATGCTGCCCACAACCCGGATATCCCTGCATACCCACTTCTGTCTGCTCCACGTACCTTTGCATCTGCCACTTCACCTTGCCTAACGGTAGGGCTGGCCCTGACCGAGTGGCTGTGCCAAAGGCTGTACGAGAGAGATTGGTTTTGGGGGATGTGTGACAACTCTGCAGTTGATGCACATCTCTTAGGTAAGTCCGAAGATGGAAGATTCTAGTTTTTGCCTTTCACCTCATGGGGCTCCCCACCCCCACCCCGAGAAAGAGCAGAGCTGCATAAGAATGCCTGCGGGCTCCTCCGTCTTGGATGAATAATTGAAATCTTCCAGCGTGGGTGGGTGTTTTTTGTGGGTGTGGGCAGAGATGGGGTTGTTATCTTCCACCAGAGGAGGAAAACGGTTGCACTCCACCATTCCTCTCCCCGATTACTTATTTACTAACCATTAAAAGCACTTAGGGAGGCTCTGGAACGATGTCACAAGCCCCCAAAGGATGGCAGCCACCATTACTTTGAAAAGGACAGCAGCATCCCCGGGCCCAAGAAAATCTAGCACTTGATTAAAAGTATAATCAAGCCATGAAAAATGCAGGAGACAAAACTAGGGGGAGAAACTTGGGACTTGTGCAATGGCGTCTCCCACTATATCACAAAAGCAAGGCAGTTCAGAATCTTGCATTGAATGACAGCAACACAACCACCAATTTTGGCTTCTGTTCCTTCATGTTGCAAAAATAAACTTAAAACGCCTATTGGTAGGAGGCTTGGGGAAAGCTCCCAGGGCAGAGAGACCTGGACACTGAGGGATCTAAGAGCTCTAGGATCCCTCTCTGATCCCACCCACCACATCTACAAAAGAAATCAAAGTGATTCATGTTGAGACAATCAAGATTGCATCTTACGCGGGGGTTCGGGTCCAAGGGTCCCATGTACGTATATGCAAAAACTCCATGGGGGAACTGCCCCCATGGAGTCACCCCCTATATAATCATTCCTAGCCTTCCCGAGCAGAGAGCTTAAAACAGGCATCCCCAAACTTCGGCCCTCCAGATGTTTTGGACTACAATTCCCATCATCCCTGACTACTTGTCCTCTTAGCTAGGGATCATGGGAGTTGTAGGCCAAAACATCTGGAGGGCCACAGTTTGGGGATGCCTGGCTTAAAAGCTCCAGGCAAAAAGAGCTTTTGAGCTATCTGCCTTGAGTTTAACTTGCGGGATTTCAGCCGGCCAGCCTTCAACCTTATCCCCTGAGTTAGATGCGTGTAAGAGGCAATTGGACTGTACACTCAGGGGTCTGGATTCGCAAGTCATGCATTCCTGGCCTCTTCAGACGGAGGCACTGCTCTGTAGGCTAAGGAAGAGCTGGATCAGGGTGAGGCACCTTGGCTTAGAGTCAGGCAGCCTGTTTTATGTGCCCTGCAGAGATAGGGTCCAAGGACAAAGAGAGGATGCGGCATGGTGGAGCCCTGCCATGTTGCAAATTCTATCCTCTGCAACTCTGGACCCCACTCACAGCCAATGTGCACCCACACACCCCAAAGCTAGTGGACCTTGGCAGAAATCAGGTCACCTGACACAAAAGCTGCTCGTTTCTGCAGTTTTCTCTCCAATTTTAAATTATAAATTTACCAAATAAAAAAGTCAAGCCATATCCCTGAAGCTTGAGTTGCCTAAGGAAGCAATCTTTTACCAATCAGAAATCACTAGAGACTAATCAATGGGGACAGGTAAAAGTAAAAGGTAAAGGACCCCTGGACGGTTAAGTCCAGTCAAAGGCGACTATGGGGCTGCGGCGCTCATCTCGCTTTCAGGCCGAGGGAGCCGATGTTTGTCCGCAGACAGCTTTCCAGGTCATGTGGCCAACATGACTAAACCGCTTCTAGCGCAACGGGACACCGTGACGGAAACCAGAGCGCATGGAAATGCTGTTTACCTTCAGGCCGCAGCAGTACCTGTTTATCTACTTGCATTGACGTGCTTTCAAACTGCAGGAGCTGGGACAGAGCAACAGGAGCTCACCCCGTCGCGGGGATTTGAACCGCCGACCTTCCGACTGGCTAGCCGAAGAGGCTCAGTGGTTTAGACCACAGCGCCACCCGTGTCCCTAATCAGTGGGGACAATATTGGTAATTGGTAGTGTAAAGGGAAGAGAATATAGGGATCCTCCTCCCCTCATCAGAAGCAGCTCCTCCACAAGCAGCGATAGCAGCGAGGACGCTCAGGAGTCCAGTCAGGAAGTGGAGAGAAAGGGCCAGGGCTCTAGCAGCACGGGAGAGCCCCTGCTACACAGGAGGCAGGAAGAGAGGGAAAGGGGGGGAGAAGGAAAACATGGAGCGCAGACCCTTTTTTCCTCCGGTTCCGGAATTACGCAGAAGGAGGGGAAAGAGATTTGCTGTCCCGAGACTCTTATGTTGGAGGAGGTCCAGGGGGCGGTCCAGTGCCAGATTCTGCATCAGACTGAGAAGACATGTTGTACATACCCAGCTCACTGTAAATAGCCTGCACTAATAAAAAGCTGCTTAAAGGCAAGCATGTGGAGCGTCGTTACTCTAGAGTAGTCGCAAGAACCTCTGACAGGTAGGTCTAAGATTGGAGCACTTCCTTATCTTTGAAGCCATGTGGCTCTTATGGGTTCCTCTTACAAAGTCATGGAAAAGAAAGAAAGAAAGAAAGAAAGAAAGAAAGAAAGAAAGAAAGAAAGAAAGAAAGAAAGAAAGAAAGAAAGAAAGAAAGAAAGAAAGAAAGAAATGGCCTCTTTGCAACAGAAAAAAGAAACAATGGCCTTAGCTCAGTTGTTGCAACTACGACCTACTTGCTTCGTCAGAGTCGTAGCTGTTGGCCTCGTCTTCCTCCTCCTCTTGAGGAGGCTGCCGTTGGGGTGCAGGTGCAGCAGGAGGGGGACCGGTTTGGCTGTAGGGAGCCACCTGGCGCATAGGTCTCTCCCCTGCAGGTGACGGGTATCCAGAGGCGGCTTTCTCATCCCTGGATGTCCCAGCAGCAGAGTAGGGGGGATCAGCTTGGGGTGGAGCCATTGAAAGACTTCCTATGAAAGCAGAGAGAAAGACAGCGAGAGGAAGAAGACTGGTCAGGGGTAAGAGTTCTAGGGTAGCTTTCTTTTCTTTTTTCTAAAAATATAGTATAGTATAGTATAGTATAGTATAGTATAGTATAGTATAGTATAGTATAGTATAGTATAGTATAGTATAGACAGAATCCAAAAGGAAAAGGAAAAAGAAGATATGGTCAGGTTAACAAATACTCAAGGCACACAGATAAAACAGAACTAGCTAAAAACATAGAAAAGATATTTAAAATGTAATTAAACACCAATAGCATTGAAATACCGTAATATAAAAAGGTCCGTTATAAACACAGGCAACAATAAAAAGCATCACAGCACCAACCCTTTCCTCAAAAACATTCAGTCCCTAGGGCAACGTTACCAAAGCTTGGGTCTCCAGCTGTTTTTGGACTACAACTCCCATCATCCCTAGCTAGCAAGACCAGTGATCAGAGATTATGGGAATTGTAGTCCAAAAACAGCTGGAGACCCATGGTTGGGAAACACTACCATAGAGGCTAGATCAGGCACCCCCAAACTGCGGCCCTCCAGAGGTTTTGGCCTACAACTCCCATGATCCCTAGCTAACAGGACCAGTGGTCAGGGATGATGGGAATTGTAGTCCAAAACATCTGGAGGGCTGATGTTTGGGGATGCCTAGGCTAGATGGAATAGGAAAGTCTTCACCTGCTGGCAAAAGGACAGCAAGGACAATCTAACTTCTCCAGGGAGGGAGTTCCAAAGTCTGGGAGCAGCCACCGAGAAGGCCTCTCCCATGTCTCCCTCAAGCATGCCTGTGAGGGTGGAGGGACCCTCTCCAAAACATCTCAAAACCCGGGCAGGTTCATATGAGGGAATATGGTCTTTCAGATAGCCTAAGCCATATAGGTCATAACCAGAACGTTGAATTGTGCCTGCAAACACTTTCCTTGAGGGTCACACTTACTGTTTGCTGGGGAACATTATGCCAGATCCTGTTCCATTGGTCTGGCGGAATTTCCAATCGTTAAGGTTCTCTCTCAACTATTTTGATATGGGTTTTTTGTTAGATATAAACCCAAGATAATTTCATATATATTACACTTAATAATTTTGGGCCGTATCTTCTTTTGTGATGCACACCCTCTCTGGTATTTGATAAAAGGAAACAGGGAACACTAAGTTGGGAGAGGGAATGATCCACTTCTGATCTTGGGAAGAGATCAACACCCTGATCGTGAGCATTCAAAGATGGAGGACAAGAAGAGAGAAAACTTGAGTGCTTCTTGATCAGACCAGAGATCCGTCTAGCCCAGCTCCGTTTCTGATAACAGCCATTCAGATGCCCCCGTGAAGCCCACATCCAGGACATAAAGGCTAGATCCCTCTCCCCTTTTGATCCTGTAACCCAGGCATCCCCAAACTGCAGCCCTCCAGATGTTTTGGCCTACAACTCCCATGATCCCTAGCTAACAGGACCAGTGGTCAGGTGTGATGGGAATTGAAGTCCAAAACATCTGGAGGGCCGAAGTTTGGAGATGCCTGCTGTAATCCCACCACCACATTTGTTAATATACAAATCAGACACTTTGTACCTTGTCTTTCTGGAAAGCGACCTCCAGGGCCTGTCCCTGGCCTCCCCACAGCAGCTGGGCCTACAAAGCAAAAGTCTGCACTGAACTATAGGTATTCCCAACAAGGCACTTATATTTCTCGCTCTTTACATCTTACATTTCAAAAGCAAAGAGGTGCATTTAGGAAAATCCTAAGGCACAACCGGGGAAAAGGAGTCCATCTTCTATGGGAAAGCCCTTAAGATATTTGAAGATGGCTCTCGTATCTCCCCTTCGTCTCCTCTTTTCCAGGCTAAACATACCCAACTGCTTCAGCCATTCCTCATAAGGCTTGGCTTCCAGACCCTTGGTTTTTCAAATCAAAATTTTACATATATCAAACATAAATCAGAAAAACAAGATTCCAAGGAATCTCCTGGACTTCCATCCTCCCCTTTGTGGGTCCTATTATTAATCATATATTCCCGCATCTTTTATGATGATCCAAATCTTTTACATCTGCATTGTGTCCAGAATTCAGCCTTAAACGACAAGTGACATTCCAATCCTACTAGCAGTTTTAACTGTTTACAATGGTCTTTAAGATAAGTTATAAATTTCCCCCATTCCTTATTAAAATGTTGGTCCTGATTTCTGATTCTTCCGGTCATTTTAGCCATTTCAGCATAGTCCATCAACTTCATCTGTCATTCTTCTCCGGTAGGAACTTTAACATCCATGCAACCTTGGTCACATACATAAAAAGTCTTTTCTGCTCCCTTGGGATTTCGGCACTGACCCTTGATCATCCTGACTGCCCTGTTCTGCACACCTTTCAGCTTGTCAACATCCTTGCTGACAAACTGGCTCTCTGTCCTTCCTCCATCCAGGTGACCTGAGTTCAAGGGTACATTTCAGCTGGGCAAAACACTATAGCAGGAAGGGAAGGCCAAGAAGGGAGGTGGTTTGGGGAGGGAATGGCCTCCAGGGTGCCCCAGGTGGCAGGTAGAGAGGCCAAGGGGCAAGGTTTGATCCTCCGCCCCTTTCCTAAGACCGAGGTCTCAAAGGGGCATTTCCATAGCTGCCAAGTTATCCCTTTTTTTAAGAGATTTTCCCTTATGCTGAATAGGCTTCCTCGTGAGAAAAGGGAAAACTTGGCAGCTATGGGCATTTCAGCACTTCGAGGGAATGGGGGTGAATTTCAAGGGCCCTGACATGGTGCTGCTTCGTGAAGCTGCCTTGCCCCAGGGCGTTTATAGAGATTCAAAATGGCAGTCAGCAACAGGCGAAGAAGAGGCCATGACAATCAGTTCACCTGCCTGCCCTCAAGATTCAGCCACAGCACCCCCCAAAAAAACCCAAGAGGGCAGGAGATCTTAGGCTCTGTTTCCTTACAGAGCCGCAGGGCATTCAAAATGGCAGTGAAAACAGGAGACTCTACCCCAGGCTTCCTCAAACTCAGCCCTCCAGATGTTTTTGGCCTACAACTCCCATGATCCCTACCTAGCAGGACCAGTGGTCAGGGATGATGGGAATTGTAGTCTCAAAACATCGGGAGGGCAGAGGTTGAGGAAGCCTCCTCTACCCCTTGTCCAATACAATAAGGGAAATCAGCACAAGGTCTCTTGTTCCAATTATTCTGGTTTTAAAAGGTACTATTGGAAAGGGGAGAAATACCCTGGAGCTCAGCAATCACCAGGCATACCTTGTTCTGCCACCTGGGCAGGTGGATTCTGGTTAGAAGCCAGAGGCCTAGTACCTGCAGCCTGGGCAGAAGTAGGTTGCTTCACACCTTTAAAAAAGGAAGAAAGTATAATTGTCAGCATATCACAACCAGGACCTGGCAGATAAACCATTTATTGTGATTCTCTTAATGGCAGCACGAAGGGTTTTTGTTTTTTTTTAAAGGTGCAATTTCTTACTTTAAAAAATTACTAACTTTGTTGACATTTTTTAAAACAATTACCAAGTATATAGTGTTGCCTTTCAGGACAGATGTTAAGTCTTGTGTGCAAATCATCCACATGGGCATCAAGACGGAAAACCTTGAACATTTGCACACTTGAACACTTGGTTCAGGAGAGTATGGGGCACTGCTGCTAATGGGGAAATTGACCCACAAATGAAGGCTGACAAGAGGAACAAAGCACAAAGATTGCCTTTGTGGGAGAACGGTGGAGCTTTATTTCGTTCACAAATTCTCCAGAAAACCACAGGGCGGTCTCACAGGATTATACTAGCTTGTGGGTCACTTGATAAGAATGTGTTTTACAGATGTATATGGTTATAAGTCGTGGTGGATGTATAGAAACACAAGTTTTTATAATGTATTTGGAGGGGTGACTCGGGGGAAATTTAAAGAATAAAAACTATTTTTAAAAAAAAGTGGGGGGAGAAAGCAGAGATTAGGGAGGAGCATCACGTCTCAGGCGGAAGAGTCTACACCAGGCGTCCCCAAACTTCAGCCCTCCAGATGTTTTGGACTACAATTCCCATCTTCCCCGACCACTGGTCCTGTTAGCTAGGGATCATGGGAGTTGTAGGCCAAAACATCTGAAGGGCTGCAGTTTGGGGATGCCTGGTCTAAGTGCCACAGCTAAAGGGGCTGTTTAGAATCCATTACACCTCGGAGCCATAACAACTATCAGTGGGCGCTTGGTAGAGGTGTCCTCAATTTTGTTACCAGAAAACCAACCATTGCCTGTACATGCCTCCTTTAGTGTGCCATCTTTGTTCCCCGCAGACTCCTCTGCGATGCCTGTCAATGAGTACATCCAATTGTAGTCTCAAAGCACCAGGGCCATCTTTAGCATATGCAGCGCCGGGTGCAAGGATCCGCCCAGCGCCCCCAAATTACCATATTTTCCCGTGTATTAGATGAGGTCGTCCTATACACGGATAGTGGCATGGGGGGGGGGGAGCTGCACACTGCCAGCCATCTGGTTGGCGAGTGCGCAACTCTCTCCCATGCCATTGCGGGAGAAGAGAATTTCCCACAGAGGCTTGGGAGGGAAAGCTGCGCGCCCGCCAGCCATCTGGTGCCCCCCCCAGCATTCGGCGCCGGGGTGCCCCGCACCCCTTGCACCCCCGGGTAAAGACGGCCCTGCAAAGCACTACGCCAGAGCTTTCCAAACTTCTTATGTCGGTGACACACTTTTTAGACATGCGTGTTTTTTTGCGGCGCAGTAATTCAGTTTCACATGCAAGGTTAAACTAACCCCTTATAAGAGATACGGACCCATATCGTGCGACACACCTGCACACTGCAGCTGACACACTCAAGTGTCGCGACACACGGTTTGTAAAGTTCTGCACTACACACACGCAACCCCCTGCCATCCAATCTGCATAGCTGCCAAGTCTCCCGTATTCCCCGGGAAACCCCCGTTTTTCCGGCTGTCCCCAGCCGAAAAAACGGATTTTTTTTGTTTTTCCCCGGTTTATTCTGGCGCGGCGGCCATTTTGGAACTGGGCGGAGCATGCTCAGAAGCGATTCTTAATGCTGCTATGCCCAGTTCCAAAATGGCTGCAGCGCAACTTCTGGTGCGGCAGCCATTTTGGAACAGGGCAGAGCAGCATCAAAAGTCGCTTCTGAGCATGCTCCGCCCAGTTCCAAAATGGCGGCAGCGCTACTTCCGGTCTGCTACTTCCGGTCCAGTCCCTTATTTCTCAGACCCGAACTTGGCAGGTATGGATAATCTGCCTGCTAACCCCGTTATTATTTCCTTCAATAAAGGCTTACGCCTCAGTTTCCCTTCTCATCTATCCAAAGCCACTCACTCCACAGCCATTTAAAACTTTAAATCCCTCAGCACCTCCAGCGGCCGGAAAAAGCAAGCAAGCAGGCAATCGCAGCTCTATCCATCCAATAGGAACCAGACGCTATCTATTTATACTGTTAAACCAAGGAAAGCTTGTTTTTCTCAATGAAACCATGGATAAAAATCATTTGTAAATGTAGGATTCTTGCTTTTGTAACTTGAAAATCTTGTGTGTCCCATTGCATTATGGGGAACGTGCTGCCTGCAGGAACTTTTTACCTTTCCCTCAAAGTGTGAGACCATGTAGGCAGCTACCAATCAAAGGAAACACCTAAAGGGTTCTCCTTTCTTTTCCTTTTGATCAATGACCCTAGATAGTGTCAATGGTCCCCAAATACTCTACTGTTTGCCCAGGTCCGCTGCCTAAAGGGATCACCGGGGCCCTGCCAGACATCACGGTTGTCATGCCCACGAAACCCAGCAAAAACCTATTTCTACTGTCAAAGGTTTGTGTAAACTACATCTGGAACGATGTAAATCTTGCTAATAATCAGGAACGTGACACACCTTGACCTGCCTGGCCCACTGTAACTCCACCAAATGTGTGGTGTGATTTTTGACATTTACCCAGTGACTCCGACTCCTTTCTTGCAACATCTCCTCACGCTGTCTTATGAGGAAAGCGACCCCAAACTCAGTGGGAGCTTTCCAAATTGCTAATCTAGTCACCTAAAAATGCAAACTCTGTGATTATCCCTGATCTGTCTGTACCCACTGAGACTCTGGTCTCATCCACATGTGCCTAGAAAGCACTTTTGCTTGTCCTGAGCTTTCTTAGGCACGAGACCAAGTGGTTTTGAATTTGCTCCGCCACTTTCCCCTGGAAAACCCACTCTTTAGCACTAATCGGAACAAACAGCAATCTGCAGGAAACCCAATTGCCATTTGTTCTGATTCAGCACTAAAGATCGGGTTTCCCCAGGGGAAATCAGCAGGGGAAATGGAGGTGTGGATTAGCCCTCTCTCAGTACCAACGGGGCTATACCTGATGTGACTACACTTGGATTAAATCCCAGACCCTTTGAAAATAAAAAAGGGGTAGTTGGATGCGGTTACCTGTGGGAGGTGGGGGAACGACACTTAGCACAATCTCAGAGGCAGTCATGTTTTGCCTATTCTAAAGGCTGACTCGTGGAAATATAAAACACTACGTTTTGGAGCACAATATTAAGCTGCAAAACTGGGCAGTTTTACTCCTAAAGAAGGCAGAAAATAATCTCTTGCTTCCCCCACCAGATAAATAACTCAAGTGGGTCAGCTATATTTAGGATAAAAGGAATAAAAACACAGGCAGCAATCAGAAACTAGGAAGCAGATGAGAGAAACCCTGATCAAAAACACCTTTTTAGGTTGTTGCTGTTTTAAAAACAAAGCTGCATCCATTACTCTGAAAACCCTTGAAGAAAAGATTGAGAGGTAAGATGAGAGCCATCTTCCAATATCTGAAGAACCGTCTCGTGGAAGATGGAGCAAGCTTGTTTTCTCCTGCTTCGGAGGCTAGGACTCACACCAATGGATTCAAGTTGCAAGAAAGGAGATTCTGACTAAACCTTAGCAAGAACTTTCTGGCGTTAAGAGGTGTTCAATGTTGGAATGGACCAACTCAGAAGGTGGTGGACTCTCTTTCTTTGGAGGTTATAAAGCAGAGGTTGGATGGCCACCTGTCATGGATGCTTTAGTTGTGATTCCTGCCTTGGATTAGATGACTCCTTCCAACTCTACAATTCTCTGAGTCTAAATAGAAACCCCATCAAAGGAAAGGAAAGAATTGCCCAACTGTTTGGTTGTTTTCTCCCTACCCACCCACCCACCTGCTTTCTCAGACTTTCTCTATGCTCACCTGCCTCAAACAAACTTGAACGTGTAATAATAATAATAATAATAATAATAATAATAATAATAATTTATTATTTATACCCCGCCCATCTGGCCGGGTCTCCCCAGCCACTCTGGGCGGCTTCCAACAGAAGAATAAAATACAATAATCGATTAAACATTAAAAGTCTCCCTGAACAGGGCTGTCTTCAGGTGTCTTCTAAAAGTCTGGTAGTTGTTTTCCTTTTTGACATCTGTTGGGAGGGCGTTCCACAGGGCAGGCGCCACCACCAAGAAGGCCCTCTGCCTAGTTCCCTGCAACTTGGCTTCTCGCAACGAGGGAACCGCCAGAAGGCCCTCGGTGCTGGACCTCAGTGTCCGGGCAGAATGATGGAGGTGGAGACGCTTCTTCAGGTATACTGGACCGAGGCCATTTAGGGCTTTAAAGGTCAGCACCAACACTTTGAATTGTGCTCGGAAACGTACTGTTATTATCACAGCTAAAGTACCCCTAATGGACGGCCACCCAACCTCTGCTTAAAAACCTGCAATGAACAAGGTGGGATGGAATGCAATTAAAAGGGCCGATGGACCAGATCTGTAGAGATGGAGAAAGGTGCCAAAGTGGATTATCTGGGTAAAGACTTTGTGTCAAGAAAAAATAAACTATTTTCAGCCTGCAAGCAAGATTCTTTGGTATGTGACCCTGTAAACGCAGCAGGGAAGGGAACGAGAAGAGGGGCCCAATATCCCTCTGCAAGAGGTCTGAGAACATTGATTTGAACGACTACACATGTGAAAAGGAAAATATACTTATGGGAAACAAAAAGAATACTGTTTGTGAAGTTGTATATTGGCAGCTGTGAGAATGGTTTACATCTAGTGGAGATTTCAAGTGGGTTTTAAGAAAAAAGGAAGTGGCAACAACAGAAGAGATGGACATATGTTGGCAGCAGGAGTGGGAAACCTGGTTTTTTTAAAGTATTAAATTAAATAAACTAGGCTTGATTTGCATCAATTTGGAAAACCAATAAAAATATTATTTTTAAAAGTAAACTGGAAGCAAAAAACAAAACAAAAAAACCTGCAATGAAGGGGAGAGCACCACCTTCCAAGGGAGTCCGTTCCACTGTCAAACAGCTCTTACTGTCATAAATGTCTTCCTGGTGTTTAGTCGGAATCTCCTTTCTTGTCATTGGAATCGGGTCCTGCCCTCTGGAGGAGCAGGGAAAAAGTCTGCTCCCTCTTCTATGGGCCAGCCCTTCAGATCATTGACGATAGCCATCATCTGAAGGTATCTGAAGAAGTGTGCATGCACACGAAAGCTTATACCAGCGACAAACTTAGTTGGTCTCTAAGGTGCTGCTGGAAGGAATTTTTTTATTTTGTTTCGATAGCCATCATGTCACCCCTCAGTCTTCTCTTCTCAAAGCTAAACAAACCCAACTCCCTATACCACCGTTTACCCAAAGAGAAGCCCCTGCGGAACCCGAGAGAACTGTTTATCCCCAGCAGACAGACGCAGGATTGTACTGTAATTGAGTTTGCACTGTGGCAAGATTTGGACAGGAAAGATGCTGGCACACGGTCAGCCAGTTTGCTGCCCCAGATCTTGAGATAATGAGATCAAACATTGCAGCGTCGTTTTGTTTTGTTTTTTGCAATTCAGCCCAGATGAAAGCCAGCAGCCCATATGGCAGGAGGCGAGGGGATTACATGATGGGTAGAGCTCTTCTGCGGCAGGCTGTTTAAACATTCCCTGCATAGCGGAGGAATCTTGGGTCCTTTCCAGTTTGTGTTTAGCTCACAGGGCAAAAGCCTACCCGCTTGGCTCCCCTAGCTAAGACCCCATCTAGGGAGACTCACTCCTTGACAGATGCTGTCCATCATCTGTTAGCTTTTTTTTTTTGTACCAGGGCAATTTCCAAGGCCATATTACGCCAAAGTCTAAAGGGACAACGCAGCTGCGAAGCAGGGAAACGCAACTGACAGCATCACAAACACAGCAGATGTGGCCGTGTCAGCTTGTGGAGCTGCAGTCGGTGCAGAATGCTTCAGCACAATTGCTGGCAGGAGTGAGACCCCAACAGCATAGAACACCTGTGCTCAGAGATGGGCAACGGCTGCCAACTTGCTACTGGGCCAAGTTCAAGGTGTTTATATTGGTACATAAAACCTTTAACAACTTGGGACCAGCTTACCTGTGAGAACACCTTGCCTCACATACGCTCCCTCGACTGCTTTGATCTGCAGAACTGGCATTGCTACAGGGGCCATGTAATCCTCATTACACACTTATAAGAAATCACTCTTTCAGTATGGCAGCGCACAAACTTTGGAACTCCCTGAATATTGACACCAGGCAGTCCCTTCTTTTGGCACCTGCTAAAAACCTTTTTCTTTAGACAAGCCTACTCAGATGTTTACAAAGTTGGCGAGAGTTTTAATGTTTTTAGCTTCCTGCTGATGTTAAAAACCGTTTTTTCCCTGTTTTTCAAACAGCTGTTTTTAACTGCATTTACTGTAATTTTACCGTTTCGTTATTTCTGTAAATTGCTTTGAAATTTGTTTGGGGTTTCCTTTTCTTTTGCAAACGAGTGGCATATCAATTTATTAAATAAAAGTAAATCAAGGCGTTATAAAAGCATTTTTCCTTAAAAAATCGTAGAATTGTAGAGTTGGAAAGGACCCAGATAGGTGGAATGTGAACCTGTGTTTTTTTCATCTGGGCTTGCTGTTGGTTTTAATTATTATCTGAATGTTTTTAATGGCTGTTTTTAAGATGGTGACAACTCTTGCCTGCCTCCAGTCTGCAGGCGTCTCACCGGTTCTCCAAGGTGAGTGGTATGGGGCTTGGCTTGGGAATAGCTGGTATGGGGCACTAGAATATATTATAGGTGGAACATTCTCTGCCTACTTCTCTCTCACCTCCAGGGCTTTGACCGGCTTCATTCTCTCTAGTGCGTTCCCAGTTTTGGTTGTCCTCACTAATATATTCGCTGCCACCAGGCCCCATCTTGGCCTCGGAAGGTTTGCGGCTAATTTGCGGATAATTTCTCCGACTGGAAGCAGCTGCGGTTGGCTCAGCGCCTGCATAGACATCAGAAAAAGAGGGGCAGGGGCACAAACAGTAGGGAAGTTACTTTCCCATCAGAACAGCAGGTGCAAAGATATCCAGCTGGAAGTCATGACAACTGCGAGCAAGAAGGAAATGCTAGAAAGCTGCAGACTGCAGGAAGGAGGGCTGCTTGCTTCCCGAAAGCTCACCGACTGACCTGCGGTGAAATCAAAGAGAAGGGCTTAGCATCCACTGATGAAGGGAAAGGATCAGTTGCAGAATGCTGACAACAAACATGACTCCGGTGCAACGCAAACGGACAATATTTGGGCCGGGGGAATATCTTCATATAGCCCTGTTCTAAAACTGTTTACTTTGCATATTGCTCAGCTTGCAGACTTAACATACAGAAAAAGAGAACAAAAAGAACATACATATAGAGAAGATTGGAAAACAGTTATTAAATATATGGGAAATAACTGTGTACAGCTGAAAACGCGGGCAGCGTTAAGATAAATTCAACAGGGTCAATAAGTTTTGATGGATGTAATGATGGAATACTGAATGGTTTAGCTTTTGTAAAATGTGCAGGGATTTACGGTATGCAAAACGAACCACGGAAAGAGAAGAAGAGAAGTCGCTGATATTTTAAGGATGCAAAAGTGAGTGTTTTAAATTGTATAACGGAAAACGTAATAAAAATTCTATTAAAAATTTAAAAAGCAAAACTGTTTATTTTGGCCCGGGAATATACAAGTGTGATTTGATCTTCTGTGCTGTTTCCCCGCTTGGCATGTAGCGTATCTTAAAAGTCATTGCCTGTTTTGTAGGACCCCTTATCCCCAACCTGCAAACTGCCAGTTCTGTAGAGGTCGCTTTGTGGCTTCTAAGTTCTAAGTACAAGGGACTCTGCATAGGCCCAGAGGCTCAGCTCTGGTGCTGAAAACAGGTTCTAGGGCTAGAGCACTTGGGACCCCTAAGTTCACATTAAAACCCAGGGTCCCCATCTTCTGCTCAAAAATGTTGATAATGGCATTTCATATAAGAAAGGTATGAGCTGGGGGGGAGCAGCTACCCTTTAGTCCACATGGGAAGGAGGGAGGGAATTTGCAATAGATTGACTTTTTATAGATATTTTAATATTTTTAGATTCTTATTCACATCAAGCGAATGGCAATTTTACTGGCTCGCTGTGCCAAGCGGGAAGGAGATTCTTTGCAATTAGGAAAGGAGACTTGGCTTTCCAGCTGACAGCTAAGAGCCAGGCCACAATTGCAGTGTGCCAGCGCTTGCTTAGATCGCAAGCAGACTAATGACTGTCCTGACAGCATCAATCACCCAGCCGTTCCCGTGGGTGCCAGGCTCTTCCATGCGATTTGCAGGCTGATCCAGATTTTAATAATGGGGCAATCACTCAAGATTAGCACCTCCTGATGAGCAGCTGACAGCCCCTCAGAATGACAGCGGAAGACAAAAGCTCATCAGTCTCTCGGGGGCCCAAATGGTGGGAAGAAGGAAGCACTGGAGAACTCGCCCCCGGTAGAACAGTTGTGCAAGGCCAAACTGCTCCAAGCTACTGCTTAGTTTACAAGGAGGGGCTGAAAGCTGCTGAGAAGCCAGCAGAGCAAATTCACTGCACAGAAGGAGGGAGGGATTTGACAAATTCAGTTCCTGTTTCTTGTTTTTCTGATCTCAAGCTAGGTTCTCAACATTTTTGCATCAGTTTGTTTAAAAAAAAAAAAGTCCTCACAAAAATTTGCCACTCTTCTAGAGCACTTTTCTCCTAATACAGTGGTACCTTGGTTCTCAAACTTCATCTGTTCCGGATGCCTGTTCCAAAACAAGTGTTCCAAAACCAAGGTGCGCTTTCCCATAGAAAGTAATGCAGGCCCAATTGCATTCAGGATCCGGCCCGTGGACTGTCCGTGGATCGGTGTGGGGATTCTGTTTATTCGGACTGTGCCATTTTTTTTTCCTGTGCCATTTCATTTCCCCCACTCTCCCTCACACATCGCGGCGGCAACTCCTCCCTCCCTCCTCCTGGATTCTCACCACCCTGCCTAGAGGAGGAAGGGGGCTGGGCTGAGCTGGCTGAGTGCTATTTTAAGCAGCCCCTCTCTAGAGCCAGCCCTGTCACGCCGCTCATCTTCCTGCCGCCACCCTGTGCTCCTGTGAGCCAGAGAGTGGACCGGATGAGCTCGCTCTGCCTGCCCACGAGAAGCAGCAGAGGTGGTGGTGGTGGTGGTGGTAGCAGCAGCCCCTGGGAAGGTAAGCGCAGCGGCTGGGGTTGGGGCTGGGGAGGAGGACTACTTGCTCCCCTCGCCTCTTCTTCCAGCTCCCTCCGGCCCGCTACAAGGTCTGAGGGACAATGGACCAAGGCATGCTTTTCCATAGAAAGTAATGCAAAACAGATTAATCCGTTCCAGACTTTTAAAAACAACCCCCAAAACAGCAATTTAACATGAATTTTACTAAGTAACGAGACCATTGATCCATAAAATGAAAGCAATAAACAATGTACTGCAGTCACACAATCAATCAATCAGTAGCTGAACTGGCCACACAGTCACAAAAACAAAACAAGAAAGGCACAAAAACAAAAAAGCAAAATAAATAGCAAAAACAGACAGACCTCAGTGTAGCACTCAAAACCGAAGTGTGGCACTCAAATCGGAAGCGTAACACTCAAAACGGAGCACATTCGGCTTCCAAAAAATGTTCGCAAATCGGGACACTTACTTCCGGGTTTACAGTGTTTGGGTTCCAAGTTGTTTGAGACCAAGGCTTTTAAGAACCAAGGTATATGCATTTTTGAAAGCAATTTCCCATAATAGAATACAATGGAAAAGATACAAATGCAATGAAGAGGAATAAATATGCCAAAGAAGTAAGATTTCTTACCGTAGGATTCCTGTTCGACGGGGGCAGCTGCTTCAGCTTGACCTTGGAAGCAAAAGGAAGGGATTGTTTATTGAAAGGAAGTGAACAGGGCTGCCTTAAGCATATGCGGTGCCGGGGTGCAAAGATCCGCCCAGCCCCCCCCCCCTGCCAGGTTGCCCAGTCCCAGGCATGCAGTAGGGCGGAGCCGGCCGGCTGCCTCAACATCTCGCTGGCTCAGTCACCACTGAACATGTGGCATAGAGCCGCCCGCAGCAGAAGAGCCCGCCGTGGCGCTCTTCCATGGACTCAACTCTCGGGTCCCGGACTCTTGGCCTGGCACCCCTGAGAGCCCAGCGCCCTGCACCCCTAGCGCCTATGGGTAAGACGGCCCTGTAAGTGAATTCATACAACAAAAAGGGAGTTTCAGTCCTGCTATTGGAGGCAGAGCAAGCACTGCTAAGAGATGCCCAAAGGTACCATCTGTAACTAAGCAGAGCCAGCACACTCTTTGAATGCTGTCGATCTGATCTTTAACAATTATTGAAAAGTCAATATAAGCAAACTACTGCATTTGTTCATTTATTTTTCTTAACACATTGATAGCCTGCTTTCCATATTAGAACAACAAAAACTGAAATAATGGGCTAATGCTGCCAATTTCTTCAAAAGTCCAATACAATACAAGCAGCACGCAAGAGCACAAGATTCAATCAAGTTTCAATCAAGTATTATTAGTACAAAAAGAAAACAATAAGAGAACCATATACAAGTGCTGACACAGAAGCCAAAACCAAGCGTCAAGCAGATAGCATATACAAATAAATACCGAAAGGCTTAGTCAATACATGCTCAAACTAAGAAAACTCTGAATATAAGAAATTGAATATGTAAATGTATCAAAGCCGCATGAGAGAACCTTTTGAAAAAGAACTTGAGCATTGTGACCTAAGCCAAGATAAGTGGTTTCATACCAATTTGAATGCATTAAACATAACTGAAAGCAGAAGGAGAAACTACTGAAGAAGCCCGTCATATGGGCGAAACAGGCGAAAAACGCCGGCAGCCTGTCTATCATTGACACTTCGTTCGACCTGCTGCCACTTTGCTGACCGCTATATAGCCTCAAAGACCATAAAGACTGGTTTGCCTTTCGGTATTTATTTGTATATGCTATCTGCTTGACGCTTGGTTTTGGCTTCTGTGTCAGCACTTGTATATGGTTCTCTTATTGTTTTTTTTTTTGTACTAATAATACTTGATTGAAACTTGATTGAATTTTGTGCCCTTGCGTGCTGCTTGTATTGTATTGGACTTCCATATTAGAACAACACCGTGGTTTCCAGAATGAAATCAGTAAAGACTGTCAGAAACTAATAGCAAATGCTACAGATATACATGGCAGGTAAAGGTAAAGGACCCCTGGACAGTTAAGTCCAGTCAAAGGCGACTATGGGGCCCATCTCATTTTCAGGCCAAGGGAGCTGACGTTTGTCCACAGACAGCTTTCCGGGTCATGTGGACTAAACCGCTTCTGGAGCAATGGAACACCATAACGGAAACCAGAGTGCACGAAAACCTTCCCACCGCAGCAGTACCTATTTATCTACTTGCATTGGTGTGCTTCTGAACTGCTAGGTTGGCAGGAGCTGGGACAGAGGAATGGGAGCTCACCCCGTCGCGGGGATTCGAACTGCCAGCCTTCTTATCGGCAAGCCCAAGAGGCTCTGTGGTTTAGACCACAGTGCCACCCGCTCCCTGCAAGGCAGAACACCATTATCATAGGCGCTCACAGAATCTCTAGGAGATGGTCATGCCACTGCATGGGGGCCACTGCAGAGAAGGCGCTCTCGTGATGCAACACCAGGTGAATCTCTGCCAGGAAATTACTAGAAGGGCTTTCTCCAACAATCTCAGGCTGGATCTACACTGATCTGGAAAATGCTATAAAAAAAATATAGCCCTCCATGCAATTTCCCATTGGTGACAGATCTACACTGCTCTACACTGCCCTCTGGTGTCACATTTTTATAACACATTTTTAACATTATAACTCACGAGTGTAGATTAGTCCTGAGTGAATGGGCTAGACCAGGCTTTCCCAAACTTGGGTCTCCAACTGTTGTTGGACTCCAACTCCCATCATCTGTATTTAGCAGGACCAGGGGTCAGGGATGATGGGAACTGTAGTCCAAAAATGGTTTGAGACCCAAGTCTGGGAAACCCTGGGCTAGGCTAAACAACAAGTATGCAATGTGCAAATCATCAGAACATGTGCACCAATTTTATAAGCAAGGCTGAACATTCTCAGGAAAGGGAGGAGCTTAATATCGAGCCAATTTCAAATCAAGCAGGGTGGGGCAGGGGACTGTCCACCACAATTTTTAACCATTGCATCTCCCCCATGCCTCTCTTCTTTCTTACTGCATAAGTTTGCATTGCAAACTCCTTGCAGCAGAGACCTATTATTTTGGAGTTTTTGTTTTTTTTAACCTATGCTGAAATCTAATCTAACAATGTTGTATGTTATCAGCGCTGCAATAATCAACAGCATATTTTGCTTACCGCGATTCTGCTGGCGAGGATACGGCTTCGAGTCCTGAGCAGGGGCGGCTGCTTCACTGGGCAGCGGCTGCTGTTTGCCCTTGCTGATGGGCATAGGTTCAGGGAGCATTTGCTTGGGCACCCCCTTGAAGAACCACGCCCCAGAGCGCTTCCATACCTGAAAACAGAACAGGACAAAGAGGCATGAGAACAGTATGTTCCGAGACGGCTGATGCTGTACAGTTTTAATGTTTAATCGATTATTTTATTTTATTTTTCTGTTGGAACCCAGCCAGATGGGCAGGGTATAAATAATAAATTATTATTATTATTATTATTATTATTATTATTATTATTGTCAAGGATTGTTGCGACTACTCCTGAGTAACGACCTTCCACGTGCTTGTCTTTCAAAAGTCTTTATTAGTGCACATTATTTACAGTGTAGTGAGCTGTCGGTTCCATGTCTTCTCATTCCGAATCAGAATCCGGCACTGCCCTCTTCCGCGATCTGGACCAGCATAAAAGCCTCGGGACAGCGAATCACCTCCCTTTTCTCCTCCTTCTCAATTCCGGTGTCGGGGCGAAGGGTCTACGGTCAGCCCTATTCCTGTCCACTCCTCCCGCCTCTCTCTCTCTTCCTGCCTGTGGAGCAGGGGCTCTCCAGTGCTGCCAGAGCCCTGGCACTCCTTCTCCATTTCCTGACTCACCCCTTCAGGCCCCTCGCTCTCATGACTGCTTGGAGACGGGCTGCTTCTGATGAGGGGGGGGTTCTCTGTAATCCCTCCCCCTCACAATTATTATTATTATTATTATTCCTGGGACTGTACCGCTGGCAATATGGGTTGTCACCTGATTGAATGCTCTCGATTCCAGCATTGCAGGGGACTCAACTAGATGATTCTTAATCCAGAATGCGGCAGCTAGACTGGTGACTGTGAATGGCTGCCAAGACCATGTAACACCGGTCCTGAAAGACCTACATTGGCTCCCAGTACGTTTCCGAGCACAATTCAAAGTGTCAGTGCTGACCTTTAAAGCCCTAAACAGCCTCGGCCCAGTATACCTGAAGGAGCGTCTCCGCCCCCATCGTTCAGCCCAGACACTGAGATCCAGCTCCAAAGGCCTTCTGGCGGTTCCCTCCCCACAAGAAGTGAGGTTACAGGGAACCAGGCAGAGGGCCTTCTTGGTAGTGGTGCCCGCCCTGTGGAATGCCCTTTAAACAGATATCAAGCAAATAAACAACTATCTGACTTTTAGAAGACATCTGAAGGCAGCCCTATTTAGGAAAGTTTTTGAAGTTTGATGTTTTATCGCTGATGGTGATGGGAGCTGCCCAAAGTGGCTGAGGAAACCCAGCCAGATGGGTGGGGTATAAATTATTATTATTATTATTATTATTATTATTATTATGGCCCTTGGGGTCCCTTCCAACTCTATAGTTCTATGATTCTTCCAACGGCAGGGTCAGATCTAGCAAGGGCTTTGCCTTTTTCACAGTTGCCACACACTGGACCGACATCTTCATCGATCTGTCCACTATGGCCCCAAGGCAGGCTTCCTCAACCTCGGCCCTCCAGATGTTTTGAGACTACAATTCCCATCATCCCTGACCACTGGTCCTGCTAGCTAGGGATCATGGGAGGTGTAGGCCAAAAACATCTGGAGGGCCGAGGTTGAGGAAGCCTGCCCCAAGGTCTCGTTCCTTATCCATCAACTCCAGGTCAAACCCCGTTGGCATATATGTGAAATTAAGACTTTTCACCCCCAAATGCGTCACTTTATATAAACACATACTTGCCATAGACAAACTCAATGACATTTGGAATCCATACTTACAAATACAGTGGTGCCTCGCTAGACGAATTTAATTCGTTCCACAGGTCTATTCTTATAACGAAAAATTCGTCTAGCGAATCCCATAGGAATGCATTGAATTTTTTTTAAAAAAAAAATTTGCCCATAGGAATGCATTAATTCAATTTCAATGCATTCCTATGGGAAACTGCAATTCGCTAGATGAATTTTTCGTAAAACGCATTCGTCTAGCGAGGCAACCTCCGCTAGAAAAAACCTTTCGTTAAGCGGAAATTTCGTTAAGCAGGGCATTCGTTAAGCAAGGCACCACTGTACTGTAATAGGTTAAGATCTGGTGAAGTACGATAACAACTTTAAACTATATAAAATCCCATTTCTCCATATGTTGCAAAGCACTTCCCCAGCCAAGAACTGTATACAAAAATGCATATCCCAAGGTTAAAGTGTGCCTAAAAATTTGTATGCTGCTGAAAATAGCATAATAGAAGAAATCGCTTTGCAAAAGATTGTGCATATTAGGCAAATTGCATAAGAAATTAGGAGAAATTCATGCTGGTGAATTTTAATTTAAGAAACCACGATTAAAAAAAATGCAAGGGGGAATAGGGGTTGTAGTCCATTGAAGCTAGGGAGGCCACAAAGTCCTGACTCCTCAAATAGGCATATTAGGATAGACCATAGCTGCCAAGTCTCCCGTATTCCCTGGGAAACCCCCGTTTTTCCAGTTGTCCCCAGCCGAAAAAACGGATTTTTTTGTTTTTCCCCGGTTTATTCTGGTGCGGCAGCCATTTTGGAACTGGGCGGAGCATGCTCAGAAGTGACTTTTGATGCTGCTTTGCCCAGTTCCAAAATGGCTGCAGTGCGACTTCTGGTGTGGCGGCCATTTTGGAACAGGGCAGAGCAGCATCAAAAGTCGCTTCCGAGCATGCTCCGCCCAGTTCCAAAATGGCGGCAGCGCTACTTCCGGTCTGCTACTTCCGGTCCAGTCCCTTATTTCTCAGGCCGGAACTTGGCAGGTATGGGATAGACCACCTGAAAAAGCATATACTCTGCATCGTTCATATATTTCCCAGGAAAATGCAGATCTAACAAGCCACTTCCCGACTGACCTCTCTCTGTTCGCAGCAGATCTTACACAACCAGACGGAGTGAGGCCGGTTGTTGTTGGTCTGGGTGCCACATTTAGTGCAGACATTCTGCATGGGAAAGAAAGATGCAAAACTCTCGTGATGCCAACACAGCCAGAAAAGCCCTTATCAGAATGAAGGTGGACTTCTGTTATGTCTGTGTACGAGTGTCTAAACAGCCCATGTTGGTCTCCCACGTTGGAAGACAGAGAGTGCCCATGTTGGTCTCCCACGTTGGAACAGCCCATAATCACAACACACATTTAAGATGCTATGGTACTGCTTTAAGCTTCCCCCAAAGAATTCTGGGAGCTGTAGTTTGTTAAGGGTGCTGAGAGCTCCTAGGAGACCTCTATAGACCTACAATCACTGTGGAAAAGGATTGACTGTCAAACCACTCTGGGAACTGTAGCTGTGGGCACTGGCGGAGGAAGAGGAGTGCAGGGGGAGCGCAACGCCCCTGGCAGCACGATCCCAGTGGGGTGCCATCGTGGCTCCCCACCCACCCACGCTGAGCGCCACGCCCCCACAGGCGACGTACCATGCCCCCAGGACACACGCCAGCCCCACCCCGGCCTGCTCTCCATCCCCCGTCCCCCCGGTGCTGGAGCATGAAGCTACACCACTGGCTCTGGGGGAGGAATTGGCCGGGGGGGGTGTCTCCTAACACCTCTCAGCACCCTTAACAAACCACAGAGCCCAGGACTCTTTAAAGTGGAATAAGAGTGCTTTCAGATGGGCCACATTGGAGGGGTATTGTCAAAGGTTGTTGCGACTACTCCAGAGTAATGACTTTCCACATGCTTGTCTTTTGTTGTTGTTGTTTAGTCGTTTAGTCGTGTCCGACTCTTCGTGACCCCATGGACCAGAGCACGCCAGGCACTCCTGTCTTGCACTGCCTCCCGCAGTTTGGTCAAACTCATGTTCGTAGCTTTGAGAACACTGTCCAACCATCTTGTCCTCTGTCGTCCCCTTCTCCTAGTGCCCTCAATCTTTCCCAACATCAGGGTCTTTTCCAAGGATTCTTCTCTTCTCATGAGGTGGCCAAAGTATTGGAGCCTCAGCTTCACGATCTGTCCTTCCAGGGAGCACTCAGGGCTGATTTCCTTAAGAATGGATAGGTTTGATCTTCTTGCAGTCCATGGGACTCTCAAGAGTCTCCTCCAGCTTGTCTTTTAACAGTCTTTATTGGTGCACTCTATTTACAGTGTAACAAGCTGTTGGATACATGTCTGCTCATTCCGATCCAGAATCCGGCACTGCCTCTTTACGCGACTTTGACCAACATAAAAGCCGCGGGACAGCGAATCTCCTCCCCTTTCTCCTCCTCCTTAATTCCGGTGCCGGGGGAAAGGGTCTACGATCTGTTTTTTCCCTGTTCCCCCTTCCCCCCCCCTCTCTCTCTTCCCTTCTGTGGAGCAGGGGCTCTCCCATGCTGCCAGAGACCTGGCGCTTTCTCTCCATTTCCTAACTAGTCCCTTCAGACCCCGCGCTTTCATGGCTGCTTAGGGATGAACTGCTCCTGATCAGAGGGGGAGGTTCTCTATAATCTCTCCCCCTTAAATCCATAAATATTGGCATTATTATTAGCAGTGCTTTTTTTCCTGGGGAGGGGGACGCAGGAGTATGCATACCCCTAAACATTGTGTGAATCTTTGTACTTTTGCCCGTTTACTGTATTTATTTCCCCCAATTTGCACAATAAAAAGGTAATTTTCGTCAAAATGGGAGTACCCCTAAACATTTTTTTATAGAAAAAAGCACTGGTTGTTGTTGTTGTTGTTGTTGTTTGGATGCGGCCTGTCTGAAAGCTGTGCACACCCACCCACTTTCCAATAACAACAATCAAGGAGAGTCACGTTTCTGACTGAAACAGCGCCAGACATTTTTTGGCCCGGCTGCAGAAGGTCGACCGCAGCAGATGGGGGAGCCTTCTCGTGCCATCTGTGCCGCGCAGCCCTGGCGCTGCCACTTGTGTCCTTGAGGGGAGGCTGCCTCCAGCTTAATTAAGGATGTCAACCTTCCAGCACAGCGAGGCTTGCTTTCAAGATGGCGGGCAAGGAGGGGGACCGCCTGCCCTTCTGAGTGAAGGTGCTCTGAGGCTTTGGTGAGGAACACAGGTGGAACGGTCCAAGGTGCAGGGGTCGCTTTCCCCCTCCAAAATAAATGAGAACATAAGGAGAGCACCTGCTGGATCAGGCCAAAGGTCCGTCTAGTCCGGCATCCTTTTCTCACAGTGGCCAAACAGATGCCCACAAGCGGGACATGAGCACAGCAGCTCTCTGCCCACCTGTGACTTCCAGCAACTGGTATTCAGGAGCATGACACTTCTGGCAGTGGCGATAGATCCGTCAGTTTGCATTTCTTAGTGCAGAAAGTATGGATCTGATGTGTAGATCCTATTCTACTTAATGCAAGAGGGTTCTGGAAGCTTCTCTGTGCGAAAGAAGCAAGCAGAAGCTTAATGGTGTTTGGGTTATATGTTCAGAGAAGCTGAGTACAGCTGGTTTAAAATGGTTCTCTTATCTCTTTTCTGTCAATGTCATGCTGACTATAATATTAGGGCCAGAAGGAGCCTGAGTTTCTCGCTCTCTCTTTTTGCTCTGGTGTGGTGTTCCGTATATAGTGTTAAGGTTTCTAAACAGCCCCTTTAGCTGTGGCACTTAACCAGGCACCCCCAAACTGCGGCCCTCCAGATGTTTTGGCCTACAACTCCCATGATCCCTAGCTAACAGGACCAATGGTTAGGGAACATGGGAATTGTAGTCCAAGACATCTGGAGGGCCGAAGTTTGTGGATGCCTGGTTTAGACTTATGATAAGTTATTCTAAGTTTGAGTTAAGTCTGCTGCAACTGGATTTCTTATGGGCAGTGCCAACCCTGAATGTGTTGGATTTGTGACCATTAGGCTCATTTGCCCTCAGTAGCAGTAAAAGCTCTGCTGGGTGAAATATTAATTGCCTCCGGTCTATTTTTTTGGGACTCCTGCAACATGTTTAAGTTGCTACTCTGCTAACGATACTTTGGAATCTACCCTGGATCAATATTGAGTGGAATTTCATGACTAGATCATACCCATCCTTAGCGTATAAAGGCCAAAATGCCTCAGGCCCCAAATATTTGACAGGCCGCCTCCTTCCCTTCAGACCCTCTTGGGTGCTGAGGTCGGCTGAGGATGCCACCTTGGTAGTTCAGTCACCCTCAGAGTCCTGCCCTTTGTCCCAGGAAGCAAACAACAACTGGGCCACCCCTGGAAGAAAGCATGCAAGGGCAGGAGGTGGAAAAGGGGGCAGAGGTTTGGGTTCCTCACCTTTTTGCAATCTTCGCACACCACGCAGGCTGACCCCAGGCGCCCCAGCTGTTCGCCGCACAAGATGCAGCGGTTGACCCCATCGCCGGCCACGTTTCGGCGCATGTCTTCCAGGCGGTTCATGAGACGCCTAGAGGAGGGGAGGCAAGGCAGCAAAGTCAAAAAAGGATGCAGGAAATGTTCCTTTTGGCCACGTTAATTGATTAAATCCTGCTATTTCCAACCCAGAAGATCTTGCTGAACTCGTAACTCCCATCAACCCAAGGTGACGCAGCCATGCTCCCACCATCTTTAAGAGTCACATGGCTGTGCTCAGAGCCATCTTTCCCATAGGGTTTACTGGCGCGTAGCGCCAGGGCGCCGGCCTCTCAGGGGAGCCCCAGCAAGTGGGGGAGCTGTGCGGCTTTGCCGGCAGCCTCCCCTTTCCCTGCACGCCCGCCAGCTGCACCCCGTCACCCATATAGCTGGCGGGCGTGCTGCTTGCCTCCCAAGCCTCCGCGGAAGGAGAGCGATCCCCGCAGAGGCTTAGGATGGACGCTGCACCCCGCCAACTACCGTATATGGCTGGCGGGCGTGCAGCTTCCTTCCCAAGCCCTTGTGGGAGGAGAGAGTGATCCCCACAGAGGATTAGGAAAAGGTTGACAACTCTGGGAAACAGGCGGTGGGGCGCCAGAGGGAACTTGGCACCAAGGGGCCGGATATGCTTAAGACGGCCCTGGCTGTGCTGGCTGGGGTTGAGGGCAGCAGACTGGTGAAGCCTGGTTTAGAAAGCCTTTCCTTAATGTCAGCTCAACGGTGCCTTTCCTTCTAAGGTGGTACAGTCCTTTCAGAAGTGAAAGAGGGGAGATCACACAGTCAAAGGCTGGATAACTCAGTTGGTTAGACTGTGGTGCTGATAATGCCAGGGTCACAGGTTCGATCCCCGTATGGGACAGTGGCGTATTCCTGTATTGCTGGGGGTTGGGCGAGGTGATCCTTGTAGAGATGAACTCTACAACTCTATGAATTCTATTATTCAGCAACAGTTTCATATGAAACTTGACACAGCACTGGAGGGATTGTCTTACATGCCTACATATTCATGGAATTCGTACTCCAGGGATTGCAGGGGTTCAAGTCTTACTTTGTATGTGGACTCATCAAATCATAGAACTGTAGAGTTGGAAAGGGTTCCGGGGGGTCATCTAGTCCAACCCCCTGAAATGCAGGAATCTCAGCTACAGAACCCATGACAGATGGCCATCCAACCTCTGCCTAATAACCTCCACCACCTGCTGAGGGTGTCGAACTGCTTTTACCGTCAAAAAGTTCCTCCTCGTGCTTACTCAGAATCTCCTTCCTTATCATTTGAATCCGTTGGCTCGGGTCCAACCCTCCAGACCAGGCATGTCAAACCTGCGGCCCTCCAGATGTTTTGGCCTACAACTCCCATGATCCCTAGCTAGCAGGACCAGTGGTTGGGGAAGATGGGAATTGTAGTCCAAAACATCTGGAGGGCCGCAGGTTTGACATGCCTGCTCCAGACCGTTAATAGCTAATGTTATTCTAGGCTGCATCAACAGAAGTCTAGTGTCCAGATCAAGGGGAGTAATAGCACCACTCTATTCTGTCTTGGTCAGAATACTATGTCCAGTTCTGGGCACCACAGTTTAAGAAGGATGTTGACAAGCTGGTCAACCAAGATAATCAAGGCTCTGGAAACCAAGGCTTCTGAGGAACGGTTGAAGGAGCGGGGCATTTTTAGCCTGAAAAAGAGACGAGTGAGGGGATACAAGGGAGCCACCTTCAAATATCTGAAGGGCTGTCACATGGAAGGCGGAGCAAGCTTGTTTTCTCCTCCGGAGGGCAGGACCGAAACCAATGGCTTCAAGTTACAAGAAAGGAGATTCTGGCTAAAGATCAGAAAGAACTTTCTGGCAGTAAGACCTGTTTGACAGTGGAATGGACTACCTCAGAAGGTAATTGGATTCTCCTTCAATGGAGGTTTTTAAGTAGAGGCTGGATGGCCACCTGTCATGGATGCTGTAGCTGAGATTCCTGCATTGCAGGGGGTTGGACTAGATGACCCCCTGGGACCCTTTCCAACTCTACAATTCTGTGATTCTATTAAAAATGGCATAACAAGTGGCCTATCAATTTATTGATTGATTTATTGCAAAAAAAAACACCTTCAAAGCAATTTAAAGAAACAATGAAACAATAAAATTACAGTAAACAGAATTAAAAGCAGCTGCTTAAAAACAGAAAAAAACACCAACAGGAAGCTAAGAACAGATTAATACCCGCACCAACTATGTAAATATCTGGGTAAAAGGTAAAGGTCAAGGGACCCCTGACCATTAGGTCCAGTCGTGACCGACTCTGGGGTTGCGGCGCTCATCTCACATTATTGGCCGAGGGAGCCGGCGTATAGCTTCCAGGTCATGTGGCCAGCATGACAAAGCCGCTTCTGGCAAACCAGAGCAGCACACGGAAACGCCGTTTACCTTCCCGCTGGAGCGGTTCCTATTTATCTACTTGCATTTTGATGTGCTTTCGAACTGCTAGGTTGGCAGGAGCTGGGACCAAGCAACGGGAGCTCACCCCGTCGCAGGGATTCGAACCGCCAACCTTCTGATCAGCAAGCCCTAGGCTCAGTGGTTTAACCCACAGAGCCACCTGGGGCCCTAAGCTTGTCTAAATAAAAAAGGTTTTCAGCAGGTGGAGAAAAGAGTGCAGTGAAGACTCCTGCCTGATATCAATAGGCAGGGAGTTCCAAAGATTGATTTCTTACAAAGAAATGCAGAGCAACAATTGTTTGGCACCTGTAACAATGCCAATTCTGCAAATCAAAGCGGTCAAATGGGCATATATGAGGGTATGAGGATCTCACAGGTAAACACTGTAAGGTGTGCCCCCGAGATCCAGTATGTAGAGGATTTAAGAGAATATGCCGTTAATCTTTCCTCACACCTCTGTGCATTTGTGGCCAACTACTGCTATGCAGCTTAGACTAGGAGGAAGAATCCTACCAAGCCAGAAGGTTCATTTGCCTTTTTCTGTTGAGAAACAAACTAAGTATTGAAGTCTATAGGTAGCTTCACTTTAAAAACTTCATTAATAACCTTAAGGATTTTATTCCAAAATCCCCCTGCCTCTGGGCATTCCCAATACATATGGGAGAACCATCCCTTGGTCTTGTTCACAGTGCCAGCAGTTAGGGTTCAATCCTGGTATCATATTAGCTAGCTGGGCCAGAGTTCTATACCATTTTAGAAAGAATTTTAGTTCAAGCTCCCTAAATTTGCTTACTTTAATCTCATCTATTCCTTTCATTATCCTTTTGACCTTTGATTCGCTAACGTCACAGGAAATAACATGGAAGGCCAAGTCTACTGTGATAAGGACCAGTTGGAACCCCTATCTTCAATGGATAACAACTATTGGACCAGAAGACATTCAGTGGAAATTAAAGGCATTGTGCCCGTGGCTGAGGACAACTGTTTGAACCCTTACAATGGGTTATGGGTGGGGGAGGGGGTGGGAAGGGAAAGGAAAAAATGTCACGGGAAATTAAAAATTGGAAGGAGAGAATATAATGTATGTAACAATTCTCGTACTTCAATAAAAATCTTTTTAAAAAGAGAGAGAGAGAGAAACAAACTAAGTAGGGCTTGCGGGGGGGGGGGGGCTGCAGCTTGCAAAAAACCCTACCCCACCCGCCAATTGCACAGACAGCCCCGTCTGCCAGCAAAGTAGGAGCTTCACAAACACCCCCAGCAGCCTCTCTCTCTCTCTCTCTGCAAGCGTTCAGAGGCAGTTCGGTCGGGCAGGCATGCTGTGTAAATTCCCAAGCAGATAAAAATAGTGCATGCAATAAAAAAATCTATTATTTATTCTGTTCTGAAGTGAATATATAAAGAGAAGGGGGGGGAGCGGGGAAAAGAGAAGCCCTCTGGAGAGGTTTTCCAGAACATCCAGCCCGCAGGAAATTTCATCCCCTCCTGTCGCGGTGTGACCCAAATCTGACAAAACCGTTAAATCAGTGTGTGTTATTACGGGAAGTGTTGTTAGAGGAGAAACATTTTACTGAGCCAGTCAGCTTATGACATTAAAACAGGAGCTGCAGGTGAAGGCTTTGCACCAATCCTGACTTCGGGACTGGGCTCAGTTCAGCTTATTTCCCAGTTCTAGGCGCACCCTGTGCTGAGCACATTATACGAACAGGTGATTTTTTTCTCATTATCTGTTCCGCTGATATAGGCAGACCATTTTCAAATAAATCAATTGTAGATTAATTGATTAATCTGAAAACGGCTCACCGATATCAGCAGAACGAATGATGAGGGGAAAGCAGAATGAAGGACGTAAATTGGCTTTTAAGTTCCTCAAACAGTGCATTTTTTAAAAATCAAATTCTGAAGTTAAAAGTTTCTGGTGTTTAACATCATTTGAAAAGGTGGTTTTACATACAAAAAGAATATACAAGAATATTAATGAGTACAGAGGAGTTTAGAGGATGGAACTCCGTGTAAACCGTGATGGGAATCTGATCTGGGGACAGAGATTGTGGAGGTAGATCGGAATAATTTGTGGGCTAACCCCCCCCCCCTAAAATCAGAATCAACTCGAATACAAGGAAATGTGTTTACATTATTTATTTAAATTATTTAAATACATTTAAAATATTGCACCGATGGGACTAGGTCTTCCCAGGAGGCCAGTAGGGGGACCAGTTTCTGCCCTCTCTAGCATCTGTCTTATTTTTCTGACTTTTATTATAAGACTGGACCTCGCAGACATCCAACAAAGCTGAAATTTGGAAGATTTGGGACAGAACAAAGACCATGCAGTGCATAGTTAAACTACGGAACCCCCTGCCACTGGAGGCAGCGATGACCACAAACTAGGATGGCTTCAAAGGAGGTTTAAGCAAATTCGTGCAGAATAAGGCTACTGTAACATGCAAACAATAGGGACCCAGGTGGTGCTGTGGGCTAAACCACTGAGCCTAGGGCTTGCTGGTCAGAAGGTCGGCGGTTCGAATCCCTGTGACGGGGTGAGCTCCCGTTGCTTGGTCCCAGCTCCTGCCAACCTAGCAGTTCGAAAGCACATCAAAGTGCAAGTAGATAAATAGGTACCGCTACAGCGGGAAGGTAAACGGCGTTTCCATGTGCTGCTCTGGTTTACCAGAAGCGGCTTTGTCATGCTGGCCACATGACCTGGAAGCTATACGCCGGCTCCCTCGGCCAATAATGCGAGATGAGCGCGCAACCCCAGAGTCTGTCACAACTGGAGCTAATGGTCAGGGGTCCCTTTACCTTTACCTTTAACATGCAAACAAGACCCAAGCAAAATAGCATTTTCTTGTGGTTTCCGGCGACCGGTATTCAAAAGGATGAGCTTCAGTTGCGCAACACTATTTGTGCGAGGTCGACAGCAGGAGAGGGAAGGCAGTTTTAAATCAGACGTGTTTGCAAAGAGAATGTAGTTGGCTTATGTTTAGCTGCAGCAGCAGGGAAATGCCCCCCTTCAAGAGTCTCCCCACCCCTCCTTTACTGGCAATTTCCCATGCGTCCCAGTGAGAAGTCGTTTCCCACTCCCTGTTCCTCGTGAGAAATGGTGCACTGCAGCAGCTTATGGCTGGAAAATAAGTCAAGCGTACCCGCTCCTCCTTTCTGACTGGGCTGCTGGTGACTAAAGAGGAGCAGGGCTTCTCTGTCCTTCCTGAATTCAGAAGTGGAGGAAGAAGGAGCACAGCTAGACTGGGCAGCCACAGCAGCTCCTGGCACTAAGAAAGACAAAATCCCACATCTCCTGATGGCCTCGTCCTGGGGAGGCAGGGGGGGGGGGTTGCTTCCAGCACTGATGGGGATGGGAGCTGAGTTCGAGTGCCCCTGAGTTCCCTGTGAAGAGGGACTGGTTGTTAAACCACTCTGGATACTGCAGCTCTCTAGGGGAGAGAACGGTAAAGGTGCCCCTGACCATCAGGTCCAGTCGTGTCCGACTCTGGGGTTGCGGCGCTCATCTCGCTCTATAGGCCGAGGGAGCCGGCGTTTGTCCGCAGAAAGCTTCCGGGTCACGTGGCCAGCATGACAAAGCTGCTTCTGACAAATGAGAGCAGCGCACGGAAACGCCGTTTACCTTCCCGCCGAAGCGGTCCCTATTTATCTACTTGCACTTTGATGTGCTTTCAAACATCAGGAGCTGGGACCAAACAATGGGAGCTCACCCCGTTGCAGGGATTCGAACCGCCAACCTTCTGATCAGCAAGCCCTAGACTCTGTGGTTTAACCCACAGCGCCACCTGGGTCAGATAGGGGAGATAGCAGTTACCTAACAACGCTCAGCACCCTGGATAAATGACAGGTCCCAGGATTCTTTGGGGGAAAACCATGATTTTTTAAAAGTCCTATCTTCATCCTTTAAATGCATGCATATGGCCCAACTCTGCATTTTCTCACTTGCTCCCCTCTCCCATTTTGTTCACGTACCTCCTGAAATAATAACAATGGCAATAACAATAATTAATTTGTATGCCGCCCAGCCACTCCGGGCGGCTCCCAGCAAAAATAGGGGGAAAAACACAAGACAACATCAAACACTAAAAACTTCCCTGCCTTGAGATGTCTTTTAAAAATCTGGACTACAGTGCCCATCACCTCTGTCTGCCGTGCATGTTGCTAGCAGGGGGTGATGGGAGACAGAATCCAACAGCATCTGGGGGACCCCAGGCCACCCACCCCTGCTTCTGCTTCAGACAGAATTGGCTGGTGGTCTCCTAGCTCTGGTGTGGCGGCCATTTTGGAGCAGGGCAGAGCAGCATCAAAAGTCGCTTCTGAGCATGCTCCGCCCAGTTCCAAAATGGCGGCAGCGCTACTTCCAGTCTACTACTTCCGGTCCAGTCCCTTATTTCTCAGGCCGGAACTTGGCAGGAATGGGTATAGCGGTAGAGTTGGAACTGATGTCTGGGAACATCTGGAGGATAACTTCCATCATCCCCAACCACTGGCAATGTTGGTTGGGGCTGATGGGACCTGGTGTCTGGGAACATCTGGAGGGATGCAAATTTGCTACCTGCACACAGACCAAGCCTCCTAACTCCCGTGGCCTCCTTACCCAATGCGTTCCTGCTCCAACTCTTCCATCTTCTCAGCACGAGCAATGACCCGGTTGATGATCTCCTTCTCCTCATCCGTAAGGTCTTCGTTCTTCCTCCCTCGGTCTGGCTGGGTCCCATGAGCTGACCAGCTGCCGGGGGCTCTGCAGTGGGCATAGGAAAGAGGGGGATCTGGTCAAGGAGGAGGACATCAAAGCCGCTGCAAGAGGAACCAAGCGCAACACATGGGCCAAGGCGGACATTTGCCTTCATAAGGCCATCGAGCCAGCTTTTTTTTTAAAAAAAAAAATTGAATAAACTTCTCTACCATTTAATAAAATATAGAAATCTCCCAACAGGTCACAGGGAATGTAAGTAGTTTACATTTCTGCTGCTCTGCATGAAGAAACATATTTGATCTGAAAAGCGGAGGGTTGAAAGGGGTGAGACCTCAAGTGGTCATCTAGTCCAACCCCAGGACAATGCAGGGAATCCACAACTGCGCCATCCCTGTGAGGTGGCCACCCAAACTCTCTTTTCATGCACACGCACAGCTATTACAAACTTCTAGGACCAAATAAGATGCGACCGCCATGGAGATGTCTCACTGCATTGCGGTCTCATTTTATTTTATGTTATTATTTTATACTTCTTGGGAGAAAAGCAATGGCAAACCTAGACAGCATCTTAAAAAGCAGAGACATCACCTTGCCAACAAAGGTCCATATAGTTAAAGCTATGGTTTTCCCAGTAGTGATGTATGGAAGTGAGAGCTGGACCATAAAGAAGGCTGATCGCTGAAGAATTGATGCTTTTGAATTATGGTGCTGGAGGAGACTCTTGAGAGTCCCGTGGACTGCAAGAAGATCAAACCTATCCATTCTGAAGGAAATCAGCCCTGAGTGCTCACTGGAAGGACAGATCCTGAAGCTGAGGCTCCAATACTTTGGCCACCTCATGAGAAGAGAAGACTCCCTGGAAAAGACCCTGATGCTGGGTCAATGATCCCATGAACAGCAGGAGGAGTGCTTGATCCCTTTGCAATCTGCATCCAGCTGATATTACAACTACTACTACTATACCACCACCACCACCACAGTGGTACTTTGGTTCTCAAACTTAATCCATTCCGGAAGTCCGTTCCAAAACCAAAGCGTTCCAAAACCTAGGCACGCTTTTCCATAGAAAGTAATGCAAAACGGATTAATCCGTTCCAAACTTTTAACAACAACCCTTAAAAAAGCAATTTAACATGAATTTTACTCTCTAACGAGACCATTGATCCATAAAATGAAAGCAATAATCAATGTACTGTAGTATAAAATAAATAAGACAGTATTGTAGATGATAAAAATTAAAATTATTTTTTTTTCTTATTTATACCGATTACAATGGTACCTCTGGTTAAGAACTTAATTCGTTCCGGAGGTCCGTTCTTAACCTGAAACTGTCCTACCCTGAATCACCACTTTAGCTAATGGGGCCTTCTGCTGCCACCGCACCATCAGAGCACGATTTCTGTTCTCATCCTGAGGCAAAGTTCTTAACCCGAGGTACTATTTCTGGGTTAGCTGAGTTTGTAACCTGAAATGTTTGTAACCTGGGGTACCACCGTACAGTCATTGTTTGGATGGGGAGCTTTTATCCATTTCTGCAGTCACACAATCAATCAGTAGCTGAACTGGGTTCCACACCGTCACAAAAAAAAAACCAAATTAACTGCAAAAGCTTCAAAAACAAAACCGCAAAATAAATAGCAAAAACAAAAGCGCCAAACTTAATCCGTTCCAGAAGTCTGTTCCTAGCTGCCAAGTATCCCGTATCCGCCGGGAAAACCCCTTTTTTCTTACCGTTTCCCGGCGGTCTCCCGTTTAGGTTAAAATCCCGGTATTGTCCCTTAAATCGGTTTCGGCCCGGCGGCCATTTTTCTGGTGCCGCTTTGCCCTTCTATGGGCACCAGAAAATGGTGGCGCCGGCGCCGGAAGTCGCTTCCGCGCATGACCGGAAGTTGCGTGACGCGACTTCCAGTGGCGATTTGCCCTTCTATGGGCATCAGAAAATGGCGGCGCAGGCGCCGGAAGTCGCTTTTACGTGTTTCCGGTCATGCGTGGAAGCGACTTCCGGCGCTGGCGCCGCCATTTTCTGGGGCCCATAGAAGGGCGAAGCGCCACCGGAAGTTGCGTCACGCAACTTCCGGTCATGCGCGCGCTGCCGATCCCGGATCTTTAGGTCCCGAACTTGGCAGGTATGAGTCTGTTTGACTTCCGAAATGTTTGAAAACCAAACAGCAGCAACTGATTGGTGCAGGTGCCCTGGAAACAATAGCTGACAGCCGCAGTTTGGAAACAGGAACACTTACTTCCAGGTTTTCAGTGTTTGGGAACCAAGGCGTTTGAGAACCAAGGTACCACTGTAGTATTCTTATTCTTCTTATTCCCTTCACCCTAAAGTCCCAGCATTAAAAACAATGTTAAGGTAAAGGTAAAGGGACCCCTGACCATTAGGTCCAGTCGTGACCGACTCTGGGGTTGCACGCTCATCTCGCATTATTGGCCGAGGGAGCCGGTGTACAGCTTCCAGGTCATGTGGCCAGCATGACAAAGCCGCTTCTGGCAAACCAGAGCAGCACACGGAAATGCCGTTTACCTTCCCGCTGTAGTGGTTCCTATTTATCTACTTGCATTTTGATGTGCTTTCGAACTGCTAGGTTGGCAGGAGCTGGGACCGAGCAACGGGAGCTCACCCCGTCACAGGGATTCGAACCGCCGACCTTCTGATCAGCAAGCCCTAGGCTCAGTGGTTTAACCCACAGTGCCACCTAAATACCATTTAAAACAATGATAAAGAAAGCCTAAAAATAATTCAGGTGCTTTCATGCCTTCCACATTGCCAGGCCTTTGCAAACTGTGAGTAACACACAGCAGGACCAGAGGTGGATGCCAACAGGGTCATCAGGGCCTGGGAGGCAGAGCTGTCACTCACATTTGCTTTTTCCTCATTCAAGGCTTTGCCTGCCAAGGGGTGGGGGGAACCTACCACCTCCAAAAGGGGGGGGGAGGAACAGGGGGGGGAAGCAGCTAAGCAAAGTGCAAAATTACTATTGTTGCCACAAGCCCAGCTCCTTTTAATAATCAGTTTGTCCTCTTGGAATAATAAGCAAGAGCATTTTGGCTGGGGAGCTGTCAGCTTGTTTCCCTTCCGATGGCAGCCTATATTTTGTCGACTAGGACGAGAATTAAGTCTGCAGCCCAGCAGCAGCGCCGGCTTCCAAGAAACGCAGGCAATGAGAAAGGGGGTTTGCTTGCTGCAGCTCAACTGAGTCACGGCCAAGGCAGCGGGCCAACGGCAGAGCAGAATGGCAACATGGGAGAAGCTCCTTCAAAACCGCTTGCTAAGTCAACATCACCGAGCAAAACAGTAGGAAAGTTCAGGTCTAGCCCAAACGCCTTAGGTCACAGCTTTCTGGGGAGCTCAGGGTACGGGGTGCTCATAACTTAGGCACGTTTAACTTGTCGTGCCCATTCAGCTTTACGCATATGGAAAGGGGAAGGGGTTCCTGGGGGTGGGGGGTGATTTTGGCAATCCTACCCAACAATGAACTTTTGACTATTTGCAATTTTGGCTTTAGGCCCCTACGTAAGTTGCAGGCTGGCTATCCAGACCCTCCAAGTGTCCCTATTTTCCAGGAACAGTCCCAGATTTACAGAAACTGTCTCACTTTCTGATTTGATCCTGCAACGTCCCACTTTTCCTTAGAACACCCCTCTTTTCATTGCAGAATTGTTGGAGAGTGTGGAGTTATACAATAACCTTATGAAATAGGCTAGGCTGAGAGGCAGGGACTGGTCCGAGGTCACACCCGGTGAGCTTCATGGCCAAGTGTGTGGGGGGGGTTGAACCCTGCCCTCCCAGGTTCCTAGCCTGACGCTCTAACCACTGTACCACACTGTCACTCCCCACATGTTGCTGCATGTGAGCTGTGCGCCTGCTCCTGCACCCCTGCATGATATTAGACCAGTGGGGGAACCTCCCACCGACCCACATTTATAAAGGCCGCCCAGAAAACTACCAGCGTTCCAGGAAATGAGAACATGAAGAGAGTTGTCTTTTTGCAAAAAAAGACAGGCGGAGAGAGAGACTGGGCTTGTTCTCCGGATCTGAGGCTGCTCACGCTTTTCATCCTGCAGTGGGATTTGATGCAGCAATTTCCTCTGCAATCCAGGCTGAGCGTATCTGTGAAATGAGCCAACAGGGTTCTCTCGCTCCCAGAGCGCAAGGAAGAGAAAGGAAGAGAGGAGGGACTCCACGAGGGAAACATCTGCCACCCAGGCATGAAACGCACCAATTCCTACCTAAGGAGGCCGGTGCTGTGAGCATCCCAAGGCCTTTTAGACCAAGGCAGGTCTCATGCCTGGAAGAACCTGGCCAGAGCTGCTCATCCTTGAGGTGACAGCCCTGCCATAAGGCAAACTCCTTGTGTTACAGGAATTCTAAGATCTCATATACGGTATATAAATCATATGTTCATTAATTTTCAAGGCAAACACATCCATAAGTACAGTGGTACCTCGGGTTGAGAACTTAATTCGTTCTGGAGGTCCATTCTTAACCTGAAACTGTTCTTAACCTGAGATACCACTTTAGCGACCCAGGTGGAGCTGTGGGCTAAACCACTGAGCCTAGGGCTTGCTGATCAGAAGGTCGGCGGTTTGAATCCCTGTGACGGGGTGAGCTCCTGTTGCTTGGTCCCAGCTCCTGCCAACCTGGCAGTTCGAAAGCACATCAAAAAATGCAAGTAGATAAATAGGAACCGCTATACCGGGAAGGTAAACGGCGTTTCCGTGTGCTGCTCTGGTTTGCCAGAAGCGGCTTTGTCATGCTGGCCACATGACCTGGAAGCTATACGCCGGCTCCCTCGGCCAATAATGCGAGATGAGCGCGCAACCCCAGAGTCGGTCACGACTGGACCTAATGGTCAGGGGTCCCTTTACCTTTTTACCACTTTAGCTAATGGGGGCCTCCCGCTGCCGCCGCGCAATTTCTGTTCTCATCCTGAAGCAAAGTTATTAACCCAAGGTACTGTTTCTGAGTCTGTAACCTGAAGTGTCTGTAACCCGAGGTACCACTCTATATAAACTACGTGTCTGAAATAGTACAGGAGAGCAATCCTGAAACCATTTTGACTCTCCCAAATTTTCCCCAAATGTTTCTCTGCAAGGAGGAAGTGGGAAATCCTCCCCATTGTCTCTTTGCTCACAAATCCTGTCTTAAGGGCATATTTGTGTATGAATAGGGTGAGCCTGGGACACGGGTGGTGCTGTGGGTTAAACCACAGAGCCTAGGGCTTGCCGATCAGAAGGTCGGCGGTTCAAATCCCCGCGACAGGGTGAGCTCCCGTTGCTCGGTCCCTGCTCTTGCCAATCTAGCAGTTCGAAAGCATGTCAAAGTGCAAGTAGATAAATAGGTACCGCTCTGGCGGGAAGGTAAACGGCGTTTCCATGTGCTGCTCTGGTTCGCCAGAAGCGGCTTTGTCATGCTGGCCACATGATCTGGAAGCTGTACGCCGGCTCCCTCGGCCAATAATGCGAGATGAGCGCCACAACCCCAGAGTTGGTCACAACTGGACCTAATGGTCAGGGGTCCCTTTACCTTTAGGGTGAGCCTATGACCTGGATTCAGGCATTAAGGTATTTACTATCACAAAAGAATGGCCAGGATGCCCAGGTAAAAGCTATCAGTAACCATTATCAGGTACCCTTCAGTGATGTATGTATGATGTTTTGGGGGGTAGCCTTAAGCTACAGGGGAGGGAATTTTCAAATGTCTATATAAGAGCTTGCACACCAATGTTCTGGGTTCCTGCGTGTGGTGAGTGGGGACCCCGTTGCAACAGTTTAATAAAGATCAAGCTTACTAGCTGCTTTGCTTCTCAATATTCTCTGGTTGGCCTCTGTTATTTTCACCTACCGATAGAGAACCTACTTAAGGTTCTCTAACGGTAGGAGATATGGGCTCTTAGATACCCCATAAAGGAAAGGGAGCAGTATTTCTCTTGTAACACTTGAGAACAACGTTTCCAGATTTCCATTAAGCAGCAGCCCTCGTAGCGCTGGTCTTTGCTAAATCGCTTGGGAAGGTTGTCGTGTTGCTGCACATTTCCCCCTCCTCTCCCCTCTGGTTTGTGTCTGACAAGTCGGTATTTGCAAGGAGACAAACTCTCTGGTGGAGGGAGCCGAACCCCCCCCCCCCCGTCTCAGTTTGAAATTACAAGCAAAGCCTTTGGCTGCAGCTCTTATCGACCAAATTGTATTTCATGTACAATCAGGCCGTCAATAAATCTCTCCCCACCCCACACCCTGCCTATATTCCCAGGCCCTCATCTTGGATTACCAAAGTAAGCAGTTTATCCGGCAGATCTTTGCAACCGAGCAGAATCCATCAGGTGTTTTTCTCTGTTCCAATCAATAAACCATCTTTGTTTGGATTCCTCGGTTTATTAGATACTCCTCAGAAGGGCAATTAAAAAAAAAACAACAACAACCGGTGAAAATTCCTGGTCGTAACAAATAGGTCACAGCAACAGAACCACAAAGCAAGCTGTGGTTCAAGGAACATCAATGGCTTTGGGGCCAAAATCTACCTGAGCAATTGTAGCTTTCTCAAAGCCATAGGTAGGCAAACTAAGGCCTGGGGGGCCGGATCCGGCCCAATCGCCTTCTAAATCTGGCCTGAGGACAGTGCGGGAATCAGCGTGTTTTTAATTTAAAATGCATCTCTGGGTTATTTGTGGGGCATAGGAATTCGTTCATTTCTGCCAAAAAAAAAATATAGCCCGGCCCCCAACAAGGTCTGAGGGACAGTGGACCGGCCCCCTGATGAAAAATGTTTGCTGACCCCTGCTCAAGGCCATCAGTGAAATCAAGGGCTTTTTTTCTACCCAGATCACTTTGCCAGACCCTCCTAATGTCCCTATTTTCCAGAGTCAGTGCCAGATTTACAGAAGCCATCCCAGTTTCTTATTTGATCCCGGAATGTCCCGCTTTTCCTTAGTAGTAGTAGTAGTAATAAATAATAATAATAATAATAATAATAATAATAATAATAATAATAATAATAATTTATTTATACCCCGCCCACCTGGCTGAGTTTCCCCAGCCACTCTGGGCAGCTTCCAACAGAACAGAACATTAAAATGCAATAATTTATTAAACATTAAAAGCTTCCCTAAACAGGGCTGCCTTCAGATGTCTTCTAAAATAGGATATCCCTATTTTCATTAGAGAAATGTTAGAGGGTATGGGGCTATGTGACCCCCTGAGCCAAGGAGATAAGTAACTAGACAACCTTTAAAAGACATCTGAAGGCAGCCCTGTATAGGGAAGGGTTTTTTAATGTTCAATGTTTTGTTATGCTTCTATATATATTGGAAGCTGCCCAGAGTGGCTGGGGCAACCCAGTCAGATGAGTGGGGTATTATTATTATTCCAGTATTATTATTAAACAGGATGTCCCTATTTTCATCAGAGAAATCTTTCAATTGAATTGCATTTGCCATTTTATGGCCACCTTTACATCTTCGTACCTCCTTTTTGAGAGGGGGCGACCAGAACTGTAGGGAACATATTACTGGAGACACGTCAGAAAGGGGTACGGATGGCAACCCTCCAAATTCTCTCCTACAGGCTCCCGTTACAACTGGGGAAGGCACAGGCACGAGACCTTGCCCACCCTGAGAGAACAAAGCCCTTTGGGAGCCGCCTCGCAGATCCACACCACCCAACCCAGCAGAGCGCCCACAGATGGCGCCCACCCCGCCCGGAATCCGAACTGCCATCTGCATTTCTATTCTGCCAGGAACAAGCAGAAATTTGCAGCTGAATCGAGGAACAAAAGCCAGCCGGCGCAGGCAGGGAGCTAAATAGGGCACGTATAAATAGTGCCAATTGTTCTTGCCCGCTGCGCTGCTCACATCGTGAAATTGAGGGGGGCTTTGAAAAGATCTCGTCTCCCATTCTTCCCCTCGCCAAGCCAAGGCGGGGTGTTTTTGGTGGGTAATCTAGACAGAAATGCCTCCTCGCAGGCAGCCGGCGTTAGGAGGGGGTTGGCAGATGAGTTTTCCCATTCATCTTCAGAGTGAGGTTGCCTCCTTTCAAAGCCTGGCTATGTTCTTGTGATGGCATCCTGGACAATGAGCCAGACCTTTGGTCCATCTACATCAGTGCGGTCTACCCAGAGGGCTTGTCCACACTTAACGTTTGCCCTGCTCTTTCCAGGCCCAGGTCCACACTTTACAACTCCAGACCCACCGGTGCCAACTGGGGGGCCCTGGGGGCCGAGCACCCACAAAAAAATTGTTGTGGGTGCTTGGCACCCACACAGCGGGACCTCCAACGCGACTTCTGGTGCCTTGTGAAGCACTGGAGGTCAAGCCTGAGGCCTCTCAAGGACTCAGAAGTGGTGTCTGGGGCCTTGGAGCATAGCTGCCAAGTACCCCGTTTTCCCCGGGAAACCCCCGTTTTTACTTACCTTTTCCCGGTGGTCCCCATATCACTTCATCTCCCATTTTTCTCCATTATTTTCTCCTGCCGGCATCCATTTTTTTTCTTTCTGATTCGCCCTTCTATGGGCACCAAAAATGGCCGCCGCCGGCTTCAAAAGTCGCATCTACGCATGTCCGGAAGTGCATAGACGCGACTTCCGGTGTCGGCGGCGGCCATTTTTGATGCCCATAGATGGGTGGAGCGACACCGGAAGTTGCGTTGACGCACTTCCTGACATGCGTACAAGTGACTTTCGAAGCCGGCAGCGGCCATTTTTGGTACCCATAGAAGGGCAAAGCGACACCAGAAGTTATGTCAACGCAACTTCCGGTGTCACACGGCTGCCGGTCCCGGATTCTGCAGTCCGGGTCTTGGAAGGTAAGCCTTGGAGATGGAGTCCCAGCTTCACGAAGCCTTCTGACGTGACTTCACACCCTTGATTTGCATACCAGCATCATGATATTAACTGGCAGTTTATTTTCACTTCATTTCCTACCGATCTGTAACACTTGTGTGTCCACATTTTCATCAAGCTATCAATCAGTCCCCGGCGAGCCAGATGCCATGAGTGTATATGTGAACTAAATGCACAACAGATAAACAGAGGACTTACTGTTCTTTTCCGCTTCAAAGCAGCGTGGGGGGAGGAAAAGGAAGAGGGGAAAAGTCAAATACATTATTGCACCAAACAAACATCATCAAAGGATGCTAATATTTCTCGGCAACCGTCTCAGTAAGGGGAGGCTGATCAAGTCCTGGACACATGCCTGGAGTTGGGGACGGGCTGGGTAAGGGCCAATCAACCCAAGGAGATTACTGTGAGATGGAAGCCCTGCGTATGAGCGGTTCCCAAGTTTGGAAATTGGGCAGGTTGACATCATGCCTTGCCCTGACCTGGTACCAGAAAAAGAACCCTCAGAGGACATCCCACAGGCAGGATCTGAGCACAAGAGCGCTCTCCCCTCCCATGGCTTCCAGCAACTGGTATTCAGAAACTCCACGCTTGGAGGCAGAGCAGAGTCATTCTGGCTGGTAGCCATCGATAGCCCTCTCCTCCATGCATTTGCCCAAGTTGGTGGCCATCACTGCCTCCTGTGAGAGTGGGTATGTGAGGCACATATTTCCTTTTATGTGTCCTGAATCTTCTAATATTCACTTTCTTTGGATGTCCCTGAGTTCCAGAGTTATCAGACAGGGAGTAAAAACTTCCCCCTCTTCTCTAAACAAAAACTCTTCAATATACCTGTCAGTGATGTGGTGACTACTCTTGAGTAACGACCTTCCACATGCTTGTCTTTCAGACGTTTTTATTGGTGCACATTATTTACAGTGTAACGAACCACTGATTCCATGTCTACCCGCTCGAGTCAGATTCCTGCACTGCCCCCCTCCGCGTTCTAGACCAAGCCTCGGAACTGAGAAGCGCCTCCCTTTCCTCCTCCTCCTCAATTCCGGCATCGGGGGGGGGGGAACGGGTCTTCTGTCTGACCGATTCCTGTCCTCTCTGTCCACCTCCCTTTCTTCCTGCCTATGGAGCAGGGGCTCTTGGATGCTGCCAGAGCCCTGGCCCTCCCTCTCCGTTCCCTGACTCCCTCTATCAGACCCTTCGCTCTCCTGACTGCTGGGAGACGGGCTGCTTCGGATGAAGGGGGGGTTCTCTATAAGCCCTCCCCCTTACAATACCTTTCGAAGGGAGGCGGCCAGAACTTTACACAGTACTCCAAATGCAGTTGGCACCATAGATTTGTATAATGGCATTGTGACAATTATAGAATGGCAAGGTTGGAAGGGACTCTGAGGGTCATCTAGTCCAACGCCCCGCAACACAGGAACCCAACAGATGGCTATCCAAGCTCTGCTTAAAAACCTCCGAAGAAGGAGAGTCCACAACCTCTTGCGGGAGTCTGTACCACTGCACCAACAGCTCTTGGTGTCAGAAAGACCTTCCGGATATTTAGTCAGAATCTCCTTTCTTGCCAGCAGGAGAAAACAAGTTTGCTCCATCTTCTATGTGAGAGCACTTTAGATATGTGAAGATGGCTATCGTATTTGCTCTCCGTCTATTGGCAGTTTTATTTTCAATTCCTTGCCTAATGATCCCGACCGTGCAATTTGGCTTTTTTTTCCACAGCTGCCACACACTGCATCAACATCTTCATTCAGCTCTCTACTGTGACACACACACACCCCGAGGTCTCCTTCCAGGTCTGCCCCTGCTAGTTCAGAGCCCATGAATGTACACGTTGGAGCTCTGGGACTCCCCAATTAAACCCACGCCAACTTGGCATTCCTCCGCACGGTCAACCAACAACATCAACAGGCCCATGGCTATCACAGTTTCCTTACATTCCCTGCCCTCTGACAATGATCTCCAAACAATTTAACATCTACTGGACTCTCTGTGTCTGTCTCTCCCCTCCCCCCCCCCCCCCCGCCGGTCATTAGCAGCTCTTGGAATCCAGTCTGATAAGGAGCAAACACTTCTGGCAAGGGAATAGCTGCATACATTATTTAAATGATTTGAATTTAATTCCGCTGCCAAGCTGAGGGATGACTTGAGATGGATGGCAGTTTAAGGATTAGAATTAACGGGCAAAATTAAATTAGGCCACGGGTGGCTGGGGGAAGAGATACTCAGGTCGCAATTTTAGCTTTTCCAGCAAAGTTTCTGATCACTGCTGCTGGTGGCCTAGAGGTGCTGTCGTTGTTTAAGACAGTCTCCCCACTCCACCCCCCACCCCCATGCCCCCAGTTGCTGTCAGGACCTGCCAAAGCTGGAATTAGCTAGGCTCTTCTTGAGTTCATCTTTGAAGGGTATCAACATTCTGCAATCAGACAGGCTTAATTCTGCAACCTGCGTTAATGATCCCCGTTTCCCTTTCTTTTGCACAGTGTTCCTACCATTCTGTGCATTTTATTCTGGTTTGCTTTGCTTATCACAGGAAGGAACAAAGAAACTCTGCAGAGCACTGAAGCACACACACACAAGCTCCCTTGATCAACTACCGGTACCTCCTCAGGCTGCTGATATTTCAATAGGTGACAGCCATAATGCATAATTCAAACAGATCTTTGCATCGTTATAAGAACTGTTAACGCTGAGAACTGCTGCATGAGCTGACTTTTTCCCTCCTCCCTCCCCATCCCCTTTTCCTTGTGTGTCATGTCTTTTTTATTGTAAGTCTCTACGACTGATCTTGTAAGCCACATTGTTTTGGCTAAAGAGTGGGGTGAAACTAGTTCTCTAAAGAAATATGGCTTAGAAAAGAGGAATGAAACCTCTGGCTCTCTGGCAACTAAATTATGCCACTGATAGCACATTCTTCCAGGTTCCGTGCATGCCCGTTGAATCGCAGCAGGCACGCACACAACACGCACATTATTAAACAGTATGGTCATATCTTATGCACAATCAATTTGCACAATTTCAACCTTCCAGAGTTGAAAACGGTGCAAATTAATTGCGTGCAAGGCGGAGAGCTTAAAAGCTCTCCTTTTGCATCAGGTTTTACCCACGTGGAAAGACCTTTTAAGCTCTCCGCCTTGCTTTCCAGGCAAGTTCCACTTGGAGAGGGGCCCTGGGATGCTCTCACGACATCCCATGGGAACTCAGACAGCTCCAGAAGATCTCATGAGAGCATCCCAGAATCTGTGTGCTGTACAGGCCTTGTCTGGTAAGCAAGGAGGAGAGTTTAAAAGCTCTCTGCCTTGCTAGGATTAGGCCCACTCAGTTTGCCAGCTCTGGAAAGTAAGGATGGGGTGTGCGATTCGAATATATATATATATATATTTGTATATGTGCCACCCCCGGAACGTAAGTTCCACGCAAGCTGTGCTATAATATACAAATCAGCTGGCAGGTGGGTGGTGGAAGTGGAGAGTCAAAAGCCACGGAATCCTCTTACCCGCCCCGAAGAGCCATCTGTCTATCATTCTGATACATCCATTGACCAGTGCTGTTGCCAACGACCGTGTCCGTCATGGCTGAATGTTGAGGCTCCCTGAAAGACAAAAAAGCAGCAAGACCTTGTAAATCAACAGCGAGATCAAGGGTTGAAGAGGTAATGATTGCGGCAGCAAAGAAGAGGGTGTGGTGAACTCTTTAGAATAGTTGGGAGGGACCGTGAGGGTCATCTAATCCAACCCCCTGCAATGCAGGAACCTTTTGCCCTACATGGGACTTGAACCCATGACCCTGGGATTCGGAGTCTCGCGCTCTGCTGACAGAGCTGCAAGGCAACAAGCCCTTTAGGCAAAGAAGCTCCCTGAGAAACCTCCATATTTGCAGGTCACTAACAGGTCTCTTCTTAAAGGATCATTGGGCACCATAAGTGGATACCAGGAGCCACAGGGAAGAAACTGCCTCTCTGGCCTGGAGAGATTTTGCCGAGTTGCGATTTTGTTCACAAGGCAGGGTTCCTGGAGGGAAAGCAACATGGGGCATTTTATCTGATGCAAGTAGAACTGAATCTGTGAACACTGCAACGGGTCAGTTTGACATCAAGTCTGCACAGACATTTATATGGGAGCGATCGAGAGCTGGTCCTGAATGGGGTAACTGTGCCCCTGAAGCACCAGGTGCGCAGCCTGGGAGTCATTTTGGACTCCCAGCTGTCCATGGAGGCGCAGGTCAATTCTGTGTCCAGGGCAGCTGTCTATCAGCTCCATCTGGTACGCAGGCTGAGACCCTACCTGCCTGCAGACTGTCTAGCCAGAGTGGTGCATGCTCTAGTTATCTCCCGCTTGGACTACTGCAATGCGCTGTACGTGGGGCTACCTTTGAAGGTGACTCGGAAACTACAACTAATCCAGAATGCGGCAGCTAGACTGGTGACTGGGAGCGGCTGCCGAGACCACATTACACCGGTCTTGAAAGATCTACATGGGCTCCCAGTACGTTTCCGAGCACAATTCAAAGTGTTGGTGCTGACCTTTAAAGCCCTAAATGGCCTCGGTCCAGTATACCTGAAGGAGCATCTCCACCTCCATCATTCTGCCCGGACACTGAGGTCCAGCACCAAGGGCCTTCTGGCGGTTCCCTCGTTGCGAGAAGCCAAGTTGCAGGGAACTAGGCAGAGGGCCTTCTCGGTGGTGGCGCCTGCCCTGTGGAACGCTCTCCCAACAGATGTCAAAGAGGAAAACAACTACCAGACTTTTATAAGACATCTGAAGGCAGCCCTGTTCAGGGAGGCTTTTAATGTTTAATAGAGTACTGTGTTTTATTTTTCTGTTGGAAGCCGCCCAGAGTGGCTGGGGAAGCCGAGCCAGATGGATATTATTATTATTATTACTAAACATTGCGCAATGCTACAGTGCGCCAGCCGTACGTTGGGTGTTGCCTTGCTATGTCAGCGCTGAGTCTAGATGCTAGATTCCAGCCACACACCACGCCATTTGCACGAGGAAAGCCAGCGAGCATGGGACCCCAGAAAGCAGCTCCTGGGTGTCGGAAGAGATGCAGCGGTGTGGATTGAGATAGCATCGCCACACAACAGCACAAAGAGGCACAACTTTAAACAAGCAAAACAGACTGTGAATGGCGTAGAATCCAGAGAGCTGGCTTCCTTTTCCTGTTTCAGGAATGAATCCTACATAACGGTGACATGCTGGGACACTGACAACAGCTTCATGCCCTCCAACATTTCTCTGATGAAAAAAAAGGGATGTTCTATTTAATATAGAACCACAGAGCCTAGGGCTTGCCGATCAGAAGGTCGGCGGTTTGAATCCCCGTGAAGAGGTGAGCTCCCGTTGCTCAGTCCCAGCTCCTGCCAACCTAGCAGTTTGAAAGCACGTCAAAGTGCAAGTAGATAAATAGGTACCATTCCGGTGGGAAGGTAAACGGCGTTTCCGTGCGCTGCTCTGGTTCACCAGAAGCGGCTTTGTCATGCTGGCCACATGACCTGGAAGCTGTCTACGGACAAACGCCAGCTCCCTCGGCCTATAGAGCAAGATTAGTGCGCAACCCCAGAGTCGTCCATGACTGGACACCAACCTTTACCTATTTATTGTTATTGTGTGAAGAAATGGTGACAAGGCTAGGCCTACTAGCTTGGATATTTTATAGGTTTCATAAAATTTATATACACTTGATCGTAAGGAGAGAGAAAAACCTCAAAGCTGTTTACTAAGAAAGAATAAAACAAGAAAATTATCAATAAAACCAGTTAAAGCAGCTGTTGAAATAATACAATTATTATTGCAATTAATGATGTGAAAAACAGATTAAGACACATGTCAACATTTTATGTATCTGGGCAGCTTGTCTGAGCAAGCAGGAGCCAAAAAGAGCAGTGGGAGGGTGCCTGCCTGGTAGCTCAGTTGGTTAGAGCGTGGTGCTGATAATGTCAAGGTTACAGGTTCGATCCCCGTATGGGACAGTGGCATATTCCTGCATTGCAGGGGGGTTGGCCTAGATCAGGTATGTCCAACAGGTAGAGCATGTCTACTGGTAGATCACTGGATCTCTGTGGTAGATCACTGGTAGATCACTGGCTCCACCCAAAGAAGCTCAGCAACTTTGGCTCCCTCTACATCTTTGCCCTGAAGCCCCCAAAACAGGGCTTTCCTTCCTAAAAAAAAAAAGAGGGAAAAAAAGCTCAACTTTGACCCGAACCCCCCAAAGCATGGATTTCCTTCCTAAAAAAGCTCAACAACCTCAACCTGAACCCCCCCCCAAAAGGGGTAGATCACTGCCAGTTTTTAACTCTGAGTAGATCTTAAAAAGCAGAGACATCACCTTGCTGACAAAGGTCTGTATACCGTATATTGGGCGTATAAGACGACCCCCGACTTTTCCAGTTAAAATATAGAGTTTGGGATATACTCGCCGTATAAGAAATATGACCCAGCGTATAAGACGACCCCCGTCTTTTGAGAAGATTTTCCTGGGTTAAAAAGTAGTCTTGTATGCAGGAATATACAGTAGTTAAAACTATGGTTTTCCCAGTAGTGATGTATGGAAGTGAGAGCTGGACCATAAAGAAGGCTGATCGCCGAAGAATGGATGCTTTTGAATTATGGTGCCGGAGGAGACGCTTGAGAGTCCCATGGACTGCAAGAAGATCAAACCTATCCATTCTAAAGGAAATCGGCCCTGAGTGCTTACTGTTAGGGCAGATCCTGAAGCTGAGGCTCCAATACTTTGGCCACCTCATGAGAAGAGAAGACTCCCTGGAAAAGACCCTGATGTTGGGGAAGATGGAGGGCACTAGGAGAAGGGGACGACAGAGAACAAGATGGTAGGACAGTGTTCTCGAAGCTACAAACATGAGTTTGACCAAACTGCGGGAGGCAGTGCAAGACAGGAGTGCCTGGCGTGCTATGGTCCATGGGGTCATGAAGAGTCGGACACGACTAAACGACTAAACAACAACAACAACAACAACAATAACAACAACAACAACAACAGATCACAGTCTCTTGGAAGTTGGCCACCCCTGGCCTAGATGATCCTCAGGGTCCCTTTCCAACTCTATAATTCTACGTTATCAATAGGCAGGGAGTTCCAAAGTGCGGGTGCTGCTAACACAATAAAAGATCAGTTTCTTGCCAGCGCAGAACAAGTCTTACATAGCACCTGCAACAGAGCCAGTTCCATAAATCAAAGCGGTCAAGTGGGCATTCATGGGGTAAGGGGATAACCTCCCATCTCTGAGATGTGTGGTGGAGGTGGGGGCACTTCCACCAAGCCAAAAGGATTTACCACTAGTTTGCAATCAGAAGTATTATACCAGGGGTCAGCAAGGCTTACCTCGCCTGGGCCGGTTCACTCCAGCGGAGATCCCTCCGTGGGCCGGAGTGCATGCGCGCCTGTGATTTCCAGCATCGGTGCAGACACGATTTCCGGTGCCGTGGAAGCGAGTCCCCGAGCTGAGCAGCGCCGGTTTAGCGCAGTGTGCGGGGACTCGCCGAGCGGGCGGCTCAGTGCGGGGGCAGCTCATGGGCTGGTTAAATGACCCCCGTGGGCCGCTTGTGGCCCATGGGCCTTAGGTTGCCTGTTGTTGTTGTTCAGTCGTTTAGTCGTGTCCGACTCTTCGTGACCCCATGGACCATAGCACGGCAGTAACTCCTGTCTTGCACTGCCTCCCGCAGTTTGGTCAAACTCATGTTCGTAGCTTCGAGAACACTATCCAACCATCTCATTCTCTGTCGTCCCCTTCTCCTTGTGCCCTCCATCTTTCCCAACATCATGAGGTAGCCAAAGTATTGGAGCCTCAGCTTCAGGATCTGTCCTTCCAGTGGGCTCCCCTTCATGGATCACTGCCTTGTCGTGGCGAAGGGGCTTGAATAACTCAGAGAAGCTATGAGCTATGCCGTGTAGGGGCACCCAAGATGGACAGGTCATAGTGGAGAGTTTTGACTAAATGTGATCCACCTGGAGAAGGAACTGGCAAGCCACTCTAGTATCCCTGCCAAGAAAACTCCATGGACAAGGACAAAGACAACAATAGGTTGCCTACCCCTGTATTATACCAAACCAGAACATTGGTCCACGGAGCACAGTGACGTAGCCCACTTAAGCAGAAAGGATTTCCCAACCCCTTGACTCTCAAGCTCTTTTCACGGGACAGGCCAGGAACCTTATGCTAAGGACAAAAAAAAGGCACTCTGCTCTGTGTTTTCAGTATTGTAAAATCTCTATTTACACACCTTCACTTTTCTTTTACATACCTCCCATATCTATGGTGCATGTTTTTGGTGGTGGCAGTGTTCCCCAAAGATGTATATCCATACATACAACCTGAGCAGAGGATGGAGGGACTCGCAGCATTAAGGCCTCAACAGAACTTCCTTCCCCATTAGAATCATAGAGTCGGAAGGGACACCCAGGGTCATCTAGTCCAACCCCGTGCAATGCAGGAATCTCAGCTGAAGCGTCCATGGCAGATGGCCACCCAACCTCTGCTTTTAAAAACCTCCAAGGAAGGAGAGTCCACAACCTCCTGAGGGAGACTGTTCCACTGTCGAGAGCTGTCAGAAAGTTTTTTTTTGTATGTTTAGTCAGAATCTCCTATCTTTTAACTTGAAGCCATCGGTTCAAGTCCTACCCTCCCAGAGTAGGAGAAAACAAGCTTGCTCCCTCTTCCATGTGACAGATCTTAAGATATCAGGGTTCCAGGGAAGCCCGAATTCACAGCCCTTGAGTCCAAAGAGCAAGGCAGGCCTCTGCCTCCCCAGCTTCCAGCACCAGCCAAAAACTCACACACACAAGTCTCACATACCAAGCCATCCTACCATCCTGCCTGTTGTTCTCCATCCCGAGATGGCATCTGCATCCAGACAGGTGAGTTTGGAAAAGACCCACCCATTTATCTCCATGGCAACAGAGCAACCTCTTTGGTAAGTAGCAGAATTTACCTGGCCAGCCAAAGCCAGATTGGACTGGTTCTGCAGTCTCTAGATTTTTAACATCACTGGATGCTGGCTTACAGGCTTGGAAGGGACCCGGGACATCATCCAGACTGACCCCACAAACCTGTAACGGTTTTGTCATTAAAAGTGCATGGGTTGAACAGGTGTCATGTACATGAGGTGCAGAAGCAAGCCACGAGGCTGGCACAGCAGAGCCCTGAAATCTTAAAAACTTAAGGGATCTGTGATAATCAAGCTTGATTAATTGGAGGGGTGGTGAACAGCTTCTACTGTAAGAGGGGGCGGCGCACACTTCAAACCTCAACCAAACCTGCCTTCCTTCCCTGCCAGGTGAGGATGGTTTTAATTACCTTGCAAAGTAGTTTTTTTTTGGGGGGGGAAGCCTCCTGTCTCAACACCATTAATAGCCTCTCCATCTAACAGCAGCAGCAGGAGACATCCTCGCACTTGGATCATTAAAAGAAAAAGCTGCCAAGATTTCGCCAAGTATCTCGTTTCAGGCATGTGAAAAACATGACCAAAGGGGAAACGCTGTTTTCCTTTTGTTTTCTCCGGTCCTCAAATCCCCAGAGTGGTGGGGGGGGGAGAGGGAGGCTCCGGTTTGCTTCCTGCATCTTCAGAGAACAGATGTAAACGAGGAAGGAAGGCAACATCTCTGAGTCATGCCAGCTCTGTGGGGAACAGCCCTACAACTTGCTTCAGCCTTTTTGACCAGTCTCGAGGACTTGGGCTCCAAACTCTTCCATAAGGCAGCAATGACTGCAGGGCCTTCTCGGTAGTGGCACCCACCCTGTGGAATGCCTTCCCACCAGAGGTCAAAGAGAACTACCAGACCTAATGAAGGCATCTCAAGGCAGCCCTGTTTAGGGAAGCTTTTAATGTTTGATGGATTTCTGTATTTTAATATTTTGTTGGAAGCCGCTCAGAGTGGCTGGGGGAACCTGGCCAGATGGGCGGGGTATAAATAATATATTATTATTATTATTATTATTATTATTATTATTATTATTAATCAGGTTGATGTCAACAAGAAATGGGTCAGCCTGTGAGAGGAACCAAGTGATTGAGTCCACGCTGCAGAGTGGCTATCTAAGCAGAATCCAAAGCCACCTTAAAATGGCTTATGGATAATAAGTCACTCAAATGTAGAATTGTATAGCTGGAAGAGACCCCCGAGGGTCATCTAGTCCAACCCCCTGTGATGCAGGAATTGCAACTAAGGAATCCAAGGCGGATGGCCTTCCAAACTTTCTTTAGAAACCTCCAATGAAAGAGAGTCCATCGCCTTTCCTGGGAGTCTGCTCCACTGTCAGACATCTCTTATTTTCATAAACTTCTTCCTAATGTTTAGTCAGTGTGCTCCTTTCTTGTAATTTTAATCCACTGGTTCGGGTCCTAGCCTCCAGAGTAGGCGAAAACAAGCTTGCTCCATCCATCCTTGAGATGGTAATCTCCTCTCACTCCCCCCTTTTCCAGACTAAGCATACCCAGCTCCCTCAACTGTTTCTCATAAGGCTTGCTTTCCAGACCCTTGAACACCTCGGTCCTCCTCCTCTGCACACCTTCCAGTTTGTCAACATCCTTCTTAAATTGTGGGCCCCAGAACTGGACACAGGACCCCAGGCGTGGTCTGACCAAGACATAAGAGAGAAGCCTGTACCTTGATTCTCAACAGAATCTGTTCTGGAAGTCCGTTCGACTTCCGAAAACATTCAAAAACCAAGGCACGGTTTCTGATTGGCTGCAGGAGCTTCAATTGGAAAGCCACACCGGACGTTCGGTTTCCAAAAAACGTTCGCAAACCGGGACACCCACTTCCGGGTTTGCGGCGTTTGGGTCACAAGGCGTTCCAGAACCAAGGTACGACTGTATATTGATGGTGTTGTTGGTGGTGATTTAACTACCCTCCGCTGAGAGACCCAACTGCTTAAGACTCCGAGAGGGAGCTTAACCTGGTTGGGAGAATGCCAACACCAGCAGAATTCCCACAAGACAAAAGAGAGGGGCGGCTTCCACAGCAGTTACAGTAACTCTGGGGAGGGTCTCTTGCTCAGGACGCCTGCCTGGCATGCAGAAGTCCCTATGTTCCAGCCCTGACATCTCCAGCTTAAACGGCTGAACTGGGAAAGCCTTCACTCTGTGCACACTGACATGCCGCATGTCTGATGAAGTGGAGGCAGTGTGGTGTAGTGGTTAGAGGGTCTGCCAAGGGCCTGGGAGAGACAGGGTTTGAATCCCCACTCAGCCATGAAGCTCATTGGTGGGTGACCAGCCACTGCCTCTCAGCCTGACCCACCTCACAGGGTTGTTGTGGGGACTAAATGGGGGGGGCATGCATGTCGTCTTGAGCTCCTTGGATGAAAAGGTGGGACGGAAATGCAATAAATAGGTACCATAAGCTTGCCGACCCTCCAGATGTTTTGAACTGCAATGCCCACTAGCGCCAGAGGAACGGCTTAGGGAGCTGGGTATGTTTAGCCTGGAGAAGAGAAGGTTAAGGGGTGATATGATAGCCATGTCCAAATATATAAAAGGATGTCATATAGAGGAGGGAGAAAGGTTGTTTTCTGCTGCTCCAGAGAAGTGGACACGGAGCAATGGATTCAAACTACAAGAAAGAAGATTCCACCTAAACATTAGGAAGAACTTCCTGACAGTAAGAGCTGTTCGGCAGTGGAATTTGCTACCAAGGAGTGTGGTGGAGTCTCCTTCTTTGGAGGTCTTTAAGCAGAGGCTTGACAGGCATATGTCAAGAATGCTTTGATGGTGTTTCCTGCTCGGCAGGGGGTTGGACTGGATGGCCCTTGTGGTCTCTTCCAACTCTACAATTCTATGATTCTATGATTCTATGATTCATATTGACCAACCAGATGCCCCAAAGGGAAACGCACAAGCCGGACCCAAGCGCAAGAGCCCCCTCTACTGGCATTCAGAAGCATTGCTGCCTCTGACCCTAGAGGCAGAACATCAGAGCCAGGAGCTATAAGGCACCATGAGCTTGAAATTGGGGGGGGGTGCGCTTTTCCATTTTGCCTTACCGAGAGCTAAGCAGCACTCAGACCCCTTGGCACACCCTGAAGCAGACGGGTCCCGTAGGAAAACCTGGAACCTGGGCAGGGGTGAAAAGGAGAGGTGCAAGGGTGCTCTTCAGGTGCTGACTGTTCCCGGAAACGGCATTTCCAGCGACCGGCTTGTTTCCATCTCTGCAATGCAGCTTTCTTAAATATTGAACAGGCTGGCTGATGCAACTCCGGCGGGTAAAGCCAAGACTGAGGGACCGCTCTTGGCTTTCTTTTCTTTTTCCCCACGTTGAGGAAGCCTGAACGCAATCAATCTTCATTCAGGAAAAGAAGGGGGAAAGCCCAACAAGGGGGAACGAATGACCAAAGAGGACGTGGCGAGAGGAGAATAGAAGCAAGAGGGAGAGATCCGCAGAGCCAAGAAGGCGAAGGCGGTGGGCATTTTTCGGGGCCCGTTTCCCCGCAGGGATGCCGGTAGACTCTCAGGGGTGCTGGCTGCCGGGAGTCCAGCAACGTCTGGTTCACGAGTTTGTTATGTAATAGGTTTATGAGAAAATATGCAAGCTGGGGAGCAGGTAGACACCCAGGTGGGCAGTGCTGGGCTTTGAAAGCAACTTCAGCTCTGCACAAAGTGATCTGCCAGGCTGGCTCCTTGCCACCCACCTGCAAAAACACAGAGGCATCTGCATTGCAGGGGGTTGGACTAGATGACCCTCGGAGTTGCTTGCAGTTCTACAGTTCTTTTATTCTTCACTGGCTATGTTCAAAAGAGCTGAACGCCTTCTCGGCCGCCTCCTGAACCCAACTGGGAGAGGGCTTGCAGGAGCCCCCAGCCCCCATTGCAACCCCTCTCCCCACTGTCAGCTATTAACGCTGGAAAGGTAATGTCCACACCTGTTGTGACCTTATGGGCATGTTGTTGTTGTTGTTTAGTTTAGTCGTGTCCGACTCTTCGTGACCCCATGGACCATAGCACGCCAGGCACTCCTGTCTTCCACTGCCTCCCGCAGTTTGATCAAACGCATGTTTGTAGCTTCGAGAACACTGTCCAACCATCTCGTCCTCTGCCGTCCCCTTCTCCTAGTGCCCTCAATCGTCCTCTGCTGTCCCCTTCTCCTAGTGCCCTCAATCCTAGTGCCCTTCTCCTAGTGCCCTCAATCATATGAATCATTCATTCATAGCAGGATGAATTCAGTTCAGCAGATAGATGGTCTTGGGGGAAGAGGTGGTTGCAGGCCAAACTCATGGTCCAACTCTTCCAAGAGTGGGGCAATATTTTCAGCCTGAGGACTACATTTCCTTGTGGGATAAAAAGGTAAAGAACCCCTGGGTGGTTAAGTCCAGTCAAAGGCGGCTGTGGGGTTGTGGTGCTCATCTCGCTTTCAGGCCGAGAGAGCCAGCATTTGTCCACAGACAGCTTTCCGGGTCACGTGGCCAGCAGGTCTAAACCGCTTCTGGTGCAACAGAACACCGTGACGGAAACCAGAGCACAGGGAAACACCATTTACCTTCCCGCTGCACCGGTACCGATTTATCTACTTGCACTGGCTTGCTTTCGAACTGCTAGGTTGGCAGAAGCTGGGACAGAGCAACGGGAGCTCACCCCGTCACACGGATTCAAACTGCCGACTTTCGGATCAGCAAGCCCAAGAGGCTCCGTGGTTTAGACCACACCGCCACCCACTCCCTTGTGGGGACCAGACGCTCGTGATGGGTAGAGCCAAAGACAAAGGTGAGGGGTTGGGCAATGGATGTGACTCTTACCTTTTTAAGGAGGCAACATCGCAGCCATGCAAAAGCTTCTGCACAGGGAGACCTGCCTACTTACGTCCGTTAAGTACATCCCAGGCATGCAAAGGCCTCAGAAGAAGGCATGGAGCGGGGTCACTGAAGGTCGTGATTTGGGGACAGTCCCAAGAGCAAGGGCAAGAAGGAGAGATCTGATGCCCAGTGGCTACTAGCCAGGATGGGTAAGTTTTGCCTCCACAGTGGGAGGCAGCAATGCTTCTGAATAGCAGTTGCTGGAAACCACAGAGAGGGCTCTTGTGCTGTGGGTTTCCCACAACAGGCAGCTGGTTGGCCACTGTGAGAACAGGATGCTGGGCCAGTGTTAGAAACTGAGATGCGAAAGCTAGGAGCTAAATGGCACCTTAAACCTGGGGTTATGGGTGCAACAATTGAATATCTATGCACTTTTTTATAACAAGAAAACAGAGCTGAAAATGAATGAACTGCAGCTAAAATGTTATGTTCATTTTTCATATGGTCTAGTGAAGGCATAGGCAACCTTGGCTCTCCAGATGTTTTGGAACTACAACTCCCATGATCCCTAGCTAACAGGGCCAGTTGTCACGGATCATGGGAGTTGTAGTTCCAAAACATCTGGAGAGCCAAGGTTGCTTATGCCTGGTCTAGTGAGTCCTTCTCCCGCTTGCCCCCCATAATATTCTTAAGAGGGTCTCTTCACCAGTCTTCAGAGAGCAGCTGGAAGTAGGGAGGCAGAAAAAGGTCCTCCTTTCCTTCCACTCTGCAGTTTTAATCTGAAATCTTAGGTGCAGCACTGCGCCCAGAGATCAGAAACTGCTTGCGCTAATGAAATTCCCTGATGCAAAATGCGTCTAGAACAAATGGGAGTTTCAAATACTGGGCTGGACCTGATCCTGCAGGTTCTCCATACATTCCTAACCCCAGAGTCAGAGGTGCCAACTTCTCAAGATGCTTGAGGGGACCTGACGAGATATCCTGATGTCACGCGTGTGACATCGTGAGGAGCCGGGGGGGCGGAGTTGAATGCCCTCTGAACATTGAGGGGACCTGGTCCCCTCCCCCCCCCAAAAAAAAGGTTGGGTGAGGGGAAATGCCTCGGCTCCAAGAGCCAGCAGCTATACCCAGAGCCAACCCCTTTGGGAGACTGGAACTTCTGCAAAAACAAAGCAAAGCTGTTCTATGCTTCCCCAAAGGGAGGAAAGACTCAAAGGAAGAGGTGTAGCATGGGGGGTACCATGGGAGCTGTGGTCCCAGGCACACAATTTTTGAGGGGGCCGAACCAGGTGCCCCCATGCAGGTTGGCCCCAGCGCAGCCTGGCCCGGTGCTCCTCTCCGCCCGCCAAGGGCTGCGTCGGCTGGCCAGGCTCCTCCCTGAGCAGAGGGGGGGCAGGGGGCTCAGCACGGCCCCGCTATGCTCCAGTGGGGGTGGGGTCACTTCAGTGGCAGTGCACACACACGCACATGCCCCGGGCACCAGCAACCGATGCTATGCCACTGCTCAAAGACTGCAGAAGAAAAATGAGCATCCGCTGCGCTTCCTCCAGTATCAGCTAGGCATCCAGGCATCAAACCCAAGCTCTCTACCAAGTCTCTGCCCAGCATTTTCCCAGGAGCTGGGAACAACCTGCAGATTTTGCCAGTGCCAACACTCCCCTCAAACGGGTGGGGGAGGCCCTCCTCCATAAACAGCCCCCCTTCCTCCTCCTCCTCACACCCTAATTCTTAGTCACCATCTATTCCAGGCACAGGAGGTATCTCAAATTGGCTCTCAAAGATGCCCCACAGCTCCCAATTAGCAATTTAATAAGCCGTTGTCTGGTGCATCCATCTAAGCAAAAAGAAATGTATTTCAGAGAGCACAGAGGTTTCAAGGCCTATCAGCGCACGGCATCTCGCTTTTAATGATGCTCCAGCTCCTCTATCAGAGCTGTGCATCCCAATTAAAACCATGCTCAACAAAGACCCCCTTGGCAGCGAGGGCAACGGCGCGGGGCGGCATTTGCTGAGAACTATAATGGCAATATGGAAGCAGCCGTCAATAAAAGCAGATCAACAACAGGGGTGCAACTGTCTTCTCCCATATTCTCAACTGGGCGTGAGCTTGCCGCGATTGCTGGAGGAAGGCACTCTGCGCATGCTCCTTTCGACTGCTCCACACTGTTCTGCCTAAGCACCTGCCCTTGCAAAGCCACTGCTGTAGAGGTGAGCAGATTGCTGGATCAGGCCAGTGGCCCAACTAGTCCAACTTGTGTTCTCACAGTGGCCAACCAGGTGCCCGTGGGAAACTCGCACGCAAGACCCAAGGACAAGAGCACTCTCTCTTCCTGTGGATTACAAGAACTGGTTTTCAGAAGCACTCCAGCCTCTGAACAAGGAGATGACAGAGCAGAGCCATCCTGGCTAGCAGCCATTAATAGCTTTGACTACTGCAATGTGCTCTACATGGGGCTACCTTTGAAGGTGACCTGGAAACGACAACTAAGCCGGAATGAGGCAGCTGGACTGGTGCCTGGGAGCAGCCGCCAAGACCACATAACACTGGTCCTGAACGACCTTCATTGGTTCCCAGTACGTTTCCGAGCACAATTCAAAGTGTTGGTGCTGACCTTTAAAGCCCTAAACGGCCTCAGCCCAGTATATCTGAAGGAGCATCTCCACCTCCATCATTCTGCTCGGACACTGAGGTCCAGTGCTGAGGGTCTTCTAGCAGTTCCCTCCCTGCAAGACGTGAGGTTACAGGGAACCAGACAGAGGGCCTTCTCGGTAGTGGCACTCGCCTTGTGGAACACCCTCCCCTCAGATGTCAAGGAAATAAGCAACTATCTGACTTTTATAAGACATCTGAAGGCAGCCCTGTTTAGGGAAGTTTTTAATGTTTGATGTTTTATTGTGGTTTTTATTCCTCTATTGGGAGCCTCCCAGAGTGGCTGGGGAAACTCAGCCAGATGGGCGAGGTAGAAATTGTTGTTGTTGTTGTTGTTGTTGTTGTTGCATGAAGAAGGACTTCATTTTATCTTCCAACATTCAGCTCTACTGCATGCCCACAAATTCAAGCGCTATGAGAGAGGGAGAAAACAATTTCCGCCACAATCAACCTGCCCTCTGGAAGATACTAGACATACATTTAAAGCACATCCCACGCGCATTTAAAGCACACGACTACACCCAAAGAATCCTGGGAACTGTAGCTCTGTAAGGGGAAACTACAGCTTCCAGTTGAATTTATGGTGTGGATCTGCCCATAGGTAAATGTTTCAGAGGGAAAGGAATACATTGCTCAACTTCGAGGCAAGTTCAATGTGTCAGGATAAAGTATGAGCTAGGACCTGTTTTGTGTCCCTGTTGCAGGAGATGGCAGGCCTGGAGTTGCAAGCCAGTGGTTGTGTGGTGTTTAGAGTGTCCAACTAAGGCCTGGGAGACCAGGGTTCGAATCCCCACTCGGCCATAAAACTCCTGGGGAAGACCTGTAATTAATGCTCGCGACTACTTAGCGATGGTGTCTGCTTTAGGAAACAATTTCATGGCGTCGCTTGAATTTGATTTCCTGAGTGCTGCCGTGAGCGGTTGTCTTCTGGTCCCCCCTGCAATGCAGGAATCACAGCTAAAGAACGCCCGTGTTCCTCTTCTGAAAGCAATGCAATCTGGGAGAAGGACAACACCCTCAAGTATTTTTGACTGGCTGGAAGGTGTCCCTGAACTGCTGTTTTGCCTCTTTCTTGCCTGGATGGAAGACAGAGATATCCTGGGGGAAGCCTATTGCACAAAGAGGAAAGTTGCACCGGATGCTCCACCGGGTTTTGCGTCTGGCCCCACCGACTGCAGGCGGTTGTTATTATTTTGCATTTATGTATTTATATCCTGCCTTTCTCCCAAGCCGGGATTCAAGGTGGCTTACAAAGTTTAAAAGCATTGTTGCAAAATACTGCAAAAAAGGACATTCTATACAAGATCTCAAAGCAGCGGTTTTATTACAGAAAAATTTCAGGAACAGACTGGAAAGAGAAGTTGCTGAATTGGAACTCATTACCAAGCTTAAAACCATGGAGCCACCTGGGATGAACAAAGACATTGGATTCTTATCTCATTATGCATGATCAAGCTTTCTTTAGTGCCTCAGCCCTTGCTTTTTCCCCGCAGGACCAATTGCAGTCATCAGCAGTCATTAACAGCCATCTACAGGTTTACCACTCCCATCAGCCCATCACCCATTCCCACCGACCCCCCACCCTCTGTATATACATAAGGGTCTGACTTCTGTTTCAAGTGTATCTGAAGAAGTGTGCATGCACACGAAAGTTCATACCAAAATAAAAACTTAGTTGGTCTTTAAGGTGCTACTGAAGGAATTTTTTTATTTTGCAAAATACGCATTATTATTATTATTATTATTATTATTATTATTATTATTCCACCCATCTGACCGGGTTGCTCCAGCCACTCTGGGTAGCTCCCAACAAAAAAATAAAATAAAAACACAATACAGTCGTACCTTGGATCCCAAACAACTTGGCACTCGTACGTTTTGGCTCCCATGCAACCCCGGAAGTGACTCTTCCAGTTTGTGAATGTTCTTTTGGAAGCCGAACATCCGGTGGGGCTTCCGCGGCTTCTGATAGGCTGCAGGAGCTTCCTGCAGCCCATCAGAAGCTGCGCTTTGGTTTCCGAACGTTTTGGAAGTCAAATGGACTTCTGGAATGGATTCCGTTCAACTTCCAAGTACATTTAAAACCAGCTTCTCAGTTTGCAAAGGCCTGTCGGAGAACAAGAGGTCTCAGCCTTAGGCAGATGGATAACAAGGAGGGAGCCCGTCTGCCCTCTCCTGGGAGCAAATCCCACAGTTTGGGAGCAGCCACAGAGAAGGCTCTCTCGTGGGTCACTACCAGCCATGCCTCTGGTGTTGATGGGACCGAGAGAAGGTGCTCACCTGGGGATCTTAGCACCTGGGCAGATTTGTATAAGGAGATGCCTGAGCCCCAGCCTGACAAGTATCCCTGGGAAAGTTCCCCATCAGGGAATGGGGCCTTTCATCCAAAAGAGGCTCCCTGCCCTAGAGCCTGCGGGAGTGGGGTCCTTTCCCTCTTTCCTGGGAGCCAAGCAAACCCCAGTTACACTGCAACAGCAGATCCCAAGAGGCTGAGGCATGCCACGCGATTCCTGAAAGGCTGCCCAGCCTCCCTTCTGCTGCGGCAGAAGGCGTCTCGGAGCTGGGCTCTGCTCACAGAAGGGAGAGGCAAAATTAAACAAAAACAGCGCAGGAGCTTTTCAATGAAACGCAGCCTCCCTTCCTCCTCCTTCTCCTCACCCCCCCCCCAACCTCAAAGCTCATTCACAACTCACGTTCCATCCTCGAGAACGAGGAATCCAATGTGTTCCCGTTCCAGTTCGTCGTCGTTGAGAGAGCGTAATGCTGCAATGTGAATTTCCTCCTGCCTGGTGCAGACATCTGCAGGGTGGCGAGCAAATTCGCCAGGCGTGCCCACCCCCAGAAAGAAAGGGGGAAAAACCCTGCGATTGGCAACGGCTGCAGAGGAGAAGCGAAGCGCAGCTTCCCCGGCAGGTAGATCGCAAGTCGCTCGAGCAGAGCAGCTCCTACCCCAGCCATCGTTGCAGGCACTGGGAACATTGGGCATCGCAGCCTTTTTGTGCAACCCCCTGCAAGGAGGAGAGGTCTGTCAATGGCTACTCCTAGCCTATGCCTTCCACAGTTAGAGGCAACGGTGCTTCCGAATCCCGGTTGCTGGAAGCCACAGGAAGGGAGAAGGCTCTTGTGTTCAAATCTTGCTTGCTGGCTTCCCACAGGCATCTTGGGTGGCTGCTAGGATGCTGGACTAGATGGGCCACCGGCCTGATCCAGCAGGCTCTTCTTATGTTCTCCCTTATGCCTGGAATCCCACCTCAGAATACCTCTGCCCACTTCCACCCTCCCTGTCCATTCCTACAAGCACCTCATGTTGGCCTCTGTCTGCCTCAAGAGACAATGGAGACTTCACCCACAGGAGTGAAGTCAAACCACTCCATTAGCAACACCAAAGTGGCTTCTTTGGGGTGCAAGTCTGGACACAGTGGGCAGCCCAGCCAGTCAAAGCTGCTCCTACAGTGTGGCCGCTATCGCATGCTGGCAGCTTCTAGGAGCCACAGGTGAGAGCCGAGTGCGAGGTGGGGACCAGAGGTGGACAAAGTACCCCCAGAAGGAGCATTACATGTCGACCAGCAGAAAGTGGAAAAGGTCAAGGACCCCTGGGTGGTTTAAGTCCAGTCAAAGGCGGCTGTGGGGTTGCAGCGTTCAGCTCGCTTTCAGGCCGAGAGAGCCAGCATTTGTCCACAGACAGCTTTCCGGGTCATGTGGCCAGCAGGACTAAACCGCTTCTGGCGCAACAGACGGAAACCAGAGCGCACGGAAATGGCGTTTACCTTCCCGCCGCAGCTGTACCTATTTATCTACTTGCACTGCTGTGCTTTCGAACTGCTAGGTAGGCAGGAGCTCGGACAGAGCAACGGGAGCTCACCCCGTCGCAGGGATTCGAACCGCCAACCTTCTGATCAGCAAGCCCAAGAGGCTCAGTGGTTTTTAGACCACAGTGCCACCCGTGTCCCTTGTCCCCCAGCAGAGGTACTACCCCATCCCTAGTACCCCATACAAGCACCAATCATTACCAAACTTCAGTCTACTAAAATCTTCCGAGCAGACCCTTATGAATGGGATTCCATCTGCAGAACACCTCAGAGGGCAACCCCTCACAGTTCAGGTAAGCTTGTCTTTAGTAACCCTGCAGAAGAGCAGAAGGATGGAGACAAGCAAGCTCTCTCCAGGGGGCCTTGTTCTGTTGGGACCTGACCCCCCCCCCCCGCTTTTCTCTCTCTTCCTGTCCCTGCCACCCAAATTTGGGACTTTCTGACACTTTACGCTATGCTGGAAGAAGAAGGCATCCACTCACCGCAGCGCCCAGGGAATTAAGCCCCAGCGATGCGAGGAAACCTCTTTCCCTAAAGCAAACATCATCACAGAGGAGTCATGAGCGTTAATTACAGGGGAAACAGAGCGGCCAATTACAGGGGAAACAGAGCGGCCCTCAAAGTACCTGTGTACACAGGTAGATAGAAAGGTAAACAAACAGATGTGGAAAGGAAGAGGTAGATCTAGAACAGGAGGGAGAGGGGGGCGCTTTATCCGGGATGGCTAGGCTCTTTTGCAGTGGGGAGGGGGGATCTCAGGATGTGCACCACGACAGCAGCACTTCAGCATTTCGGGGAATGCTGTCCTGACAATCTCGTCTTAGCTCTCCAGCACGAAGTTCCTGGGAAATGTGTCTCTGTCGACCTTGAGTCCTGCAGGGTGTTTTGGGCACCAACTGCACCAAGAAACACAAGAGACACCTGGCTTGAAAGCAGTACATGTGAAAAGGATCTAGGAGTCTTGGTAGACCACAAACTTGACATGAGTCAGCAGTGTGATGCAGCAGCTAAAAAAGCCAATGCAATTCTGGGCTGCATCAATAGGAGTATAGCATCTAGATCAAGGGAAGTAATAGTACCACTGTAATCTGCTCTGGTCAGACCTTACCTGGAGTACTGTGTCCAGTTCTGGGCACAACAGTTCAAGAAGGATACTGACAAGCTGGAACATGCCCAGAGGAGGGCAACCAAAATGGTCAAAGGCCTGGAAACAATGCCTTATGAGGAACGGCTTAGGGTGCTGGGTATGTTTAGCCTGAAGAAGAGAAGATTAAGGGGTGATATGATAGCCATGTTCAAATATATAAAAGGATGTCATATAGAGGAGGGAGAAAGGTTGTTTTCTGCTGCTCCAGAGAAGGGGACATGGAGCAATGGATTCAAACTACAAGAAAGAAGATTCCACCTAAACATTAGGAATAACTTCCTGACAGTAAGAGCTGTTCGGCAGTGGAATTTGCTACCAAGGAGTGTGGTGGAGTCTCCTTCTTTGGAGGTCTTTAAGCAGAGGCTTGACAGGCATATGTCAAGAATGCTTTGATGGTGTTTCCTGCTCAGCAGGGGGTTGGACTGGATGGCCCTTGTGGTCTCTTCCAACTCTACGATTCTATGATTCTATGAAAGCAGTGGGTGCAGGGCAGTGGGACGGGACGGGGGATCACTAGGGATCAGCTTAAGATCTTCAAAATGTCCTAAGGCAGAAGGAGAAAGGAGACGGAGTTTGCCATTTTAAAATAGCCCTTTGCCCACCCTTCTCAGCCCCCCCCCCAGCTGGGGAAACAATTAAAAATCTTTAAAAAAAAAAAGAGCAGGTAATAGATCCAAACGGCAAGCAGTACAGTAAGCATAAAAATCCATCACGGATGATGAGGCAATCACACCTTCCCAAAGCCAGGATGAAGACCTTATAATTCAGCTCCTCCTGTCGTCGTCCCCCCCCACACACACACACACAGCATCATCAACAATATTAACAACAATTTAAAACTATTTACAATCACAGAAATGTTTTGTCCCATTACCAATTAAAATTCAAGCATTAAACATCAACATCATCACCCTGAATCCTTCGACTCCCCTCCGCCCTTCTATTATCAATCTTTTTTCAACTGCTTCTCTATTTTCCCTGTTTTTTTAATAGTCCATTTTTACCATTAGTCTCTTATACAGTACAAGCTTTACTCAAATCCTGCCAAGGTTTTTAAGTTGTTTACAGTGCTCTCTTAAATAGATTGCAAATCTTTCCCATTCCTTCTGAAAGTTCTTCTCTTCCTGGTTTCCGATTTTCCCAATCAATTTTGCCATTTCGGCATAGTCCGTCATCTTCATCAACCATTCTTCTCGCAGAAATAAGGTGGGTCGTGAAAATGGACTCCTCAAGTGTCAAGAGCCAGGGTGAAGAGATGTGTCTTCTTCATCAACCTCTGGAAGCTGTGCACTGAAAGCACCAGGCGAATTTCAAGGCCCGCAGGGCCACCACAGGTTTCCAGGCGGGAGTTGATCACAGTGAGGGTTTTCAAACGTGCCACCCTCTTAGCACGTTTCTCCCTTTCGTCCTGGGTTCGAGCGTCTTCAGTTGGAGCCCTCGCAGGCCAGTGTTACCCAGTTGTCAGTGTTTATACAGGTACTACATTTGAATTATGGTGCTGAAGGAGACTCTTGAGAGTCCCATGGACTGCAAGAAGATCAAACCTATCCATTCTTAAGGAAATCAGCCCTGAGTGCTCACTGGAAGGACAGATCCTGAAGCTGAGGCTCCAATACTTTGGCCACCTCATGAGAAGAGAAGAATCCTTGGAAAAGACCCTGATGTTGGGAAAGATTGAGGGCACAAGGAGAAGGATACGACAGAGCATGAGATAGTTGGACAGTGTTCTCGAAGCTACGAACATGAGTTTGACCAAACTGCGGGAGGCAGTGCAAGACAGGAGTGCCTGGCGTGCTATGGTCCATGGGGTCACGAAGAGTCGGACACGAGTAAACGACTAAACAACAAATACTACATTTTTTAAGATTTGCCTTGAGAGAGTCTTTAAACCTCTTTTGTTGACCACCAGCATTGCACTTTCCATTTTTAAGTTTAAGAGTAGTTGCTTTGGAAGACGATCATCAGGCCTCCAAACAACATGACCAATCCATTTTTAAGTTTAAGAGTAGTTGCTTTGGAAGACGATCATCAGGCCTCCAAACAACATGACCAATCCAACGAAGTTGAATAGTTTTGAAGATACATATATACAACCCCAGCATAGGATGGAGGGGCTCACAGCATGAACACCCCAAGAGATCCTGCTTCTCCAATGGTGGCAGTTATGGATCCAGCATGGAGCAAGCAGGTCTCCGGTGTCTCCAGCCTCCAGCCCACTCCCAACTCTGCTTTCTCGCGCACAACTTTGGCTATTGTGCTGCTACCTAGTGGCTAGAGCAACTCCTTTGGTTATGCTGGTCGTGGTGGCCAAAGTCATTACCTAGACAAAGGGGCTGGTTTGATAAGCTTGCTCTCCTTTGTTCTAACACTCAGGATCCCCAAAATCGGAAGGGACTTGCAGCATCATCCAGACTGACTGCCCCCAAACCCACAACATCTGGATCTTTTTTAAAAAAGGGGGGCGGGGACTGATACATCAAGAATGGCTTACATAGAGACATGCCAGGCACACGCATAAACCCTCTCCAGCATTTATATTTATGCCACAGAACACAAACAAAGTCCTTGGCATTAGCAATTGAACCAAATTATTTATCTGTTATCCTCTTAACAGCAGGTGCAAATCGTTCCTCTCTCCCCACTGGAGAATTATGTCCTCATTTTGTTATGATGATTAAACCAGTAAAAAAAATCCCATTGTAGGGAAAATCCATCACAGAAGAGCCCCCCCCCCTTTTTTTTCTCAGACGGCACGACAGCAGCAGAGTTCAGAAAGAGAGAAAATAAACATTCTGCTGCTCCATATGCTTTGGATTTCTGAAAATGGCAAAGCAAAGCAAGGAGACAATTCTTGCCTGGGGTATAACTAAAGAAATACTACCTGTGCAAGCAGAACAGCCATAGCTCAGGGTCAAAGCTTCTGCTTGGATGCAGAAGGTCCCAAGTTCCAGTCTTGGTGTCTCCAGGTGGGGTCGGGAGAGACTCCCAGCCAGGAGCCCTGGAGAGACACTGCTGCCTGTCAGTGTAGACCAGGCATCCCCAAACTGTGGCCCTCCAGATGTTTTGGCCTACAACTCCCATGATCCCTAGCTAACAGGACCAGTGGTTGGGGGAGATGGGAATTGTAGTCCAAAACATCTGGAGGGCCAAAGTTTGGGGATGCCTAGTGTAGACAGAAGGAGCTAGACCAGTGTTTCCCAAACCTGGATCTCCAGCTGTTTTTGGACTACAACTCCCATTATCCCTAGCTAGCAATTCCCATCGTCAGAGGTCCTGCTCCCTAGTCTTTGCCAACCTGCTGCCCTTCTGATTTTTTGGCCTACAACTCCCATCAGCCCCAGCATGACAGGGCAATGCCTGTTGGGGCTTATGGGTCTCCAGCAGGGAAGGGTCTTCTTCCCCCTGGTACCTTGACCCATGTGCAAAGTGGGTTCTTGACCTTATATGTAGGCTCCCCTTTTTTTGATCCACTCACACGTCAGGAAGTTCTAGGTGTTCTTAGAGGAATGGGGCAAAACATGCCCCCTGAATTTCAGTGGATCCAATGTCTGGGGCAAGGGGAAGCCCGCCCCGCAACCCTCCACTCATTCCCAAACAGCAGCCTCTGCAATTTGTCCCTCCAGGTTCATCATTCCATAGCTTGGCTGTTGAGGACACAAGACAGAGCCTTCTCTGTGGCTGCTCCCATACTGTGGAATTCCCTCGTAAGGCTGGCTCCCTCTTTGTTATTCCTTCTGCAGGCAGGCTGAGAGCTTTCTTGTTCAGACAGGCCTTTGGAAACTGAGGGTCAGAAAATGCTAAGCAGTGGACCGCAGTCAAGGTTCAAAGACTTTTTCCCGGAAGCTGCCCAGTGGATCATGGGAACCGCTGAATTTTTACTTATTTATTCATCTTGCTAGTTCTAAATGTGTTTCGATGCATTTTCACTACTGTCTTTAACTTTTTTTTTGCTTTGCATTTTACAACGATGCTTTTAAATGTTGGAAGCAGCCTAGAATCCCATCTAGGGACAAAGGTGAGATATAAATCTATTAAATAAATCACTTTCTCCTTCCTCTCCCTGTTCCCTACAACAAGCCCTTAACAAGGGTAGAGGAGACCCATGAAAGATACCCATAGTTCTAGTTACAGGTAGGTAGCCGTGTTGGTCTGAGTCGAAGCAAAATTAAAAAATTCCTTCAGTAGCACCTTAAAGACCAACTAAGTTTTTATTTTGGTATGAGCTTTCGTGTGCATGCAAAGTAAAAACTTAGTTGGTCTTTAAGGTGCTACTGAAAGAAAGATACCCAGTTATCATAGTAGTATTACCTCTTCTACTATTGCTACTATGATAAGCAGCAGTGCAATGCGGTTCTTTGCACAGAAAAGCAAGCGAGAGGTCTCTGCCCAGAGGAGCTTAAAAGCTAAATCTCAATTAAGGGGGAGGAAACTTGAGGGGAAGGGAAACTGAGCCAATGTCACAGAAAAGACCTCTTATGTGCACTTATATGCCCCCAGGCTGTCGGTATTTTTTGAGAGGGATGAAAGCACATAGCCCCAACCTTTAGATGGATTAAAGTGCTCTGACACCTTAGCATGAAAAAAATCATGTTTAAAAGAGGGGTGGGCGTGGGCTTGCTTTCTGCATTTGGAATGGGATGGGGAAATGAATGAGAAAGTTTGGGGTGAACGCATGAAATCAGGATGAATTCTCATTGTTGTAACAAATCCAAACAAACGCTAGAGAATCTAAGCACTGAGTGAGCTTTGTGCAAGCAAATCAGGGTGAATGCTGAATAAACAGGTCACCTGCAGGAGTTCTTCCTTTCAGCAGGGAAGAGAGCAAATCATCTCAGGAATTAAGCAGTACAAATGTCCCTTTACTGTCCCCCACCCTTATCCTGGTGTGATTTTTCTTTAGTAAAAACTCCCTGGAACTTGTCACATCACAGCTGCTGCCGTGTGCTGGGCAGGATGTTTATATGGGATTCTTTTCTGGTGCATTTTAATTATGGTGTATTTCAATAGTGTTGTGCAAGTGGTTTCTATATTTTGTAAACTACTTAGATGCCTATTTTGGCATTAAGCCAGACGTGCTTTTTTTCTTTAAAAAAATCTTTAGCGGTACTCTCATTTTGACTCAAGAAAATCGAAATTTTATAGTTCAAATTGGGGGAAATCAATACAGTAAATGGACAAAAGTACAAAGATTCACAATAGGTTTAGGGGTATGTGTACCCCAGCGTCCCCCCAGAAAAAAGCACTTTTAAGCAGCGTGTTATTTTTATCAGCTAGATCAGGGGGCCATAAGCTTCTTTAGATGCTTCCAGGAAGCTCACAAAAACCAGGCATGGAAGCAACAGTCCTCCCTCCCTTGTTTTGTCTCCAGAACTTTCTATTTGGTGGTATACTGCCTCTAAACATGGAAGCTCCACCAACCTACCACAGCTAATAGAAGCAGCTAGACACGTCCACCACGAATTAGGTGCCTTTATATGAGGGGTGGTCCACCAACACCTTGGGTGGGAATCGAGTTCCCTACCGCTGCTGTATGTTTCTGCCCACATGAGACAAATAAGAGGAAGGTCGGGAGAAACAGCACTCAGACCCGCTGACACTGTCAGCAGCTCTCTGGGGTTTCGTAGGGGGTCTTTCCCAGCCTTTGAGCTACAGCACTGCCCCTAAAAATAACTCAGGATACCATTCCTCGTGGTTCCACATAAGTTACCCGTTTAAACAGGGACACTGAAAGCTGCCTTCGACTGAGTCAGACCACTGAGTTCATTTAGGCCAGTGTTGTCTGCACCAGTGTTTCCCAACCAGTGTGCCTCCAGATGTTTTGGGACTACAACTCCCATCATTCCTGACCACTGGTCTTGCTAGCTAGGGATGATGGGAGTTGTAGTCCCAAAACATCTGGAGGCACAACTGGTTGGGAAACACTGGTCTGCACTGACCAGCTCTCTGGACTCCTGAACGGGAGTCAGGAGTTGAGGATGAGGCCTTCTGCATGCAGATCATATGCTCTGCCAGTAAGCTGTAGCCCTCCCTTCCCCAGCTTTGTGGTCCTAGTCCAAAACGCAGGAAGCTCAGTCGCAAACGGTGGCAGACACCCTCCAAGTGTCCCTATTTTCCAGGGAAGCCATCCCAGTTTCCAATTTTATCCCAGAATGTCCCACTTTAACTTAGGATGTCCCTATTTTCATCAGAGAAATGTTGGAGGGTATGGAGCTATGTGACCCACCCACCCCGAGCCAAGGAGATAAGTAACTAGACAACCTTTAGAAGACATCTGAAGGCAGCCGTGTAGACGGAAGGTTTTTTAAAATGTTTTGTTACGTTTTTATATATGTTGAAAGCTGCCCAAAGTGGCTGGGGCAACCCAGTCAGAAGGGTGGGGTATAAATAGGATGACGATGACGATGACGACGATGACAACAACAACAACAACAACAACAACAACAACAACAACAACAACAACAACAACATCCCTATATTCATCAGAGGATTGTTGGAGGGTATGCAGTGGGGACACCAGAAAAACATTGGGGGGGGGGGGCACAGAAGGGACAAGTATGTAGTTGTGTCCTACATTTGAATATAGATCTCCGTAGTGTCCATTAATGACAGGAGTCCATCAATGGAGGAGAGGCCGGAGGGGGGAGCTCCTTTGGGGGGACACCTTGCCCCCCCTCCTCTAGTGCCACCCATGGCCACAAAATCTCCAATCAAGTGGCCTGGCCCGCAGTCCATCTTGCAGACTCAGAGAGAAGGCAAAATTCGAACCCAAGACTTCCCGGTCTAGTGCAGCGCTCCTCATTCCAGGCCTGAGCCTCGTCTCTTAAAACAGCCCAGTCCTAGAGTTATATAAACCCTCGTGATACGCTGCGCTTTCCGAAACGCAGCAGTGACCTGGTTTTGGGGGGGGGGTCTTGGAGGAAACCCAAAAGCTGCCTTTGCCTGCCACATCGGATCTCTTTTATCTTTTACCCCGTCGCCTTTTGCGCCGTTCCAAAGGGCCCGCCGCCCTCCCCATCCCAAAAGAGCTTCGGTGGCAGCCTCACCATGGCAACCACATCCACTCCCCCCCCATTCCCCCCCCCCCGCAAGCCAGTGAACCACTAGATGCCAGAGAAAGCCAGGCGGAGAGATGGAGAGCTATAAATTTGACGCGCTGCAAATCTCTGTTGAAAATCCAAAGCGGGGCACTGCATACCCGCTGGGCTGAATTTTAAAATCCATCACAGGCAGTTAAAAGGGGAGGAAAGTGAGGATACCTGCTGGCTCCCTCTCCTCCTTGCCCCCCCCCCCGACCAATTCCTGAATTGAGCCACGTATCGCATTCCTAAAAAATTGACCATCAAACCCTCCCAGCTTCGGATCCTCACCTTCCAACGATGGGGAGAAGGAGAGGTTTCAGTTTGAACCCACCTGATTCGCCCTCCCCCAAGCCAAGCATGCCTCTCCTTCAAAATTCGAACCAGTCGAGATTTTTTCTGCCAAAAATAATGTATATAATAATCGAAGTAATATGTAAAAATGCATTATATTAGGGAAAGCGGCTTGCAAAAAATATATTAGGCAAAACAGGTTCTATTAGGACGAAAGCGCAAACAAAATTTCATTTAAAAAAAAATAACGAATGAATGCAGAAATTGGGAAAACTGGGTTTAAGATTAGGAAAACAGGAACTGGAGATACAGAAATTTCTTCCATCCCTGTCTCCAATCCAAAAGATTATTCTGGATGATAATTTGCTTAATTTGTAATGCTGCCCAAAGAAGACACTCAGGGTGTAAGTATAAAAGGAGAAAGATACTGAAATGGAGGGGGGGTAGGATCCAGCAACAACAATATGAGAAGCCAGCAATTGAGCAATTAAAAGGAGAGCTAAAACTTTAACGAGGACAAAAAGGCTTAAAATGCCAAGAAACAAAAGCAAATTAAATGAGGAGAGGGGATTTGAAAACAAGACATTTCAAAGCAGCAAATTTTAAAAGCCTGGGGGAAACGTAAAGGTCAGCAGACGATAAAAAGATCTTAAAGGAGGGATGGAGTAATGTATCCTTTTCAGTCTCTCATATTTCATAGAATCATAGAGTTGGAAGGGACCCAAGGGTCATCTAGTCCAACCCCCTAAAATATCTTCATCAGTCTGTGATATATGCTAGTCCTCATGAAAATTCAACCCACATTTTAATGCACGTGTGCAAACAATTTCCCCCCAATAAAATTCATTTGTGTATGTTATTTTCATCACCGTATACAGATGTCACTTTCCCCTGATTACACATTTTTCCTGAATATACATTTTTGTACACATTTGAGGGTTGAAAATTCAGAGAAGTATGGACTTCAAAGGACGCCTGTTTTGTTTCAGGAAGTGCGAATTAAGCAAGCTCACATTAAAGACAACCGAGCAGAAATGGATCCACCAGCAAGAAGGCCCTTTCCTTGTATTGCAGAGATCAGCCTTCACCAAGCTGGTGCCCTCCAGATGTTTTGGGAATTGTAGCCTGCATCTGGAGGGCATCGTCAGTTGGTGGAACCAGGTACGTACTTGAACGGCGGTACCTGGATCAAAAACCTCAGAGGCATTTACTTTTAGGGACTAATCAATCAACAATTCCATACATTTGAGAGGTAGCGTGGTGCAATGGTGAGAATGCTGAGCAAAGACCTGGCGAGACCTGGGTTCAAATCCCCCACTCGGCCATGAGTATCACTGGATGGAATTCGACCAGTCACAGACAGATCAAACTACTGCACAGGGTTGTGTGTGGATAAAACGTGAGCCTGAGCAAGGCCCTTGGCAGAAGAGCATAGCGAGCCCCAATGTGATGCAATAAAACAGCAATGTTAGCAATCACACTGTTTGGCTCTTCCCCATCTCCTTTTGGAATTCTAGAAACACCCACCTGTGCTGCATTTGGGGGCCTGCATCAGGGAGCTGTGCATGCAATGGAGTAGGTCACATTCCAGAGTTTTGCTGGATGAGATCCGAGTTCAAATCCCTGCACAACCGTTACACACATGAGACAGAATCGGAGAATTGTAGGATTGGAAGGGGCCCCAAGGAGCATCTAGTCCATCCCCCTGCAATCTCAACTAAGGCATCCAAGACAGGTGGCCATTTAACCTCTGCTTAAAAATCTCCAATGAAGGGAAGCCCACCACCTTCCAGAGGCTCTTACAGTCAGAAAGTTTTTTCGTAGGTTTAGCCGGAATCTCCTTTCTTGTAACTTGAAGCCATTGGTTTGAGTCCCACCCTCCCGAGGAGAAAACAAGTTTGCTCCATCTTCCGTATGACAGCCCTTCAGATATCGGAAGATGGCTATCATATCTCTCAGTCTCCTCTTTACCAGGCTAAACATACCCAGCTCCTTCAACCATTCCTCATAAGGCTTTGTTTCCAGAACCTTGATCATCATACTAGTTACAGGTAGGTAGCCGTGTTGGTCTGAGTCGAAGCAAAATAAAAAAATTCCTTCAGTAGCACCTTAAAGACCAACTAAGTTTTTATTTTGGTATGAGCTTTCGTGTGCATGCACACTTCTTCAGATACACTAGAAACAGAAGTGTCAGACCCTATATCTATATATTGATCATCATGATTGGATTGCCCTCACACCTTCCAACTTGTCAACATCCTTCTTAAATTGGCCATGCTCCCTATATTAGATGCCTCTGAATTAAAGGATCAGTCAAATTTATGGCGGAGATCCATCCATAGCTATGAGCCTCCATATTCCAAAGCACTATACCTCTAAGTACCAGCAGGAACCAAGAGGGGAAAGCCATCTTGCCATTGCACCCTGAGCTTCCACGGGCTCATCTGGCTGTGCACTGTTGGAAACAGGCCACTAATCCAAATGGACCTTGATTTGATTGAGTAAAGCCATTATTAAGTCCTTCGATGACATCTTTGCCGTGGATTGATTTTCAGGGGGGGGGGCATGAGTGGAACCATTGGGAGCTAAAACCCATCAACATCTGGAGGTCCATAGACTACTCTCCTGTGATTTGTTGCATGCCCTCACTCTTAACCTCAGTTCCCCCTGCTGTGAAGTGGGCATAAATAATGGTGCCTCTAATGGATGGAGAATTGAAGATAGATTAGGTAGGTAGGTAGGTAGGTAGATAGATAGATTCCAGCCTCCATCAAGCACTTCCACAAAGATGAACAAGAGAGGCCTTTTTTTTTCCTGCGGACACAGTCATTAAGACTCCCCTTCTGCCCCCCACCACCACCACCACCAAGAACAAACTGATTTACATAGAATATATTTGCAGAGTTGAGCTCCTGGGAAAGAAACCCACATTCACTGAAGGGGCTTTTTGGCAGCGAACGCTCAGTCCATTTTCGGCACTGTACATTCTGTATGTGTACAAACTAGTACTAGCTCTGTGCGAGGCTCTGTGCATCCATTAACAGACCCATTTAAGACCAGGGCATCTTTGCGGGGAAGGAGAGAGCAAGCAGAAGCGCCATGTAGCGAGCCAGATCGATTCCACACTCCTGATGTACCAGAACCGCCCCTGTAGCCTGTGGCACAAGACCTCGGGGACCTGCGTGGAAATGTCACGGCTAATTCTGAAATGGATTAAAGCACCTTTCAAGCTCAGTTAGTAAGTGATGTCTCTCCGGGATTAAAAGGGGGGCAAGCAGTAACTGCAAGGGTTCGACTTGCCCCCTAATTCATTCGGTAGCCCTAGCGCAGATGCTGCTGCCACACACACACACAAAGGTAGCAGTACTGGGCCATCGCTCAGCCCCCTAGTAGGGCTGGGACGGAACCCTGCTTGAAACTCCATGTGCTAGCCTGAGACTCTCGCTCAGCTTCAATTTCACCATCTTCAGTATTAGAGATCAGAACACCGACTCACTTTACAGCAGATAAGAACACTTTACACAGATGTTGCTGGACCACAACTCCCATAATGCCTCTCTACTGGAGATCCTGGCTGGGTCTGATGGGATTTGGACTTCAACAATAGCTAGAGAACCACAGCCCTGCTTTGCAAGGTTGTCGTGAGGGTTGCAACTGGGTAACAGGCATGAAGCACATTGAACGGTTGGAATAATTATTGCATTCCATCTCCATCACGGAGTCCATGGGCAAGCCTCGGTTTCCCTTCTGTGGCGTGCAACCACCTCAGGCCTCTTTTTTTTTTACACAGAAGCCCATCCTTTTAATCCCAGGTGTATTCTTTCGCAGAATTGTAGCACCGGAACGTGCATCACCGTTCTAGTCCAAGCCCCTGCAATGCAGGAATCATGGCTTTAAAAATCCCTGACGGGTGGCCATCCAACCTCTGTTCAAAAACCTCAGAGGAAGGAGAGTCCACCACCTTCCGAGGGAGGCCATGCCACTGGTGACCAGCTCTTACCATCAGAAAGTTCTTCCTGGTGTTTGGTCAGAATCTCCTTCCTTGTCATTTGGCTCCACTTGGTTTGTGTCCTACCCTCCAGAGCAGGAGAAACACTTGTTCCATCTTCCATGGGGCAGCCCTTCAGATCTTTGAAGATAGCTATCCCATCACCTCTCGTTCTCCAGGCTAAGCATACCCAACTCCCTCATCTGTCCTTTAATGATTATGCTATACTAGTGTCATTCAGCCCGTTCAGTAAATGGGCGCTAGAGGAGCGGCGGGGCCGTAGCCTTCCCTCCCTTTTAGCGACGGCGGCACGGGGGGGCGGCTGGCCCTCCCTCGGCCGCCGCTTCCTCAAGGGCGCTCCGCTGAGCCCAGCTGGGCAGCGGGCATCCAGGAGAAGGCCGCGATTCGGCCTGTTTTGGCAGCAGCGCCGCCACAGAAAGAGGCCAAATCGCGGCCTTCTCCTGGGCGCCCGCTGCCCAGCTGGGCTCAGTGGAGCGCCCCGACGAAGCAGCGTAAACGGTAGGCAGAGGTGGGGGGGAGAGTGGTGGGGGGAGAGAGAGAGCGTGTGTGTGTGTGCGTCCTGTCTCTCCGTCCAATCCCTGTGTCCGTGGGGCACATGCGCAGTAGCGCAAACCCAGGGACACACGGAATACTGGACGCAGAGACACTTGCACTTTATTATATAGGATACCCCACCTTTCTTCCATGGTAGATGGAAGATGGCATACCTGGTGAGGCGCTGGGGGGGGGAAGAGAGATAATTCCAGGTGGCCTCTCATTCAGACAATGACCACCCCATCTGCTTAGCTTCAGCAGGGCCTCTGCACTACACACATTCAGGACCATCCTCTGTGATATGGGCTGTGGTTCCTCGGCTGGTGAGAGGAAAACACACACTGTACATCAGGCATGGCCAAACTTGGCCCTCCTGACGTTTTGGGACTACAATTCCCATCACCCCTGACCACTGGTCCTGTTAGCTAGGGATGATGGGAGTTGTAGTCCCAAAACATCTGGAGGCGGGCCAAGTTTGGTCATGCCTGCTGTACGTGGTCAGGCGCATCCCAGGAACAAACTCCGGAATCCAGTGCAGGGCCCAGGGCCAAGCCCATCCCTAGCTAAGCCTTGCTGCTCCGCAGTAAAGTATGGGTCTGAAAGACCACCGCTGTATAACTGCTGCAGACTCCCATGGATTTTGTGACAAAAAGCCAGGCTCATCGTCGACAGCCTTTTGCACGGTTGCCAACAAGCAGGCGGGGGAAGTGTTTCAAAATCTAGAGCTTGGTCAGGAAGATCAGCAGCACCAGAATTGACAGCTATTGCAATGAGCTCCTTGCTCTCCATGCATGCGCGCACACAGCTTATGACTCCCCAGAGGATATGGACCACAGAACAAACAAACAAAAAACCCCACAGGTGTGATTCTCAGATGCAGCAGCGGAACGAAAAGTGGGTCACATGTCATCCTTACACAGACATGACCTCCATGCAGGGCAGGAGCCAGGAGCCTTTCCTCTTGTCACCTGGGGATGGGTGAATTTGTGGGGGACCCAAAACTGGAGCAGAGCCAGAGCAAAGGGGGGGGGCAAGGGAATCTCAGAAAAATCTTTCTTGTTAGGGTCACATAGAACACATTGTCCAAAAGTGTGTCGTCTTGGACCAATGGCAAGAAAGGAGATTCCGACTAAACATCAGGAAGAATTTTCTGAAGGTGGGCACTGTTTGACAGTGAAACAGACTCCCTTGGGAGGTGGTGGACTCCCCTTCCTTGGAGGTGTTGAAGCAGAAGGTTGGATGGCCATCAGTCAGAGATGCTTTAGTTGAAATTGAGGGTTGGGCTAAATGATCCTTGAGGTCCTTCCAACTCTACAATTCTGTGATTCATGAAAATTAGATAAAAGTAAGGGAAAGCTTTTTCCTCTCATTTGCAGGGGGCTTTTGCTTCCTTCCATTATTCCATCCATTTCCGCTCTTCACCCCCCCCCCCCATTTCCCTCTCCTTCTCAGAAGTCCGAACTAAACTGTTTGCTTGTAGAGGACTTTCCTCTCTTCCATTCCTCTGTCCATTTGGGTTTAACACCATCACGACCCGCCATTTCCCATCTTCATGCAACTTGGCCAAGGCTTGGACCAGTTTCCCCACCTAGCACAGAATAACTTTTTCAATGTTGTTGCATTCCTTTTTCTTTTCTTTTTGTATCTGTTAACTCTGCATGGGAAAGGGACCCTGACCATTAGGTCCAGTCGTGACCGACTCTGGGGTTGCACGCTCATCTCGCATTATTGGCCGAGGGAGCCGGCGTATAGCTTCCAGGTCATGTGGCCAGCATGACAAAGCCGCTTCTGGCAAACCAGAGCAGCACATGGAAACGCCGTTTACCTTCCCACTGTAGCGGTTCCTATTTATCTACTTGCATTTTGACGTGCTTTCGAACTGCTAGGTTCGCAGGAGCTGGGACCGAGCAACGGGAGCTCACCCCGTCACAGGGATTCGAACCGCTGACCTTCTGATCAGCAAGCCCTAGGCTCAGTGGTTTAACCCACAGCGCCACCTGGGTCACCCAACTCTGCATGAATCCCGTTTAAATAGGAAAGTGCCTTCTATCACACACGCTCCCATGTTAATCATTTCTGCGTAACACAATGTGATGTACAGGAGTTCCCATCAATTCATATTGGAGCTACGAGCACGAGAACATAATATCCAAGCCACATTGCACCTAGGGTGCATCACATTTCCAGCAGGGGCCAGCCAGGCATCTTAGCCTTTTGTCCCCAGTAGATTACCCCTAAACAGGGAGGTTCCTTCCTTGGGGCAGAAACCCATTGACAGACCTCACCTCTGAGAGTTTGTCCAAGTCTTTACAAGAATTGCCTTGCTGGATCCTAGCAAATGCCCATCTAGCCCAGCATCCTGTGGCCGCCAGTAGCGGCCAGATGTATACCTACGTAGAGCCCAGAAGGCCCACCCCACCCCCGTTATTGCTACATGCCCATTTGGCAATACAGGTGCTCCTCCTTGGCCCCAGGCCACAGCCACCTCCTTCAAGTACAAGAAAGCACTCAGTCAAGAAAGAGGGTGGACAGGGCTCTCATACCATCAATAGATGTGAAGATGAAGGCTTCGCAGCACAGGCAGCTTGCTATTAAAGATGCAGGAGCCTCGTCCGGTTTTTCACCCATCAGGAAGCTGTCCACCTCCATCCCTCTCAAGGCATTGCAGATCACACCCTCCTTCATCGTCACCCCTCAAACATATTGCCACTCCAGGTGTACTTAGAATGGGATATGGGCTTTCGCCCTTTCTTGTGCAGCTGCTCAGCTCCACAGCTCTGTGGGCCTGGGGATCAAAGATGAGCAGGGAGGACTCTGCAAGACCCAGTAAGTCTGCAGCAAAGCAGGGAGCACCAGCCAAGACAACGCAGACCCTCCAGTTCATTTCGAGGGACACAAAGCGAACCTTCCACAAGCTTTCCCAAAGCAAGAGAATTTATGCTTTTTCCTTTCCCTGCATCCCATTCAGGCACCAGAACTGTAGTTCCCCATGCCCAGCACTTCAGCCCCCAGCACCCTCAACAAACTACAGTTCCCAGGATTCACTGGGGAAGGTGGTGCCCTTTAAATATATGGCAGACATGCCCAGGGATTAGGGAGTCCTTTGCCGCCAGCTGCCACCTGAGACTTGTCTGGCTTTGTTGTAACAGGCTAACACTGTTCAGAAACCTGACTTGAGATGCTTAATCACAGGGTCATGGGTTCAAGTCCCACGTTGGGCAAAAGATTCCTGCATTGCAGGGGGTTGGACTAGGGGACCCTCATGGTCCCCTCCAACTCTACAATTCTTTGATTATCACCTGCAGGTCAAAACCTCGCTGATCCAACCCCCCGCCCAGCCCAGTTCAATCAGGTTTCGGGCAATGGAAGGCAGTTCCATGCCCAGCCAGCCAAGAGCCTGTTGCTGGCAAAGATGAGGGCAGCACTTGAGGCTTCCTCATGCATGCAGAGCAGGCATTGAACCCCACCCCAGCGCTAGGACCCCTCCCCATTTGAGGCAGTGGACCAGGGGTGGCAAGGAGGAGCCACAAATCCACTTGGAACATCTGCCCAGTCTATAACAGCAGATCCGCCTCGTATCTAAAGCACACTCAACGGGCATTTGACTTCCTGGGAGCTACAGTTTGTTAAGGGTGTTGGGAATTAAAGATTGGGGGGGGGGGAACTACAGCTCCCTGGATTCTTCGGAGGAGGAGTCCTGCGCTTTAAATGGGTGTTGAGAATGCTTCAAATGCTCTGCCCCCAAGCCAGACGCCTGCCACTGGGAGCCCCCTCTCCTTTTTGGGGGGGGATTGAACCCTTGGGCTACTTCTTCCAATGCTGTGATTCTTTGCAGGATACCGAGGTGAGGTTGCTGAACTTTCCCACGGCGCCGGGAGAGTGATCCCGCAAGAAAGATCGTTCCCGTGTTTTCCAACAGGAGGCGAGGTGGGGAGGAAACGTGGGGATACCCCTGCCTGCAACCCGCGCCCAGAATACCTCCTAAGCGCCCAGCGGCGTCGCCCGACCCGTGACCCAACCGGCCGGCCAGCCCAAACAGGCGGGTGAGAGAGAGAGAGGCGGGCGGGCGGCTTACCGTCAAGGCAGGCAGGGCTCTCCTTCCGCAGCGGATCTGCGGCAGCGGTTCTGACCGAGGGAGACTCGCCAAGAGACGCGGAGAAAAAAGAGAAAGTCCTCGCTCGCGCGCTTGTTTATCGCTCCCTGCTGAGCCGGACGCGGAGATCAAAGGGAACCTGGAGAAAGCCTAGCGGGGGAGAGGTTACATCGCCCGGGGGAGACGCCCGTGCGCAGCCGAAAGAGAGAGAGAGCATGCCCTGCGCGCGCCTCGCCGCCTCTCCGTCCAGCTGTGGCGCGAGCCCTCGCCTTCCCCGCATGCGCGAGCCGCCCGGACTAGTCGCAAGAGGCACATCAATCGCAAGCCCTGCCCCGCCTTGCCAGGCGAGGCTCCTGCTGCGCAGAGCTTGGAGGGGGCGGGAGCGGAGGGGGGGCGGAGGGACTGGCCAGCCGCTTGGGAGAAAAGGAGCCCGTCGGCTGGGCAGAAAAGGAGCCCGGGCCGGGTGGTGCAAGGGAAGCCACAATATACGCGCCGTTCCGACGTGACGGCCAACACGCAGGTTTCTCACGCGCTGCGCAGGTGTACACGTAAGCGGTTGCTGTCTTCCTTCGGAGGTCTCTAAGCAGAGGTCAGGTGGCTACTACCTGCCAGGGATTCTTTAGTTTAGCTGAGATTCCTGCACGGCGGGGGGGGTTGGACTAGATGACCCATGGGATCCCTTCCAGCTCTACAATTCCGGGATTCTAATTCTGGGTTTCTAAGTGCACGGTGTTCACAAATTGTCGTTGGGCTCTTCCCTCCGGAAGGTGTGTGTTGTTGTTTTTTAATGGATCGGCACATTTCAGCTTTCCGCAGGACGGCAGGTTTGGGGAGGGGAGAGAGAGAAAGCAGAGGCTGTAGCTCAGGGGGGAGAACATTTTCCTTAGATGCACAAAGTGCCTGGTCCAATCTCTGATGGCATCTCCGGGCAGGGTTGGGAGAGAAATTCCGGAGAGCTAAGTTCTGCCAGTCACGGAAGACAATACTGAGCTAGGTAGACCAATATAGTCCGACTCATACATATCCAAAGGGTCTTCCCAATGTGTCTCAGAAACCCCATCCCTCATTTTTGCTAACTGTGAAGCCTCCGTGTGTGTAGCAAAATCCTGGGAACGTTCCGCCCAAATTATCAGGCAAATTCTGTCTAAACTTAGACCGCGTCCCTGCCCACAATCTTCTCTCTTGCAACGCTTTCATCCTCCGCCACCCCCAGGTCTCCTGCTGTCCCGCTGCCCCCACCCCCAGGCTGTGCACATACTGCTCCTCTTCTCTCTCATTCCCTCAAGCACCCGCTGTTTAACTCCTCAATCCTCCTTCCCAGCTTTGTCTAAGACAAGGGTCAGCAAACTTTTTCAGCAAGGGGCCGGTCGACTGTCCCTCAGACCTTGTGCCGGGCTGGACTATTTTTAAAAATAATAATAATAATGAATGAATTCCTATGCCCCACAAATAACCCAGAGATGCATTTTAAATGAAAGGACACATTCTACTCATGTAAAAAACACCAGGCAGGCCCTACAAATAACTCAGAGATGCATTTTAAATAAAAGGATGCATTCTACTCATATAAAAACACGCCAGATTTAGAAGGCAACTGGGCCACATCCGGCCCCCGGGCCTTATTTTGGAGACCCTGGTCTAAGAGCAACTGCATTTTCTTGCATTCATTCTGTTTCTCTTGCCTGCATTGGGCTTCCCTTGTCCTTGATCCGGAACCTGCAGTTAGTCCAGAGTGCTGCAGCATGATTGCTGACAGAGTATAATAACACCTGTGCTCAGGAACCTTGCATGGTTTGCCTGTTTGCTGCCTGGCAGATTCAAAGTTCAGCTTGGGACCGGTTTACCTGTGAGATCAACACACCTCATATATGCCCACTGAACTGCTTTGATCAGTGGAACTGGTGCTGTTACAGATGCCACGTAGCACCACTTTTGAAAGAAATAGATCTTTTGGTGCTCTTTGGAACTCCCTGCCGATTGACATCTGGCAGGCACCGTCACTACCCCTAGCGCCTAATAAAAACATTTTTTGTCCAGATATGCAGAATGTTGCCGTGCCTTAATCTGCTTTTGGCTTATCACTTATTTTAATTATTTTAAAAAAATATTTAGTTGTTTTTAACCTATATATATATAAAAGGGACCCAGGTGGCGCTGTGGGTTGAACCACAGAGTTCAGGGCTTGCTGATCAGAAGGCCGGCGGTTCGAATCCCTGTAACGGGGTGAGCTCCTGTTGCTCGGTCCCAGCTCCTGCCCACTAGCAGTTCGAAAGCACATCAAAGTGCAAGTAGATAAATAGGGACCGCTCCGGCGTTTCCGTGCGCTGCTCTGGTTCGCCAGAAGCTGCTTTGTCATGCTGGCCACATGACCCGGAAGCTGTCTGCGGACAAACGCTGGCTCCCTCGGCCTATAGAGCGAGATGAGCGCCGCAATCCCAGAGTCGGACACGACTGGACCTGATGGTCAGGGGCCCCTTTACCTTTACCTTTTTAACCTATATATATAGGTTAAAAACAGCTAAATACTTTTTAAAATAATAATATTTTAAAATATTATTTAAAATATTAAAATAAAAATATATTCATATTTTTAAAATAATAATATTTTAAAATATTATTTAAAATATTAAAATAAAAATATATTCATATTGAGGTTTTTCTTTTTTTTACAATCAGATGGGGTGTTTGTATAGCAGCCATGAAACTTTGTTGTCCCAATTTTAGGGATAGAAAGCAGCCCCTTTGGGGGGAAAATTGGACTTTGGTGCAGAGGGAATGATAACAGCTGATGCTTTCCCTCCTTTTGAATTCAAACACCTGTCAGTTTTCACTGCAAATGCCTGTTTAATGTTTAGAAATCAATACGAGAGAAACAGAAGCAAGTAGGGAATGTTAGTCTGCATGGGGACAGAAGCTGAATGGCCAAATGTTACAGCGACAGGCAGTGGGAGGGGGGCGCTTTGAGACTGACACCCTCTGGCTTCTGAACTGCGGTGTGACCTGCTAACTTTAAACCCTGGACTCAATAGGTTCACACCGACGCCCCTTTAAATAGCTTGGGGGGGGGTTGAGGATAAACTGCAACAATTTGTTGCAGACTCGCCTGCAAAGTCATGGGCCAAGCCAGGAGTCAGGACCAAAGAATAAGCCAGAATGGGAGGACAAACTAGGAGGCAGGACCACAGCAAAGTCCAGAGAGACCCTTTGGGGTCCTCACAACTCTGCAATTCTGCGCTGGAACTGTTGCAGTGTTTGAGGCTTTTCAGTTTGAGAAAAGGTGAGTAAGAAGTGACATGGCAGAAGTATATAAAACATGTCCCCACGTAAAGAGCTTCTGGGGTAAGATTTATAATGAATTGAAGAAAGTGTTGAAAAACATGTTTGTTAAGAAACCAGAAGCTTTTTTACTTGGGATAATTAGAGAGGAATTACCCAAGAAAGATGTTATGGTTTTTCTGTATGCCACAACAGCAGCTAGAATTGTATTAGCAAAGAATTGGAAAACTGAAGATATACCTACGGTGGACGATTGGCAGATGAAGCTGATAGAATTCATGGAACTGTCCGAGCTGACTGGGAGACTCCGGGACCAGGGGGAAGAATCAGTGGAAGAAGATTGGAATAAATTTAAAGTTCATTTAGAAAAGAATTGTAAGATTAGTAGTTTTTAGCAAAAGATTTGGAAGTAAAAGGAGGTTGTAGAAGTGTTAGTTCATTATGTATTCAGATTTAGTTAAGTTATTATTGTACTGAATATTAAGATTTAATTAGAATAGAATTGTTTTTTGAGTGAAATATATGAGATTTACAGGATGGATAAGATATTAAGAGTATTAATAGGTTTAGATAAATATCAAAAAGATTGGAATTAAGATCTGGAAAGTACTGACGAAGTAATGTATAAAGAAACGCAGTTGGGAGGGAATGGAGGAAGTCGATAAAGATTGGTGATATAAGATTGATATGATATTTCTTTTTTATTGTAATGATGGTATTTTGTTATGTTGTGTATATTTTGTGTCCCCCCCCCTGCTTTTCTGCTTTTTCTGCTCTGTTTTATAAAATCAATAAATATATTTATTATTTTTAAAAAGAAGTATATAAAACGATGCCTGGTACCTCCAGGTACCAGATGATGTACCAGGTACAAAGAGGATGGAGAAACATTTTTCTCCCTCTCTCCTAATGCTTAGGACTCACGGAAACTGAACGTTGGAAGATTCAGGACAGAGAAAAGAAAAGACCTCTTAATGCTGTGCTTCGTTAAACTGTGGAACTCCCTCCCACTGGAGGCAGGGAGAACCGCCAACCTATAAAAGAGGACTGGGCAAATTCACGAAGGAGGAGAGGGCTCTCGACGGCAACTAGCCATGATGGCTATGTTTTGCCCCCCCACAGCTGGAGGCAGCAATGCTTTCAAACTCCAATTGCTGGGAGCCACAGGAGGGGAGAAGGAGACCTGTGCTCAGGTCCTGCTTGCAGTTCCCCCACTGAGGCATCTGCTTGTCCCCAGAGAGAGCAGGATGCTGGACTTAGATGAGCTGCTGGCCACCTTGAGGTACCCACCTGAGTGCTGTTTCACCCAAACACACCAGAGGCCTTGTCCTGCCGCCCCCCCCTTGCTTCTTCCTGCATTAATATTCAGCCGGTGCTCCTTCAGTGTGCATCGGTTCTCTTCTCCCCAAGAACAGGGCGTTTGAAATTACTTGGCACCCTCCGTAACGGATGAAGCACTGCGCGTCTTTGCTGAAGAACCTCTCCATGGGACCAGGAAAGGCAAGGGCATAGCAGGATGTCTGGAAGCCATGCGGGGAGGGCGGGGTGGAGTAGAGAACACCAAACTTATAAGCGGTGCGGGATTTACGTATAAGCTAAACAAGCTATAGCTTAGGGCCCCACTCTCTTGAGGGCCCCCCAAAAATTTTAAAGGAAAGAAAACCTGGATGTACATTTCCAAAATATAAGATAAAAAAACAAATAACATGCAGCAACAGTGTTTTGTGTTTTGTGTAGGCTCCTATGATGTAAGTCATGGGCCCCGCCTGCTAGCCTGCTCCCTAAAATATCACATATTTTGTTACGTGCAATTGGCTTTAGATACCTATTAGGCCAGTGGTGTCCAAACCTTTGTCAAAGGGGGCCAGATTTGATGAAGTGAAAAGCTACCGGTACCAGAGTTGTTGACCTTTTTTAGGGTTGAAGTTGTTGAGGTTTTTTTAGGATTTTACCCCAGGAAATAAACTGCCACAGGGGCCGGATTAGGGCCCCCAAACGGACTTTGGACATGCCTGTATTAGGTCCATAAATTACATATAGCATACATATTTTGTTATGTGCAAAAGGCTTTAGATACCCATTAGGTCCATAAATTACCATATAGCATATATTCAACACAAAGAACAGCGGCAATTTGTTGTTGACAAAGGACAGCTGGACATTTAAAAGGGCCCCATTACCTTCAGTAGCTTAGGGCCTCATCAAACCTAAATCCGATTGTTATAAGAATTTTGAGGTCATATATATATAATAATTGTTCATAAAACATGTACATGAATGTACAGAAACATGTCTGAAGCAGCACAGGAAAACAGGCCTGACTGACACCATTTTGACTCTCTCTGACCAGGTGTTCCTCTGCAAGGAAGAAGGGGGGTGGGGGGAACCTTCTCATTGTCTCAGGAATTAAAGTGATAATCCCTGGCATCCTGATACCTGACTGCCAGACAAAAGGGTGTGATTAACTTGGCTGGGAAACAGGGAAATGTAAATATCTCTCAATTTTGTTGATTAGGTTCTGGGGGCAGGGGGCAGGGTCCAGGGTGCTCAGATTACTGCCACCAGACCTCCCCTTTCATGATGTACCTATGATGAATCTAGGGAGGGGGGGTCTTGGGCTACACCCCTTCTGTGACATATGGATGATGCTTCTGGGGGGTGGGCTGAAACCAATTTCAAATCTCTTTTTAAGGGCAAGACATCTTTGTTTGGGGTTCCTTCCTTGTTCTCCTGTGTGAGAGGAAGGACCCTGTTGCAACAGCAAAAATAAAAGTGCCTTGCTTCGCACGTCCTGGTTTGGTCTCTGTTATTTGGTGGGCAGGAGACGCTTAAACTTTGTCTGCTTGCCAGGATACCTGGACTCTTCCTGGGTCAAGGATCCACTTAATTCTAGGGCCGTGTAGCTCTGCAAAATTTTTACAACAGTTTGGCGACCACTTCGGGGACCCAGTTTTGCCTTGAGCTCCGGGTTCACTGAGAAAGGGGAGCCCAGCGCGCCCTTGCCTCTTTTGCAGGGGGGTAAACCAACCTCAGGACCCGAGGCACTTGGTAGTAATTGAGAGTCCAAGCGGGACCCCCAGGACGAAGCAACGTTTAAAGGGACAAGGCTGTTTTTTTTTAGGAACCAGTTGGAAGCTGGAGACAACGGGATTCGACTGAAAGGATCGGTCGTGAGTATTAAAAGGGGACACCTTGGGTGAGCTAAGAACCACAGCAACTAAAAATCTATTTCTCCACTTGGACTATCCTTTTCTACTCTCCTCTTTGGACCTTAGTTGCAGCAAGGCTGCCAGGCACAGTTACAGAGTAGAACTGAGGTCCCGGGCAACAGTCTTTACGTTAAACGCAGAGCTTAGAAAGACTGTCCCAGCTCCCTTCTGCCAAACTGAGCAGAAGTCTGAGCAAACTGTCGCTTTTCTACCAATCTGGGAATCTGGCTATCCCAGCTCTGTTTCCTATTCCTCTGCTCTTAATCTTCGGGTGAAGACGCCCCCCTGCCACGGCGACCCTTGTTGGGTAGGACCCGTGACCAGGGAATGCAAGTGCGCCTGTTCCTTTCTACTCTGTATTCCTCAGTTCCGACCTGACATTGCGTAGGCAAGCGTTCAGTAGGACCTGAGTCTAGTGTGTAAGAGGCAGGGAAGTTGCTGTGGAACCCTCAGGCAATTGATGACCAGTGGGAGGGTTCCAATAGGGTTTTAGCTGCACCAGGCCGCCTAGTAGTTAGTGCACGCGAACGGCAGGCAGGAACACCACTAGGACGTGGGGGTGAGTCATAGACTCGGGAAGTTAAGAGTGTCCAGGAACAGGGTCGGGGACCCAGAACTGCAGTATAAAAAGACAGAAGTAAAATGGGTGCAACCCACTCTAAGGAATTCCTTTCCCAGACTCCCAACCGAGGCAAAGCACAACTGAGGCTTTGCTCCGGTAAGGACTTTGAGGATGAAAGTCCACTCCAATTCGTTCTCTTAAATTGGCATGAAATCCCCGGGGCGGACAAGCTTGAAGGGAACCAATTGCAAAAACTTTGTAAGAAAAAAACATAGGGTCCGATTTACTATGGACCACCCAGATGAGGGGAAATGGCTACCAGGAGGTTCCTTTAACATACAGTGAATCTCCGCTTTAAAATTAACCCTGGTGAACTCTGAATGGGAAAAGTTTTGTGAGGAATCCTGCAAAGTATGTTATGGTATAAAATTATATATGTTTGCATGTTACATGTTGTCTGTGTTGTCTGTTACGTGTATGTGCGTCTGTTCCTTGTGTCTGCTATAGATAGTTGTTTCCTTTAAAGTAAATGAGAGATATAATCCAGGTTTAGGAAATTAGGGGTTTGTGTTTAAAATTTGGCCATGACACCCACAGACTGCCTTTTTTAAAGCATGCATAGTTTAAAATAATATAAAAATTAAGGCAAGCTTGCTTAAATAATCTTATGTAAGGGCTTGATCAACCCAAAAACATGGCAAATATTTAAAAGAGTGGAGGTAGTGTGTAAAGGTTTGTTTTAAAGAGGCTGTAGAAGGCCATTGTTTCCTCTCCAAAAGTAAAAAGAGGGGGCAGGATGAAGGAAAATAACGAGCTGTAAGTTTAAAAATGCTTGCTCAATGCTTTGAAAATATTTTAAACTTGAAAATGTTCATAAACTCCAGCTATAAGTGGATAAGAGATGTACTCAAGGTTTAGAATGTTATGGGGTGTGTTTAAATTGGCTACAACATCCATAGACTGCCTTCTTAAGTGTGCATAGTTAAAACTGCCAACTTGTTTAAATTTCTAGTATAGAAACAATGTTGAACCGATCAATCTTAAACATTATAAATATGAGAATGAGGTGTGCAAATGTTTGTTATTGAGAGAGGCTCCAAAGGGGAGTCTTTCTCCAAGTGACTAGATGAATATTGACTAAAGGAAAATTGAACAGCTATTCCAATAAAGGTGATTTGTTTGTCAAAGGTAGAGCTTCCATAGCCAGGAATTGTCTATCTGAGTCTAGTTTTAACTTCAATTGTGTTGGACAGAAGGGTTATTGTTGGGCTCCTAATATCAGTCTCTTAAGAAAAAAACAACTCATCTGCTCAAGGGTTCTGTATAAAGTTGGTATTTTCATTCAAATCTTGTGAATCCTGTATCTTAGAGGGTTAGACTAAATGACCTCAGGGTCCCTTCTAACCCCCATTTTAGAGCTATGTGAAAGGCAATGTGTCTGATGTGGTGATGGGTTGAAATTCAGCCCAGCTCTGCTTTCTGGCAAGGAAAGATTATTGGTTTTCAGAGTTGGAACAAGAGTGTAATTGTTTTTTTTTATGGAGTGATTATATAAGTTTTTATCACGTTGTCTATTAAGGTTTAAAGTTTAAGCACATATGAAAGTCTTGAACATTTCCCAATCTTTATCCAATCTTAAGGTTTGCTAAAGGCTTCTATATAACGTTGGTACTTTTAATCTTCCCCTTCCTTATTTTTCCCTTAGTACACACATGTGCTTCCGTGATAGGGCATAGCCTGTGTTTCCTTCCCAGTCAGGCGTCTGTACTCAAATGTATGTGTATCCTAAGGGCAGTGATAGTGTTGAGATCCCCATATTTCAGAAGGGGGGGACTAGATTACTCAAGATCCCTTCCAACCCTTTCCAAACTTAGAAAAAGGAGGGAGAGAAAATGTGTTTGTAAGCACTGAAAAGTGAGTTTAAACCCTGGTGGTATAGTGAAATGGCCTGAATTCAGTCAAGCATTACTCTTTGGTGGAGAAGGATGGAAAGATAGATTTTTAAAGTTTGGCATGAAGAGTTTGAGGTGCCATTCAGAAAGAGGTAGAGATGGTATATCATGCATTGAAAATGAATGTCTGGTGTTATTTTTTCCACCATATTGTCAGCTATTTTTTTTAACTGCAAAACTCCAGCCAACAGTTCAAGTAAATAAAGGGCCAGAAAATTTTGTCTGGAATTGGTAAGGCTGAAAATCAATGAGAATGCAAAGGATTTTATGAATTCTGGCTCTATGGCCATATTACCCATAGATAAAGGGGCAGAGAATTTAGTCTGCCATGGCTGTAATAAATTAATTAAAAACAAACAAACAAACGAAAACATTTGCAATTACGAATTCACCCCGAACCCTGTAGATAAAGGGGGCAAATCAAGATTTATTTTGCCTGGGGTATGAGGTGTTTATTTGGTGACTTCATTAGGACTTTAATCTGACCCAACTTTTATTGCAGCTTCCAAGTTAGTTTAAGGTTTATAAGCCTGCTTCTTAAGCAGCAAGAAACAAGAAACAATGTATCAAATTGTATTAGGACTCCAAACAAGGAAAAAGAATTTAAACTGGCTCTGAAAAAAAAAACACTGCTATGTTTCTATCTTTTGTTTGAAATCTAACCCTACTTTAAAATCTACTCTTTCCCCTTCCCTTCCTTTATTCAGATGGTAATGTTGTCAAGAGGTACAGCACTTTAAAAAAAAAAAAAGGGTATAATAGACTGCCGAATCATGAACTCTGTACATGCACAGAGGCTATGTCAGCTTGAAGAGGAAAATAGAGGAGAAAAAGGAGGTTTAAACTAAGGGGCGAAAAGGTTATAATCTGCTCATGAAATATTATTCAAATTTCTTAATGTAAAGCTTTGAACCACTGAGGGAAAACAACCTCATGTATGTTACTGGTCCATCAAAGTTAAATGGTTGCCAAGTTTCAAAATCTTAACTTGCCAGATTCTTTCCACAGGTATAAATAGCAGAGTACTACTATAAGTCTGTCTCTTGAGTAGTTTATAAATTAATTAAGAGGTTCAAGGTTATGCTTTGCACATGAAACTTAAATTTAAATTTCTTTATGTAAAAATAAATAAATAGATAAAGAACCATTGAGAACCATCAACTGTTTAGAAGCTGCCAATTCCAGTTCAACATGCAAAACTCTGTACATTTTAGGAACATTTCCTGACTGATTTTCACATGAAATAATTTTCCCTTTCCAGCAGGATACTGAGATTCAGTGTGCAGAGAAATTCTTTCAGAACCTTAATGCAAAATTATCTCCCAATGGGGGGGGGGACGCCACCTAAACAAGCCCCCTCCACACTTGGAAATTCATAGAAAATTGCTGTCTACCAGTTGACAGACTATGCAAACAAAAGGCTCCATTTCTTTCCTAGCAGGTACTCAGGATGGATACTTATCTCTCATTTGCATTTCACCCCGAAGCATTACCCTATGTTAATATAACCCTCCCTTTTCTAATGTAGCAATGATTGAGTGTTTTGCCAATTTTTTTCTTCCACAGCAAAAAAAAAAAAAGAAAGAAAAAGTGAGGAGTGAGGAGATACAAACAGTAATTTCATTTCTCTTTGGCGCTTCTCTTTAGCTTATAAATAATCTGCTTCCATTTATTAAATCAGTTTTTCCATTATGTCTATGAAATTATTCTAACAATAACCAGGTATTGTTTTGTGACTGTATTTTGTCAGGTAGTCTTGCCTGAGTATTTCTTATTATGATGAATTTCAAAGCTTTTTCCGTTATTTTACCATTTTTCCATCTTAATTGGATATTTCACCTTCAGATCTTTAAGGTTCCTCTCCAATTTATAATGTCTTTGTATTATTTAATGATAATTCTTTTTTTAAAAAAAATCTGATATCTTTGTGTCAAGTCCAATTTCATTTGAAAAATTGTTGTGTGAGTGGTAATCTAAATTTTATTGTTTTATTTTTGTATCTTTTTTTTGGTATTTCTACTTTTTCTTTCTGTACATACAAATGTAGCATCTAACTCATTCTTTCCTGTAAATAATAATAATAATATTAATCCCTTTCAAACAAGATACGTGAACCTCAAAGAGAATTCAGAACCACATAAGGAAAATGTTAATAACTTATCGATTGTGTCCTAATTAACAAAATTTTTGTCCTTTGTTTCCTCCACAGCCAAACTAGGTGAAGTAAATTAAACTGACTGAGCAGACAATAACAGCAGTAATTAAATATGAATGATAATAATAATATTTAGATGAATAAAATGCTTAACTATGATCTTATATTCTTTGCAGCTTCCCAAGAAGAAATTTCTAGAATATTCTCCCCTTTCTTGACTTTATCATTATTATACTATTTATTATTATTATTTTTTAACTAATTATATCTTCAGACCCCAACCCCCTGCAGGCCTATTTTCAAAAGGATGTTTTACAGGAAACCAAATTGACATTTTATCTCTTTGATCACAACCTAAGAAGGAGGACCTAGAAAGCTATAACGTTTCAGCAAGGTTTAGAAGTGCTGGCATAGAAGTACTGTTAACTTCCTCCCAGTGACTCGAAGGCAGACAAGAAAACCCCCTTGTTGGAGATACATGCAAAAGCAGCAAGAATTATCTCAAGTTCACCTGATTGCCTCAAGATATACAAGTGGCGTATAATTAATAATTTGAAGGTTTTGTGCATTATGTGTTATATAGGAACACTGAAATGTGTCAAATGACTTTGGGACAAAGGGGGAAAGTGAATTGCAAGGACATTCTCTCTCCTTGACCTCAAGACTCTGTGCCCTAGGATTTAAAAGCAGCCGGAATTGTCTCAAGATCATGATGGCCTCAAGACATACAACTGATATATGATTATGTTTTATGTTGTGTGATATTCGACAGAAACATTGAACTATGTCTGACAGTATGTTATTTCCACAAGGAGGGGGGGGTGAACCAATTTTGTGTTTAATTGTTTTTTTATGTTTAATGTATAGTGTCCCAATGATTTTTTTTGTATTATTGTATGCCTTTTAAAGGATCAGGATATTGCATAGTCCAGTATTTAGATTAGATCAACTTATGACCACGTTTTCTTGTCCCACCTGGCACTCTGCAGTGTGCCAGCCTTCTTACACAATTTTAGATTGTTTTAAATCATTTTACCAAGAATAAGCCCCAAGATCCATGAAACACCAGATAAATGAAGGTATTTATGTCTTGATTTAACAGGAATGATCCCTTTTAGAGTTAAATTTGACTAATTTGGACATGTTTTATGGGGCTGTATAAATTCTAATTGGGTCAGTTCTAATTGGGCAAGTGTATCCAAGGTGCAAGTAGCTTTCTTCCTTTAAGAGCAACTGGGCAACTCCCTACAGTGCAAGGCCAGAGCCTATAATAAAGGCCCATAGGAAGCCCAAGGCAAAGGCATCTCTCTCATGACATGTCCAAACCTGTGGCAGCTATGGGGGGTGCCAGGCGACATGGTCAATATGAAAGCCCTAAGGGGATTCACCAGGGATTGTTGCTGTTGTGCCACGATGGAGGTGTGCAACCAGAGGAGAGCTAGCTTTTGACACCTGAAGAACACACAAGGGTAAACAAACAAACTGCACTTTCCAGTCAATATTGGTGGACCATCCTGTTAAATGAAATACGTAGACCATTTTTGAGAAATGCTTCTCCCAAAGTACTAAAACAACACATCTGGTTATTCTTTTGTGGGGCAACAATTTTTAAGAAAAATTATAGCCCCAAATGGGGGATATTGTTATAAGAATTTTGAGGTCATATATATATAATAATTGTTCATAAAACATGTACATGAATGTACAGAAACATGTCTGAAGCAGCACAGGAAAACAGGCCTGACTGACACCATTTTGACTCTCTCTGACCAGGTGTTCCTCTGCAAGGAAGAAGGGGGGTGGGGGGAACCTTCTCATTGTCTCAGGAATTAAAGTGATAATCCCTGGCATCCTGATACCTGACTGCCAGACAAAAGGGTGTGATTAACTTGGCTGGGAAACAGGGAAATGTAAATATCTCTCAATTTTGTTGATTAGGTTCTGGGGGCAGGGGGCAGGGTCCAGGGTGCTCAGATTACTGCCACCAGACCTCCCCTTTCATGATGTACCTATGATGAATCTAGGGAGGGGGGGTCTTGGGCTACACCCCTTCTGTGACATATGGATGATGCTTCTGGGGGGTGGGCTGAAACCAATTTCAAATCTCTTTTTAAGGGCAAGACATCTTTGTTTGGGGTTCCTTCCTTGTTCTCCTGTGTGAGAGGAAGGACCCTGTTGCAACAGCAAAAATAAAAGTGCCTTGCTTCGCACGTCCTGGTTTGGTCTCTGTTATTTGGTGGGCAGGAGACGCTTAAACTTTGTCTGCTTGCCAGGATACCTGGACTCTTCCTGGGTCAAGGATCCACTTAATTCTAGGGCCGTGTAGCTCTGCAAAATTTTTACAACACGATCCTGGTTATGAGCCAGGATTCTGCAAAGCATCTGTGCAGAATTCCAGAGCCCTGATTACGCTTTCCCCCACCCTGCCTATCCAGATACAGGGAGATTTCCCGATAGCTGCGGTTCCTGCATTGCAGGGGGTTGGTCTACATGGCCCCGGGCCCCTTTCAACTCTTTGGATTCTATGCTGCCCAAAGCATTTCTTGTTACAGGTAGGTAGCCATGTTGGTCTGGATCGAAGTAAAATAAAAAAATTCCTTCAGTAGCACCTTAAAGACCAACTAAGTTTTTATTTTGGTATGAGCTTTCGTGTGCATGCACACTTCTTCAGATATTTCTTGTTATGCCTTTGCCAAGCATCCGGTCTCATCCCTGCACACAAGACCCGGCTCTCCTTTGAAGCAGCTTTTCAAAAGGAAATCTATGCGTGGTTTGACACCTCAGTGGAACTGGGTTGCTGTCCTCCCCCACCCCCCCAACACAGGAGTTTGCCTTCCTGGTGTCAATTAGGAACTCACAACAGCTATTTTCATGAGACTTAGCCTAGAAAAAGGATCTCTGTTTCTCATGAATAAGGAAGGTGGGGCCATTCCCCCCCACCCCACGCAAGGATGTGTTATAGGAGTCCTAAGATCTCGCATCAATATAAATGTACAATGCAAACATTGTATTTTGTGGTTAAACCACAGAGTCTAGGGCTTGCTGATCAGAAGGTCGGCGGTTCAAATCCCTGCAACGGGGTGAGCTCCCGTTGCTCGGCCCCAGCTCCTGCCCACCTAGCAGTTCGAAAGCACATCAAAGTGCAAGTAGATAAATAGGGACCGCTCCGGCGGGAAGGTAAACGGCGTTTCCGTGCGCTGCTCTGGTTCACCAGAAGCAGCTTTGTCATGCTGGCCACATGACCCGGAAGCTGTCTGCGGACAAACGACGGCTCCCTGGGCCTATAGAGCGAGATGAGCGCCGCAATCCCAGAGTCAGACACGACTGGACCTGATGGTCAGGGGCCCCTTTACCTTTACCTTTACAATGCAAACATATACATAAGTATATAAACCACGTGTCTGAAATAGTACAGGAGAGCAATCCCGAAGCCATTTTGACTCTTCCAGCCACCCCAAAAATTCTCTGCAGTGAGGAAGGAAATGGGGAAACATCCCCAATGTCTCTTTGCTCACAAATCCTGTCTTAAGGGTGTATTTGCGTATGAATAGGGTGAGCCTGTGACCTGGATTCAGGAACTCAGTATTAGCATCTCAAAAGGAATGGCCAGGCTGCCCAGGTAAAGCAATCAAGTGACCATTATCAATATCCTGCCAGACAGGATTTCTGTTGTAGACCGCCCCCCACCCCACCCCTGTAATGTATTTCTGCTGTAGACCGCCTCCTCCTGTGATGTATGTATGATGTTTTGGGGGGTGATCTTGAACTACGGGGTGGGCAAGTTCAAAAGTCTATATAAGGGCTTGCACATCAATGTTCTGGGTTCCTCCTCCCTCCTGCGTGGGGTGAGTGAGGACCCTGTTGCAACAACAGTAATAAAGATCAGGCTTGTGGTTGATCTCCGTTTCCTTCCTCCGACCTTTTAGGTTCTTATACGGGTTTCCCGGTAAGCCTCCTAACAGGCATGGAAACTGGTTTACTGAATTCCGTTTTTAGTTGTATGGTCTATAGTATAGAGTGCATCCCAGATTCCAGAGTGTCCTTCTTTGGAATGAACATAAATGAACTTGAGGATGACTTGAGGATATATAGTTTTTGTTTTTCCATTATTCATAATATTGATTGCCGGGGGGGGGGGACTCAAAGCAACCTGAGCATAGGATGGAGGGGTTCGCCAGTTGTATTAACATTGCCGCTCCCCTGTTAGATTTTCAGGGAAGCCGTAGGCTCACACCTTGGATTCCAGCTCAGAGCAAGCCTGCATCTCTGTTCCCCCATCTTCTAGCTACACCCCAGTGGAAATAAATTACCAGTATATATAAATGACACCATGTCTTCAGAGCATGTGGTACCAAAGTTGGGGCTGCGTTTTTCTATTAACGGTAGGAGCATCCAGATGCTCAGGCATGTTGGCTGGAGGTGCATGGATGGAGTCATGGGGCCAGAACTCAGTTTTGCATTCTGGATTGCACCCACCCACCCCCACCACTACCCATCCACCCCCCCCCAAAAAAAAATCCACAAAGAATCAGTATAGTTGGTGCATGTAGCAGCCCACACAAGAGACACGTGGGGACAGTGATGCTCAGCCACAACCATCTGGCTAGCAAATTCACAACGAAGGATAACTTCACAGAAATTGTAACTAAAAACCTGAACTACTTTGCTTATTTCCCCCTCCCTCCCAATCTACAGTACTTTCCTTTTGTGTTGTGCCTTTTAGATCGCAAGCCTGAGGGCAGGGACTGTCTTCTCCTTCTTCCTTTTATTTGCAAGCTGCTGTGTGAGCCTTTTTCAGCCCAAAAGCAGGATTGTGTTTTTCCCCCAAGCAAAACTTGAAGTAAATAAATAGAAATTGTGTTTCCTTTTATATATTTAATAAACGAAGTGTATGGACCACCAGCAAGATAAACCTCATTCCAGACAGATCTACTCTCTCTTGAATGGGAAATCTACTAACTTGAAATGGTTTTTCACTCAGTTTTGAACAATGGAGGCCAATTGTGCTGATTGCTTTTAGTGCTAAACAAGAAAGTTTACAATGAAAGCTATATATTTAAACAGTGCGTGCTCAGGGGCAGATGGGGCTTGTCGACCATATAAGGTAGCCGATCCAGGAGAAGGGAAACTCTGATCCTAAACCACTGCTGCCTTGTGAGCCATCTTCTGGAGAATAAAAGGCTAAGGAGTAAACCCAACACAAATCTGGAGGGGAGTCCCTAAGGTGGGCTTCATTAGTCTGAGCAAAGCCTTATCACAGAGCAATGACATATTCCAGCCAGGCCAAAGCACTGGAGGAAAGGTGCAGAACAGGGCCACCAAGGGGTGTGTCTTGGGAGAGCCCCCAGGGCCAATAAGAGGCCTGGGAAGCCACAATCTGCCCCCCCCCCCCAGGACTGAGAGCCAAACTTCCTTATTCTGAGAGTTCAGCCTCGCCACCACTTTTTTTCTATCGGATGCTGCTATCGGATGCTGCTCTTTAAATAATGAGTTTATTCAGCATGCCTCTAGGACCCTGGGCGCTTGCATGATTTAAAGGCAGAAATGTCCGCACCTTGAGAATACTAAAAGGGAAGTCTCAAAATAAAAATGAAAGGACATCTGGTTCCATGCGGGCCGGAAGGAATGCAGGAGGAGAATAAATTAGAAGACAGCTCTCCCTCTCTCCATAATTATTGAATAAAGTTTCTTTTTGGATGCTTACAAATATACTGTTGCACTTACCTCAATCTCCAAGCTGCAAGAGACCCCGGGGGTTCCAACGCTTAAACCAGGGTTCAGTTTCCTTGGAATGAAGGTCATTCGAGACTGTGGTGCCTTTCGGATATCTGGTTTTATTTACACATGTAAACAAGCCTGAGCAGGGGATGGCATACCCTCCATCTGAGTGAATAAAAAATGTGGCAAGCTTCCATCTGCAGTTTCATCCACCTAGACCCTGCACTCACATTTTAAACCCTGCTTCCAAAACCATAAGGACTAGGAACCCACTTGGCTTTCAATGATATCCAAGATTCAGAAGGCTGGATTCACAGAGCCTTCTTATGCATGCAAGGCACACTCTCCTGGAACCATTAGAGCTGAATAGGTGGGCTGATGATGACGATGTTCCACATGCATTTTGGCCAACATGCTCTCATTTGTTCTGTTGCCAACTGCATAGTATCAGTAAGCTGTTCCCACAAGCAGGATGAGCATGGCAAGAGACATCGGGATTTATTGCCATCAATGTGTCACGGTCCGGTCGGCGGGCGGTTGAAGCCCTGGCTGAGGACGTCAGGACCAGAGGCAAGATGGTGGTGTAGAAGCAGGAACAGGTGCAGGGCTGAGGGTACAGCAGCAGGCAGTCGCAGGGTCAAGGAGCAAGGCGGAGGCGAAGGTCTGGGAGTCAAGGAGCAAGGCGTCAGCAAGGCGAAGGTCTAAGGAGCAAGGAGCAAGGCGAAGGTTCAAGGAACAAGAAGCAAGGCGAAGGTCCAAGGGTCGAGGAGCAAGGCGTTGGCAAGGCAAGGGTCCGAGGAGCAAGGCATTGGCAAGGCAAGGGTCCAAGGAGCAAGGCGTCGGCAAGGCAAGGGTCCAAGGAGCAAAAGACCAGATGCAACAAGGCAGGGATAGCGTTGCTGTGGCAAAGAGCTGAAGGGAAATGCTGAGCTTTTATCCCTCCCAGCTCCTGCCACCAGGTGCAGTGAGTATCAAGTGGCCTCGCCTGAGTGGTCACTCCTTGCTTCTCCAGCACAAGCTGAGGCAGGCCCCAATCCTGCAAAGCACTACAGGCCCCAGAGCCTGACTCCTGCCCATCCTCCTGACACAATGGAGAAAGAAGGGAAATTATTACTGGTCTATTTATGCTGTGTGGTTGGTGAGTTTCCAGAAATCAGCCACTGAGGGCCATGTCACCTGCTAACATCACTATAGTTTTATGACGCAGACCCACTCCGAGCACAGATATTCCCCTAGCCTGCCCTAGGAGAGGGAGCACAGGAAGGCAGACCAGCTCCAGTTGTTCTCAATATGCCCTTCACATTCTGTGACCACCAAGCAAGCATCTCTCTTTGTCCTGGCTGCCTCCACCTATGGGACCCGGCCAATACGCTGTACTCAGCAGAGCAAGGAGGCGATTTTCATATTTTCACCTGACATACTCGATTCATGTTGCTGTTTAATTACATTAGCAAGTTTCCCCGGGAACTTTTTCTGATAATTCAGCAATAAAACAAGCAGATATGGAGAGGTTCCAGAGTTAAGTAATCTGCAGTTATCCTGACAATCGCGTGCAGTGAAGGCAGACCAGAAATTAAACGATCTCTTGGAAACACTTTCCAAGTTTTTATCATTCGCATCAGTCGTTTTAGCCAAGGATCTGATTGCTGAAGTCATTGCTCTTTCTGGGGAAGGGGACTCGGAAGCGTTTCCTCTGCTGAATTTTCTGCTTTCCTGGTTGCGTCCGCGCATGTCTCCTTCGGGTGAAATCACCCGGTCTCTTAGGCCACATCCACACCAGATATTGAAAGCACTAGGATACCGCTTTAAACCCTCTTCCCCTCACTAAGCTACAATTCCCAGAGTCTCCTGTGGAGAGGGGTTAGTTGTTAATCCACTCTGGGAATTGTAGCTCTGCGAGGGGAATAGTGGTCCCCTAACAACTCTCTCTCTTTTTTTATTTTTAAGGATTCTTTATTACAAAACAATTTACATAGAACATGAACTCAACAAAAAGTGACATAAACCATAGACACTGACTTAACAACACCACATTTGACATTACATACCTCATTGTGCTTTTTATACCTTACTAGTCCATACGCACTTCATTTTTATTATTCTTTTCAGTTAATTATCAGGGGGGGAACTACTCATAGCTGCCAAGTTCTCCCTTTTTTTAAGGGAAATTCCCTTATGCTGAATAGGCTTCCTCGCGAGAAAGGGGAAAACTTGGCAGCTATGGAATTACTTTATTGTTTCCTTAAACTTCAAGATTCAATCCAAATCTGTCAGGAGATTTGTGTTATTCCAGTTGTTGTTTAGTCGTTTAGTCATGTCCGACTCTTCGTGACCCCATGGACCACGCCAGGCACTCCTGTCTTCTACTGCCTCCCGCAGTTTGGTCAAACTCATGTTCGTAGCTTCAAGAACACTGTCCAACCATCTCGTCCTCTGTCGTCCCCTTCTCCTAGTGCCCTCAATCTTTCCCAACATCAGGGTCTTTTCCAGGGAGTCTTCTCTTCTCATGAGGTGGCCAAAGTATTGGAGCCTCAGCTTCAGGATCTGTCCTTCCAGTGAGCACCCAGGGCCGATTTCCTTCAGAATGGAGAGGTTTGATCTTCTTGCAGTCCATGGGACTCTCAAGAGTCTCCTCCAGCACCATAATTCAAAAGCATCAATTCTTCGGCGATCAGCCTTCTTTATGGTCCAGCTCTCACTTCCATACATCACTACTGGGAAAACCATAGCTTTAACTCTTCGGACCTTTGTTGGCAAGGTGATGTCTCTGCTTTTTAAGATGCTGTCTAGGTTTGTCATTGCTTTTCTCCCAAGAAACAGGTGTCTTTTAATTTCATGACAGCTGTCACCATCTGCAGTGATCATGGAACCCAAGAAAGTAAAATCTCTCACTGCCTCTATTTCTTCCCCTTCATCTTTCCCAACATCAGGGTCTTTTCCAGGGAGCCTCCTCTTATCATAAAGTGGCCAAAGTATTGGAGCCTCAGCTTCAGGATCTGTGCTTAAGCTTCAAGATTGAAGGTTGCATAAAGGTACCAACCCCTTTTTTTTGCATCTCCAGCAAACGTCGGAGCTTTTCTTGTACATCTTGGCCAGTTTGGCCCCGGTCCCTAACAACTCTCATTGCCCTCAAAAAATGTCAGTTTCCAGAATTCTTTGGTGGAACACATGAAAAGTGGCATCATAGCGCTTTCAATGTTTGGTATGAATGTGGCCTTAGTGTGTGGTCAGCTCCCTAGATTGCTGGTCCCTTCCAACTCTACAATTCTGAGATCACCCATGATACATATTTCTGTCTTGAGCAGGTGTGTCAAAGATGGGCAGAGTCTGGATGCTGTCAATTGCTGTGTCAGAGACCATGCTTAGCCATGGGTACAGGTCTGGATAGTTCTCTGCCCATTGCTTCAACTGCTTACTGCAGTTTGTGAGGAACTCTCCCAACAAGGTTTGGAGTGGTGCAGTTTCCCTGCCTGTTGGGCCAAAGGCTTTCTTCGTGGATTCATATACATATTAAGTGTGTTTTTGTCTTTTCACTTAGAAATCTAAAAATGTAGCAGGCAACTGAGGCAAGGGCGCATTTAAAAGCAGGCGCATCAATTTAGAACAAATACCATTGGCAAAATAGGAATTTGGCATGGATAACTATAATGGATAACTATAATGGATAACTATAATGGATAACTATCTATTTTATAACAATTTGAACTTGAAACTATTTAGCGTGTTGGTAGACTTACTTGTTAGTTTTTTTCCTTTCCTTTCTTTAATTCAAATATTCTTTCTGCTCCTTGTTTTGTTTGCTTGGAGAGAGAAAGACACACACACACACACAGAGAGAGAGAGAGAGAGAGAGAGAGAGAGAGAGAGAGAGAGAGAGAGAGAGAGAGACTAGAGTGAAGTTGATGGTTTGTTCCAGGGAGTAAACCTAATATATTCCCCTTCAAAATACTATTTTATTTTTTTAACATTTGGATGGTGGGGTGCCAGATACCTTTTCACTCCTCCTTCCAGACAGTTAAGGAAACATGCCCGTGGAATGATAACAATGAATGCTGTTTAACTGGCAAATAGGCAAATAGCTCAGCAGAACAATAATACCACCATGCTGAGATTTGTTCGTATGTACAGGAGATGGAACCGCCAAAGGCATGTAAGGGAGATGTCTGGGTTTTGAAAAGGACAGGAGAAGGACAGTGCATGGATGCTCATTAGTGCATGCATGCTCATTAATATACAAATGTGTATGCTAAAAATGGAGAGGAGAGTCAGTTTTATGGATGGATGAATTGCATTTACAGTGGTGCCTCGCTAGACGAATTTAATTCATTCCATGGGTCTTTTCTTATAACGAAAAATTCGTCTAGTGAATCCCATAGCAATGCATTGAATTTTTTTTTATTATTTTTTTGCCCATAGGAACGCATTAATTGAATTTCAATGCATTCCTATGGGAAACCGCGATTTGCTAGACGAATTTTTCATAAAACGAATTCGTCTAGCGAGGCAACCTCCGCTCGAAAAATCCTTTCGTTAAGCGGAAATTTAGTTAAGCAGGGCATTCATTAAGCGGGTGCCTGGGCGATTATCAATGCAATGAGCACCCATGGGGAGGAATAGTTCTATTTATGTACTTGGCACAAGCTTTTCCAAAAGGGACAAGTAAATTATTCTGAGCTAGCAGTATTTTGAGAGTACCTCAAAAGGAAGATGGATCGGGTTGGAGAACCTGTGGCCCTTTAGATGTTGTTGCACTCCAAATCCCTTAATCAGTGACCATTGGCCATGGAAGTCAGGGTTCTTGGTGGGAGAGGAATGCAGGCATTGGTAATAATCGGGGTGGGGGAAAATCATAACCCCTTCATTGTGATTCTCTTTATGAAGAGGTACATGTTCATGTGTTGTTGTTTTCCTGAAATGCCCAGCCTTTGCGGGGAATTTGTTAGCTGAAACAGTTTCCTTCTCCCCTCGGTGCCCTGAAATCGTTGCTATGGAGACTCCCGCTGATTCTGGCCTGATGAGCAACGAGCAAGAACGCTGCAAGGTACCTTCTGATGGCACGAGGGAGCATCAGCCGCCGGTCCCAAGGCCTTGGCCAGCCAGCGGCAGTAACTGGGAATTCAGCTGCCTGGCAGGGAAGGTAGAAATTACAATGACAGCTGAATTATTGTGGGAAAAGATCGGCAACTTTGTTTCCTCCTTCAATTTAACCCTCTGGGAAAAGCAACAGCCTGCCTGCAGAGATTAAGCCAACAAAACGTCCCCATTGCTTTGTTTCCCAAGAAGGAAAAGAACCAGGAATGTGTTAGGTCAGGGATCACCAACCTGACATCTGCCATCTTACCCACAAAGGTTATCATTGGTGACCCTGAGCTTTTATTTTATTTTTTTTAAAAAAGTTAGGAAGCAAAATGTGGAGGTTGGTGAAAGGTGCTGAGAGATTTTTAGTAAAGGGACCCCTGACCATTAGGTCCAGTCGTGACCGACTCTGGGGTTGCAGCGCTCATTTCGCTCATTTCGTATAGCTTCTAGGTCATGTGGCCAGCATGAGAAAGCCGCTTCTGGCAAACCAGAGCAGCACATGGAAACGCCGTTTACCTTCCCGCTGTAGCGGTTCCTATTTATCTACTTGCATTTTTTTGATGTGCTTTCGAACTGCTAGGTTGGCAGGAGCTGGGACCAAGCAATGGGAGCTCACCCCGTCACAGGGATTCGAACCGCCAACCTTCTGGTCAGCAAGCCCTAGGCTCAGTGGTTTAGCCCACAGCGCCACCTGCGTCCGGCCTCTATTCCCCTCACAGATATAATTCTCAGAGTTCCCTGTGAAGAAGGATTGATTGTTAAAGCATTAAGGGGAATTATAGCTTTGGGGAGGGAATAGAGGCTTCTTAACAACTCTCAACACACTTAACAAACTATGGCTGTCCGAATTCTTGGGAGGAAGCCATGACTGCTTAGAGCAGTATCGTAGCACTTGAAATGTACACTGTGAATGTGACCGTAGACTACTCAGAACATCTGGGCCTGCTCCCAGATCCCTGGGGTCAAACTTTGCATTTTATATCATGTATTTTAAATTTCTAAACTGCCTTGGGTGCCATGGCAGAGAGGTGATATACAAATGCAAAGAACAAATCAATAAAATTGACTAGGCCTCATTATGGGACACCGCAGGGTTTCCCCTTAAACCTTGAGCTCTTACTGAGCAGGACTCACATTTACTTTTGTTTTATTTTGTTAATTTTCACGGTTCAATGTTTTCCACCACCCATGCCGAGCATACGTGAGATATTATTATTGTTTCACCAGAGCAAAGGCACACAATCTAGTTCTGACCCTCCAAGTGTCATCCTGGATTTACAGAAGCCGTCCCGCTTCCTGATTTGATCCCGGAATGTCCCGCTTTTCCTTAGGACGTCCCTATTTTCATCAGGAAAATGTGGGAGGGCATGGTAGGTAGAGAATAGGACTCCTCACCTGCCTGCATACCTAAACACACTCAGGAGGCAATGATCTATCGATCTCCAGTCTATGCTAGATGCTGAGAAATCACAAAATAGGAGCAAGTGCTGTATCTTTAAATTGCAAAACTAAATCAAAGATGCTCGTGGAGCATTAAAACAGTGCATCATTTGGCACACAGCCTTCTGAAAAAAATCTGATGGTGAGAAAAACTAAACTGGACTCAACTATACAGCTGCAAATAGAACGTCTGAAGTGTGTTGTAAAGTGCATTATACAAATGCAACACTAGATGGCGATGGTGAGCTATGGCAACTTCCATATATATTTTCAAAACGTTTTTTTAAAAAGCATTTTCACAACTTTTTTTATGTATGTCTAGATTCCACCTAAGACTCAAGAGCAGCCACCAAATCACCACACAATGAGGGCAGGGGAGAGGAACTTGTAGCCCTCCATGTTGTTGGATTCCTGTTCCCATCACCTTCAGCCAGCAGTAGCCAGAGTGGCTGGGAGTTGAGGTCCAGCAACAAACGGAGGGCAGCAGGTTCCCCATCTGTACCTTGGGCTGCATCCCATAATCATTTGCAATAAATACAGACGTCCCTGCTAAAGCCTGGAGGATGCTTCTAATCGTGGGAAAGTTCCTAGAGGGCAGTAAATGTCTGGCACCCTCCCAAACATCCACAGGACTTTCCCAAGGAGCTTATTTAGCAGCAGAAGGGCAAAGGGTCTCAGTTACAGTAGCCCTCTGCAGAAATCACAGCACTAATACCCACTCTTCTTGGGTTCGTTACCGTGCTGGAGAGAAACCCCACTTTTCCCACTGCCACACACTGAGCAAAGCAGCTGTCAGATAACCCAAAAAACCAAATAGCCCCAATTGCTGCCATTAATAGGAAACCACAGTCACTGTAATTAAAAGCCTCCCGAGAGAAGCTGGTGAGGGTTTCGGTCTCATTGCCATGCCCATAAAAAATCATGGACAAAAGCAGTTAAAAACAACTATTAAAAATTCTAAGTCAGTGATAAAAAGCACATGCCAGTATGCTACATATTAGCCCCCACCCCCACTCTTAATACATAGAGCCCCCCTTCGTTACACACACTGAAATCCCCCCCTTTACTCCTGTACTGAGTCTTTGGCTTTACAAAGCCCATTAAAATCCCATCTGAAACCCCCCCCCCCAAAAAAGGTCACTAATAGACAGGTTAGTTAAATAATTCTCCCTCCCCTCACTTATCTTAGTTCACAGCACCCCACACAAGTTAAATAATAAGTTAAATAATATCAAGACCAACAAAAGATGACAGATGAACAAAGAGGTCACTAAGCAGGTAAGTTAAATAATTAGTTTTTGGTTTATTAAATATAATTATATATTACAATTATACATTTTTGTTATTTAAACTATAAATATCGCAAAATTATGATTTTTTTCTCGAAGTGACACACCACCCGAGTTATGATCGGTTTTTTGGCGAATTTTGACACACCAAGCTCAAAAGGTTGCCCATCACTGGGTTAGGAGGAAAGGAAAGTCATTTTCTTCCTGTCAATGGGGCTGGATTTTCTACAAAGCAGAGGGTGGCAACTGTCTCAGGCAGCAGATGCCAGGATGCGGAAGCAGGATACAGCCCCCAGTCTGCTGTTCTGGAGCCTCCCAGTCATTCCCCATGTGGGATGTAACATAAGCAGTCAAATACAACACTTCCTGTTTGCCTAGAGTGGACATTCAGGGGAATGTCGGTCCAGACAGTTGAACTTCCTGTTACACCTGGTCCGGAGCATCCTTCCTTTGCATGTGACCACAAAAGGTCCAGTCACGCAGCCATCTCCCTCTTTTGATGCCTTTTCTTCTCTTGGACTTCACTGCTAGCTCTCAGCCAGAAGCATGTGGGATGAGTTCCTACATGGGATGAACTCAAACCCTCTTCTGTAACCAAGCTAAAGCTAAAGTCTGCCTTCAGGAATCCAACTGTGAACTGAATGTGAGTAAACGTCTTACTACTTTTAAAATAAGACTGTTGTGTCTTTGTTCTTTTGGAGGGGAGTCAAAGGGATCCTACCAGGAATAATAAAATTTAAGAGATTCTAATCTGCAACTAGCTTTCTGGTGTGTAAAGAGGGGGATGTACTCTGCTGTATGAATAAACTTTCTTGTGTGAGATACGAAGGATAATATTTAATAAATATATCCTCTCCTGTTACCCACAGCATTCCCACACCCTATGTATTGGAGGACAGCCTGTCCTGAGCCCCCTAAAGTGGGCGGCCACCAAAGCTGGAGAAATATTCACGTAGAGGTACCACTGTACTTTTAATCTTTTGCTGGAAGCTGCCCAGAGTGGCCAGGGAAATCCAGCCAGATGGGCGGGGTATAAATAATAATAATAATATATTATTATTATTATTATTATTATTATTATTATTATTATTATTATTATTATTATTGCCTTAAGACAAGATTTGCAAGCAAAAAGAAAATGAGAGGGCTTTCCCCATTTGCCTCCCTTACTGCAGAGGAATATTTGAGGTCATTGGGAGAGTCAGAATGGCTTCAGGATTGCTCTCCCGTACTATTTCAGACACGTGGTTCAGACATGTATTTAGATATGTGTGCATTTATGAATATTTATTCTATATTTGAGACCTTAAAATTCTAATGACATAACCCAAACCCTGGACTAAGATGGACCTTTTAAGTCTGGCCCCACAAGGTCATAGAATCGCAGAGTTGGAAGGGACCCTAAGGATCATCTAGTCCAACCGCACTGCACTGCAGGAATCTGCAGCTGTCCCATACAGGTACCCAACCTGCCACCTTACGTTACCAGCCCCATGCTCCAACCGACCAGGGGAGATGTCTGTTTCTAATCCCATCATCCCATTTCCCCGAGTGTTCTTTTTGTCTTCTCCTTTACTAACCTTGCTAGTAAAAACAGCCGCACACACCAGTTTGTGGTTGCTTGGCAGCAGGGCGTGGGGTGGGGGGTGGCGGGTGCTGGGGAGAAAGCTCAGGTAACTGTTTTGTGTGCATGTTTGAAATTGCTACAGCATTTAATTGGTTTTCTTAATTGTCGCTTTCCTGCCTGCCTGCTGGGAGTTAATGTACAATGAAACTGGCTTCTTCTGCTCCTCGCTGACGGATGGGAGAGATTTTACACACGTCGTATTCTTTGCAGCAACCAGCCTCTTCCTAAATCCAAGTTCTCTGAGCCGGGCTCTGCTCACTCTGCCTTGCAGACAAAGCATGGTGTGTTGCTAAATATACCCCACCTTCCCTTTCTCGGTTAAAAAAAAACACGCGGTTGTTATGAAATTGGTCGGAAGCTACAGACAGATTTTTTTAAAAAAGGACTTCATCATGCAGCACGTAGTTAAAACTATGGAACTCACCCTCGCAGGACACAGTGATGCCCACCACCAACTTGAACAGCTTCAAGGGAGAACTGAGGACGAGAAAGCTATTTGGATGCTGTCGTTGGTGCTTGAGCTGAGATTCCTGCATTGCAGGGGGTTGGACTAGATGACCCGTAGGGCCCCTTCCAACTCTACAATTCTATGATACTACTAGCCACCATGGCTATGTTCCACCTCCTCCGTTGCTCTTGTGTTCGGGTCCTGTTTTTGAGTTTCCCTTTGGAGCATCTTCTTGGCCAGGCCCATCCTAAGGTCTTACTTTGCAAATAGGTCAGCAGGATGGTGAATCAAGGATTGTGGATGTGGGTGAACAGAATATTTTTATTTTTTTAAATTTAGTGGGAGTAGGCCCTGCAGGCAGACCTCTCGTTTGGAGGTGAAGGTTCAAGCCTCTTTCCCAAGTTCTAGAAAAAAAAATAACTGGTACCAAACCTACCAGTGGCCTGGTCCTCTCTCCCTGCCACCCTGCACGTCCTCCCCCGCAGGGCTGTTGTAGGTACTCCATGGCCTCAGGGGCAGAGTCATATGATGCAAAGCTGCATAAGTATTTGCATATGCTAATTAAGATGGGTTGTAGCCAGAGTCTCCCCAGCAGTGCATTCGCAGAGGGCCCCAAAGCACCCTTTAAGGAAACTTCAAAAAGGTGAGGACGAGAAATGAGCAGGAGACCTAGGACACAAGTCCATCCCCCATAGCCCACCCGCTCCCTAACAGCACCCCCGCCTCCCTCCTCTCCCCGTCATTCCTTCGACACATTGTTGTTGTTTAGTCATTTAGTCGTGTCCGACTCTTCGTGACCCCATGGACCATAGCACGCCAGGCACTCCTGTCTTCCACTGCCTCCCGCAGTTTGGTCAAACTCATGTTCGTAGCTTCGAGAACACTGTCCAACCATCTCATCCTCTGTCGTCCCCTTCTCCTTGTGCCCTCAATCTTTCCCAACATCGGGGTCTTTTCCAGGGAGTCTTCTCTTCTCATGAGGTGGCCAAAGTATTGGAGCCTCAGCTTCACAATCTGTCCTTCCAGTGAGCACTCAGGGCTGATTTCCTTCAGACTGGATAGGTTTGATCTTCTTGCAGTCCATGGGACTCTCAAGAGTCTCCTCCAGCACCATAATTCAAAAGCATCAATTCTTCGGCGATCAGCCTTCGACCCATTAGGTAAGGCAGTTTTGGGTTCGGTTTTCCTCTTACGTCCCTGCTCCTTTCCCCTTGCCATTTTTTAAAAAATGTTGTTTTAGATTGTAAGCCTGGAGGTGGGGACAGTCTTGTTTTCGATCGCATGTCAGTCACTCCGGGACCCTTGCTGGCTGAAGAGTGGGGCGCAAACGTCTCAAATAAAGAAAACGAACCAACCAACCACGTTTTGCATTCATGGCGTGTTTTTAAAAATCACTTAGGGGGCGGGAGAGGTGTGTGAGCGCGCATCGCTTACCCCGGAAAGCAATTTGCAAGCTAGAGCCAAGGGTCTCGCTGGCAATTTTGCATCCTGGTTCTGCAAAACATCCCATTGGTTATCACCCCTGCCGCAACCGCTAATTTATCAGTGTTGGGTCTCCCTACGGAGCAGCATCAGTAAAAAGGGACTGGTCTGTGCCCCAAGGTGACATTTCAACAGGGGTCGGGGGCAGGCTTCCAGAGGTGTAGCTGCAGTAAAGGCAATTCTAGGTATGATAGCGAGAGCCAGCATGGGGTTTGCCTGGCCCCACTGAATACACCCCATCAACCCCAGTCCTTGTCAATGTCTGCTATCCCCACACCCCCAGGACAAAAAATTTGAGGGTCCTGCATGCATTCACTGTACAGTGCTCTTCCTGTCTTCCAGATAAATGGAAGTGTCAGTTCCAGGTTAAACAGGCCACATCAGAAGCGGGGGGGGGGGGACATTGCCATGGCAACCAAGGGACGTTTTTGCCACTGGTATTCACTGACGTTAAATGAAGGCATGGCATGCTTCTTCCAGCCATAAGCAACTATGCTTCTAACAAGAATAGAAGCACAGTGGGTAAAAAAAGCAGGTTTAAGGACTTCAGGTAAGTAAAAACAAAAGAAAACGAGGCACTTGCTAGGTAGGTAAAAATATGTATTGTTATGAGTTCAGGGTGTGTGTGTGTCAGACTCCCCTAGATTCCTGGATCCGGTAAGTATTAGAGTTTATTCAAGCCTCCTGAACCCCTGGGTCCATCAAGGGTTAAAATATAAGCCAGGCTAGCTTCCTCATATCTACTGCTGTGGGCAAGAATCCCGTAAAAGAAATGGAGTGGGCCTCATAGTCAACAAAAGAGTGGCAAAAGCTGTAATGGGATGCAATCTCAAAAATGACAGAATGATCTCGATACGAATCCAAGGCAGACCTTTTAACATCACAGTAATCCACGTTTATGCATCAACTACCGGTGCTGAAGAAACTGAAATTGGCCAATTCTATGAAGACTTGCAATACCTTCTAGAAATGACATCAAAGAAGGATGTTCTTCTCATTATAGGGGATTGGAATGCTAAAGTAGGGAATCAAGAGATAAAAGGAACAACTGGCAAGTTTGGCCTTGGAGTTCAAAATGAAGCAGGGCAAAGGCTAATAGAGTTCTGTCAAGAGAACAAGCTGGTCATCACAAACACTCTTTTCCAACAACACAAGAGACGACTCTGCACATGGACATCACCAGATTGATTATATTCTCTGCAGCCAAAGATGGAGAAGCTCTATACAGTCAGCAAAAACAAGACCTGGAGCTGACTGTGGCTCAGATCATCAGCTCCCTTACAAATACACAGTGGAAGTGAGGAAAAGGTTTAAGGATTTAGATTTGGTGGACAGAGTGCCTGAAGAACTGTGGATGGAGGCTCATAACATTATACAGGAGGCAGCAACGAAAACCATCCCAATGAAAAGGAAATGTAAGAAAGCAAAGTGGCTGTCCAACGAGGCCTTACAAATAGCGGGGGAGAGGAGGCAAGCAAAATGTGAGGGAGATAGTGAAAGATACAGGAAACTGAACTCCCAGAAGTGCAAGCTGGATTTCAAAGAGGCAGAGGAACCCGAGACCAAATTGCAAACATGCGCTGGCTTATGGAGAAAGCTAGAGAGTTCCAGAAAAACATCTACTTCTGTTTCATTGACTATGCAAAAGCCTTTGATTGTGTCGACCACAGCAAATTATGGCAAGTTCTTAAAGAAATGCTCTGAGCCTCGCCATCCCATGTTCAGCTTGTATATAGGCTATGCGTAAAGAAAATCCTATATCCTAAAGACAACGCAGCCCCCATTGACCTCCAAGGAAGCTGAACCCGGAGTTAGTGCTGGAACCCCAGGAGTCTCTTGCTGCTTGGATTTGGGGGGTTGGTGTAACAATTCTGTTGCCTGCTGCCCCAATTTTTGGGCGGTGTGAGATTCTAGGGGTTCCAGACGTCTCTGTTTCCTCTTGGAAGTCAGGCACAGAGGAGACTCGGGGGGTCTTTATGATATATGGCATATTTACACATATATACCTACAACCTGAGCTTATGATGGAGCGGTTCACCGCATCAACATGCCCAAAGGGTCCTGTTTCTCCCATAACCGCAGCCTTGGATTCAAACCATCATGCTCTGACCAACTCTCCAGCTTGCTGCCTTTTCCAGCCTGTGATCTTTCCCCCTCTCTTCTCCCCCCACCCCTGTTTTTTCCACAGCCAGCTCTAAAACTGTGCTTCAAACTCTGTTTTCTAACCAACTGAGTTGAGGAGGAACCCCAATCATTTGCCTTCTGACACAGAGCCCCCTCTCCTTAGCTTTCTTAATGGACTATCAACTTGCCCTACGTTTTCTGAATGGCTTACCTTTCAGGCGATTCCCTCATGAGGAAGCTTTTTGTCGTTTAATCGTGCCCAACTCTTCGTGACCCCATGGACCATAGCACGCCAGGCACTCCTGTCTTCCACTGCCTCCTGCAGTTTGGTCAACCTCATGTTCGTAGCTTCGAGAACACTGTCCAACCATCTCGTCCTCTGTCGTCCCCTTCTCCTAGCGCCCTCAATCTTTCCCAACATCAGGGTCTTTTCCAGGGAGTCTTCTCTTCTCATGAGGTGGCCAAAGTATTGGAGCCTCAGCTTCACGATCTGTCCTTCCAGTGAGCACTCAGGGCTGATTTCCTTCAGAATGGATAGATTTGATCTTCTTGCAGTCCATGGGACTGACTCTCAAGAGTCTCCTCCAGCACCATAATTCAAAAGCATCAATTCTTCAGCGATCAGCCTTCTTTATGGTCCAGCTCTCACTTCCATACATCACTACTGGGAAAACCATAGCTTTAACTATACGGACCTTTGTTGGCAAGGTGATGTCTCTGCTTTTTAAGATGCTGTCTAGGTTTGTCATTGCTTTTCTCCCAAGAAGCAGGCGTCTTTTAATTTCATGGCTGCTGTCAGCATCTGCAGTGATCATGGAGCCCAAGAAAGTAAAATCTCTCACTGCCTCCATTTCTTCCCCTTCTATTTGCCAGGAGGTAATGGGACCAGTGGCCATGATCTTGGTTTTTTTGATGTTGAGCTTCAGACCATATTTTGCGCTCTCTCCTTTCACCCTCATTAAAAGGTTCTTTAATTCCTTCTCACTTTCTGCCATCAAGGTTGTGTTATCTGCATATCTGAGGTTGTTGATATTTCTTCCGGCAATCTTAATTCCAGTTTGGGATTCATCCAGCCCAGCCTTTCGCATGATGAATTCTGCATATAAGTTAGATAAGCAGGGAGACAATATACAGCCTTGTCGTACTTCTTTCCCAATTTTGAACCAATCAGTTGTTCCATATCCAGTTCTAACTGTAGCTTCTTGTCCCACATAGAGATTTCTCAGGAGACAGATGAGGTGATCAGCATTAACACCTCATCTGATCTGGCTTCCTCATTAGGTTTCCAGGGAAACTCCCAAGTCACACCTCTTGGGACCCGCACATGGCAGACATATCTGTCTCTAGCTATCGGCATCAGCCCAGCTGATGCAAACAACTCTCCCATACACAGCCCCTTTCCTCACCTATTGTTCTCCATCCTTCATCCATCCTCCACCTATTGTTCTCCATCATTCGAATCCCTCCATCCGAATTCCTCCACCCTCCACCTATTGTTCTCCATCATTCAAATCCCTACAATGGGGTGAGCTCCTGTTGCTCGGTCCCAGCTCCTGCCCACCTAGCAGTTTGAAAGCACATCAAAGTGCAAGTAGATAAATAGGGACCGCTCCGGCGGGAGGGTAAACGGTGTTTGCGTGCGCTGCTCTGGTTCGCCAGAAGCAGCTTTGTCATGCTGGCCACATGACCTGGAAGCTGTCTGCGGACAAACGCCGGCTCCCTCGGCCTATAGAGCAAGATGAGCGCCGCAACCCGAGTCGGACACGACTAGACCTGATGGTCAGGGGCCCCTTTACCCTTTAACTGGCCAGGTGAAGGAAGGCCCATTAGCTTAACAAAGACTTATTCAGCCGCCTCTTGTTCTAGGATCTAAACAGGACCAAAAAGGACCACTGGTATCATCTAGAGACTGACGCCCCTTGGGGTCTTTTCCAACTCTACAATTGTATTATTCTGGGAAATGAAACACCTCATAGAATTTCTTCTCACTCTATAAATTTCATAAGCCATAACCGTTTCTGCATTTTTGTCTACCTCTAACATGTTGTTGTTTTTTAACCTGAGGAAAACGGAACCTTACAAGGTGTCCTAGACCTTAGCTTTTCATATTTCTGCTCCTATCCTTCAAAGCAAGTTCCTTGCCTCATGGCAATGCTTGAAGAAGTGCAGGAAACTGTGGGGTCTAAGATTCCCGGTCAAGCCCCGATGATGGAGTGTGTGTTGTGTTTTAACAAGAGGGTTTCTAGACAAAATGGGGTTTCCACTTCCCGGGAATGCTGGATTTCTTCCAGCTCAGCCTTGAGGGCTTGCTCATTCAAACCACCCGGCAGAACTTTGCAAGCCATTTAAAAAACCCACACCAGAACCGGTCCAAATACTGGGCAGGTGGGACAAGTGTAACATTGTAGGTGCTCCTTCTTAGCCAAGTTTCCAAATCGGAAGGGGGGGGAACGAGGCCCACAGCTCTCTACAACTTCACCAACATTTTCTGTGTCCACGTTTCCTCACCGTCACATTCATTTTGTTATATCCTGTTGGGGAGCAAGAGATAAGTCCACCTCTTTCAGTAGAAAGCATAAAGGAGGTTGCCAACTTTCTAATGCAATCGCTAGGTGGAAGATTGGGTACTCATGACAGAGGGGCCATTTCTCATTTCTGGAGGACAGCAAAACTGGGAAACAATAGTGAGGGCTATGTAAACCCTCAGCTTTAACTAAAAATAAATAAAAATAAAAGTACAATTTGTAAGCTGAAGTCAGCCAAATTTGTTGATCTGGAACCAGCCACAACCGAATCACCATCCTTTTGTGTGGTGTACTGTATTGAGAATTTATTCTGGTGTTGTGGCAAACAGAGAAGCAGCTCTACTTCTGCGAAGAAGGCCCTTTCAGTCTCATGCACTGCTGAAGTATTTTCCTAGCCATGAAGGCTAGAAACTTTCATAGAAACTTGTCTCTTTTCCTTTATGGTGCTAGCAGATATCCTCATTCTGTGGCGAGATTTCAAATTCTGTTGGACAGAAGCAGCCCTGACTGTAGCTCTCAACTTTTGCTTTTTGAGGGATTGTATACATTCAAAAAAAAAACCAACCCAAAATATCACCAAAAGTAAAGGACTAGAAATTGCCAAGTTGCCCATATCCAACTATCTTTGGCCAAAGCCATGATTCATTAAGTCAAAACTTTAAAGCATAGTCAAGGTTTATTATTAAAAATGGCCATTCGTTTATCTTTTGATTTTATTTAAGAGAGTTTTTAAAAGATTCTAGTCCTCATGACTGAAAGGTGGACAAGTAGCCTGGAAGATACCATTCCATACCTTTCCTCAATATATCCTATCCCTCCTGCATTCAAGGGGTTTGACTGGATGACCCTTGGGAGCCCCTTCCAACTCCACAATTCTATGAAACCCACCCCCACCTCTTCTCTCTCACCCCTTGACTATTTACATCCCCAGCGCAAATGCACCAAATTCTCCATAAGTAGAGTTACATATGGGAGCCATTTCCTTGTAAGAATTCATGTGAATGTACAAGCGCTGCATAACTTAGATTAACTGCATTATCAGGAGTTTTAACGCAGAATTCCCACATCACCCTGCACTAGTGATACAAAAGCATTCAAGAAACAGGTATAAGAAAATGGATTTTTTTATTCCTATATATATTTTTTAAGTTCTGTTGTTTTACAAATAATGCTTTTTACTCTGGATAATAAGCCTTGGAGCAATTAAAAACAAAAACACAGCACAGCCAGCGACACAGCCAGACTTCAACACCCATAAATACAAGCTGGAAAAAGACAAGACAATCAGTAAGTTTTCTACACATGATCTTCTTCTTCTGCCTTTTAATGTCACATGATTGCAAAAGGGTCTACAGCAGGCATCCCCAAACTTTGGCCCTCCAGATGTTTTGGACTACAATTCCCATAATCCCTGACCACTGGTTCTCTTAGCTAGGGATCATGGGAGTTGTAGGCCAAAACATCTGGAGGGCCGCAGTTTGGGGATGCCTGGTCTACAGGATACATGGGCACCGAAGGCAGTAAAGACGAGGGCTCTGAAACAGCGTGGGTGGCGATCTGATCAGCCCCACATGCCGGCGAGAGCCTGCAGGCTTGGCTGGGGACGGCCCAGCCCAAGTGTCTGGCTGTGAGCTGTGCCCCTTCTGAATGTTGGAGAGCAGAGCACATCTGGAACATGTACATGATTCACATAAAACCTGTTGACGTATGCATTCCTTTTAAAGGAGAAGGCTGAGGTCCTTTTTCTCTCTCTTCCCTCCCCCCCTCAATAAAATATTACATTTCATTTAATACTCTGGTACAATACTTCATACATTGCTGGAAGAGGGGAAAAGAGAATAAGGAAGGGGGAAAGCTATTTTTCAACCTAGATGAATATAACAGAGATCTTCTCTCGTAGAGCCATTAGCGTCATTTTTTTTAATACAAAAAAAAGTCACAAGGGTGTTCATAAATTAAAGAAAGAAGACAGGCATTAAGGATTAAAATTTGGAGAAATAAGAACAAAACACAACACAAAATTATGGTATAAAGCCTCCGCCCCATCCTAGTATCTGGGGCTGAGAAATATGTCAAATTGCTCAAAATTTCTAGTTTGCGAGTTTTCCAGCTCAGCTAGTTCCCAGTTATTTCATTTATATTCTCCCCCGCATACCTTTAACAACAGAAGCTATCGTTTCTCACTACAGAATAACAAAGTAAAATAATTTTAAACACGAAATTTCATGGGGGGGGGGGAATAAAACATTTCGTTGAGACTGACAGGAGCTTTCTTCTAAAGAGTCGGTGAAAAAATGAAGTATGTTATCATCAAACATTCAGTAAGCAACGGCACACCGGCAAAGGATCATCCCCACAGGCCAGGGCTTCCCAAACCTCTGAGGTAATGCTTTTCTCTTAAATTAGAAAAAAAGGAGACATTCTTCACTCACAAACTCCAAAAGCCTTTGAGTATGTAAAAGAATAAGTGTTACCTGCCCTTAGAAGAGCACCAGGCCCCTCTGTATGAGTCACTGATCTGGGTGTGCTGCCAAACTCATGCAGAGACATGACAGAGAGCCTCCTCTGAGCACGGATAATTTTTTTCTGCCTCATTGCCTTGGCAGCAACTGGCTGATCCAATCACCCCTGCTACAGACCTAGCAGATATGCCAGCAGGTAACTAGCCTGTTATCGTACAGTCCTCAAGAGTCTGTGAATCACTGCCTCTGGAGGGGTCACTAAATTTCACTCGCCTGGAGTCGAGGTCAGGAAAACTGGCCATGGAGGGTTCTGAGCGCTCTCCCCCCAAAATAGGAGGAAGCGGGATGTGCACCAGACCAGGAAAATGCAAATTTTCAGTGAAAATATTCCACGTTTCAGATTTTGCAACTTTCCCTTTAAAGAAAAGACAGGGCAGACTTTTCAAAAGTCAAGACAATTCCAGAATTAAAAGGACATTCTCCTGACCCCCAAAACATGAAAAAGAAAAGAAACTTCCCCAACTTTTAAAACTAAGTCATTAGAACCCTTTAGCCTTTGGCTGTTTCAGAGATCAGTTTAGGAAGGATCGTTTAAAATACATTCGATAACTGTTCTGATTCCTCCCTGCTCCTTCCATTTGCAATTCCACAAAAATTCATCCAAAACGTCTAAGACACAATATCTATGCAGCCACCCCCTCACATACTGCTACCTATTGCTATGGAAGTTCATTGAAGTTTTGCTTCCGCAGAAGGGCACGCACAGCGAGAGTCTTTATTTTAAAAAGACAGCTTTTTAAAGAAACAAACAACAACCACAAGAACAGATCTCCTTTTGGTTTTCAGCAAGGCCCAAAGATCTTATTCAAGTTCTCACCTCGGCACAATCATCTTGGAGGTTCTTTCAAGTTTCAGCAATGACATTCTGTAATCACGTGCTCTTGAGAAAAAGAATAACCGCACATTCAACATGCCACGTTCCTACTTAAACCAGGCAGGCGACCGAAATCCTAGTCGCAAGAATCACACAGTGGAGCTTTTCTCGAACTGTATTCACTTAGGCTGGGGGAGGGGGGCAGATATAAAGATGGGGGGGGGAACGACGACCATTGCATGTATTGATCCTCCTGCTTTAAAAGCTCCTGGGACAGAAAAGGCGAACACTCTATGTCAATATTATGACCACCTTGTCAAGAGTCAAAAAGCACTTGGTTTGCCTGATGGCATATTTCAGCCAGTGGTCTAATAGACATCTAGGGTGGGGTGGGAGGGGAGAGAAGAGATCACAGAGCACTGCATTTTGGAAGGAGATGCCTTGGCCAAAGCCCAGACCCGCCAGTTTTAAAAAAGACAGGGTTGCATCAATGTTCCCTACGGGCTCTGTGCTCAAGGTGGAATTTGTTCCTTTAAAACTCTCATTTGACAAGCCTTTCAAAATAATGATAATAATAATGATAGTGACTGTTTCAGGCAGCAAAATCTGAGGGACTGTTGGGAGAGGGGGGGGCAGCGCTCAATGACATCACCAGCACTCCACCGAGCTCTTTGCAGGTGCAGAAAGAAAGAAAGAAAGAAAGAAAGAAAGAAAGAAAGAAAGAAAGAAAGAAAGAAAGAAAGAAAGAAAGAAATCGAAGGATTCAGCATCGTTCTTCTGGAAAAAAATAACAGATGTCCACCAGAAGAAGTGCTGATGATTCTGTGGAGTCCTTCAGTCACACAACCCCCCCCCCAAAAAAACCTAACGGGGTTTCAGCCCCCTCGAAATTGAAGTCAAAGTTCTCAGGAGGCAACACAACACATTAAAAAGGTGGCAAGCAACAACGTTCAGGGCACTCTTTTTTTTAAAAAAAAGATATCCAGCCTATGGGTACGCTTTCACCCATTCCTGTCGAGTACCATCTATCAGAAAAAACACAGGGGTGCTGATGTAGGCTAAGTAAGTGGCTCTGAAGACCCCTCCATGCAGAGCAATTCCACAGATACTTTAGGGTGGAACTAGGCGCTTCCAGGAAAGTGAGGTGGCAGCCAAAATTGGGATCCCCATGTCTAGTTCTCCCCTTTCATAACACGCAGCCCAACTTAACTGCGCCCTGGGGTCACTACAGCGTTCCCTGCCAGGAATACCCAATTCTTTATTTTTTGAGGAGCAAAGCACAGTACACAGGGAAACTTAGCACTGCGACACCAGGAAACAGGTTGAGTTTTTTTACTCCGTATGAGGAAGGGAAGGAGGAGAACATGAAACAGGGATCCCGCTTTTGGCCGCTGTCCCAGGTCCATCGTAAGGCATGGTCCTGCCCCTTAGCTTGGGTAAGTGGGGTTCAGCTCCTGAAAATGTAAATGCGGAGACGGCCGGGGGGGGGGGGGGGGAGAGATGCAGGCGTCTCATTTCCATCAACCCGTGTGGGATTTCTTAGCACAAGGGGGCTGCCCTTGTCCAACCCTCACACCTCTAGGAGCTTCATCCACCAGGACCAAATTCCTCTTGCAGCATCCTCCAGTTCCATCTGCTTGTAGCTGGGGAGCTCTGCCACACACCTTTCTCGTGCACTCCCAACCTCTTGGCCGCAACCACGACAGAGTCTTTGCTAATGCTAAGGTGAAATTTGAGAAGGCAGAAAGGGAGCATTCTCTGTGGCTCAACTAGGCTTAGGCGTAAGATGCAAGACTTCAGGCATAGCTGGTTACAGGAGTTCCAAAATTTGAAGTCAGAAGATATGGCAAAAAAAATAATAATTTTTTAAATTAAACGTTGAAGAATTCCACTACTCCTGGCCTTCCATTCAATCAAGCTGAACTCACAACAAGCATGGCTATGTGCACACTGTGATTCTGAACAAGGTGGCGGGGGAGAAGGATTCAACTTCAATAGAAGCTTTCTTTTGAAACAAAAAAAAAAACCAGACAGGTTTCTAGTCCTCAAGGTTCTTTCAAGTGCACAGGCAACACAAGCTGAAATCTCAGAACCTCAGTGGGGGGGGGGGGGGCGTGGGAATCTAATAGCCCCGTTACTCTCTCCATAATCAGCACACCAGTAAAAATTGGGGAGGGGGTGTAGTTAAAACTACGGAACCAATTATTAAAGTTAGATAAATTATACAAGTTTCCTCCATTTACATCATTTAGACTGCAGAATGCAGTTTTTCTGGGTGCACAATTTTTTAAAATCCTAATTATATTTAAGAATGCTGTACGCACAGCCAAGGCAACAAGAGGCTGATTTTCCAACAGCGCTGCCTTAAAATTAGGTTTTTCCAGCTCTGACCTAAGCAAGTCAGCTTCCCATGCAGCCTCAAAGGGAAAAGCAGCCCTTGAAGAACATCTCTGGCTACGCTGCCAACCAAAGGCCTCCGGAAAAAGCCTCCTCACCTCACCCCACTGACCAGAACCTGCCACCACACACACACCAAACCCCGCAAAGGCTGGCCAAGGAAGGGTGCTGTCCTGCTTCCAGGATGGGCTATGGCTTCGACGGCCGCAAAAGGACCATTTGGAGAAGCTGAACACCACTCCACCGACAGGGGAAAGAAACTACACCAGCTGGGGAGAGATGCTTTCGGAGCTGGGAGGCAGGAGGGGAAAGGCACTTTTTTTAAAAAAAAAGGCAGAATGTTAACCACAGAATATCTACGCTTAACGGAATACGCTGCTAAGACATTTTGGAACCCAGATCTTCCTCCGCCCTCGCAAGGCAACGTGAAGCAAGAGCTCCCCTTTCACACAGCCGACACAACATTCAGGGAAACGCAACTGCCGAAGATCCGACCGCTTGCCCCTCTTAAGGAGAGAGGGCGGAGAACACAAGAAAAACTCCCCACTGAGTCATTCCAGAGGTCAGTTTAGTCCAGTGTTCTGCTTTTAACACAGCAGCCGGATGAATGATCCTGGGGTGCTCACAGGCAGGGCAGTAAAGGAGGTGGCTTATTAGACAGGCCTCAGATAGAGAGGCTGGGCTGCTTACTCTGGCACGCCACCAACATCGTGACCACAGTATCAGAGTTTAGCTACCACTCCCCATATCTCTCTCTCTCTCTCTTCTCTCTCTCTCTCTCTCTTCCCCCCCACCCCCCGAACCAAAACACTCAGAATTCAGCAGCAACCATCTAAACAGTTGCCCAGCAGGCTCTAAGAAACAAACTAGTTTTCTCTGGTGCAAACGATGCATCATTGGCAGTTCTAGAGAAGCAATTTCATTTCCAAGAAAGACAGACACCATGAGGACTAGAGTCTTGAACAAATTAACTGATCAATGTGCCCTGTTCCAGAACGGCCACTGGCTCCTCACCAGAAGCAGGGCCAAGAGTAAGGGGGCAGAAGGGGAGGAACAAATGTCTAATTAGCACCACACACACACACACACACACACACACACACACACCCAACAACAAAAAAGTATTAGTTTATCACCTGACGTGCTACTTGATTTCTTTTTTAAGTATAAGAAATGGATTTTCCTTTTAAAAAAAAATCTAATTGGAAACAGCTTTAAAACCTCAGCATCTAGGAGAGAGAGAGAGAGAGAAATGTTCAAGTACAACAGAGTATTGGTCTGCGCTGGAGGCGAAAGAACCGCAAGTTGAATGGAAACAAAACAAAATCAGGGACTGTAGAAATCAGCAATGTTGAGAAAAGGCATTAGGAGTTTCTCTTAAAGATAGTCTTTAAGTTCCGCTTATTACTGAAGGGTTAAAAACACCATAAATAAGAGGCTCTATGCAGCTGTCAAAGTCCACTCCTCTTCATGGGAAGCTTCTCAAGTCGCTTTGCTTCGCTTTCTTATAAAAGAAAATGGTATTTCAGTTCTGTAAAGGGAGAAAAGGAGAAAGAGCCTTTAAACAGATGCTCGGGCTCGTCTGAGTTCTGCAATTCAGAGGTGAAGCACACACAGTAAGAGAGGAACTAGAAGTGGGTCCCAGGTGGCTGACTGGAGCTCATGTTTGGGAGCCAGGAGGGCGAAACGTAGTTAAGAGTATTGGACTGAGGCTAGACAGACCCAGGTTCAAATCCGCACAGCCACAAAGCATGCTGGGTCATCTTGTCCTAACTTAACCCCCAGAGTTGTTGTGAAGATAGGTGATACTGCCCTGAGAATAGGGAAGATAGAATCGCACACATGCTGGACTGCCTCATGCCTATCTCCGTAATACACAGAGAGGAGAGGGCGCTGCAAAAGGGGATTGGGGCCTGCAACTCCCACACAGCCCTGACCAAAGCTCATGGATGTTGGAAGTTGCATTTCCAGCATCATCTGGGAGGCCACTCCTGTCCTAGAGCTGCCTGAGCTTTGCAGCTTTACGGCTGCCACCCTAACCTAGGGAGAACCTGCTTCATCTTGAGCCAGATCAATTGGCCCACCTCACTAAGGACTAGCAACATGTCTTGAGGGTGCCAGCTGGAAGTCGTTCCCAGCCCTGCTACCAAGATTCTTTCACCGAGAAGTGAACCTGGAAATGCAAGGATGTCGTTCGCTTGCAGCCTGCGCACAACTGATCCCCATTAACGTGCAACCCTCTGCTAAGCGCCGCCACAACCCGAGTCAGACTTGCCTTCCTCACAAGGAACGCTGCTCATTTCATCTCATCTGAAGCTTTTCTGCTGCTGCATCAGACCAACGTTTTCGTAGACTCTCATGGCATTGTCTTCCCTCATCCTGGAGGGAGAAGCAAAGGGGTTTTTAAAATCCACTGGAAACAGAGAATAAACACAAAAACAAGGTTTCCGCTGGTGCTGTTTCCATTGGCTTGTTCGCTGGGTGGCTGGGTCACTCAGAGCAGACTTCGCCAATCGGATCCTCTCTAAATGTTTTGGACCACATCCCCCATGAGCCATGCTGGCTGGCGCTGATGGGAAACATGGCGCAAAACATCTGGAAGGCTCCAGGTACAGAAGAAATGTGCTTTATGTTTCCTAAAGCAAGAAAGTCAGGATTTAAGCTCAGTAAAAAAACTTTAGACTTTGCATTTATTTGTTTTTGTTTTTAAAAAAGACTGAAGCACAGGTGTGGGTAGGTGTTCCCCCCCCCCCCTTACATTATAGCTCCAAAAGATTTCCTCTTCATACAGTGTAAGAGAACCCTTGCCATATCTTTCCATGTGGATAAGGCCACAGTGCCTCGGCATTTGAGTAACAAGGAAAGGCAGCCTCTTAATGGTGCACAAGGACAGGAACTACCCAGGGGAGCCCACCTCCTGCATTTTTGCTTCCAGTGCAATCCTGGGCCTTCCTCCGCACGGATAAACCCAGAGCAGTGGAAGATGAAGTCATCCCAGTTGTGAAAACTGCAAATATACGGCCTTTGAGGTGTTAACACCTGAGGAAGACCTTGGAAACAGAATCTTACCTGGAAGCCTGTCTGTTTTTCATCTGCTTAGATGAAAAACTAAATAAATAAATAAAAATGATTTATTATTTATTATTTATACCCCGCCCATCTGGCTGGGTTTCCCCAGCCACTCTGGACGGCTTCCCACAGAAAAATAAAACACAGTGATCTATTAAACATTAAAAGCTTCCCTAAAGAGGGCTGCCTTTAGATGTCTTCTAAAAGTCTGGTAGCTGTTTTTCTCTTTGACATCTGATGGGAGGGCGCCACTACCGAGAAGGCCCTCTGTCTAGTTCCCTGCAACTTGGCTTCTCGCAATGAGGGAACCGCCAGAAGGCCCTCGGTGCTGGACCTCAGTGTCCGGGCAGAACGATGGAGGTGGAGACGCTCCTTCAGGTATACTGGACCGAGGCCATTTAGGGCTTTAAAGGTCAGCACCAACACTTTGAATTGTGCTCGGAAACGTACTGGGAGCCAATGTAGATCTTTCAAGACCGGTGTTATGTGGTCTTGTCGGCCGCTCCCAGTCACCAGTTTAGCTGCCGCATTCTGGATTAGTTGTAGTTTCTGAGTCACCTTCAAAGGTAGCCCCTCGTAGAGCGCATTGCAGTAGTCCAAGCGGGAGATAACTAGAGCATGCACCACTCTGGCTAGACAGTCTGCAGGCAGGAAGGGTCTCAGCCTGCGTACCAGATGGAGCTGATAGACAGCTGCCCTGGACACAGAACTGACCTGCGCCTCCATGGACAGCTGTGAGTCCAAAATGACTCCCAGGCTGCGCACCTGGTCCTTCAGAGGCACAGTTACCCCATTCAGGACCAGGGAGTCCTCCACACCTGCCCGCCTCCCGTCTCCCACAAACAGTACTTCTGTCATGTCAGGATTCAACCTCAATCTTAAATAATAAATAAAGCCCTATATTGTTCCTTGTAAATGCTGAAATTCACACTTTGCAATTGCAATGGTATTTTGCCATCCTTTGTTGGAAGTTTCTTCTCCTCATTAATATACAGTCGTACCTCGAAAGTCGAACGGAATCCGTTCCGGGAAGTCCATTTGACTTCCAAAGTGTTTGGAAACCAAGGTGCAGCTTCCAATTGTAGGAAGCCACGTCGGACGTTCGGGTTCCCAAGACCGGAACAGTCACTTCTGGGTTTGCAGGGTTCGGGAGCCAAAACGTTCGAGTCGCAAGGCATTCGATTTCCAAGGTACGACTGTATCGCTGTGACAGTCGTTGTCGCTTGCCGTTGTATCTGGGGGCTGTGATGTCAAACTTTGCATGTGATCTTGGAGAGGGAAGGAGACCAGGGGAAGGAGAAGGGGCTGTGATTTCGAACTTTGTATGTGATCTTGGAGAGGGTAGGAGACCATCTACTTACTCAGGGCAGGTCGGAGTTGGAGTACAGGGTGGGAGAGGACTCTGGTCTCCACTGGCCTGGTCTGCTAAAGAATATTTAATGTTTGTATACTCGTGGCCTTTTCTCTTACTCTTCTGAAAGGGAGAGAGACATAAAGCACATGGAGGCAAGGGAGATCACTTATTTATCCCATTAGTTTTATTATTAATTAAATTTACCAGTTCCTTTTTTTTAACCAAGGTAACTAAAATACACTTACAATATGTAAACCAACAAACACAGATGCTAAAACCAGAATAGGAAGGGAAATCTGAATGACAATCCTATTTCTAAAAGGCAAGACTTCCCGGCCGCTGGACCCATAGCCAAACCAGCCCCGCTCCAAAGCCCGACTTGAGGCGTTACCTGCTCCTCCTCAATCCGACGCTGTAGCGTTTCGATGTAGTGCTGCACCGCCATGTAAATGAACCGGTACTGGGCTTCCGTCTGCACCATCCCTGACCGCTGGGACCGCACCATTTGGATGGTTTTCGGGACGTCAATGTCACAGTCAACGCCTAGAGGGCAGGGAGTAAAAAGGCTCAGCGGGACAGGGATGCCCAGGCAGTAAACCCAAGAGAAAACCCTTCCAGCCCCACTCATTCCGGCTGAGGTCACACCTAAGCTCCCAAACCAGCAGCAGCAGCAGCCGGCAGCAAAATACTTCCACTTCTCCACTGACATTCAAAGTTCCTGAAGAGCAGCAATCTAGGCTGGGCAGTGTGGGAGTGAGGAGGCAAGGATGGCCTTGCTGGGTCAGACCAAGGACCCACCAAGGCCGGCATCCTCTTCTCCACGGTGACCAACCAGAAGAGGCCTCTAGGAAGTGCCTCTAGGACTTGGGGCTCAAGAAGAGACTGCTCCTGGGCCTGGAGGCTCCACTTCGTTCTAATTTCATCAGTTTGTAGGCTCCATTTGAAGCTGTTACAGTAAGTGGCCCTGCAGAGAATCTGGACTTTGGAAGATTCAGGGCAGATAAAAGGAAGTCCTTCCTTATGCAGGGCATAGTTAATCTCTGGAACTCCCTCCCGCAGGAAGCAGTGATGGCCACCAACTTGAATGGCTTTAAAAGAGGACAGGACAAATTCATGGAGGAGAACAGCTCTGCCTTTGTGGCCCATCGGCCCTTGCCGCCAGAAAGCCCATGCTCCCATCTGCCTCAGCATCATACAGCCATGTTGGCTGGGACTGATGGAAATTGTATCCCACCAGGCAGGTGAAGGCTGACACAGCAGCTGTGGGACTCACCTTTCTCTCTGATTATGTCAATGAGAATATCTATCACAATGAATGTTCCGGTCCGACCGATTCCAGCACTAGGAAGGAGGGGGAAAGAGGGGGAAAAACACAAGACACACAACTTATATTTCTGCTTCTTTTGGCTTTGAAAAATGTTGCGCTTAAAATCAAAGGCATAGCCCAGGCGTCACGGTACCTGCAATGGACCACGACTGGGCCAGCATCCGAGATGTTTTCTTGCTTGTGATGAACCTCTTCTAAGAAATCTAGAACTCCTCCAGGATCACTGGGGACTCCATGGTCAGGCCAGGTTCTGAAGTGATACTGCCAGACCGTTCGTTCGGTGTTGCCCTGGAGAGATGGTACCCAAATATCTTTTCCTGCCTTTTAAAGGAGCACTTTGGGGGTGGGGGAGGGTGCGCCACTGGAGTTGAGAAGGAGTCATCTCGACAGCAGCACCCCAGTTACAGAAGCCCCTCCCTCATGAGATCAGACTGTCCCCCAACATTATATGCATTCCTGGCAAACCAAGACCTCTTTTTCAGAGGAGAGATAAAAGAAAGTCCTTTCTCACAAATTGCATGAACTCACTCCCACAAGAGGCAGCAATGGCCAAAGCCTGGGTGGCTTTAAAAGAAAATTGGACCAATTCATTGAGGAGAGGGCTCTCAATGGCCCCGATGGCTATGCTCGGCCTCCATGTTTGCTTCTGAACACAAGCTGCTGGAAGCCACAGCAGCGGAGAGGGCTCTTGTGCTCGAGTCCTGCTTGCCAGTTTCCTACAAGCATCTAGCCAGCCCCTTTGAGAACAGGATGCCGGACTCCATTTTGATGCACAAGGTGAAACAGGAAGTACCGGCCCATGCTGGCATGTCACCCCACCCTCCACTGGGTCACCCCCCTTCTGCCAACCCCGCCTAGGGTTGCCAGACTCAATAGAGGACAGTACTTCTGTGCCTTTAATTGCCCTGCTCTCTTTTGAGCCTGGAAACCTTAAAGAGAAACCAGCAGACCCTTTGGTTTCCAGGTTTCCAGACTCAAAAGAGAGCAGGGCAATTAAAGGCACAGAGGACCTGTCCTCTATTGAGTCTGGCAACCCTAACCCCGCCTCTGAGCTGCCCATCTCCACCGCTGTGGCACCGGCACAAATTTCAGGGGAGGAATCTCATCGAAATCTCGCGAGATCTCTCACGCTTTGTGAGCTCTCACTGGAAATCAGCACTGGCTTCTCTGCTAGTCATGGAGTCAGCAGGGCAGATGGGGACACCTGTGGGGCCCCCGCCTTGGGAGATTCATCTGCCTATGGCAGTTGCTTCACCACACTTCATGGGGGGGGGGAGCTATCCCTGGTTGGACTGGAGGGCCACTGGTTCTTCATACGTTCTTATGGCAGTATCTCAGACCTACCTAACACACACAAATTCACATTTTCCCTTTCTTTTGCTTTCTTCTTTTTCCTTTTTATATGAAAAGAGAAAGTTTGGGGCATGAAAGACCTTGCTCCCTTCCTCAATAAAGCCTCAAATTATTGTTATTCCTATAGCCACATTCGGGCAGTTGCAGCCTTTTCCAATCTGGTGCGCTGCCAATATTTTTAGACTCCATCATCCCTAGCCATTGGCCATGTTGACTGGAGCTGATGTGAGTTGGAGAGTTGAACAATATGTGGAGCGCACCTGAATGAGGAAGACCATATTATCATTTGTTAATCCTGTGGCCTTCATGCACCTGTGGGGCCTTCAGAGGAGCAGAAGCAGAGAGAGAGAGAGAGAGAGAGAGAGAGAGAGAGAGAGAGAGAGAGAGAGAGAGAGAGAGAGAGAGAGAGAATCCCCTGCTCGGAGCATCTCAGAATCCAGTTTTCAACAGTAGGGGGAGACAAATGAGCAGGCAGAAAGGGAGGGACAATATGGGCATCAATAGGATAGCCTGAGCATTGCAGTCCATGCACTGGTAACCTAAAGGCTGGATTACTGCAATGTGGTCTACGTGGGGCTGCCCTTGCAGTCTGGTTTGGAAGCTCTAGCTAATGCAGGATGCAGCGGCAAGACTGCTGATGTGACGCCCTTGCTAAAGCATCTGTGCTGGCTGCCCATCTACTGCCAAGCCAGGTTCAAGGTCCTTGTATTAATTTACAAAACCCTGAACAACTTAGCTCCGGGGTACCTCACTGAGATCATCTTCAGGAGCACTGTTGATCATTCCCCAAGTTGGCGAGGCTTCTTTGACAACAACGAAAAACAGTGCCTTTTGTGCCATTGGCCCAGTTCTGTGGAACTCCCTGCCAATGGAAATTCAGCAGGCACCTCCTGGGCTAACTTTTAAACAACTGCTGAAACCTTTTCTATTCTGCCAGGCCTTTGGAGGCAGTTAAGGATTTCCAACCATTAGCTGACTTCTGATTTTATCATTTTTATATGGTTTGGGTTTTTCTACAATTGGTACAAACTGCTCTGATTTATTTTTTTTAATGATTAGCCGTATGTAAATAAACAAACAGATGCGGGACAGAAGCAGGCTCTTCTTTAGGTGTGGCTGCTACCACATCTGAAGAATATGAGTCAGAGACTGGCCAGAACTAAAGAAATAACTTCACAGACTTACCTGCCCAACCTTTGAAAGCTTGAGCTCCCGTAACGTGTAATCATGAGCCGCACTCTCTTTGACATTTCGGACGCGCATCACACCGTATTCCTTTAGGGCATGTTCATCTGGCCAGTATTTTACGCACTTGCTCTGGAAAACAAGACAGGGTGGTGGGCTGCTGGGTTTGTCAATGTCAGCCAACCAGAGTTCTCCATATGTTTTGGGCTACAACTCCCATCAGCCCCAGCCAGAGAGGCCATATGATGTGCAGGCCGATGGAAGTACAGCCGAATTACCTTTGCGGGGGGGAAGTGGCAAATAAGTTTAATAAATAATAATGACAGCCCAGTGTATCTTGAGGACAGCAGCTGTAGAAATGCCAGTCTCAACCAATTCATCTACTAATCAATTAATCAACTAATCTATCGATTAGCAGCTGCAGACTTCAAGAAATATTTCAGCACCTGTCATTTGCATCTTGTCAGTGAACTTGCCAAATATCTCTACGTGTTTCTGGAACAAGCTTTCATGAGACCCCCAGCTGCAACTCTGGAGGTCACTCAGATCCAGGATGACACCTCTCCTTCACACTCTGTCAACAAGCCAGCTCTCCTTTGTTTCTTACCCTGCTTTCCAGGCCAACCTGCATCTGGTTCCCCCCTCACTTCCCCATAGCTTATCTTTTGTCCCAAAACAAACACCCAAAAAACAGTCAGCTAATGGGTACAAACTAGAACCTTACAATCATAGAATTGTAGAACTGGAAGGGATCCCAAGTCTCATCTGGTACAACTCCCTACAACTAGATAATAGATGATGGATGGCCATCCAACCTCTGCTTAAAAACCTCCCAAGGAAGGAGAGTCCACCACCTCTTGTGGGAGTTTGTTCCACTGTTGAACAGCTCCTACTGTCAGAGCTCTAGTACTCCGACCAAGGAAGAATGGAGCAGAACTATTACTTCCCTTGATCTGGACACTACTTCTGCTGATACAGCCTAGAACACCATTAGCTTTCTTTCTTTCTTTCTTTCTTTCTTTCTTTCTTTCTTTCTTTCTTTCTTTCGCTGCTGCTGCTGTATCACACTGTTGACTCACGTTCAGCTTGTTCAGCTTAAATCCTTTTCACATGTACTACTGGCAAGCCGAGTGCCCCGCATCTTACATTTGGGCACCTGATTACTCCTGACTAAATGTAAACTTCACATCTGTCCCTATTGAAATTCATTTTTTGGGGGGGGGGGCCCAGTTCTCCAATCTGCGAAGCTCCTCTTGAATTCCATGTCCGTCTTCTGAGGCATTAGCTACCCTTCACAGTTTGGTGTCACCTGCAAATTCAGTTCCTTCCCCTGAGTCATTTAGGAAGACATTGAACAACCCTGCGACACCCCACTTGTCTCTTTTTTCCAGGATGATGAGGAACCAGTGGTGTGCACTCTTTGGGTTCGGTCGATCAACCAGCTACGAATGTGCCTAACAGTTACCTCGTCCAACCCCCTCTGCAATGCAGGAACCACAGTTAACCATTCTACAACAGTCCCCCCCAGGGTCAATCAAGCAGTGGTGTTCAAGTGGACCACGGCCACTGTCATGTTGAACCTAGAAGCAGGAGGCACAACAGAGGGAAAGTGCCATGGGGTAAGGAGGGGGGGGGCAACAAGGAGAGAAGAGGAAGCTATGTTGCTAAAACCTTGTGGGCTCTACCTAGCAGTAAGCCCAAGACAAGGTGAGAGAAGAACTAGAAACTCGGGTCTCCCTTTCTAAAACTGAGCTCCTTGGCATTTCACAATGTACATGAGTGCTGAATTTATCCCCTTAGATTGTAACTTCAGGCCTCCTGAAATACATGATTTTTTAAAATTTAAATTGGATTTTTAAAATAAAATGCTTTTGGAGGAAAACTTTTTCTAAAGATAGTTTTCTATTTAAGTTACATTATAGTCCAAAGGCTATTCAGCAGGAAATAAGGATTTGTTTTAAGTTTTTCATGTGTGCTGAAACTCAGTCTAAGGTGTTTTTTTAATTGTTTAACCTATCAGTTAACAAACACGGATACATATGCTATAATGTTATTGTTTTAGTTAAATAAATTGTTTAAATTGTTATTAAGGAAATGATTACTTTCCTCCTTCCAATAAAGTACAGCAGAAAAGTTATCCAAATATAAACAGTTAACTTATTAAACCTCACAATAATTTCATAATTATGTCTATGTATTTCTCATAGCATAACCAAATCAGTAATTTTTGATAGAACTGTAAAAACTACTCTGATAAATTATTATTCCAAAAATGAAACCTTCATCTGGTTGTAAATATTAAGATTATACCAGCAAGAATGAGTCTTTCTGTAAAAAAAATGATTTAAATCAAGTCTTACTGACTAGTGATTTAAATCGTGATTTACCATACTTTTCCGTGTATAAGACGCCCCCATGTATATAAGACATTTATTTTTGGGGACTCGCATTTAAGAAAATGGGGGGAGATGGTACAAAGTTGTTGAGCTTTTTTTTGTGGAGGTTTGCCCAGAGCTGTTGAGCTTTTTTAGGGGTGGGGATTACCCAAGGTTGTTGACCTTTTTAAAGGATGAATTCCGATAAGCGCTCACCCGTACGTGTCACAAAAAACGCAGCTGACAATTGCCCACCCAACTGAAGCAGCGTCAGCCAATTAACACCGCCCATTGACGCAGCAACAAATTACACAAACAATAGCTGCTGACAGCCACGGAAGCAACCAATCAAACATTCACCCAATGCACTACCCATGTATAGGACAACCCCCACTTTTTAGCATGCTTTTTACAGAAAAACCCCCCAAGTCTTATACACGGAAAAGTACGGTAAATCGATATGATTTAAATCAAATCCACCCTGAGATAAACTGATATGTTCTGACGCTGATCAGCATTGCAAGATCCCCTATGCGGGGTGGGCTCCTTACCTTTCCCCTCTCGACTTCTTTTGTCGTCATAACGATCACACGCGAGTTCTCCTGGAACACCATCCTCCAGAAGTCGTTGACGGTGTTCTGCAAGCAGCCTTGTGTGGCAATGTAGCTCTTCTTGGGCTTTGCATTGTTGCACTTGGTTTCAAACTCCGGCTGCAAAATAATAATAATAATAATAATAATAATAAAGTTATAAGCCACTTGTCACCTAAAGGGTCTCCAAGCAACTTAAAGTATAAAATATATATACAGGCATGAATACATTATTATTTCATAGAAAAAGGAGGGGATCATATAACATGGGCATGCCCAACAGGTCGATCGTGAACTTCTGGTCGATCTTTTTTCTCCAAGGATTTCAAGGGAAGCTCCAGAGAGCTCCAAGGAGTTGTTCCCTCCACACAACTTGTTCCCTCCATGCAAAAAGAGCTTTTAAGCCCTCTGCCTCACTTATCGGGCTCTGGGAACCTCTGGCAGCCTTTGCGAGATCTAGCTCTGGTTCCAGAAGGTAAGATTGCTTGCGTGTGGCTGGTTCTAGGGGGTTGTTTTGACTATACAATGGTACCTCGGTTTTTGGACGACTCCATTGCCGAAAGTTTCAGTTTCCGAATGCCGAAAACTCGGGAGTAAATGTTTCTGTTTTCGAACGCACCTCGGAAGTAAATGGCTCCCACTGCGTGTATCTGTTGTTTTTCACAATTTTCTCTATTGAATTGGCAGACCGCCCTTTGTGCCTCGGTTTTCGAATGTTTCAGAAGTCAAACGGTCTTCAGGAACGGATTACGTTCGAATACCAAGGTAGCACTGTATGCAGTTTCAGCTTGACACACTACCCCGATCCCCCATCCCCTAAGAACACAACACCCACAAGACACAACCTTTCAGCTGAGGCTCACAAAGCAGGTTACCATTAAAGAAAGCATGGGAACAATAAGCATCAACTTAACAGTTTATCTAGAAAAACAGCAGGGACAATCAGCAAAGGGAGGCAACTTTCTGGAAACTAGATCTCTCCTCCTTTCCAGGCAGCATGGTTCAGCCCGGGCTGAGGGGGGTGGTAATTAAGGTAAGGAGAGGCCAACCACCCCTTGGGTCCCTGGGCCCTGGGCCCTGCCAGCAGGCTGCCACAGCAGGGGAAAAGGGAAGGTGGCCTCCCCCATTCCTTCCTTTTGTGTTGTATGTTCAGATTAAAAGTCTGTGGGTAGAGACTATCTTCTTTAATTGATTGCATGTAAACCTTTTTGGCTAAAGGGCAGGGTAAAAATGCTCCAAATAAATGAATGCAACAACTCAGCTGAAATACCGGGAGCTAAATGGTGGGTGACCCTGAGATGGTAACTGGGACTTCCTCCCTCCATTTTACTTGCTGTCTGGCTGAGGCCTGGCTGGTGAATCTCCAGAGCAACCTTTCTCCACCTTAAGTCCCCAGATGTTGTTGAACTACAATTCCCATCATCCCTAGCCAGTGTTGCAAGGGGTCAGGGATGATGGGGGTTGTAGTTCAAGAACACCTGGAGACCCAAAGTGGAGAAAGGCCGCCCGAGCTCCTACATTGCTCCGCCCCAGATTCTAACGTTGGGCTAAAATTGCATACTCCTTATTATTTTTATTCTAAGCAGACAATCATTTAGCCATGTGAGCCACCATCCATGCAGAAATAGATAAGTAAGCCCCCTACACATAGGAAACTTGTACACTAGCACACCAGAGATGACAAGGGTCACATTCTTCTCCTTGATGTGTGTAATCTCTGCACCAGGATGATTGCTGAATTATTTTTTTAAAATACATTAAGATTCTACCACCTGATCCCCCACCTGTAGCAGTCCAGTCTAAAGAGAAGACTCCCTGGAAAAGACCCTGATGTTGGGAAAGATTGAGGGCACAGAGGACGAGATGGTTGGACAGTGTTCTCGAAGCTACAGTATGAACATGAGTTTGACCAAACTGCGGGAGGCAGTGGAAGACAGGAGTGCCTGGTGTGCTCTGGTCTATGGGGTCAAGAAGAGTCGGACACGACTAAACAACAACAAATTTTAACTCATGCCAGGATTGGCCCTCCCCTACCCACACCAGATGGGTAATAATAGGGTCCACTAACTATCTGGTAGGGGATGCTCCTCCAGACTCACCCCCTCCCCTCAACAGTAAAGATCTCTCAGAGGCAGGAGGGGGGATCCCCACAAACACCCTTACCATGATAATATTGGCATTTATGTAATCAGAAACAGGCTCATTCGGATCACCGTCATGAAGGACAACTCTGGTATGGTCAACTGGAAGGAGGGAAGGGGAAAACAAAGACACACCTTATTAAACAGTTACAACCAGCAATTGCTAAGTCAGATATTATTTGTCCAGCTGGTCGCCTGGGGCGAACCACAATTGTGCCCGGGCAACCAGGGAAAGAAGCATTACAGAAGTTTATTCTCTGTGTTAGAAAGAACATGAGCTGTATATTTCTCTCCAGGCAAAATAAGCTAATTACACGCCAGATTTCATGCTAAATTGAAAACCAGCCTTAGCTATCACGGCTGGCTGAGGTTAGGTGGAATGGGAAAGCAGACAGGAGGAGAAACTGCCTCATTTCTTTTCAATTTCTCCTTCCTCCTCCTACCTGCCTTCCCATCCCTACTCTAAGCCAGCCTGCGATGGCCAAATGTGATAGCCACACACATCCCTCCCAAAGTTACACTAGCCAGAACCTTGTTAGTAACAGTCAACAGTAAAGCTTTCTGGGAAATGATTTATAATGAATTGAAGAAAATGTTTTAAATAACTTTTATTAAAAAACCAGCAGCTTTTCTAGTTACAGGTAGGTAGCTGTGTTGGTCTGATGTAGTAAAAAAAATTATTCCAGTAGCAGAGTTACCTAAAGACCCCCCCCCCAAAAAAAACACCACTCCTGTTTATGTATGCTACTGCCGCAGCCAGGATCATTTATGCTCAGAGATGGAAAGAAGATTCTGTACCAAACAAGGAGGAGTGAAAGACTAAATTAATGGACTATGCAGAAATGGCAAAACTTTAGGGAGCAATAAGAAACCAGGAGAACCAAAAAGCTTTATCAAAGACTGGGAAAAATTTGTGGATTATCTGAAATGTTTTTGTACACATATGTTCATTAGCAGGATTAACTTAAAACCAAGTTGAAATTAATGTTAAAGGAAAACCAAGGAGTAATTAATAATTGGAATAATGAAGGAAATGCAGTGTTACAAATTTTAAAAATATAAGAAACCGCAAAAGGGGTAGGGGAAGTCAAAATATACATGTTTATTGGGAAAATATTGAATTTGTATCTTTGTAAAACTTCTTTAAAAACTGAAAAATAAAATTTATTTTTAAAAAATATTTATGAGTCAACATTCTAACAGTTTGGCCTCATCAGCAGCCTGGCCACAGCATTCTGGACCAGCTGAAGTTTCCAGATACTATCCAAAGGAAATGTTTGAACATTGCTCAGTTCAAACTTCCATTAACTCCAGCCAGCACAGCCAATGGCCAGGGATGGTGGGAGTTGAGAGCCCCAGCCACATCAGGAGGGAAGCAGGCTGAAGAGGGCCTGGAAGAGGGCCAGGAAAATCTTGGCTTTGAAGAAGAGGCAAGGACAGAGCATTCAGTACTCACAGGGCAAAATATTCTTGTATCTGTTCTTGTTCTTGTTCTCCTGCCGCTGCCCCTCTTTACGGCTGTAGAGGAGTTTGCATTCTTGCTGCTGGAGAGTCTGAACAAAGAGCAAGCAGGGGGTCCAATGAATGTTGCAAAGTGTTTACTGCCTTCTCCACCAGCCCCAGCCCCAAATTTGACCAGGACACGCCCACTCCGCCCATCATGGGCCAAAGACACAAAGGCAAGTGCCAAAGAAAGATGCCACTATGAATATCCCAGTGGGGATGTGGGTGGGCCCTGTTTAAAAGAGTCTTGTAAGCAGCAGCTGGATAACTATGGCTGTGAACCGACGCTGAGTGTTTTATAGAATTCCACAGAGGGCGGCGACAACCCAAGTCTACCGAGAAAGGATTTATGGCGATATTAACGTTTTGCAAAGCAGCCCGTATTCCAAACCAGCCGAACACAGGGCCCCAAGGATGAAAGTTTCACACCATGTATAGTTAAACTGCATAACTCACTCCCCCAGGAGGCACTGATGGGCACCAAGTGGGATCACTTTAAATGAGGACTGGACAAATGGCCAGCGAAGGCGGCTATCAATGGCTACTAGTCATGATGGTTGCATTCTGCCTCCATGGTTGGAGGCAGTAACGCTTGTGAATACCAGCTGCCGGAAGCCAAGGGAGGGGAAGTGCTCCTGCGCTTGGTCCCACTTGCCAGTTTCCCATTAGGGCAGCTGTTAGCCACAGTGAGAACAGGATGCTGGACTAGGTGGGCCTTTGGCCTGATCAAGTACCGTAGGTTCTGTTTACAGTGTAATAATAATAATAATAATATTCATACCCCACCCATCTGGCCGGGCTTCCCCAGCCACTCTGGGTGGCTCCCAACAGAACACTGAAAACAGAATAAAACTTCAAACATTAAAAACGTCCCTAAACAGGGCTACCTTCAGATACCTTCTAAAAGTCATATAGTTGTTTATTTCTTTGACATCTGATGGGAGGGCATTCCACAGGGCGGGTGCCACCACCGAGAAGGCCCTCTGCCTGGTTCCCTGTAATCTCACTTCTCACAGTGAGGGAACTGCCAGAAGACCCTCAGAGCTGGACCTCAGTGTCCAGGTTGAACGATGAGGGTGGAGATGCTCATTCAGGTATACTGGGCCGAGGCTGTTTAGGGCTTTAAAGGTCAGCACCCACACTTTGAACTGTGCTCGGAAACATACTGGGAGCCAATGTAGGTCTTTCAGGACCGGTGTTATATGGTCTCAGCAGTCATCTAACTTTCTTGCTTCAGAAGAAAGCTCATAAGCCCTCACAGGCAGCTAGCCAAGTGCTTTGCCGATGGCCTTGAAACTGCTGTGGTCCTGGGGAAGATTCTGGCTGGGGTTGGAGGAGATCACCTGAGAGCCGACCAGGCAGCAGGCTGCGGGTGCAGGATCCTCCACTGCTGTGGCAGGGAAGTCTGGATCCAATGGCCCTTTGGGGTAGTTAGCAATGTGGATAGCTACTGGGGGGGAGTCCTGCTCCCAACCAAGGACATCTCAGGTTCCAGCTCTAGGCAGGGCTGAACCCTAACAAGAGGTTAAAACACACATAAGGGCTCCTAAGTAGCATTGTAGCTGTCCTGGTTTGCCTCCTTAGCCAGGTTTAAAAACAAGGTCCCTTTTCGGTCACAGAAAACCAAAATGCCTAGTGGGTCTCTCAAGCTGTGCAATAGCCACGGAGTCTTTAGGAAGAAGAACCCAGAGAAATCCACCGGTGCCATGGCTCCCTCTAGTGGTGTTGCAGCGATGCTATGGAAAGCTCGTACCTTTCCACCAACAAACCAGCAACCTCACCCAGAGGCAAATAATGCCTGGGAAGGCGAAGTTCGTTCCTCGGAAGTGCCTAAACTCTTAAGAGCAACTCACAACCATTGTTCCGAGTTGTACTGAAAGACTTAACGTGCACAAGAAGCTGGCTGCATGCAGCCCAAGCGATGAGCTGGCAAGCTCAAATCAATATGCGAAATCACAGATGCGCACAAAACAGCTCCACGCTCGCCGCACTTTTGGTTAAGAAGAGTCGGTGGCCCTTCGAGTCCAGCATCCTCTTCTCACGGTGGCCAACCAGATGCCCCAATAGAAAAACCTCAAGCAGGATTCAAGCACAACAGCCCTCTCCCCTCCTGTGGTTTCCAGCAACTGGCATTCGGAAGCACACACTGACTCCGACTGCGGAGGCAGAGCACCCCGCTTACCTCAAATTCTTCCCAGAAGCCTTGTTTGACTTTGTCGGTGGTCTCTGCCAGCTTGCTCAGTTCTCGGACACGGCTCTCGATCTCTGCTGCGTTGATGCGGGTGGTGTTGAGGGGCTGGTGGAGGAAGAAAGAGGCAGGTGAGTGCAGACGTTTTTGTGTATATGCAGTATCCTTGGGACAGAGCCCCCATGTAACATCCGTTCATACTGTATGGAAAATGTTCACGTGCTCCAAATGATGCACCTATTTCCAAAAGTTTGGATTCAGGACCCATTCATCCAGGTTGGGGGCAGTAAGCAGAGTTTTTTTTGGGGGGGGGGGCATGGTAGCACCTGGCCCTTGCATTGACTTCCGAAGCGGCGACATTTATGGCCCTTTCTCCAAAGTCAAGATCAGGGAAACAATGCGGAAACATACATTTAGAAGAGCATGTTCTATTAATGTAAAACAGGGTTCAGCAACCTTTTTTCAGCCGTGGGCCAGTCCACTGTCCCTCAGACCATGTGGTGGACCGGACTATATTTTGAAAAAAAAAATGAAGGAATTTCTATGCCCCACAAATAACCCATTTTAAATAAAAGCACACATTCTACTCATGTAAAAACACCAGGCAGGCCCCACAAATAACCCAGAGATGCATTTTAAATAAAAGGGCACATTCTACTCATGTAAAAACACGCTGATTCCCGGACCACCTGTGGGTCAGATTGAGAAGGCGATTGGGCCGCATCCGGCCCCTGGGCCTTAGGTTGCCTTCCCCTGATGTAAAAGGAAAACTAAGTTTCAATTGATACGGTTCTCTGAAAGGAGCCAGCCTTCATACACCAGGGATCGAGTCTGCCTGGGACGTTCTGCTTGCAAAGCAATGCCCTGCCAAGGATCAGAAGCCTGGAGAGGGCAGGGATCCACACGGAAGGGCTCACTCTGCAAACAAACTCTGCAAACACAGGCACACACGCGCGCACACCAGGGCCATTGCAGAGGACTGGAGCCCACCCCTCTCCAAAATGCTCATTACCGGGAGCTTTTCTTCTCACCTGCTTCAGTTGAAGGACAGTCCCCAGGGTTTCCACCATGGGATTCTTCTTGTAATGCTCCACAAGGTCTGTCAAGGAATCAAATCTCTCCCCTCCACCAACGTCGTACTTCATATCCTTGGAAGGAAAGGAGAAGAGACAGGCGCTAGTTAGCTATGCACGAGGGTGCCCGATATTTGCATAATTTATTCTAGGCCAGTCGCTTTTAGAAATTATTTTCCATCTATCAAGAAAATCAATTCAGGCTGCATAAATCTGCATATGACTAAAACCCCAGTCTCAGCACACACAAAAAAGCACATTTTTATTATTTCAAGATGCCGTCTTAGGAGGAGGATTTCCTCTTTCTCTTTCCTTTTATCTTCATTATCCTTTCTTTCTTTCTCTTTTGTTTTTCCTGGTCTCCTCTGCTCTGGGTCTTTATTGGGGTTATACACACACAAAGGTGATGGATGGTTGGTGAAGGACTTTGGGTGAAAGATCTCCCAGGGAGGGAGGCTCAGAGAAGAAAGAAAAACTCCCAGGTGAGAGCTGCAAGGGTCCACCCCTTTCTGTGTGAGACCAGAACGAAGAGCTACCTTCGAGAGAGGACTCTGCATTTTCTCTTCTTTAGCTGTTTTTTAGATTAGCTTGTTTTTGATTGTCTTGTATTACGAAAAAACTTTAATAAAAAATGGGGGGGGGGAATACAGTCATACCTCATGTTACGTCCGCTGCAGGTTACATCTTTTCAGGTTACGGACGCTGTAAACCCGGAAGTCCCGGAATCGGTTACTTCCGGGTTCGGCACACGCACAGAAGCGCTAAATCATGCTTTGCGCTTGGAGAGAAGCGCCAAATTGTGTCACACACACACACGCAGACGCAGAGATTCAGGATGCAGCCTTTTCATGTTGCAAACGGGCCTCCAGAACAGATCCCGTTTGCAACCAGAGGTACCACTGTACAGTAAAAAATCCTCAACTACAGTCAAACCTTGGTTGTCAAATGTAATCCATTCTGGAAGACCGTTCAACTTCCGAAACAATCAACAACTGAGGCGCAGCTTTCCGATTGGCTGCAGGAGCTTCTTGCACTCAAGCAGAAGCTGTGTCGGACGTTCGGGTTCTAAAAAACCTTCCAAAACCCTTACTTCGGGGTTTTCAGCATTCAGGAGCTGAAAACTTTCCAAAACAGAGGCGTTCGGGAACCAAGCTTGGACTGCAATTAGATGCAGAGAACCAGAATGCAAACGTCCCACCTACATTAAAGCACACTCAGAAATTGCTCCAGCAATTTCCTCCTCCAGGCTTACAGCTTCTTTGCCTCACCCACATCCTCATTCCTTTACCTGGCACCGGATCATGACATGCGTCACTTTGGACTTCCCATCGTTGCTCTCTCCTTTATCGTCCCCCGTCCGAACGGAAAGGACAAAGTCTCCAGGGTGGCTCTGGCTCTCGCGGACAAGAAAACTCCCGTGTTTCCCTTTTTCCGTCAACAGCTTCTCTGCTTCTTTTCCAGAAAGATGCCCATGAAACCACCTTTGAAAAGGCAGCAAAAGGAGGTGAGTCGCATCTGGCCAACACATTGGTTGCCTGCACTCAGCCAGTGTTAGAAACTGGAATAGAAAAGCTAGGAGCCAAATGGCTTCTAGCACCTAGGCTGTGGGCACCAAATCAGAATGTCTAGTCGCCACCGGGGGGGATGGGGGAGAGAGATGCAATTCACATAAGTGACATATTTTTAGCAGAAATTGTTAATGCAAATTAACAAATTAATTGTTAATTTGGTGTTTACAATAAAAAATATTGTTGCCAGAGTTCAGTTTTCAAAACACTCTATTCTTTATTGTTAAACTCCTTAATATATTGTCTATTCTTAACATATACTTTGAGGCTTCAAATCACATACATTTAAGTAATCCTTGAGTGTCAGCCAGACACTAAAAAAATGGCACCCAGACTTTTGGAGTTGCTCGCAAATGAAGAATCTTTAGGTGCAAAATGCACCTGGTGCCCTGCTAATTTCAAACCCTGCGCTCAGCAACTGTTCCACAAACGGGTGTGATGCAGGGGTCAAAGCAGAAGTGCCCAAATTTATGATACCTGATGCACAAGTTTTTAAATATACATTTCTTTTAAAAAGTGGTCGCTGAAACTGGAAGGCACACTCCACTCTTGTGTAACACCTCTGCCCAGAGACCTGCACCGGTTGCTGATTTGTTACCAGGCCAAGTTCAATGTGTTGCTATTAACATACAAAACCAATAACAACTTGGGACCCATTTACGTGCCAAATGGGCTCACTCCACATAGGCCCACTCCACCACTTCAATCTGCAGAACTGGCCCTGTTACAGGTGCCACATAATACTTACTCTGCGTTTGTAAGAAAGCAATCTTTTAGTGCAGGGGTCCCCAAACTAAAGCCCGGGAGCCGGATGCGGCCCAAACACCTTCTAAATCCAGCCCGCGGACAGTTCGGGAATCAGCATGTTTTTACATTAGTAGAATGTGTCCTTTTATTTAAAATTCATCTCTGGGTTATTTGTGGGGCATAGGAATTCGTTCATATTTTTTTTCCAAAATATAGTCCGGCCCCCCACAATGTCTGAGGGACAGTGGACTGGCCCCCTGCTAAAAAAGTTTGCTGACCCCTGTTTTAGTGTGTTGGCACCTACACTTTGGAACTCCCTGCCTGTTGACATCATGCAGCCACCTTTGCTATACTCCTTTCAGCGCCTGCCAAAAACGTTTTTAGGCAAGCCTATTCACAAACATATAATGTGGACACTTGTTTTATTCAGTTTTCTGTTTATCACTGATTTTATTTATTCAAGGTTTTAAATAGTTTATTTCAATTGTTTTCACTGATAATTTTATTCTCTTTTTCTTCTTGCAAATCACAATCAAGCGGCACATAAATTTTAGGAAATAGCTAAATTACAGTAAGCCCACAGGGGGGTTACGTTCTGGGGACTGCGCCTAAAGCCAAAATCATGTATTGTCAAAACACACAGGGTTTGATGGCAGATGGAATTGCCAAAGTCTTTTTTTCCCCAGGCACTCGTCCTCTCTTTAAAAATTTATTTGTTTGCCAAGCGCATAAAGCTGAATGCACATGTGTATAAGTTGCGGGCTTACTGTATAGCCAAAATATTTTAAAGGGCATAAAAGCAAGGTGAAAAGGTGCATAAGCAGGGGGAGCTACTGCCTGAGTTCTTCTGCACTGCAGAGTCACCACTGCAGGTGGTCAAAGGGTGGTCCTGCAGCTTCAAACTCAGGAGGGATCAGATGACCCAAGAGGGCAACAGGGTCTCTCCTAGCCCTGTAAAGCTGCTGACCAGCTTGGTTCACCAGTAGCCCCGACTCAGGGGGAAGCCGGGCCTCTTTGCACCTAGACCATTAATGCGAACACTGGCCGCACCCAGAACTTGCAGGGGCTACCTTGACACCAGGGGCATACAAAGTGGGGGGCAGAGGGGGCGGGCCGCCCCAGATGCCACTCTGGGGGGACAGACAAGATGGCCCCTGCCTCCCCCCAGCTGTAGAGCGGCCGAGGGCGTGCGGCATCCATACAGGCTGCCGCTCTCTCGCGCCATCCATACGGACTGCCTCTCACACAGCGACTGTACGGGATGCTATGCGTGCACACTCCATACAAGATGCCGCACATGTGCAGTCCGTACGGGATGCCCCGCCCCGGGTGCCGGAGAGGGTTCCTCTGCCACTGCTTGACACCATCACAATCGTCGTGCCCTATCACCAGGAAATCATCCTCCTCGCATTACTCCTGGCTTTCTCACCTTTCAGACGTGGGGTCAGCACAGTTGAGCGGATACTTGAGCTCAATCACGTCACCGTTCTTCTCCTTGAGCTGCCCATGGTGTTCCATGTAATACTGCACCAGCTCTGCCAAGGTGGCAAACTTTTCCCCTCCATAAAGGTCATAGTAGTCACCTGTATTCTGGATCTTGATGTGGGTGACTGCTCCATTCCGCCTGGTTGAGACAACCAAGAAAGCCGACTTACAAGAACGCATATATCACATGGAGCTGCCTTGTATCCAGTCAGACCCATCTCTCCCCTTGGATGTGGGCGAGGAGGTGGCCGCTTGGGGCACCAAGCTGAGCTCAGTGCCTGTGTTTTCTGCTTTCATTTTTAAATGTCTTTAACCTTTCCCCAAGGTTCTACAGGTTTTTTGGGTACTAACAACGAAGATGATCCTCCTGCAATTAGCGTTCAAGTATGTTCATAGAATGAAAACAAAAATGGTAGAGTTGAAAGGGACCCCGAGGGTCATCAAGTCTGACCCCCTGCAATGCAGGAATCCAGCTAAAGAATCCCTGACAAGATGGCCATCTGACCTCTGCTTAAAAATCTCCAAGGAAGGAGAGTCCACAACTTTCCAAGGGAGTCTGTTCCACTGTTTAACTGTTCTTACTGTCAGAAAGTCATTCCTGATGTTTAGTCAGATGCTGATGGGAAGGGGAAATCCAGCCACACTGGGAAAGCTGCACGTTTCCCACCCCTTATCTAAATTATCTGATTGGCAGCAGCTCTCCAAGGCATCTGAACTCAGGCCAGGCTCCCTCCTCCTGCTTCTCTGGCCTCCTCCGAAACTGGGCTTCTCAACCTCCAAAGGGAGAGAGGAAAGGGGTTGCTGGTTCACTACACAATGAAACTATGACTATATTTGCATACATACACTCTAGGCCAATCACCTGATGAAAGAGGTCTTAGTAAGGTTGTCAAACGGAGATCGCTGGGACTGACCCTAGAATCTCCTGCATGCAAAACTATCTCGCATAATTGACTCACCGAACTGAAAGGGTGAAGTCCCCAGGGTTGCTCTTGCTGGGTCGGGCCAGAAAGCTGCCATCTACTCCTCGTGTCAGCAGGAGGTTCTCTGCCTCCACTCCAGTAATATTTGGGTGAAACCATCTAAAAAGAGAAAGAATTGGGTGTGTGTCCCCCCAGCAAAAAAAAGCCATGTTTTAGAAATCTAAGTCATTAGCAAAACTGACCAAATCCTCATAAGCTACTAGTCCTCTTAGAACAAAAACATATTCTTCACACGTTGAATATGCTTGTGGCCCATCTGGCTCAATATTGTCTACACTGACTGGCAGCAGTGCTCCAGCATTCCAGACCAGAGCCTTCCCCAGCCCTACCTGAGATGCCAGGGATTGAACCCAGGTGCTTCTACATGCAAAGCACTGTGTTACCTCCACAGCGGGGCCCTTCCTTTACTTTTGCGTCATCTATGGCGCACTGATAACCTGAAAGGAAAGAGAACCAGCCCTCTTGCCATTTACAGATGCTCCTGTCTGCTTGCCTGCAGGCGGCACCTGATCACCACAGGTGAGCAGCTGTTTGCATGCCTGAGTAAAGTAAATGAAATGGCAAGACTATGCGGTTGTTCCACAAAAGGGGGAAATCTCCCTTCTCTCTCCCTCTCTCTCTCTCTCCAAGTTATAAGACTTTCATTTGTGGGAGGAGTCCCATGAAAAGGATTTGCATTGCCAATCGAGACTTCAGAGTAAGGCAAACCAATAGGGAAGGTACAACCTCATGCTTCACAAATGCAGCCGCCAAAGCTGATGGGGAATCCACTCCTGCCTTTAGAAGGTTCAACTCCAAAGGATTCCTCTGAAGCGTCGAGCTGGCAGACTTCACAGAGGCTCAACGCCATCCCAGCCTTGCAAGTGCCCTCCATATATCCTCTTGGTCCTAGCCACCCACAACCATCCTTTCCTGTGACTAATATAGCACCTTGCCAGCTAAGGCCTCCACACAAACAGCACCTTTCACCCAGCGTTTGCCGCCTATGCTGTCAGTGTTGTCTGACCTATTTTTAGAAATACGGCTAACTAAGCCAACATTTTGGCTTAGGCTGCACTTCCCACCTGGGGGCAAAAACTCAAGATTCCTGAAAAGCCTAATGAGTTATTATCATTGGTAATTAAGATATTTATATACTGCCACCAAAGTATTTGTGCAGTGCTTAGAGCAGGCTTCCTCAACCTCGGCCCTCCAGATGTTTTGAGACTACACTTCCCACCATCCCTGACCACTGGTCCTGCTAGCTAGGGATCATATGTAGGCCAAAAACATCTGGAAGGCCGAGGTTGAGGAAGCCTGGCTTTGAGCAACAGAACAAAGCGCCAGGTCCCTGCCCTGATGAACGTGCAATCTAGATTTAGACTTTGGGAGTGGGGGAGGCCAGCAAGAACCCTGGTTTAAAAAAAATCCTGCCAAGAAATTCATGCAAATCGAATCACACAGGGAAGTCTACACTAGCTATGTGTGCTCCCTGCCCCCCGGTTCTTCTCTCTTCCTTTCTACCCAACTTGTCTTGGGCTTCCACCAGTTCAGTGGAATTGCTTCAGATTTAAAACCAAACCACGGTTTCTCTGATTTTTTGAACCAGCACCATCGGGGGCAGCAGGCGGAGGAATGACTTGTAAGTGTATGCCAAACCAGGATCTGAAGCCACAGCCCCCGAAGTTGGCTTGCTGTCCTTTGGGCCAAGGGGTGGTTTAGTGTTAACCCAAACTGTCAAGCCATGTTTTGAAAAGTTCCACCCTCAGCAGCTATTATTTGGAATAGGATCCAGGGATCCTTGACAGTGGATCTTGGACTTTTCATGGGGGAAAGAAAGGAATGATTCTGAGACACCATGACTTGAAGCAAATAACAGAAAGTGGAGAAAAGACAGGTGATAGCGTGGATTGAATGATTTAAATACTCCTCTTTTTTATGTAACTGGCAGATGTAAAATCAGAAGTTCTGCTTTTGTATCTTTCTCAAATGTTTCTTTTTCTTTTGTCTTTTAAAGCTTATTTTCTTTCTCTCTTTCCTCTTTTCTTATTATCCATTTCCTTCTTTGTTTTCTTCTTTCTTTGGAGTCCTATGTCTGAGACCTCTATTAAGGTTCTAAGGTTGTATACTCATGGGGGTGGCAGATAGCTGATGGAGGGCCCTGGGTGAGAGACAGGGAAATGACGGCCTCCCAGGGTGAGAGGCTGGGAGGAGAAAGGAAAGATTTCGGGTGATAACTTCTGTGGATGGTAAGGGCTAAGAATCACTTTTAAAAGAGAACTCTGTATTCTACTTTTTCAATTTGTATTTTTTGTAGCTGCTATTTTGCAGTTTTATTGGAAAAGATAATAAAAACCTCATTAAAAAATCATCCTGGGATCCTCATGGAACTAAGAGCCAACCTATTCAAACCACGTGGACCACAAACCATAGCTTAGAATCAATCATTATTATTTGTTTGTTAATTTATTTATAGCATTTCTACCCCACCCTTTAGGCAGAAACGTTCTCAGGGCGGCTTTCAAAAATCAAGTGTAAACCATGGGTAG